>NC_132925.1:12557615-13192437 GCF_047675955.1 Chlorocebus sabaeus
AGTATCTTCTTCTGGTAGTTCTTGGAGCAAAAATTCATAATATGTGTCTCCACACATTGCTCTGTCTGTCCAAGTAGGAGCTGCAAGTTAGTCCTCCCTGCTACCTGTCATCTTTCTCCTTTTTAGCTTTTTGATGTGGGTATTCAGCATGAGAACTTGCCTTTTAACACTACTTTAGCTATGTCCCAGAAATTCTGATATGCTGTAGCATTGTTTTCATTAGATTTAAATAGCTTATTCATTTCTGCCGTAATTTTATTGTTTACCCAAAAGTCATTCTGGAGCAAATTATTTAATTTCCATGTATTTATATGGTTTTGAGATAATTTTTAGTATTGATTTCTAGTTCTATTGCACTGTGATTGAAGAATATGGTTGGTATGAGTTTGGTTTTCTTGAATTTGTTGAGAATTGTTTGATGGCTGAGCACATGGTCAACTTTAGGGTATGTTCCATATGCAGATGCGAAAGAGGTACAATTCTGTGTCATTGGGTCAAATTTCTTAGATATGTATAAGATCCATTTGGTCAAGTGTCAGGTTTAGGTCTTGAATTTCTTTGTTAGGTTTCTGCCTTAATGACTTAAAGACTTAATAGTGTCAGTGGTGTATCGAATTCTCCCACTATAATTGTGTGGTTGTCTAATTCTCTTCATTGGTCTCTAAGAACTTGTTTTATGAATGTAGGTGCTTCAGTGTTGGGTACATATATATTTAAGATGGTTAAGTCTTCTTGTTGAATTGAGCCCATAATAATTAGGTAATGCCATTCTTTGTCTTTTTTGATCATTGTTTGTTTAAAGTCTTGTTTGTCTTAAATTACAGTAGCAACTGCTGCTCTTTTCTGTTTTCTATTTCCTTGGTAGACTTTTCTCTGTTCTCTTACTTTGAGTCTATGGGTGTCCTTGAATGTGAGATGGGTCTCTTGAAGACAACGTACAGTTGGATCTTGTTTCTTTAACCAACTTGCCACTCTGTGCCTTTGAAGTGGAGCATTTAAACTGTTTATGTTGAAGGTTAATTTTGATATGTGCACACATGATTCTGTCATCATGTTGTTAGCTGGTTGTTATGCAGACCTGATTGTAGGTCTGCTTTATAGTGTCAATTGTCTATGTACTTAAATGTGGTTTGTTTTGTTTTGTTTTTGGTGCCCATAATGATCTTTTGTTTCCATGTTTAGCACTCCTTTAAAGACCTCTTGAAGGCAGGTCTGGTGGTAATAGATTCTGTTAGCATTTGCTTGTCTGAAAAGGAGTTTATTTCTCCTTAACTTATGAAATTTGGTTTGGCTGGATATGAAGTTCTTTGTTGGACTTTCTTTTCTTTAAGGATGCTAAATATAGGTCCCCAATCTCTTCTGGGTTATAGAGTTTCTACTGAAAGTTCTGCTTTTAGCCTAATAGGGTTCCCTTTGTAGGTGACCTGCCCCTTCTCTGTAGCATGCCAAAAACATGATGACATAATCAAGTGCACAAATATCAATATTAATCTTCAATATTTTTGCTTTCATGTTGATCTTGATCTTGGAGAATCTAATGACTATGTGTCCTGAGAATGGTCTTCTTGTATAATATCTCACAGAGATTCTCTGAATTTCCTGAAATTGAATGTTGACCAATCTTGCAAAGTTGGGGAAATTTGCATGAACAGTATCCTCAGATATGTTTTCCAAATTACTTGCTCTCTCTCTCTCTTTCAGGAATGACAATGAGTTGTAGGTTTGGTTTTCTTACATGATTCTATATTTCTCAGAGGTTTTGTTTATTCTGTTTTGTTCTTTTTTATTTTTGTCTGACTCAGTTGATTTGAGGAACTGGTCTTTGAGCTCTGAGATTCTTTCTTCATCTTGGCCTATTCTGCTGTTAATACTTCTGATTGTATTGTATTATGAAATTCTTACGGTATGTTTTTCAGTTCTATCAGATCAGTTTGATTCTTTCCTAAAATGGCTATTTTATCTTTCAACATCTGTATCACTTTATCACATTCTTTAGATTGCTTGGTACTTCAACTTTCTTTTGAATCTTAATGATCTCCGTTGCTATCCGGATTTTGAGTTCTATGTCTGTAATTTCAATAATTTCAGCTGGGTGAAGAATCATTGCTGAAGAGCTAGCAAGGTCATTTGGAGGTAAGAAGATACGTTGGCTTTTGAGTTACCAAGGTACTTTCACTTGTTCTTTCTCATCTGTGTGAACTGATTATTATTTAATCTTTGAAGTTGCTGTCCTTTGAATGAGGCTTTTTGCTTTTGTATTATTTGATCTCCCTGAGGATTTGACTGTGCTATAAATTGGGTTCAGTTGACTGGCTTCATTTCTGCATAATTTCAGGGGGCCAAGCCTCAGTACAGCACTCCTGGACTGTGTGCTCTTACTCTGGGTAGGGGAGGAGGTACTGGATCCATGTCCATGGCTTTGTTCTCTGGCTCCTTGAGGTTCAGCACCTACTTGAGGGGCCAAGGTGATACTAGCCTGCTGGCAACAATCTGTGATGGTTGGTGGTAACAAAAGTGCTTTGTCAGGACAGTGGCAGTGTGGTCTGTGCTCACACACATGAGCCGGTGGTGGTGAGACGGTGGCATTGCAGGGTCCATACACACATACGCCGTGGCACAACTGTGTGGTGTGGTGCCTGTGTGTGTGCATGCATGCTAGTGGCATCAGGGCATTCGAGGTGGTGGGTGGTGTGTGCACCACTGATGGTGTGGCATGGCAGGGTATGTACACACACATGTACTGGCAGGTGCAGGCAAGTTCTATGTGCATCTGCCTTGTTGGCAGTGAGGTTGCAAGGTCTACATGCACATACTAGCAAGGCAGTCGGGGGAGGGAGGAGGTGAGTTCATGATAACAAAGAGGTAGAGGGTGGGTCATAGGTGGGTGGGTGGGTGTGTGTCAGCAGGGGTCCAGCTGCTGGAGCTCTCTGATAGGCATGGTTTGCTGTTGAAGCTCTGGTGGCAGCTGCTTAGGAGAGTCCTAGTTGGGCATGCAAGGCTGCATGGCAAGTGAGTGCAGCAAGGCGGTGACCCTAGGAGAGGTCAGCAGACAGGAGGATACTCTGATCTAACTGGTCCCATCCCACAGGCAAGACAGACTTGCTCTGTCAAGGTTCAATAGTCAATCAAAGCCAAAGCCACCTAGAAGAGCATGGTGAGACTTGGAGGATGCTTATCCCTGGCCATGTTCCATTGCAACTGTTCCTGTGCCAAGCCCTCTGGGCTCCACACAGACTGGACTCCTTTTCTTACCCCTGTCCAAGTAGCTCTTGCTGTCAATTCAAATGTCCATGGCAGTTGTGAAGTCTTAACTGCAGCTAGGATTCCAGAGACCCACGGTGAGGGTAGACTATTCCTTACCTATTAACTCACCCCTTTCCCAGGAGCTGCTTGGGGCCAGGAATGAGTCCTGGTGCTTAGCAACCCTGTGCAGGGCTCTGAGCTTTTTCCTCTTTTAGCTCAGGGTCCCACCCTTCATCCATTCTGAATGCCTTCCCTCCAAAGAACTGCTAGAGTATGCTAGCCTTCCTGGTGGTCTGTTCTCTCAGTGGGGGATGCTCTTCCTGGCTACGTCTATTCAGCTATCTTGGCTCTTCTCTGGGACATTGCTGTATTTCTTTATGTAAGTTTGTTTTAACTAAATCTGGAAATCAACTAAATTAGTTTTTTCCAAATCCTGCAGTAAAATTGATATTCCGAGAAGATGGATCATGGATATTCTGCTCTTGTGCATCTTTTCTGCACAGAATTGAGGCTATGCCTACTCCAGTTTCAGAAGCGTGTAATAGTGTATTACCTAAAGTCAATCTGGAAAATAGACAGCTTCCTATATAGGCTCTCAAGAAGCCTGAGAACAGCCAGAAACATATATATATATATATAAAACTTCGTGTAGTTTATTTGAAGAGGAAACCTTTCATATTGGTGTAGTGAAATAAATTGATGTGTTTTCATATGTGGTTTGAGATTTTTTGTTTCTCTTCTCTTTTCCCCTTCCCGTCACTCCCTTCTCTTCCCTTCTTTCTGTTTCTCTTCTCCTTCCACCTTTTCTATGTTTGTTTTTTAAGAACTATCTTTCTATTCCAGTGCCTAGAATATTTTTCCCATATGTTTTCCCTATACTTATGTATATTATATACTATTTTCCCATTGTATTTTTTTATCCCAGGTTTTATTGTCTATTTCAATAGTCAATCTGTTCTTATGTCTATATCTACTGCAATAATTTTTAATTTTTCATATTGATAAGGTGACACACTGAAAATCTTTTTTGTGATTTTAAAATTATCTTAACTATCAAAAGATTTTCTTATATAGTTAGAGTTTTTCATCGAAATCTCCAAAACTAATGCTGGATTTTTTATTAGAATACATGAAATTTATAAGTTAGTACAAAAATTATATATTAATCACCTGAAATTTTAAATCAATTGATAGACTGAACATGTTATTTATGCACATCATTTTTGTGCCATATAAAGACATTTTGAAATTATCTACATAAGCTTTTAGGCATGTGTAGCCATAAATACCTATGTGCATTTTATTTTTTCTTATGATTACAAATTTTATCCAATGGTAATTTCGTGTCTATTATATTCCCTAATTGACTATTCTATTACAGGAAAACTATTGCTTGCCCTTGTTCATCCACATATCTAGTTTTCTTTCTGAACTTCGCGTTAATTTAAATACTGTTTCTATGAGTGTTACCTATTTTTTCCTGCGTAATTTTCTTAGACAGACCTTTAGTTCAAAGTTGAAGAGTAGCACATATAGTGGATATCTGTTTTAGTCCTTATCTTAAAGAAATGCTTCTAACATTTAGACTTACATTAAGTGTGTATTTGCTGCAAGTTTTTTCTGAAATAATTTTTATAGGCTAAGAGATTTCTTGCCTCATTCTAATATTTTAAAATACTTTATTACACATAGTGTAGACAGTCATAAAACCTCCTGTTGCCTCTACATTTAATTTCTAGACACAACTTTTCTTCATTTGCCAAAATAAGAGAAATTTCATTAATTTAATTTTATAAAGTTATACCATCCTTATACTTCTGCAATACACTCTATTTGACAGGATTAATTATATTTTAATACATTTAAGATTTGGTGTGCAACCCAGCCATCCCATTACTGGGTATATACCCAAAGGATTATAAATCATGCTGCTATAAAGACACATGCACACATATGTTTATTGCGGCAGTATTCACAATAGCAAAGACTTGGAATCAACCCAAATGTCCATCAGTGACAGACTGGATTAAGAAAAATGTGGCACATATACACCATGGAATACTATGCAGCCATAAAAATGGATGAGTTTGTATCTTTTGTAGGGACATGGATGCAGCTGGAAACCATCATTCTTAGCAAACTATCACAAGAACAGAAAATCAAACACTGCATGTTCTCACTCATAGGTGGGAACTGAACAATGAGATCACTTGGACTCGGGAAGGGGAACATCACACACCGGGGCCTATTATGGGGAGGGGGGAGGGGGGAGGGATTGCACTGGGAGTTATACCTGATGTAAATGACGAGTTGATAGGTGCTGACGAGTTGATGGGTGCAGCACACCAACATGGCACAAGTATACATATGTAACAAACCTGCACGTTATGCACATGTACCCTAGAACTTAAAGTATAATAATAATAATAAATAAATTTAAAAAAAAAGATTTGGTTGGCTAAGGTATTTAGAATTTTTCCAGTCTTGCCTGTAAGTAAAATTAATTTTTATTTGTTGAACTGCTATCAACAAACTTTGGTACACTAGTTTCATAAATGAGCTCTATTCTCCGCAATTGATATCTATTCCTAACTTGTTGCATTAATATTTTTTCTCATCAAGGTGTTAAAGGTTGTAAGTACCGCTATTTTTGCCTTAAGTACCATATATAATTGTTGTAAGTACCAATATCATCATGCTTTCATCTCCTTGATCTTGATATTTATTTTCTGATATTTGCTATATTTTCCTGAAATTTCTTGCATTTAGTCCAAGGGAGGAAGCCATTAACCTGAATGTAGTACTTCATCTAGTGAAGAAGACGAAAGAATGAAGCTAATCAAAAATATAATTTGAATCATTAAGTGAAACTGTAACGATTTTTTATTGTAAATACATTTTTACTTTACTTAACTATATATATGTTATGCTTCATGGAAAAGGTACATTCAATGTAAGATGCTTTAAAATGATTTGGACATAGTCTCTTATTTTCTAATAAGTTTTTCATATGCTTCAAGGTGTATTTTCAGGGAAAAAGGTGTGACTTAAAAGTTATAGTATTAATTTAAATGGGCATTGTTCCTTCATCCCTAGGCAGCTGATGCATGTTTAGCTTCCTCTACATTTGTGTAAAATAAATTAGTCAAGTGAATCATATGACCGCGAATATTCAATTCAAACCATACATAAGTCAAAATGTAATACTTTGTTAATTTCCATATTGTTATTTAGTTCTCATTGGCTTTGTAAGACACAAACTGAGTAGTTCACATGGGGAATATTTAATTAGACAGAGTTCAGGCACTGAAAGCAATGAGAATTTTGACGACAGAAATATTAGTTCTTAAAAGATTCTTTGCAAGTCTTTGTAATAAAACCTTTTAATTTATTCTTGATAAACTTAAACAATACAATTACAAACATAGTTTTCAAGAGAAAAAATATATATGTACTAATTTATCTGAAAAACAAACAAACAAACAAACAAACAAAAAACCCTGAGCTTACTATTGATAGAAAAGATGACAGGTATTCAAGCTATCCAGATATGTTAATCTAATCACTGCCTTAAATAATTACATGGAAAAATATAATTATATGCTAAGTAATAAAGTCAAAGAAAACATTAGCTAAAACAGTATGTACAATACTACGAGTCAGATATGCAAAAACTTACATATGCACTTAGAAGTCAGTTTAAAATCTCCACTGGATTGAGCAATAAAATATAAAAATTACTGTTTAAATTGGAAATTCACTATGGCTATTATTATTGTTATTTGCAACACAATGAGCTTTAACATACCTTTCACAGGCAGTGGTGAATTTTCCTTGGCTTAAAAAAGACTGAGGACATTTTCATTTATCCAAATTATTTTTATTTTCAGATGCTCTGTCTTTGAATATTTATTAAGGTACTATTGACTAATTGACAAAAGAATGAAAAATGAAATATTAGACATCAGCAGAAGAAAAAAGATTTCTCAAGTACAGTTTTACTCTTTTTGAATATAACTGAGACTGCTAAATTAATAAGTATATGTCTGTAATTTTTTAGTATCCACTACACTCTAGACCACAAAATATTTATGCAATGAAAATCTGAATTGTCAGTTTGACTTATACCTTGTTAAGAATATTTCTATAAATATTTTAACATGAACCACTAAATAGATCCAAAAGGAAACTCAGTTTTAATTAAATGGGAAATCTAATTTTTAAAGTAAAAAATTAAAAGGAAAGCTTAGTATTGTATTAAAAGGAAACAACTCTTCTTTAAAAGAATATTCTTTGAAAACTTAAGCCTTATATCAATAAACTGTCAAAGACTTTATGTGATGCTTATGAATCTATCATATGCTATAAAATTGCTCACAGCAAGGAAACAATAACATGAGGCAAACACATGAAAAAACATATTAGAAAAATATTTGAGTGATTTACCTTCTTAGAGTCTTTTCAGGTAAATACATCCATGGAAAAGTAGCAATCAGTAATAGCAGTTCCAATTTTTAAAAATTTGTGGAAACTACTATTAATAATGATATATTACATTCTGGTAGACAAGTTAAATAACGCTCTTAGAGTGCTTTTAAAGATCCCCTTTTCACTAGCCTGCTTTAAAAACATATTCATTTAATATCCTTTCTCTGCTGAATGGTTTAAAAAGAACCCATGTGTTTTTTTTTTCTATCCAAAAAGTTAACTGAATCAGCCATAAAACTTATGCATAATAATCTTTCAGAAATCCCAATTATCTCTAAAATTAAAAAGAGTAATGCTACTTGTCAATAATATTGCTATTCTAAATAATACAGGTACTTTTACACATTGTATACTATATCCAAAAGTAATTGGATACAAACTCACTTTCGCCAGCACGTCTCTAACTTCTGAAAATTAGAAACAACTACTCCACCAGATCTAAGTCTCTAAACAGAAGAGTAACAATTTTATTCAAGTGACATAGTCTAAAGTTAGCACAGCTAATGATTATCATGCAGCATAACTGTATGAGAGATATTTGTAAGCATGATTAGCTTTAAAACGAAACAGGCAGTGATGGTAATGCTAACATCTCTGAAACTCACATTAAAATTGATTTGGTTTGTACAAATCCTCATTTCACACCACCTGGCAAATTTTTCTTGTTATGAACTGGGTTAGGAAGACAGATTGTGACTTTTGATATAATTAAATATGTAGACATAATTTGGAACAACTGCTCCCTGATAGTCTTGCAAGGTAAATATTAATAGAAATAATAAATTCATAAATTGATGTCATTTTGCATCTTTTATAACCACTAAGCCCATACTCTGAAAAATCACAACCAGCTAAATAAATGGACAAATTTTTGTATTAATTTAAGTTTACTAGGGGAGGTCCTGATTAACTGTTTCTGGATACTTTACAATTTTCTATGTTGAATGTTTTTCTTCATATTGCTTTGTAAAAAAAAAAAGAAATGAATTTCATGTAAAGGAGAATGTGTGAATTTCTATTAGAGTGTAACTGTTGGTTGACATAGAATTTACTAAGATAATCATGTGATGGTTAAATTTAATGTCAACTTAGCTGGGCCATGGTGCCCAGATATGTGGTCCAACATTACTCCGGATGTTTCTGTGAGGGTGTTTCTGGATAAGATTAACTTTTGAATCTGTAGACTTTGAGTAAAGCAGATTGCTTTTCATAATGTGGGTGGACCTCATCTAATCAGTCAGATGCCTAAATGGAACAAAGATGGGCAAGAGGGCCTTCTGCCATCACTGACCTTTGGACATGAATTGTAACATCAACTCTTCCTGGGTCTCTAGCCTGTAGGCCCACCCTGCAAAGTTTGGACTTGTCATCGCTAATCATGCAAGCCAATTCCTCGAAATAAATATCTTTCTATATATACACATATCCTATTGGTTCTCTTTCTCTGGAAAACCCTGATTAATACCTTTCTGGAGAACCCTGACTGGTGTGAGCTGCTTAATGGTCACTCACCATCTTTAGCACTGCAAGGCCATTTTGATGCTGGGTGTTCTACAAGCATCAGGCTCTATAAGAATTTCTCGAACACTTTTCTGGAGCCTTCCTTAAAGACTAGGTGTAATCTTAGATCAAAGTTGATTTGTTGATCACATTTTTGCTGTGATGATGATTTAAGATATAATTCAATGCTTATGAGTTCAGAAAACTAGATATTTTCTTTTCTTTTCTTTTCGCCTTTCTGACACTTCTTGCTTTCATTCATTAGTGTCCAGCCAGATGACATTCCTTTTAGCTATGTCCTTCCTTTGCCCAGGAAGCTTTGTAGACAAATTCAAATGCCTCTGGGAATCAGGTAGCCAATGCAAATGAGTGAAGGTGCTTCATTAATGCAAATGAGTGAAGGTGCTTCATTACACATGTATTGAACACATAATTATGCCTACGCTATTTTTCTTGGATCACATGACCCTCTATTGCGATCATTTATTTCCTTGTTTAGGATAAAGACATAGGTATAGCTAAAATTTTTCTATTTTAAGAGAAACAATAACATACATGATAACGAAAGGCAAATTTGGGGGTGGTGGGTCCTATGGGGGGATGGAAATATCACGCCATTTGAAAACTTCATCTAGTTAACTGTACTGAAGCGTTATTGCTAAATTTACAAAAAAGTAAATTATATAAAAATTTACTCTTTCATAAACCATTCACAAACTTTCATACTTTATATTTTTAACAAATGACTTACTTCAGACTGCAAGATTAACAGTAATAAATCATGTTGTTACAATACTTTGATTAATACCACTATGTCAGGTGGGATTTAAGAACCTTAATTATCCATTGGATTTTTCAGCAAACTGAAGCAGATCCAGATTATTTTTTTTTCTAAGCCATCTCCTGCAGAGGTGACGTGTTATTTTCTTCTTTTCTTGCTTGTCTCTAGCATTTTTTTTTTCATCTAGCATGCTGCCTTTAAAAAAATTTGAAATCTTCTCTTAACCTACAAATAGTTTCAGAAACATTTTAAAGAGTTTGTAATCCCAAACTTAATAAAAGTGTGATTCTAATAATAGTTTCCATTAATAAATGTCTAAAGACTTTTCAGTATATGCAATATTATGTGTTTTTTAAAACTGCCTATTATGACATATTATTCTAGCCACTTACATAATTTCATATGGGGATTTCATTTTAACATCTCTCTGCATAAAAAGGCATCTTAAGAACTAAGCTTATCCAAATGTTTTATTGGACTGATGATAAATTCAGAGATGTTATTACAGATATTTATAAACGCTTATTGGAGAATGATCTAAATAGCTTATGAAAAACTATTTTGGTCTCCTTCTCCCTCCTTCCCTCCCTTACTCTTTCCACCTCTCTGCTTTCCTGTCTTCTACTTCTCTCCTCTCCTTACTTTTCAATTATTTTTCCTGTAGCAATTCATTTGTTTTTATCCTCTGGGCTCTGTGAATCATATATTTCTCCCTCGCACTGGTAGCTGGCAAAGCTCAAAGCCAAATCCGTGTTCTGCCATATGGAATGTATTTTTAGAAGGAGGTTTTATAGAAATTTTCCTTCTCTTCTTGTTAGTTTTCCTTAATTTTATTATTTTTTCATTGCAGAATACATAGATACATACCTATCTTTTTATGATGTTCTTAATTTTGGGGGAACAGCAACTCAGGCCTACAGAAGACAGAAACATTAATGCATAAACACTAGCGGTATAAGAAAATGAGAAGAGGAAGGCCCCATGGGAACAAAAAGATACTTCCCTATTGATATGGTTTGGCTGTATCCCCACGCAAATCTCGTCTCAAATTGCAGTTCCCATAATCCTCATGTGTCGTGGGAGGGACCAGGTGGAGAAAATTGAACCACGGGGGCAGCTTCCCCCATCCTATTCTCATGATAGTGAGTTAGTTGTCACAAGATCTGATGGTTTTGTAAGAGGCTTCCCCCTTTGCTGGGCACTCATTCTGTTTCCTGCCACCCTGTGAAGAGATGTCTTCTGCCATAACTGTAAGTTTCCTGCGGTCTCCCCAGCCATGTGGAACTGTGTCAATTAAACCTCTATTCTTTATAAATTACCCAGTCTTGGATATGTCCTTAGAGCAGCGTGAGAACAAGCTAATACACCTATCCAAAGACATTCAAATTGAAATTATTTTATAATAGCATTTTAGAACTCCAAACCAACCAACAGACAATATCCTTGAGACAAAGTCAAACTGTGGAAGCGTAAGATACTTTATTCACTGTTTGTGACAAGTAAGCAAACAACCATAATAAATAATTACATAAAGGATAGATGAACAAATAGAGAATTATATAATAACTTCAAATTTATGTTTCTTTCATCTAATTTTTATCTTTCCATTGCATCTTTTACCACACTATTGAGGATGGACTAATTATAAAAGATAAAGTTGTCTTTAATTGCTCCCACTATCTCTAGTCTCTAGCTTACCTAATCCTTTTTACACACCGATGTTATCTTAATTTCAGTTCTTTCTATTCCTAGCATCACATAGCCCCCCAATAAAGCACTTCTTCAAATTTTTTTCACAAATCCTGTCTTCTGTGATATCATCTAGTATGCATTTTTTGATACTCCCCTTTGTTTTAAACTCCATATTCAATCTTGCCAAATTTTTTTTGCTATTTCTTTGAAATATATCCAGGACCAACTCTACTCTCTGTTGCCTGAAACTTTGCAATACCACCTTAACTGATGTCTTTGCTGCCTACTTTGTTCTCTTACAATTTATTTTCTAGTAGCAGCTAGTAGAAGTCAGAGTAGTCAGTATCCAAAAATATTATTTTGTAATGGTAAAATATTTACCATTTCAAATGCAGAAAATAGAAAAGTGATATATAGTGAAAACTTGATCTCTCATTTGCCTAGTTCCTACTCCCTTCCCCACAAGTATCCTTCTTCTTAGATCTTATGTATTCTTTAACATTTATTTTTTGAATTTGTTGGCCAATGTAAAAGTAGCTTTTTGGGCATATTTTATATTTTGGGGGCATATTTTATATTTTTTTGCATAATATCACACTAGTTTAAGCAATAAACCTGAACTTTGGAGAACTTTTCTATTACTACATACAATATACCTTCCTTCTTTTTTACAGTTACCTTATATTGAGTTGCATGTTTGCAATAAAATTGGCATATCTTATTCCTCTTTGATGTATATTTAGTATGTTGCCACATCCACTCTTACAAATAACGCTGCAATCTTTCAATACCTCTAATGTAAAAAAGGGGTAAATCTGTTTCAAAGGGTATTTCCATCTAAAATTTTCACAGATATGGTCAAGTTGGCCTTCATGGAAGTTACACCAACTTACACACAGTAATGGGTGAGAATGCATGTCCCCACACATTCATCAATTCCAATGTGTTATCAAATTTTAGGGTTATTGACGTGTAATGCCTCACTGAGTGTTTTGTAGTTAGTAGGTGCTCAATAGTGCTTTTTGGAATAAATTGATACATGTATCTGTTAAGATTTGCTTCAGATAGGTCAGGCTGCTTCTGGATTATTAACACTAAGGTTCCTCTATATATTTCAAATGTAGAAACACAGGCAGTGGAGATAAAACCCAAAATATGTGGATTAATGGAGAAGGCCAGTTATTTCAATTTCAGAAGGTATTGATAATGGGATTACCCTCATTAGACTCAGGTTTGTTTTTCATTATCTGAATTTAGAAAAAGAAAAATGAGATATATCTTTAATTGGTTTTATTCGAACCGATAGCAGCAACAAAAACTGTGGATGTGGGGACAGAGAGACCCGGCTTTGTGTCTGAGCAAACTAATTTACCAAACCACAACAATTAATGTTTATAAATGCATATCATGTTTCAGGGACTGAGATAAGTTCTTTACAATTATCATCTTATAGTATTTTTATAAATAGGTAGATAATATTATTAAATCCATTCTACAGATGTAGAAACTGACTTTTAGAATGACTAAGTCATATAGCTTGCCACAAATACTAAAACTATATGTGTATATATTTCCTTCCTATTTCAGGGAAGCTAAAACATTCAAACTTTCATAATTCATTATTTTCCTATTACAGTTGTTGCATTATGTTTTTTCTTCCTATGACACATGATATTTTATAAGATTTTGATTGAATGTCAACCTGATTTGATAGCATATATGCTCCAGTGGCCTATTTTCCATTTGGGAAACCTAAAGAGGAGTGGAGTTATCGGACTAAACCCACCCTCATTTACATTACTTCAACAGGTAGAATAAATTGTGTGTTTTAAATTTCCTGTTTCATAAAAACGAAAAATGATCTGGCAGGTGATGTGGATTTGTATTTTTTTTGTGAATGTGTGTGTTCACTGGGAGATAATTATATTTTCATCTGATCCTTTTCAATATAACTGTTCTTATCCTACATTATGCTTTACCTTTTTATTATTTATTTTGTGGTAATTTAATATAAATTGTTACTATATTTTAGTCTGGGAAAGATTCCCAAAGCAAAAGATTTTATATCTAGAATAGGCACTGGTTTAATATGTATACTCAGTTTTTTTTTTCTTTTAGTTTTTTTCTATTCAAAAGGTACAATATTTGTCCAAACAGGAATTGTAAGAATTCAAAACTTCTGTTGCACTTTTAGAAATATTATGGATCTGTTTTTTTTTTTTGAAAAATTACATAGTAATTTGCTAACTATGTAAAAAGCATATAATAACAAGTACATTTATTTTTTGCTCTATGGATTGTTTTGTGATCTCTTGGTATTTTTTTTTTAATTTAATTTTTCTAGAGACAGGGTCTCACTCCATTGCTTTGGCTAGGATGCAATGGGACAGTCATAACTCACTGCAGCCTCAAACTTCTGGGATGGGTATCATTAATTTACAGACTTAATATATAAAAATAATAATCTTAGGTAGTTTTTAAAATCTACCTGAATATTGTAAATAATAGAAAACCAAAGTAAAATAGAACATAACTGGACAGCACAAAGAAAAATACAGTAAACATAGGAGTTTGGTTTAAAATAGTAACTTTCATTAATGTGCCTCTCAATCTTTCAAGATTGTTCTACCCACATGGGTTTGGGAGTGCGGGATACAATCCACAGTTTTAAAAGAATGGGAAGATTGTTATTTGTGTGACACTAAAGCAATTTCTGAGAAGGTATAGAGTCCAGTGTAGATTACACGTTCCTCCTTTACGCTTACTACTCTTATACTAGTAGAATTAGTTTTATCTATTTGTTTTTTAATCAGGTACAGTCTTGACGGAAAAAGAAGAAAGGAATTGTTTTCCTAAATCCAGCCTACAGCCCAAGAGGTCAGTGTAAAAGACTGGAGGAATCAGTATTCTGGGATGTCCCATCTTCTGCCATGCAGAGAGACCTTCCTCCAGGTTCATCTGCGGTCTCCAAAGACTGGCCGCCTTGGCAGTTCAACTTAACATCATGTAGCCATTTGTTAATGATGAGAAGCCACTGATTTGATAGCAAGCCCATGAGAAACTGTTATGAATGTTTATTAAGAAAATGAGACCAAACTTTTAACAAATGTATATGCTAGATTTTAAAATCATCTTATAAAATTAATGTAGTGCCTGATATTCCATAAGACATTTGGACTACAATTTAGAATAGTAAGATTGATTTTTCATGCTATTCATAAACTCATTTGTGCTAAATTAATCTGTTTTATGGACATAGTTAAGTGACATTTTTTTCCAACAGAAGGCAAAGCATCCTTATGTTCTCATCATACCTTCACACGTACTTCCATGAATACTGATATTGTTAACATTCTGGATTTCCAGAGAAATCCTCTATCTCTTTCTTCATAGAATAGAAAAAAATCTTCATATAAATTCAGGACACCTGATTATCCTTTACATGTTGACTTTTTCTTTTTTAAATTTAGCATATGTAGGAACAGTTATATTACGTTGTAAAAAAAGGAGCCAAATGAATTTAAAAAATAAATGCTGATATGGTAGAAGTAATGCAAAAAAAAGTTAACATATACAAGGAAAACTACATTATAAGTTTTACAGAAGGGACTGTATATGCTTCTTAGATATTCTTAAAATCTGTTAAACATAATTACATTGGGAAATTTCTAATTGAATATTTATTTCTTTTCCCTCCACTTTGTTTTTTAAATAAGAACATACCTTCAGGTTAGATTCAGTTTTGTGGGGCCTAGACAGATACAGTTTTGCAAGATGGGCATCTACAAGAATAGATTTTATTACTTAGAGCAGTTTTAGGTTCACAGTAAACTTAGGAGGAAGCTGCAGACATTTTCCTTATGGTCCCTGCTTCCACTCACGTGTAGCCTTTCCATTATCAATATCCTCTGCCAGATGTGTACAAGTTTTACAATTGAGAAACCTACATTGACACCTAATTTATGGGAGTAGGCATTTTTCATGGGTAAAAACAAAAATCCCCTCACTTTTGCAAATTTTTGAAAAACATATGGACCACGGGAACACATTGCTAGGACCCTCCCAGTCTTGGCGGAGGCTCAGGATGGCGCAGGGCTATCAGGTGTCAGCGTCATTAGCTTCTCGGTCAATCTGCTTCTGCATGCCATTAGAAAGAACATCCTATACCATTAAAACAAAAAGGTAGCTTTTCTAATTGGCCTTCAGATTACACGAATTTACATACCCACTGGCAGAAAGCATCAGAACATATTTCCCTGTATTTGCCAACTTGTTTATAATCATAACTTTAAATCTGGAACAATATGGAAATTGAAAAGAAATATCTCATTGCTTTTTTAAATATCACCACTGAGATAGATTTTTTTTCTGTATGCATATTGACCTTTTTTTTTCCTATATGGATTACATATTCATGTTTTTTCCTTTGTTTTTGATTGGAATATTTATCTTTTTCTTTTGTTCAGGATTTCTTACTTTAGTATTATGCAAAAAAGCATTTTTGCTCTTCTTGAAATTAGGTAAACTTAAACTTTCTTATAATCTTTACTGTTTAGTATATGAATTTAATCAATGTACTTGCCTTGAATTCAGAGTAACATAAACATGTGACTGATTTTGCGTTTTTAACTTTACTGCATTGTGATTTGTGTGTGATTGGTTCATTTTTAATTTGGATAATTTATTGTGTTTGTATTTGGGAATGCAAAATTCTTGGGTTACTATTTCATGGGTGTCTTACAAGGATATATAATTTCTGTGTGTTGTTTAATGTTCAATATATAACTCATTAAAAACCTATTGATTAACTGAATTATTCTAAGTACTTGATTATTCTATTTACATTTGGTAAATTTTTAGAATCAGACTGTTATATCTCCCAGTAAAACTGAGTTTATATCAATTTTTGCTGTTTCTACCAACTTTTTTTGTGTGTAACTTAATGCAAAGGTATTTGGTGTATAATGATTTTTAAATACTTTTTTTTATTTTTTATTTATTTATTTTTTTTGAGACGGAGTTTTTTGCTCTGTTGCCCAAGGCTGGAGTGCAATGGCACAATCTCGGCTCACTACAACCTCCACATCCTGTGTTCAAGCAATTCTCCTGACTCAGCCTCCGGAGTAGCTGGAATTATGTGTGTGCACCAGCACACTTGGCTAATTTTTGTATTTTTAGTAGAGACGGGGTTTCACCATGTTGCCCAGGCTGGTCTTGAACTCCTGACCTTAAGTGATCCACCCCCTTTGGCCTCCCAAAGTGCTGGGGTTACAGGCGTGAGCCACCATGCCTGGCCTAAATACACATTTTTTTGGAATTTTTTTTTATTCTAAAATACCCTTTTAAACCAACGTAATATTTTTGTCTTTGAAAAATCATTTGTGTGAATATACCATATTCATTTATTTGAATATACAGCTCCTGTACAAAGAGTGTGTAATTAGGTTTTCCACACGCAGGCAAAACATTCCCAGGTAGTGAAGTATGTGGTGAAACTAGATAATTACATGGGCAGGAGTGCATTGCTGAATTTTCTTTTATGTAAAATGAATTTCTTGATCAGAAAAAATGTGACATGCAATGCCATGAGAGTGAACTATGCTTTTGAAATCCACAAATGGTGGTGATCGCAAAGACAGAAAAGGCAGAAAAGACAATACAAATATAGAATATGGGTGTCTATTCCAGTGAGGGTGAATCTACGCTCTGCCTGTGATGGAGGAGGTCTCTATAATCGAACTGCAGGCAGGTGTATGGCTCATACACTTGGGAAATGGTGCCTGATCTACTAGCTTTGACATACTTTAAAATGGTATTAAGTAACAGTGTGTACATACAAGTATAGAGATTAAGATGGGGACAAAAAGAAAAGAATTGAGAATCCCTAGAGCAGGCGAGATCCAAGAACGAAGAAGAGGGAGCCCAGAAGGCTTAATGTTGGAGAAAGAAGCAGAGAAGGCAGAGATTGATGTCTGTAGGCTAAGAATAGAGAGTAAGAGGGTCACTAAAAACAAAACCAAAAGCGTGTGCTGTGTTAGTAAATTCCTTTTAGGTCTTTTATAATATATTAGGCAAAATCTCTATGGATTGTTGTTGGTTCTTGTGATGTGGAGCTTTGTGTGTGTGTGTATTGGGGTGGCGATGGGAGTGTGGGGGCATGGTTAAGAACATGAAGAGACAAAGAGGCTTTTAGATTTTATAGAGAGAAAGTCAGTTGCTCCTAAGTCTCACACAGAAATAGGAAAACATACACAATTCATTTGTTTGCAGAAGCCCTAACATTATCAGCTTGCTTGGAAGTGCTGTGGCCTTTGTTTAATCTGTACCCTGCCCTGGAACTGAGGTGGTCTCAGATGGAAATGAAGAACTGGTTGGGAAGTAAGACTCTGTGGGAAGTGAAAAAGATGAAAAAGGAAACAAAAAGTAGAAGAGTCTAGGACAAGAAGAGGGGAGGAGGAGAGAGAAAAGAATGAATGAGATCAATGGTCCAACATTTATGTTGGAAAGAAGTATTAAAAAAAAAGAGTAAAATCCAAAGTAATTAATTTTTTTATACTGTCAGTATGAAACATTTATTTTAAAATGTGGATTAACCTTTTAAGCCAGGTGTCACTCCCAATATATATCCAAGGTATGCATCCCCATTATTAGGAGGATACGGTCCTGATAATTTGCAAAAGGTGACTGTGAAGGTTATGTCTTTGACTGGCAGTTGCAGATAGGTTTGTCTACAGTAATACCATCTCTGAGTAAATGATGCCTAGCTGCCGCACCTACTCAATCTGCCACCTTTCCCAGGGTTTTGTCTCCTCTTACCTTCTGTGTTTACGGATACAATTTTATTTATACTATTCCTTTTTTAGGATGAAATGGTCATTACTTTTTTTTAGTTGCTGTGTCCTAGTGTCTCTTCCCTCTGATATTTCTCGGAAAACTTTGATAATTAAATCAGTAGTGAGCAACACAGAGATATATTACTGTATTTGATTAAATCAATATCAAGAGCATCTTGAATAGTCCCCTAGAAAGAAAACATCAGTGTAATCCCCCATATATGATTTTTCATTAAACTGAAAACTAACTTAGTTACTTATAAGCATTTTGTTAATTTGAAGTAATATCCCTATCTTCAAAATTATTATAGTTTTTATCTTATATAATTATCAGCAAATAATTGTTATCTTTTTAAGAAGAATAAATTAAATAATTATTGGTCATTGAGCTATGTATTATTTAACTAGTATAAATAAAAAATATCAGCTTATTTAAATTGTGCAAAATAAAAAATGTTAAATGATAGGCTGGGTGTGGTGTCTTATGCCTGTAATCCCAGCACATTGGGAGGCCAAGGCAAGAGAATAATTTGAACTCAGGAGTTCGAGACCAGCTTGGGCAACATAGGGAGATCCTATTCCTAAAAATAAAAATTTAGTTGGGCATGGTGGTTGATATGATTTGGCTGTGTTCCCACACAAATATCATCTTGAATTCCCACATGTTGTGGGAGGGACCTGGTGGGAGATGATTGAATCATGGCACACGTCTTTCTAGTGCTATTCTCATGATAGTGAATAAGTCTCATGAGATCTGATGGTTTTAAATATGGGAGTTTCCCTGCACATGCTCTCTCTCTTTCCCTGCTGACATCCATGTAAGATGTGACTAGCTTCTCCTTGCCTTCTGCCTCCCCAGCCATGAGGAACTGTGTATCCATTAAATCTCTTTCTTTTGTAAATTGCCCAGTATTGAGTATGCCTTTATCAGCAGCATAAAAATGGACTAATACAGTAAATTGGTACCAGTAGAGTGGGGTGTTGCTGAAAATATACACAAAATGTGGAAGTGACTTTGGAACTGGCTAACAGGCAGTGGTTGGAACAGTTTGGAGGGCTCAGAAGACAGGAAATGTGGGAAAGTTTGGACTTTCTAGAGACCTGCTGAATGGCTTTGCCCAAAATGCTGATACCAATGTAGACAATAAAGTCTAGGCTGAGGTGGTCTCAAATGGAAATGAGGAACTTGTTGAGAACTGGAGCAAGGTGATTCTTGTTATGTTTTAGCAAAAAGACTGATGGCATTTTGCCCCTGCCCTAGAGATTTGTGGAACTTTGAACTTGAGAGAGATAATTTGGGGTATCTGGCAGAAGAAATTTCTAAGCAAGAAAGCATTCAAGAGGTGATTTTGGTGCTGTTTAAGGCACCAAAGGGGAAGGGAAACGGAGCATAAAAGTTTGGAAAATTTGCAGCCTGACAATGTAATAGAAAAGAAAAATCTCCTTTTCTGAACAGAAATTCAAGCAGGCTGTAAAAATTTGCATAAGTAATGAGAAGTCAAATGTCAGCCACCAAGACAATGGGGAAAACGTCTTCAGGACATGTCAGAGACCTTTGCAGCAGCCCCTACTATCATAGGCCCAGAGACCTAGGAGGTAAAAATAGTTTCATGGGTAGGGCCAAGGGCCTTCCTGCTGTGTGCATCCAAGAGGCTTGGTGCCCTGTGTTCCAGCCTCTCCAGCTTTGGCTAAAAGGGGCCAAGGTATAGCTTGGGCTGTAGCTTCAGAGGGTGCAAGCCCCAAGCTTTGGCAGCTTCCATGTGCTGTTGAGCCTGTGAGTGCACAGTAGTTAAGAATTGGAGTTAAGAAACCTCTGCCTAGATTTCAGAAGATGTATGGAAATGGCTGGATGCCCAGGCAGAAGTTTACTGCAGCAATGATGCCCTCGTGGAGAACCTCTGCTAGGGCAGTGTGGAAGGGAATGTGGAATCAAAGCCCCCACACAGATTCCCTAGTGGGGCACTGCCTAGTGGAACTATGAGAAGAGGGACATCATCCTGCAGACCCCAAAATAGTAGATCCACCAACAACTTGCACCATGAACCTGGAAAAGCTGCAGGCACTCAACACCAGACTGTGAAGGCAACAAGGAAGAAGGCCATAGCCTGCAAAGGCACAGGGGTAGAGCCACCCAAGACAGTGGGAACCCACTTCTTGCATCAGCATGACCCTTATGTGAGACATGGAGTCAAAGGAGATCATTTTGGAACCTTAAGATTTGACTGCCCCACTGGATTTCAGACTTGCATAGGTCCTATAGCCGCTTTGTTTTGGCCAATTTCTCCCATTCAGAATGGCTGTATTTACCCCATGCCTGTATCCCCATTGTATCTGAGAAGTAACTAGACTGCTTTTGATTTCACAGGCTCATGGGTGGAAGATACTTGCCTTGTCTCAGATGAGTCTTTGGACTTTGGACTTTAGAGTTCATGTTGAAAGGAGTTAAGACTTTGGAGGACTTTGGGGAAGGCATGATAGGTTTTGAAATGTGAGGATATCAGATTTGGGAGGGGCCAGTGGTGGAATGATGTGGTTTGGCCGTGTCCCCACTCAAATCTCGTCTTGAATTCCCATGTATTGTGGGAGGTACCAAGTGGGAGGTAATTGAATCATGGGGGCAGGTCTTTCCTGTGTTGTTCTCATGATAGTGAATAAGTGTCATGAGATCTGATGGTTTTAAACATGGGAGGTCCCTGCATGTGCTCTCTCACTTTGCCTGTTGCCATCCATCTAAGACATTACTTGCTCTTCCTTCCTTCCACCATGATTATGAGGCTCCTCCTGTCACGTGGAACTGTAAGTCCATTAAACCTCTTTCATTTGTAAATTGCCCAGTCTTGGGTATGTCCTTATTAGCAGTGTTAAAACGGACTAATACAGTGGTACACGACTGATTCTAGCTACTGGGAAAGCTTAGGTAGGAGGATCACTTGAGCAAGGGAGGTTGACATTGCAGCGAGCTGTAATTATGCCACTGGACTGCAGCGTGGATGACAGAGCAAGATCCTGTCTCAAAACAAAAATCGTATGTTCCATATATTTTATAGAAATTTCTAATTTTTAGGAGGAATTCTATATGTTTCATTTTTTTTTTTTAATCATTCTCAGGTGATTTTTATTTTGGGGAAACAACAAGACAAACACTTTTTTTTTTTTTTTTTTGAGACAGAGTCTTGCTCTGTCACCCAGCTGGAGTACAGTGGCGCGATCTTGGCTCACTGCCACCTCTGCCTCCTGGGTTCAAGTGATTCTCCTCCCTCAGCCTCCTGAGTAGTTGGGATTACAGGCATGCACCACAACTCCTGGTTAATTTTTGTGTTTTTAGTATAGATGGGGTTTCACTGTGTTGGTCAGGCTAGTCTCCAACTCCTGACCTCGTGATCCACCCACCTTAGTCTCCCAAAGTGCTGGGATGATGGGATAACAGGCATGAGCCACTGAGCCTGGCCAACAAATGCTTTTTTTTTTTTTTTTTTGGAGACGGAGTCTCGCTGTGTCACCCAGGCTGGAGTTCAATGGCGTGACCTCGGCTCACTGCAACCTCTGCCTCCCAGGTTCAATTGATTCTCCTGCCTCAGCCTCCCAAGTAGCTGGAACTACAGATGCATGTCACCACGCCTGGCTAATTTTGTGTATTGTTAGTAGAGATGGGGTTTCACCGTGTTAGTCAGGAAGGTCTCGATCTTCTGACCTCATGATCTGCCCACCTTGGCCTCCCAAAGTGCTGGGATTACAGGCATGAGCCACCGTGCCCAGATGACAAACACTTTTTTAAAGACTAACTTGAATGCTGTAGATATGTATGCTGGGGCTGCCCAGAATTTACAACTGAAATTACTTTACTCATTTTGGTCTTTGCAGCTTTACCTGCAAACTGGTGATAATAGCAGATGTCTCATAGGATTCATAATAAAATTCAGTAAGAACAAATAAAACTCTACACAGAATACTAGGCACATATTAGATGATAAATACATAACGTTATATATGACTATCGTGGACCAATTTAGCAAATGATATGAGAAAACCTTAGCACAGTGTAATTTGTAACCCTGTAATGAAAATCTAGAAATATTCTAATCACTGGAATGCTAGAATTAATGGATTTTGTGACATAAGTTATACAATTAGTCTACATTTTAGTTTCCTCACTGGGAAAGTAAAGATAAAAATGGCAACAACATTATAGGGTTATTGTAAAAAAGAATAAAAAGTTAAAAACCAACAAATATGTGGAGAATGGAATGGCTTATGCATTATATAGTTATTTAAGGCTTATATAAAAATTTGTTAAATAAATTAGTTAATTGAATAGGGTATACATTTCACTACTGAATAAACAAATGACATAATGAAATTGTTCATCAAAATAAATTTTTACATTATATATTTCTAGATTAAGAACTACTTTGCAGTGACTTACCTCATTTAAACATAATTATGATCTTTTGGTCAGACAGATATTGTTTATCTGGAGCAGGTACAAATTTCTATACGCCTTACTATAGCCTTACTACTTAAAATATGATCCCAGACTAAAGGTAGCAGCATTATGCAAAATATCAGCACCCACCCAGCACGACTTAATTAGAATCTATGTTGCAACAATTTCTCCAGGTGTTTTGAATGACTACTTTAAAGTATATGTCCCTAATATACCATTTTTATAAAAAATAAAAAGGAATACTTGATTAGAAAAAACTTACAATAGAGTGTCATGCATTTTTATTTGTTAGAATATTTATGTTTAAACAGCAAATAAAGATTATATAAATTAAAATCTTATAGTAATTTATTCTAACTACAGCTGTATTTTTCTAATTTCTCCTTTTTTTTCTCTGATTATTATAACAAAATCCATATGATTTATTATTACTGGTAATCTTTGGTGGACTGTTTTATGTTCTATATGGTTTTTAATGAAGAAGTATAGGCAAAACATCTTCAGGATGATGTACTTACTTTTATATTTCTGAGGCAGTGTCTAATTGTAGGAACTGGAAGATTGAAAATCACCGTGAGAAACAGGGCTGTTCAAAGGTAAATGAGTGTCCTCTGCAACATAGCTTCTTGCAATGAAAACAACAACAACAAAAAAACAAACCAAAAAGCCCCTATGGCAATATGTTAATAGGCTTGAAAGCACACTTGCCAATTTTAACCCAGTGGTCACTGGTTCTGTGAGTGATGAAGTCTACTTGCTTGAGAGTTGAATGGAGAAAGCATTTATATTGATTGTCCATGGGCTAAATCACATAATCCACTAGAATGCTTACATTCCAGTGTGTCTTACTTTAGATATGTGAAGTCAGTCTAGGACTTGATTATTCATAAACATGTGGCAAAATATTATGGCAGGTATCACCCACATGCACACATGTAACATACACTTTCCTTAGCAGCTATGATAATGTGGTTGACCTACATTATGGTAGATCATGGTAGGTAATCCCTGTGCAATTTTGTGTTTTGCTGCTGAGAATTTGATGAAGATTTGTAAAATTTTGTGTTGTGTGACTGAGGATTCAATGAAGATTTATAAAATTCCTGTTGATAACCTGACAGTTCCCTTAGGTTAGAAGATACCTCAGACACTTTATGAGGTTGATTTTCTATTTAAAAAATTATTTTAGGGCAAATTTATATTTTTCAGAAAAAATTCTGCTATAGTGCACTTTGTATATTAAAAACAGCCCAGGTGTAGGCATTTAAGGCTGTGAATTTTCCTCTTAGCAATAACTCTGCTGTTTCCCAGAGGTTTTCATTTCATAGGTTGTGTTACTATTATCATTCAGTTAAAATAGTTTTTTGTTTTTGTTTTTGTTTTTGTTTTTTTTTGACAGAGTCTCACTCTGTTGCTAGGCTGGAGTGCAGTGGCATGATCTTGGCTCACTGCAACTTCTGCCACTCAGGTTCAAGTGTTTCTCCTGCCTCAGTCTCCTGACCAGCTGAGGCTAAAGCTATGCACCACCATGCCCAGCTAATTTTTTTGTGTTTTTAGAAGAGACGGGTTTCCCCATGTTGGCCAGGATGGTCTTTATCTCTTGACCTTGTGATCTGCTCACCTCAGCCTCCTAAACTGCTTGGATTACAGATGTGAGCCACTGTGCTCAGCAAAAGAATTTTTAGATTTCTAGCTTGATTTCATTATTGACCCAGTGATAATTCAGGAGTCAGTTATTTAATTTCCATGTATATGCATGGTTTTGAGGGTTCCTTTCGGAGTTGATTTCCAATTTTATTCCACTGTGGTCTGATGCTTGATATAATTTCAGTTTTCTTATATTTGCTGAGATTAGTTTTGTGGCCTATCATATGGTCTACCTTGGATAAAGTTCTGTGCACTGATGAATAGAATTTTTATTCCCTGATTATTGTGTAGAGTGTTCTGTAAATATCTGTTAAATCCATTTGTTCCAGGGTATAATTTAACCCATTATTTATTTGTTGACTTCCTGTCTTGATGACCTGTCTAATGCTGTCAGTGGAGTATTGAACTCCCCCACTGTTAATGTGCTGCAATCTTTCTTTTTTCTTAGGTCTAGTAGTAATTGTTTTATAAATTTGGGGACTGTAGTGTTAGATGCATATATATTTAAGATTGTAATATTTTCCTTTGGACAAGGCCTTCTATCATTGTATAATGTTTCTCTTTGTCTTTTTAACTGTTGTTGCTTTAAAGTTTGTTTTGTCTCATATAGGAATAGCTACTCCTGCTTGCTTTTTGTGTCCATTTGCATGGAATGTCTTTTTCCACCCCTTTACATTAAGTGTATGTGAGTCCTTACGTGTTAGGTGAGTCTCTTGAAGGCAGCAGATACTTGCTTAATAAATTCTTATCTATTCTGCAATTCTGTGTCATTTAAGTGGAGCATTCAGGCCATTTACATTCAATGTTAGTATTAAGGTGTGAAGTACTATTCCATTCATTGTGCTATTTGTTGCCTGTATACCTTGGGTTTTTTTAAATTGTATTTTTGCTTTGTAGGTCCTATGAGATTTATGTTTTTAAAGGGGTTATGTTTTGATGTGTTTCCAGGATTTGTTTCAAGATTTAGAGCTCCGTTTTGCAGTTCTTATAGTGCTGGCTTGTTAGTGATGAATTCTCTCGGTATTACTTTGTCAGAAAAAGACTATCTTTCCCTCATTTATAAAGCTTAGTTTTGCTGGATACAAAATTCTTGGCTTATCATTGTTTTGTTTATGGAGACTAAAGATAGGGCTTCAATCCCTTCTAGCGCATAGGGTTTCTGCTGAGTAATCTGCTGTTAATCTGATAGATTTTCCTTAATAGAATACCTGTTGCTGTTGCCTCACAACTCATAAGATTCTTTCCTTCATCTTGACTTTAATCTCTAGCAAGGCTGGGAAAGTTTTCTTTGATTATTCCCCTAAATATTTTTTCCAAACTTTTAGATGCAGAAAAGAATAAAATACTTAGGAATATACATAACCGAGGAGGTGAAAGACCGCTACATGGAAAACCTCAAAACACTGCTGAAAGAAATCATAGATGACACAAACAAATGGAAACACATTCCATGCTCATGGATGGGTAGAATCAATATTGTGAAAATGATCATACTGGCAAAAGCAATCTACAAATTCAATGCAACTCCCATTAGAATACCACCATCATTCTTCACAGAAATAGAAAAAAAAAAATTTAAAATTCATATGGAACCGAAAAAGAGCCTGCATAGCCAAAGCAAGACTAAGCAAAAAGAACAAATATGGAGGCATCAAATAATAATCAAACTGTATTATAAGGCAAACAAAACAACATGGTACTGGTATAAAAATAGGCACATGGACTAAGGGAACAGAAGAGAGAACCCAGAAATAAAGCCAAATACAGCCAACTGAACTTTGACAAAACAAACAAAAACATGAAGTTGGAAAAGGACACTCTATTCAACAAATGTTGCTGAGATAATTGACAAGCCACATGTAGGCAAATGAAACTGGATTCTTATCACTTACCTTATACAAAAATCAACTTAAGATGGATCAAAGACTTAAATCTAAGACTTGAAACTATAAAAATTTTAGAAGATAACGTTAGAAAAACCTTTCTAGATATTGACTTAGGCAAATACTTCATGACCAAGAACCCAAAAGCAAATGCAACAAAACCAAAGATAAATAAGTGGGACTTAATTAAACTTAATTAAAGAGTTTTTGCATGGCAAAAGGAACACTCAACCAAGTAAACAGACAACAGACAGAGTGGGAAAACATCTTCATTATCTATACATCCAACAAAAGACTAATATTCAGAATCTATAAGGAACTGAAACAAATTAGCAAGAAAAACAAACAATCCTATCAAAAAGTAGGCTAAGGCCAAGAATAGACAATTCTCAAGAGTAGGTATACAAACGGCCAATAAACATGTTAAAAATGCTCAACATTGCTAATGATCAGGGAAATGTAAACCAAACCAACAATGCAATACCACCTTACTCCTGCTAGAATGGCTAAAATGAAAAAATTTAAAAAAAGATAGATGTTGGCATGGATGTGGTGAAAGGGAGCATTTCTCCACTGCTGGTGGGAATGTAAACTAGTACAACCACTATGGAAAACAGTTTGGAGATTGCTTAAAGAACTAAAAGTAGAACTACCATTTGATCCAGTGATCCCACAACTGGGTATGTATCCAGAGGAAAATAAGTCATTATATGAAAAAGATACTTGTACACGCATGTTTATAGCATCCCAATTCTCAATTGCAAAAATACAGAACCAACTCAAATGCCCATCAATCAATGAGTGGATAAATGGAATACTACTGAGCCATAAAAACGAATGAATTAATGGCATTCACAGCAACCTGGATAAGATTAGAGACTATTATTCTAAGTGAAGTAACTCAGGAATGGAAAACCAAACATCGTACATTCTCACTTATAGTGAGAGCTAAGCTATGAGGATGCAAAGGCATAAGAATGATATAATGAACTTTGGGGACTTGGGGGAAAGAGTTGGAAGGGGAAGAGGGGTAAAATACTACAACTTGGGTTTACTGTATAGTGCTTGGGTGATGGATGCACTAGAATCTCACAAATCACCACTAAAGAACCTACTCATGTAACCTAATATCACCTGTTCCCCAAAAACCTATGGAAATGAAAACTTAATACAGTCCAGACACCCTTAAAAAGGCCAATTCTTGACTCTAGATATATAGCATTAGAACAATTCAAGGGAAGAAGATTTCAAGTATTAACTTGAACTCCTACATAATATAATTAGGCTGAAGAGACATAGGTAAAGTTTAGGAATGAGTCACTCTGTGGCATTTTACATACTCTCTTTTTTCTGGAAATGTTATCACCTATCTTTTGATATCCTCTCCCTTTCCTATCTCACTTCCTGCAAATAAACACACCTGGCCAAAGAGAGAGATGTATGCACACCCATCCACTCAGCAACCTCAAAGTACTCAAGACAATCAGTGGGGCAGGAAAAGACAGACTCAGTGCTCCCTACATTTGCTAGTGATGTTATAAAAATACTGTATGTTTAATGCTATATGTATTTATATATGTTATATATAAGTATGATATATAGCATGTTATAATTTTCTAATGTAGAAAAAATAAGCGAAGATATTAGATTCACATAGGCCTGAGTTAGAATCCTAAGTAACCCCTGTGCAATGTGATTGAACTCCACTTACAGTTTTCTAAGATTCAATTTCATTATCTGTAAAATAGTAATTACACTGGACCTACTTAATGAGTGTGTTGTAATGATAAAACTGGATCATCCATGTTTAAGTGAGACTTGAGATAGAGATATATTTGTTATGTTTGCTTTGGTGATACTCTTCCCTACAGCACTCTCCAACCCCTTCGAGAACAGATCAAGCATTTCTTTCTTTGTCATGATTTATTTGGTGGCTCAGAATAACTTCATTCTTGTAAGGAAACAAAAATAATGGTCACTCATAGAGTTGACTAAGATATACATGTACATGTTTGAAGGAATGGTGTGGTGCTAAGAAGTTCGCAAACAATAAGTTTTAGTGTGATATGGAACACCTCAAACCTCATAGTCTCAAGAATTAATGATCTCGTGAGCTGGACTCAGCTAGAACACCAGTAGGTCAGTAGGATGTAGAAGTTCCAGCTGCCGTTAAAAGGCTCACTTTTGGAGCTGGTGTGACCCATCCTTGTGTCACCGTGTGTCATCTGATTTGACAGAAATTTCCCAGGTCCAAGACATCTTACCTAGGAAACTACTTTTTTAACTTGTGTCACTTGAGGGTTGAGTGTATTACACTGGCAAATTTGTAGCTTGAATTTTACTCCTGGTTTTAGATTCCCAAGTTTGTAGAATCTCTGCTCAGCAAAACCTTTGTTCAATAGAGATGGTAATGAATTTTTCCAAGTCAGGAGAATTTATAAGCATAACAGAGACACTCCTTGGAAATAGCCAAAATATCTGTGCAAACAAATACAACATTTTTCATGGGTCTGGAGTTCCTGCATAGAAGGAAATTTTGACTCGAGATTTAATGGTTACTATGGCATTAATTGTATAGACACAAACTATTAGGAATTGAGGACATTTTAATTCCTTCTATACTGCACCAAACTTAATGCCTGGCATAGCCGATATTCAGTAAATTTGTTAATCCTCCAACATATCTATACTTTTTATTTCTGATATAATGAACAGTAAAAACTTTTCTTAATTAATAGTAATAACTTAGTACTAGAATTTGACATCTACTGGATTACTAGAATTAATTATGGGTGTAATGTGAAAGTCACAAACTGCCCAAATAATAGCTTTTTCTTCATGCTTTATAGTTGATAAATACTACCTGATTTAATATTCTCAGCAACCTTAAGACAGTTAAGTATTGCTGTCTACATTTTGTACATGAGATTCAAAAATCATAGATAGGAAAATTTTAAAAATCTTAAAACAGTTAAATAGTACATTAATATTAATAGTCACATAGTGGTAAACATATATATTCATATATTTTCAAAATAAGAGAAGATAGCATTAGACATCAAATTAATATAAATTTATCTGCTTTTAAGTTTATTGTTGTTAATATTTTGTTTCCAAAATAATTATGAGGTGTATAGCATTATGATTTAAGAGTTTTTTCCACTGCTTCACTGGTACTTCAAATTAATTGCACAGAAGATGCCAATTGGATAAATAATTGACTGATTTATAATGATAGACAGATAAATACTTGTAATTATCTAGCAAAATTTCATTGGGATCAAAGTTAAGTCTGATTTTTTTTAACATCTCCATAAGTTAGGGAGCAAAAATAATCTTTAAAAGTTACTCAACTGGAAGATGGTACTAAATCTGGTTAAGTTGTAAAGAAAGGTGGGAACTTACTTTAAGGAAACAGTAAAGTAAAATTCCACTAGAGCTCATAAGCATTAGTGAATTTGAAAAATAAAATGAAATGAAGCCCATACAAATGTATAGTGGAGTAGCCTACACAAGTTGTCAAATGTAAATCCACATAAATATGTATTTGTAGTTCTTGTTAGAAACAAAAAAGAGCTAGTATAACAGTTTTCCTGCAAACAGAACTCTTTTTGGCATAAGCACATCCTTCATGCGAGTAAATAAACACCAGTAATTTTGATGGTTTCATCATATTTTCATTTTGAGAATAAATCTGACAACATCTAATTCTAATGCAAGGTTGGGAGGAAGAGGGGCATGACTCAAAGAGGAATAACTAAAACAATTTACTTACATAAAGAATTGACCCAGGATATTTGATTTCTTTTTAAATAAGTCAATATGCATTAAGCTAACCACACACTAATTTAGGTAGAGTAGAAAATGGCAATACTTGCTTTTGAAACAACTGTATTAACAAGGGTGATCATCATAATGTTGAATAATAAACCAAGTGACAAATTTTAATTACCATTGTGGTGGCTTGATTTTGATTGATGTTACATTATATAACTCTACTTTTTAAATACATAATTTAAGTATTTTGAAAATGTTATTCCAACAAAATCTATTAATAGTCAATAATCCAATGATTGCATAAAGTACAATTTACTATCCAGCTATTGATGACTTTTCCTAATGAAAACTCTCCACTCATGATTCACTTTGCTGTCTCCACTTATTTAAGTTGATGGACGTCCACTGGTAAAATACTTTTACAACATTTATGTTTATTTTCCAGCTAAAGCAGGAATCAACAAACTTTTTTTTTTTGACACTACACGATAAATATTTTAGGCTTTGCACATCACAGAGTTTCTGTTGCAACTACTCAACTTAATCTAGGGCAAAAGCATCCATAACAATATGTAAACGAATGAGCATGGACTTTTTCAAAAAAACTTTATTTACAGCTGAATTTGACTTATGTACCACAGTTTGACAGTTCCTGACCTAGAAAATTGGCAGTTCTTATATTGTAATGGCAAAAACAAACAAACAAACAAAAAACTTTAAGAAAACAGATCTCAAATAGTCTTAGATGATATATATAAGTTGCAGTATGTTTAAATCCACAGTGTAACAATAAGGTATTGATCAGAATTGTGCTTTTAAAACATTGACTACTTATAGCTTTTTTGTGCTGGCTTATGAGAGAGACCCAACTGGAAGAGGACAGTCAAACTTAAAGTAATATAAATTAAATATCTACTTAATTTTTATCTTCATTATGCTTTTGTGCTGTGTCTGTATTAAAAGTAAACATAAAACAAAGGGGTTGCAGGCCCCATGCGAGTGCAAAACCCAGTGAGGCACTCATTAAATAAACTCCAAAATGGCTCCAAAATAATCTCCTTTGACTTCATGTCTCATATACAGTGCATGCTGATGCAAGAGGTGGGCTCCCAAGGCCTTGGGCAGCTCTGCCCCTGTGGCTCTACAGGGTAATAGCCTGCTTTCACAGGCTAGCAATGAGTGCCTGCAGCTTTTCCAGGTGCATGGTGCGGTGCAAGGTGTAGGTGGAACTACCACTTAGGGGGCTGGAGGATGATGGCTCCCTTCTCACAGCTCCACTAAGCAGTGCACTAGTGGGAACTCTGTGTGGGGACTCCAGCCCCATATTTCCCTCCTGTATTGCCCTAGTAGAGGTTCTCCATGAGAGCTCCACCACTGCAGCAGACTTCTGCCTGTACATCCAGGGGTTTCCATACATCCTCTGAAATCTAGGTGGAGGTCCCCAAACCTCAACTCTTGTCTTCTGTGAACACCAAATGGAAGTCACCAGGGTTTAAGGCTTGCACCCTCTGAAGCTGCCCAAGCTGTACCTTGACCTCTTTTAGCCATGGCTGGATCTGGAGCAGCTGGGACACAGGGTGCCATGTCTTAAGGCTGCATAGAGCAGCAGGGCCCTGGGTCTGGCCCATGAAACCATTTTTCCCTCCTATGCCTCTTGGCCTGTAATTGGAGGGCCTGCCCTGAAGATCTCTGAATCTTCAAAATGTCCTGGAGACATTTTGCCCACTGTCTTGGCTATTAACATTCTGCTTCTTTTTACTTATGCAAATTTCTGTGCTAAAAAACTCTGCACCACTTTTTTCTCATTATTTTGCATACTTTTATCTTTCAAATGACCAAAGAATTAGCATTAAGAAAGCTGTAGACATTCTGGTTTTTAACATACATAGAGCAGACGAGATAAATTACCCCTTTTATACAATTGAATAAATACATTGCAAGCTCTGTGCTTACCTCCAATAAATATATGAGATTGGCAAGATGTATAACTTTAGATTCAGGAATGCATCAAAAAGTTATGAAGGCAGAAAAAAATGAAGAAAATAGTGAGAACACTCATTCAAATCCTGTCAATTCTATAAACCAATATCTAATTCTATCTTTCCAAGGAAATATTTATTAACATTCTCATATTTCTTGAACTGAATTGGAACAGAATTGAATCAGAAAATAACCTTCCATATATTTCCTTGAAAACAAAACTACTAAAACAAATTATTTTTTTTCCAGTATGTGGTTACTAGATTAGAAAAAGGTACAGAGAAGAGCAAACACCTGGGTTCTGGTTGTTATTTTCTCAATTGGCTATATAACGTTCTCATTTTTCATTTTAATATTAAGATATACCTCTACTCAAAGAAACAATACAGTCATAAAATAAACAAAGTGCATTGGAAGAAGTAAAAGAATCAACATTCTTGCTATTTGTTCTCTGTCTTTAACCTCCTTTAATTCAAGTAGCACCATAAAGGCCGTCAATTATGCTCAAGGTGGGAATCAGAAGAAAGAGCATAGAAGTAATCTAGTTAACCATGTCTGTTGCCAGGATAGGATGTAAGCTAAAATAATAAAAGAAGTATTTGGCATTTGTCCTTTTTATGAGGCAAGCAGATTACAGTAATATTTGGAGAAAATACTTAGGCAAATAATAAATATTATGCATATGGGAAGTAGCTTTTATAATGTCTTCTCACAGAATCTCTGATGGTAGCAGGCTGATCAAAGATTTTCTTCTTGGAAACTAGAAAACACAGATAACTAAAAAGGAAAAAAGTAAACTCACTTTAAATACCATGGATAAAGAAAGTGATAGTTACTATTTTGATAGGCATTCTTATATGTACATATGTAAATAAATGTAGTTTTACAAGAAGTGAACAAACTAATAATGAGCTTAACTCAGTTTTTTCTTCACAAACTATCATAAATATTTTATCAGTTTTAAAGATATGTAGTTATATGGCAACTTTTTAAAAAGATTGCTTATTATTAAACAATTTGGATAATCCATTATCTAAGGAATCCCCTATTCTTGACCATTTATATTGTGTCTATTTTTTCAATTAGGTAAGCAATCCTTCTATTAACAACACTGTTTTTATAATACCTGTTATTTACTTTAACACACTTTCTTATTGTGTTAGTTTCCTATTGCTACTGTCACAAATTATCACAACTTTAGCAACTTAAAACAATACAAATTTATCAACCTCAATTTCTATAGTTTAGAAATTCAATGCAGGTCTCAATGCGCTAAAATCAAGATGTTGACAGGGTTGCTTTCTCTTTTGGAGGCTCCAAGGGAGAATCCATTTTCTTGCCTTTTTCAATTTTTAGAGATGACCAGCGTTCCTTGGCTTCTTTTAAAAGCATCATTTACTTTTGCAATAATTTCTTTGATCATCAAAAGAAAAATACGATAAATTAGATTTCATCAAATTGACAACATCTGCCCCTCAAAAGATACTGACAAACTTTGTAGGTTAGTGATAATGGTAGCCCAGAAGAAAATAATATACACACAAATGCACGTGCACACACACACTCTTACACACACACACACACACACACACACAAAGACTTGTTTCCTTAATACACAGAGTAGATAAAGAACCCAATATAAGTGGGCACAAGACTTAGCACACACTTCATTAAAAAAAAGATATATAGGCTGGGCACGGTGACTTACACCTGTAATCCCAGCACTTTGGGAGGCCAAGGTAAGAGGATCACAAGGTCAGGAGGTCAAGACCATCCTGGCTAACACGGTGAAACCTTGTCTTTACTAAAAATACAAAAAAAATTAGCCGGGCTTGGTGATGGGCGCCTGTAGTCCCAGCTACTTGGGAGGCTGAGGCAGGAGAATGGCGTGAACCTGGGAGGCAGAGCTTGCAGTGAGCCGACGAGATAGTGCCACTGCATTCCAACCTGGGTGATAGAGTGAGACTCTGTCTCAAAAAAAAAAAAAAAAAAAAAAAAAAAAAAAAAAAAAAAAAAAAAAAAGATATAAAATGTTCAACAAGCACATCATTGTACTCAGAAAAAATGCATGTTGAAATCACAATAAGCTACCATTTCACAACCACTAGGATGGCTGAAACTATAAAGACTAAACATAGGAAGTGTTGAGAATGTGGAGCAGTTGCAAGCTCATATATCGCTGATGGAAATACAAAAGTGTTAAAATTGCTTAGGAGAACTGTTTGATCATTTTTGAAAAAGCTAATCATGCATCTACACAATGACCAAACATTCTATTTCCAGAAAAATGAAAACATATTCCTATGAAAAGACCTACAAAAAATGTTTATAACAGTCTTATTCGTAGTAAAAAACCCATTGTTTACTAAAGGGGAATGAATACTATAGAAATTCTACTATATTCTTACAGTGGATTATTACTTAGTAATAAAATCCCAAAATTTTCCGAAGCTTGCAACAACATGAATTAGTCTCAAAAACATAATGTTGAGTGAAAAAGTACAAAGAGAAATAAGCATATAATTGATGATTCATGTATGTAAAATGCAAGGAAAGGCATACAATCTACGCTGATAGAAATCAGAGGTTTTATCTGGTTAGGTGAGAGGAACTTATGGGAAAAGAACATTATTGAACTTTCAGAGATTATGGCAATATTCCATATGTTGGTTAGCATGATATTAACATGGATGTGTATAATTACCCAACCTTACTGAACATAACACTTATGATTTGTACATTATATTACATATAAGTTATATACCACATGTGTATATTCATTTATGAAAATGGGCAAAGATATTGAATAGACACTTCTTCAAGGAAGATATACAAATGACCAATATGCACATGAAAATATGAGACTTAGTCATTAGGAAAATGCAAATCAAAACGATAAGGAGACCCTATGTCACATCCATTAGGATGATCACAATTAAAATGACAGATAGCAAAACATTCAGGGAGAATGTGGAGAAATTGTAAACCTAATGTTCTTCTGGTGAGAAGGTAAAATGGTATAATTGCTTTGGAAAACAATCTGACGATTCCCTAAAATGTTAAATAAAAAGTTTGCATACGAGTTACCAATTCGGCTTCTTAACAGTTACATAGGATAACTGAAAACCCATGTCTACACAAAATTCATAATAGCCACAAAATGGAAACTCTGCAAATGTTCTTCAATTGTGAATGAATAAATGAAACAGGATATATCCAGATAATGGAATATTATTCAGCAATAAAAAAGAATGAAGTACAACATGAATAGACCTTGAAAACATTATTGTAAGTGAAAGAAGTCAGACACAAAATAATAATATAATATTACTTTATTTGTATGAATTGTTTAGAATAGACACATACAGGCAGAAGTTGGATTAGTGATTGTCAGTGGCTGGGAGCAGGGAAGTTAGGAGAGATTCCTAAAAGGTATGGATTTTTGGGGGGGATATTATATTTTCAAACTAAATTGTTGTGATGATTGTACAATGCTAAATGTACTAAAAAACTCAAGAAATTGTAAACTTTAAATGGGCGTGCAGTACTGTATATAAATTATATTTCAATAAAGCTGTTTAAAAAACATACAGCTCAAAACAAAATGAACAGCCTTTTAATCAGTCTACTACTGCTATAATAAGGACAGACTCCTCAGCTTGATCTTGGACTCTGCTAGTGTGGAGCCCAAGCAAATTGGACAGCCTGCTGCTTCTACATTGCCAACACATACACAGAGACAGAAACTGGTCTGTTAAAAATTCTTCCAGTTAGACAGGAGGGAAGGAGAGAAGGAAGAGAAGACCTCTAAACAACCAGAAAAAAGTCCTTATTAATAAGTAAGTAGTTACTTATTAACAATAACATTAAATGTAAATGGACTAAGCTCTCTAATCAAAAGGCATAGACTGGATGAATGAATAAACAAGGGAGAACAATGTGTTACCTACAAGAAAAACACTTCATCTATGAAGACACACAGACTGAAAATAAAGGAATGGAAAAAGTTACTCTAGGTAAATGGAAACCAACAAAAGCAGGAATATCTATACTTGTATAAGGTAAAATAGATTTCAGGACAAAAACTACACAAAAACAGACAAAGAATGTCATTATATAATGCTAAAAAGATCAGTTCGGCAAGAGGATGTAACAGTTGTAAATACACCTGAATCCAACACTGGATCACCCAGTTCTATGAAGAAAATATCATTAGAACCAAACAGTGAGATAGACTACAATATAATAATAGCTAGAGACTTTAAAACCTCACTTTGAACATTGGACAGATCATCCAGACAGAGAAGCAAAAAAGAAACATTGGATTTAACCTGCACTATAGAGCAAATGGAACTACAGATATTTAGAGAACATTTCATCCAGCAGCTACAGAATATACATTCTTCTTTTTAGCACATGGGTCATTCTGAAGGATATACCATATGTTATGCCACAAAAGTTTTGAAGGTCTTAAAAACTTCAAAAGAATTGAAATTATATCAAGTATCTTCTAACTATAATAGACTAAATCTAGAAATCAATAACGGGAGAAACTTTGGAAACTATACGAAGACATGGAAATAAAACAATATACACCTGAATGGTCAGTGGGTCAATGAAGAAATTAAGATGGAAATTTTAAACAAATGAAGCAAATAAAAATGGAAATACTACATATTAAAAAAAGTGAAAGCTCGACTAAGAGGAAAGTTGATAGCAATAGCACTTACATCAAAAAAGTAAAACAAATAAACAAAAACCTAAAAAAAAACCCTTCAAATAAACAACTTAATAATGCAACTTTAAGAACTAGAAAAGCAAGAGCAAACCAAACCCAAAATCAGTAGAAGAAAAGAAATAATCAGAGTAGAAATAAATAAAACTGAAATAAAAAATACGAAAGATCCATAAAATGAAAAGTTGGATTTTTGAAATGATAAATAAATGACAATCCTTTAGCTAGTAACTGAGATAAAAAGAGAGAAGACTCAAATAAACAAAATCAGAGGTGAAAAGAGAAACATTATTACTGATAAGAGAGAAATTGAAAGGATCATTAAAGGCTACTATGAGCAACTATATGCCAATAAATTGGAAAACCTAGAAGAAATAGATACTTCTTAGGCACATACAATCTACCAAGATTGAGCCATGAACAAATAAAAAAACCTGAACAGACCAATAACAAGTAAAGAGATTGAAGCTATAACAACAGTCTCCCAGCAAAGATAAGCCCAGACCCCATTGGTTTCACTGCTGAATTTTACCAAATATTTAAAGAACTATAGTAATCCCAACCTTACTCAAACCATTCCAAAAAATAGAGGAGGAGGGAATACTTCCAAACTGATTCCTTCTAAATCTGGAACACGACAATGATGCCCACTTTCACCAGAGTACTAGAAGTTCTAGCTACTGCAATCAGACAAGAGAAAGAAATAAAAGGCATCCAAGTTGTAAAGGAAGAAGTCAAATTATCCTTGTTTGCAGATGATATAACCTTATATTGGGAATAACAAAGATGTCTCCAGAAAACTATTAGAACTGGTAAACAGTTCACTGAAGTGGCAGGATACGAAATCAATATAGAAAAATCTAGCATTCCTATATGCCAACAGCAAACAATCTGAAAAAGAAATCAATAAAGTAATCCCATTTATAATAGCTACAAATAAAATTAAATACTTAGGAATAAACTTAACCAAAGAAGTGGAAATTCTCTACAATAAAAACTATTAAACACTGATGTGATAAATTGAAGATGATGCAAAAAAAGAGAAAATATTCCATGTTCATGGATTTGAAAAATCAATATTGTTAAAATGACCATACTACCCAAAGCAATCTACAGGTTTGATGCAATCCCTGTTAAAATATTGATTACATTCTTCACAGAAATAAAAAAAATCGTAAAATTTACATGAAACCCAAAAGACCCAGAATATCCAAAGCTATGCTGAGCAAAAAGAACAAAACTGGAGGAATAAAATTACCTGACTTCAAATTATACTATGGAGCTATAGTAAACAAAACAGTATGGTTCTGGTATACAAAAAGACATACAAACCAATGGAATAGAATAAAGAACCCAGAAACAAATTCATACATCTACGGTGAACTCATTTTTCACAAAAGTGCCAAGAATAAGAATATACACTGGGGAAAGGACAGTCTTTTCAATAAATGGTGCTGGGAAAACTGGATATTCATATGCAGAAAAATGAGACTCCCTATTTCTCACCATATACAAAAATCAAATCAAAATGGATTAAAAACTTAAATCTAAAACCCCAAACTAAGAAATCTGGGCAAATATTTCTTGAGTAATACCCTATAAGCCCAGGCAACCAAAGCAAAAATGGATGAATGGGATCACATTAATTTAACAAGCCCCTACACAGAAAGGAAACTATCAATAAAGCTAAGAGATGGTCTACAAAATGAGTAAAATATTTTTAAACTATCCATCTGACAAGGGATTAATAACTAGGACATGCAAGGAACTCAAAACTCAATAGGAAAAAATCTAATAATTTTATTAAAAATGTGCAAAAATCTGAATAGACATTTCTCAGCAAAAACATACAAATGGCAAGCAGACATATGAAAAGGTGTTGAACATCAATGATCATCAGAGAAGTACAAATCCAAACTACAATGAGATATCATTTCATCCCAGTTAAAAGAGCTTTTATTCAAAAGACAACTAATGACAAATACTTGTGAAGATGTGGAGAAAAGAGAATCCTTGTATGTTGTTGGTAGGAATATAAATTAGTGCAATTACTATGGGGAGTGATACTGAGGTTCCTCAAAAAACTAAAAAAAATAGAGCTACCATAGGATCTAACAATCTGACTGCCAGGTATAGACCCATAATAAAGGAAATGAGTATAGAAAGAGATATCTGCACTCCCATGTTTATTGCAGCACTATTCACAATAGCCTAGGTAGGAAGCAACCTAGGTGTCAATCAATAGACAAATGCATAAAGAAAATGTAATTCATATAACAATGGAGCACTATTCAGCCACAAAAAAGAATGAGATTCTGTCATTTGCAACAACATGACTGGAACTGGAGGACTTGATGTTAAGTAAGTTGAGCCAGGCACAGAAAGACAAACGTTCCATGTTCTCACTTATCTGAGAGAGCTAAAAACTAAAACAAGTGAACCCTCGGAGATAGAGAAGAATGACGAGGGTAGGTGAGGGGGGGCGGGTAGGAGGGGGAATGGGAAATGAAGATGGTTAATGGGTTCAAAAATATAGTTAGATAGAATGAATAAAATATAGTATTTGATAGCACAAAAGGGTTAGTCCCGTCAACAATGATTTATTGTGCATTTAAAAGTAACTAAAAGACAGCCAGGTGGCTCATGCCTGTAATCTCAGCACTTTGGGAGGCCAAGGTGAATGGATCACTTGAGACCAGTAGTTTGAGACCAGCCTGGCCAACATGGTGAAACCCCATTACTACTAAAAAAAATACAAAAATTAGACAGGCTTGATGGCAAGTGCCTGTAATCCCAGATACTTGGGAGGCTGAGGCAGGAGAATCACTTGAACCCTGGAGGTGGAGGTTGCAGTGAGCCAAGACTGTTACCACTGCACTTCATCCTGGGCGACAGAGTGAGAGTCCATCTCAAAAAATATATAAAAATAAAAAAAAATAACTAAAGAGTATAATTGAATTGTTTGTGTGCACAAAGTAAAGGATAAATGCTTGAGGCAATGGATACTCCATTTACCCTGTATGCCTGTATCAAAATATGTCACCCCATAAATGTATACACCTGCCATGTATCCACAAACATTTTAAAAATTTCTTTCCATTATTAGACAATTTAATGAATCATTTTGTACTCATGAATGCCTGGTCAAATGTATTTTCCTGTGAGGAATATTCTTCAGGAATAGTTGACTAATATTAATTATAGATTTAATGATTTAATATTAAATTAATATTTAATATTAGCATTAAACGTTCCGAGGAATATTTCTACTTATGATTGTAAGGAATTAAAAGTGCCCATGCATTTGCTTTCTTTTAGGCTGGGAATTATGCAAGACTTCCATTTGTAGAGCACAACCTTGCCCAGTATGACAAATGCTGAGGATGCCTGTGTGTGAAGCTGCATGTTTTATGCATGCCACCAGGCCAGTTCAAGTCTTGGCATGTCATTACCAACGAGCTGTGAAGCTGAAGGAATCTTTTCTAAACTATTGATTCTAAAGAACAAGTTTTGATCAACTCTTCTAGAGGAATGTCTGAACAAGTTTTCTATTCTCTGTGGAAACAGACCTTACAAAAATCACTGTCATGGGGAGGCTAAGCAAGGACTATGTAATCCAAGAGTGTAGAAAAAAGTATTAGGAAATTAACAGTTCAGAATATTATGCTATTTTGATTTTAATTTTATTTGTAGTATCCATCAGTTTTACATTTAATAATTGACAGTAAATTACTTTTCTCATTCTAATTACGTATTTATGTGTGAACTTAATTAAATGAATAAAAGTTAGATTCTAAATTTAATTTCTAAATTGCGCTTGTTGCATATGGCTCCTTGCTTTCCTTTTCTTTGTTAATTCACTTTTTACAAGAGCATTTTAAAGTTTTTCTCTCCTTTCTTCAGTTGTAATTGTGACAGCTTTGACTTAAAATTAATTCATTGCGTAAAACAAATGCCCTCATCATCTGTTTTATTTTTTAATCTATAATGTTCAAATGCATTTATCAAACACATCCATGGTTTGCCCACTGTTTCCTGTAACATTTGACATTCCATCAGCTTTAGCATCTTCCACAGACTTTTCTGTGACCTCTTGAAAGAAAACCATATAATTTTTCTTCTTAATCAGACACAAAGCAATCTTATATTATCGTCACAGAATAGGAACTCTATTTTGAAATTATGACATTGAACACTGTTAGTATTTCCTGTTGGTAAATTATGACCGATCCTATAACACGGAGTTACTTGCATTCAATCTACTGACCTTACAATCAGTTCATTCACCTCAGACAACATGGCTTGGTAACATTGTGCAAAACATAATCTTCCTGTAGATCAGAGATGTCAAAAGGGACAGATTTTAAAAAGCACTTGCATTGTAATTGGTTTTGGGAAGTTGTGTTTGAAATGCAGGTGTGGTTTATCTCTATCCAGCTATAGCTTGTGTGTGGGGGGGAAAAAAAAAAAAGAAGAAGATAGGGAAAGTCAAATTTCTATGTTTTCCCGCTCCTTAATCTGTCACAGGCCAGTGATCGGGTTAATAGACTGGAGAAAAAGCTATCTCGTCAAGATAAACTGAACTTTTATCACAACTAGGTCCTACCATCAATGAGTTGTCATAAAACAGAAAAAAAGAGAAAAAAATCTCTAACGATCTTTCGTTTTATCTATAGAGCACCCGCTGTCCCAAATGATGCCAAACTGACTGACAGCAGGTAGTTTTTAAGAAAAACCAGCTACTTTTCTCCCTCGGGCTTCTGTGCCTTTACTGAGCCCTTGGCGTGGGATTGTACAGCGGGAAAAGTCAATAGCGCCTGCTGTCAACACAATGTGTCCCTGTGCATTTTTTAAGTCTCTGCCTTCTTGAAGTTCAGTTGTCAGGAACCTCGCTTTTAAATAGATTTCAGTGTCAATATGTGCTGCTTCCCACTAATGCTAAGAAATGGCCACAAAGAGCAGGATCAGATGCTTTGTCAGGATGTTGGCAGCGCTGATACTTATTGGCTGCCCACCCATCAGGAAACATCTTTAGAAACCTGGAAGGCCTGGATGAAAAGAACAGCCTCACAGCTTTTTTCATGAAGTTTTATTATCACCAGGCTAACTATAATGTGTGATGTGTGTGTATACATACAGTCGAAATGTATTCTTGTCTTAGATGTTGAATGTCTATTTTTGAACAAATGCAATGGCAAACTAAGGACTACATGTAATAGCTTCAACATTTTCTAATACACATGAATTACTATAGCTACAGAAACATCTGGCTGTCAATTTCTGCAGATTACATAGATTTTTAAAATTCTGCTGTTTAGAGTGGTGCTAATTCAGTCTATAAACATACTTTCCCCAAATTCATATACAGATAGATATTTTTTGGAGGGAAGAGACAATTTTGCTGATTTTTTTTTTAATTTTACACAAGCTGATCAACTAAATTGACTTCATGGGTTTAAAAGGTAGATCAAATTAATTAAATAGAATTTGAGATGCATTTAGCATCAGTCTCTCTAAGCCTCAAAATTATTGTGGACATTTACTAAAAGCATTGAATCAGATTAATTTATTCTCTTTTCTGCTACAAAATATTGTAAGTAGTTTAAACAGGCAATGCATTGTGTTGCATACCTCATGGTATTGAGAGAGAAATTAATTTCTTTACTAATCAAGAGTTTAAGTTCTAGTATCTGCCTGGGCACTGCCAGAAACAAAACTAAAGAAGAATTATAACAGAAATACAGCAGTGGCAATAGAGGGGAAAATTATAATTAATTCATTATTATTAGAAATATAGCTTTGTGAAGAAAATATCTTTTAATCTGAACTTTGAAAGATGATCAGGATGTCTATCGTTGGAACTGGGGTGGGGAATGGTAGGAAAAATATTCCACACTGAGAAACTGGTAGGAACACTGAGGTTATAAACACCTGTTAAGTTAAAAAATTAGAAACTATTTATGGTTTTATGTGTATATAGAGTAGGGAGGGAAGTGAGCCATGTGGTGAAGTTGGTAAATAAAAGATAACCATTAACTTATCCTGAGAGTTCTCATAAAACATGGTATATATAATTAAGATTTTTTTCAGTTCATTCATTTATCCATTTATTCACTTATTTATTTCTTTTAATAACAAACATCTATTGAGGTCCTACTATTAGCCAGTATGTATTTTAGGCACTGGAAACACAGAACTATAAAAAATAATATTTTTGTTTTTCATGAAATTAATATTTTAGTATAGGGAGACAGAAAATGAATGAGTAAACAGAAAGGTACATAAATATCAAGTGGAATGAACTTCAAAGAGACAAAAAGGCAGGGTAATAAGATAGAGAGATAGATGGGATGAATAGAAAATGGTACTATTTTAATACTGTGGTCGTAGTAGACCTCTCTGACATACGACATTTGAGCCAAGATTTGAAAGAGTCAAAGTCAAGATTCACACAGAGAGAAGGGGAAGAATGTTCCAAGCAGGAAGAACAGTAAGTACCAAGGACCTGAGGCAGGAGAGACCAGTGATCTTTCTCAGTTTTCCTATCAAATGAAGCAGCCTCATTACATAATCTCTGACGTTTGTAGAGTAGTGTTTAGTTTCTTCAAGTTTCCATGAGAAGCAGCTGATGTATTAAAAACAATTCAGATATATGTTTTAGAAAAAGGGGTGCTTTAATTTTTCCACCGAATAATAGTTTTCAAGTGGTTCTGAAAATGGGGTATAACTTTGTGATGGAGCACACGAACGCACTTTGAAGCTTTCTTTGCTGTACTTGAGCATAAATTCTTTAGGGCTCTACGACCCACAGTCACATAATTTCACACACTCAGCACTTCAGTTCTATTTCAGTTAACTCTCCAGATGGTGTTATTATTTTAATAGTTCATATGAAAAGAAACAAAACAGTAGAAATCATTTCAAGTAGAAAAATATAATGAATAAGTCCCAATAATTGGCAAAACATTGTACCTTTGGGCCGGGCGCGGTGGCTCAAGCCTGTAATCCCAGCACTTTGGGAGGCCGAGACGGGCGGATCACGAGGTCAGGATATCGAGACCATCCTGGCTAACCCGGTGAAACCCCGTCTCTACTAAAAAAAAAAAAAATACAAAAAACTAGCCAGGCGAGGTGGCGGGCGCCTGTAGTCCCAGCTACTCGGGAGGCTGAGGCAGGAGAATGGCGTAAACCCGGGAGGTGGAGCTTGCAGTGAGCCGAGTTCGTGCCACTGCACTCCAGCCTGGGCGACAGCGCAAAGACTCCGTCTCAAAAAAAAAAAAAAAAAAAAAAAAAAAAAAATTGTACCTTTGTTTAGTTTTTACTTTCTTCTAAAGAATAGGAAAACTACAATTGTGTCATCATTTTGAATATTAGTCAATACATGCAAAATCCAAAGTCTGGGTATTGTGGAACAATGGTACCCCACATGACTTGACAGCTTGTCTATAAATGAAAAATGAGAAAAAGCGATAACTCCTCAATTGAGGTTTCCAATGCAGCTAAATTAAAGAGAGTTGATGCTGTAGCAAAGGAGAAATTTCAACATATTCACAAATTAAGTCATATTAACAGATATTTTTATTTTCCAAAATAATAATTTAGAGTTTTTTTATTACGTATTTCTTAAAGTGTGTTACAGATTAAAAACAATCATTCAAAAACGGTATAGTTTGGTTTACCTTTGAAGGTCTTATTTTGCCAAAACCTGATTCTTATATTTATGGGTCATCAGAAATATTTAATGAGCTATTTCCAAATTAGGTATGTTTTAGTACCTTTCATGAAGCTCGCTATCATTTGCTGACAAATTGTTCCTGTAAGTTTCCTGGTAGAAAGCTGATGCTCTTAGCAGAATCACAACAACTGACAGAGCTGAGGAGGGGAGCAAATTCTGGACCCTCTTTGGTCTGAAACACTCTACTTAAGGAATATTTGCATGACTTAAGTGTTTTAGCAGTAGCCAGCATAAGCTTAGGCATTGCATCATTAAATAAAAATGCACTCCAAATCTTTATGCTTTAGAAAGGAAAAAGTATGTTGTTGGAGACTCTTGTTTCTGCTCAATGAATGGAAATTCATTTGTTGTTCTGATCTGAATTAGAGGGTAAATTTTCCACTAAAGGAGGCAGTGTATCTCCAGAAAACAGCAGAGTTCAGACAAAACCTGAAAGGAAAACATATAGATCTTACTAGGGGTACTCAGGATAGACAGGGGATGTCCTTGTGGTTAATAACAGTAGGCACTTTGCAATTTATCAACAAAAATAAGCCTCTGAAGAAAGCATCATTAAAGACTTGATATTTGAAGCAAACTTTGAGAATTATATTAGCCATATCTCAGACTAATCTACAAGGACTAAGAAAGGTCACTGATTAAGTAATTGATCAATTTTAGCAGAAGTAAAGAGGAACAACAAATGGAGAGTCTGCTTAAACTAGAAGGAAAAGCCAGACTGGATCTTAATAAACCAAACGTAGTTATTATGTCTTTCGGAAAAAAATCAGATGTTGAAGTCAAGAAACTGACACTGCACATGCTATTATATTTGCAGCTGTTATTGTATTTTTCAGCTTAAATTAGGGATATATATACACATATATATACACATATATATCCCTAATTTAATATATATATCCCTAATTATAGATATATATCCATATATATATATATACACACACACACACAAATTTCTTATTCAGGAAACTGCACAGCATCCTGAGCCAAAGTTCTATTTCAGCTATTGCCATGTATATTTATTTGGGACACATGGATTCTCAATCATTTGTTTTGTTTCTGAATAGGATAAATGCAAATATGGATCACTCCTAAAATATTCGTAGCTTAGCAAGGCTTAATCATGTGTGGTTTCTATTGAAACCAGTATAGTTATTATAAGAGACATATTGTACCTGTAAGATTAACAATAGCCATAAGGCCCACACAAACGTTTTGCAGAACCTTCACTAAGTGTCACTTAGCAGTACAATACAAACTGGACTGGGCACTACGCAGTCTAACGGTAGGACCTAAGAGCCCTGGTTGCCCTAGAGACAAGGCCACCTCAGCATAGATGCAACTTTCATGAACCTTATAACAGAGCTTGCCCTTACAAGAATAGCTAAAGTCCCTTTATGAAAGAAGCACCTAGTAACTGACCTGGACTGAACACAGATACAGGAAAGAGGATAGAATCCCTCAAACTCTCAGAATAGTCTCCAGAGGGAGAGCCTCCCAGTAAGTCAATCAACTGACCCCTGACTGTGTCTGGCCCAGGTCACCGGGCCTGTTCCTGCTATCTGTCTTGTAAGATCCTTGCCAGAATAAACTGCTTGAGTATCAGATGGTGCCTAAGAGTTACCTTGAATGGGACTCAGACTGAAGGGGAAAAACTGCCGCCCGGGAAGCTGGTTAAACAGGACCACCTGGGAGCCCCAAATTTGATGGTCTATCAAGGTCTTGTCACTACCAGTCATAATGATTAGGGAAATACATTAGCATCAAAGACAAAGATGAAAAATGTATTCCTACCTTCTCCCCCATAGCAAATTTAGGATATTTTCATTTATTTGATCATAATTTATATATTCCTTGGGAAATATATTTATGTCACTTTGTTAAATTATTTGTTGTGTATGAAAATATATGAAATGAAACCTGCCCACCAAGAGATTATAATTTATGAATGTTGCACATATGGAAAGATGACATGAAGATATTATTGATAATCAGTTACAAGAAGGACATATAAGAAATAGCTATAATTATGCTATAGTCAAAGTGGAGGAAGTATGTAGAACATTAAAATTTGGCACACATGATTGCAAATCCATGTTTTACCATTTGCTAAGTGTATAGCTAATTATTACAAATAATTTGTCTGATTATTTCTGTTACTAAGAATTGTCATTTATTGTTACAAACCAGTCTGTAGCTCACTTTTCAGATTTATTATACAGTCATACTACCTCCTCACGATCTCTCAAAAGACTTAAATAAACTAAGGTAGTGAAGCACTGAACAGAGTTCTTAGTATATATTATGCCATCAAAGATTCGTACTTTTTATTATGGAAAGAACACAGAAAAAACAAAACGATTTAAGGTTTGCTGCAACTACATTCTCTATTTAATTCTTAGGTTCTCCTAAAATAAAATTCCTGGAGTACTTACCTCAATGTGAAGTTTTAAAATTGCAACAATATTGATAATTACTAAAATAAAAAATAGGCTGGGTGTGGTGGCTCACGCCTGTAATCCCACCAGTTTAGGAGGCTGATGCAGGCGGATCGCTTGAGCCCAGGGGTTCCAAGTCAGCCTGGCCAACGTGGTGAAACTCCATCTTTACAAAAAGTACAAAAATCAGCTGGTGTGGCGGTGTGCGCCTGTAGCCTCAGCTACTCGGGAGGATGAGGCACAAGAATTGCTCGAGCCCAGGAGGTGGAGTTCAGTGAGCCAAGATCACGCCACTGGGCTCCAGTCAGGGCAATAGAGCCAGACTCTGTCCCCCATTCTCGCCCCCCTGCAAAAAAGGTAACAGAACATTGACTCTTCTGTTCCCTATGCAAAGAGCGTTATGTCAAATAATCCTCAACAGTACACTAAATAAAGTGTTGCTCTTATGACTGTACAATAAGGAAGCAATAAAAGAGATAGATCCATGAACTTGACTCGAGTTTAAAATGGTGTAAAAATTTTTATAGATAAAAATACACAGAGGAACGCCTTTACACATTGTTTAATTCACTTACCGTGACTGATAATGAAATGTACCTGTTAGAAAGTAATTTAAAAGACAAGAATATAAAACAAGCAATCAATAACTTGAACTCTGAATTGCATTTCACAATGTGTTTCAGAATATAAATCAAATTAACTACAATGTATATTTGTCAGTGTTTAATAAAATATCAATATGTAAATAAAAACAAAATGAAGGAGTTGCAGCTATTCCTACAACCATCACCTGAATTTGTTTAGGTGTATTTTTTTTCTCAGTTGTTCCTACTTGTAAATATGGGAACAAGATGATAACACACTCTCCTATATCACTCTACTATATCTCGAATGCAATGTGAAGACTCTGAAGTAATAATTCACAAAATGATAACATTCAGGCATTTCTGCTGTCCAATAATAGAAATATGCTGAAAAGATTCAAAGAATAATGAGAGTATTAGAGATTGTAAAACATGAAATTACAAAGGGCAGGCATAAATCCAGCAAAGAGAAAAGAACTTTCCAGCAAGAGAATTTGAACAAAGATGGAACAATTGCCTTGGCTATTATTGACATATTTTCAAAACAATTATGGAATTTATAATGCCCTCTAAAAACACTTCATGAGGTTTGATAGAGAAAACATTGTTTTAGAAAATCAGTGCTTCAGAAACCAGAAGAAATGGATATAGAGATATATTTACATGGGACTAGTAATAAAGATACTTTGAAGTTGTATTCATTTCACTCTCACACTCAAAAACCACAGAATCCACATTCTTCAGTACATAAACATATTCCAAATTGTACTCATCCTCCCAAAGAAATATGGCTAGAGTTTATCTTAGCAATGAATCAACATTAATAGAAAATAAGGGATTGTTTAAAGTAGATGTGTCGATAGAGTTAGCATCATAAAATTTGGATTTTAGCTGTCTTTAAACAAATTAGGTGATTTTGAAAGAAAACAAGTTTGTATTCAAAATAAGTTTTTGATCTAATGAATATACAGGTACTCTTTTAAACTCTTTATATATTCTTCTTTAATCCTCATATCACCTCTGTGGGGCAGATAGTATAATATAATAATCCTCTTAAAGAGAAATCTGAGGTATGGAAAAATTATGTATAGTGTTCAAAATCTCCTAATTAGTGAGTGGGGAACTTTTACACGAACATCCGACTTGGAAATTATGTATGTAATTTCCCCAACAAGGTTAGTATTTTATCATTTTTATGATCATGATTATCATAACCAGTAATATGTTACATCTGTTGAGTACTTTATCACCACTAAATGCTTTTTCCCGCCCCAATGTGGTTTGTATAGAAATCTTTCAAGTGAGCAGGGTAAATATTAATGTTCCCATTTTACAGACAGAGGGCAGGTAAGTAACATTTCACCACAAGGAAAAGCAGAGCCACTGAAGAAAGCTGGGCTTTTTTCACTCACAGTCCAGGCTGTTCAAATACTTGTGTTACTGCAGTAAAATTACTATCTGAAATATCTTATTAAGTCTCTCTCTCTCTCTAACACACACACACACGCGCACGCGCGCACACACACACACGCCTTAAGAAGCTATAAATGCAAACAGGTTAGAATGACTACTTAGTGTGTAATATTTACTGAGCATAAATTTAAGTGATGGTGCAGTGTAGTTCCGTGGGCATAATAGTTCTGACTAAAATTCAGCATCCAATCTCCTTTTTAGAATATATGTCAGAGAAAGCTCTGGCTCTCAAAATAATGTTAGCATCAAACAAATAAACAAAAAAATGAACACTCTGTTTAGATAATTTATTTTACGTAATAAAATCAAATCGACCAGAGCTCAATTAGCTTTAAGAAATTCTATAATCTTGATTATAGTTGCTTAAAACTTGTGATGTTATTAGATTTGATTAATAAATAATAGATGATAATAGATATTATTTGACATCATATCTTATCTTGCTAGGCATTGTCACTTAATTTGTAAGGCAGAGAGAAATAACTGTCTTATAACAAGTACAATAACCAAGTTCTTGTTCTCTCCTTTTACAGAGGGGTTATCATTGGGTGGAAGCTGCCAAACCAGAGGCTATATTTTTTAGCCTCTAGATGCTGACTAGCTGTTACACTAGTAATGCTTAAGCCTTAATGTCCCTCACTGCCAAAGGCTCTTCCAAAGCCTTCTATCTCATTTTGTATTAATAATTTGTATCTTTTTTACACCAGAAGGAAGCTCTAGCATTTTATAAGCGTCAGAACCTGCAGTATTTGAAAATTGCAGCCCCCTTTTACATCCAGATAAGGGTACATGACTAGTTCTCATCAAAGGATGGCGAACAAAAGTGGTTTCTAATTTTTAGCCTGGGCTTTTAAGAAATCAGTTGTGCTTCTCCATGCTGTTATTCTTTCTGTTGGATGGATACTAATGCCTAGGGCATTCATCAGCCTAAATGATTATATGGCACAGAGATTCACTACTCCACTGACAGTATGAACACCCTTTGTGAGCAAGAAGTAAATCTCTGTTCTTTGAAGCCTTTGAAATGTTGGGTTTACTTGTTATAGGAGTTTGTGTAACCCTAACTAACAGAGGTCATGATTTGAGTTGGGGCTGAAATTGCCACCCAAAGTTAAACAAACTGGATAAAAATCTATTCTATATCAAACTTGAAACAGACTGCTTCAAATATCCAAAACTTTTACAATAAATAAAACTGTTCTTTAATTATAAGGTGATGAATTTCATGATAAAGTTGAAGAACACAAAGAGACGCTTCCCCTTCCTTTTCATAACCTGGGTGGCATGGAAGTGTTCCTGTCTACAGTAAGGAAGAGTGGATATGTTTTTGAAATAAGGAAAGTAAGACACAATAAAATCCCCAAATATATTATAAAATGGAACACTAATAAAAATAACTTTTAAAATACTGTGAGCTGTAAGGCAAGGGCAATGGCCTTGGGGAAGTAGAGAACTGAGAGTATACGTTGGTTTTATCTTTCACAAGCTGCTTATCCTTAGATGAGGTTCTTAATCCCTATACCTTTTACCATATCTGTAAAACAATGTCCTATTAGCATTTGCTTCTGTTATTAATATTGTTGTTGTTGGTGGTGACAGTGGTGGTGGTGGTGTGTGTGTGCGTGTGTGTGTATGTGTGTGTGTGAGGGAGAATCATAGTAGCTTGCAATACACGTCGGATAATTTTTCTCTTTACATTCATAGAGTTTAAATATTATTTAAAAGTTTATTTAGCTGTCATGCTACACTGTTAACAGAGAAAATAAAAATCATGGAATTGAGTTCTCTTAGCAGAGTCTGAAAATATGGAAATGAATGTTTTATGGGCCAGACAACACACGAAATGACAACCTGACAGCCACTGGAGGTGCATAAAGAAATATTCCCATCTGGCTTTAAAGTGGGAATAGTTATGATCAAAGGATAAGCAGCTCGCGTAAGAACACAGAGTAGGGATCAACTAATTTTGCTTTGTGAAGTACAAGAAGGAACTGCATAAAATTAGATGAAGAATCGGGGCAAGGATATGTCATTCAGATGAAATAAAATGCATATGGCACTGAGGCATGAATGCTTCCAATGGGTGTAGGGAAGCTTGAAAAGGTCCAGGAACCAGAGCTTAAAATAATTGTGTTCAACCTCCATGAAAAGCTCTCTGATTGTAATGTGGCAGCTGGAATGGCTTTAGGAAGACTGTCAAAGGAATACAGGAAAGAGAGAGACAGTTTCTGAGCAGAACCAATGACACCACACACAAAAATAATCTGGGACCAGCAGGGCACAGTGTTCACTCCACCTGGAAAGTCCTTACCATTTCTCCTTCAAACTCTTCCTTCAATTGTTGTTCAAAGTTTACCCCCTTCAGGAAGCCTTCCTTGACTACAGAGATTGAGTTATGTAACCCTCATCTGGGCACCTATTGCCTCTGTGCTGCCTCTATTATGGCGCTTCTCAAACTACGTGTGAAATGTTAAATTACTTCAATTCATTTGCTTACATGAGCATCCAATAGAGTCTGACAGTGTAGAGGTAGAGAACAAATCAGATAGGAGTCTGGAAATCTTAGAAATACATGAAACTAAGATTTAAAAAATGAGAAATAGAAAATAATTTGGATTCAAAGCCATGGGGAGAGGAATTCATGCAAGTGGAAACAGCACAAGAAAACACAGATGTTGGAAAGCAAAGGGTGAGTGCAGCACGTTTTTTGAGTTTAGTTTAATCATGAGGTAAGTGAGGGTGATGCACTGGAAGCCATTTGAGGAAATTGACTGAGGTCCTAGAGTTTAGAACTTCCAATTCTAGATAAAGATTTAAGATATTGATTCTAAGAAGAATAGCAACCTAAGATTTTGTTTGTTTGTTTGTTTAGAATCCAAATGACACAGTCAGAACTGTGCTTCTAACAATGACCGGCAGTTGTAGGTAGGAGGAGAGGAGAGAAAACTCTGCAGCAGAGAATCTAGTTAAGAAACTCTGCTTTGGGCAAAAGAGAGAAGTAATACTACTAAGCCAAGGCATTAAGAGATGTTTTACTCATTTTGGGGAGTGGGGAGGGAGGATCACACTGTAAGGTGTACCAACGCATTGTTAGTACAAATAAATGCTACATATAGAAGGGTAGATGAAAGACAAAATTGCATCTTAGAGGTATAACCTATGGAGTTGCCTCAGTCTTGTCATCTGCCAGTAAAAGGCAAACAAAGTCTACTTTGCCAAATATAGTGCTAACAATATGCATTGCCCGCCTCATTTGATATAGCAGAAAATGTAAACTCTGAAATGTAGGTAGATATGAAGCTGGACTATATTAAAAACAGAAAGTGTAGAAATGTCCAATTCCTTGATTCTCTGCTTTTCTTCCCAAGTACTCTCTGCTCACCATGGATACTTATTAAAAAAGGAGTAAAGGAATCTCTTTCTTCTAGGTCAATAAAACTTTCACATATTTTAAAAACGCTCACTTGAGTAAGAAAGCCTACAATGGGTATTGGCAAATTGGGTTGGTAATTATTTGGATCTGAAATTTTTGGATTACAATTAAGCAATAAGGCATAAGCCAAGGGTGTGTTACTTCCAGATAACACACTCCTTGGAAAGTGCTGTGAGGCATAAGGGGTGAATTAGAGCCTCCAATGAGCTGGGAAATGTGTTATCTCTCTTTAGCACAACCCTCAGGTTGTATTAATACCACATACACGGCATTAGATGCACTAGTAGTTTATGGAGTGATTGTACCATGTAAAACATATGGTTAAAACATGTTTGCTCTTGTGGGCTGGCAATGGTTGCTGATTTGGAAACATCAGCCACAACATTCATTATCAACTAATAGGTGAATGGGCCGTGACTTCTGCACTCTAAGCATTGTGCGCCCTGGGAGGTGTGTGCTCTGGGCGCTAGAGACTAGCCCTTCATAACAATCCTTTTCATTTCAGTTGAGCTGTTTTAATGATTTCTTCCAGTTGGCACTTAAATATTTATGTAAATGAATGGAGGAAGGTAGTTCAAAACTGAATTTAAAATGCGGAGCTTTTTTTTCTTTCTTTCTATATCATTTTGACTGATTTTCATAACTAGGCTGCCAGTTACTGGGTTTGCATTTGATTGACAGAAAGTGATTTCTAGTTCAGCCAACATCAAACACCTCAGCACTTCATCCTGGAAGATGTTTCGGTAGTGAAAGAGACCATGCCGGACAAAGAACCCTTTAAAGCCAGCTCTTTCTTTCTCCTAGTGAGTACCACAGTGAGAAACACCAAGAGAAAAGAAAGACCCATCTTTAATCTGTTTTGCTGAGGGAAATCAAAGAGAGTGAATTAAAACCAAGAGTAGCTTCTTATGCTCATTGGAGAGCCTCTTTTTTTCTGCTCCATTTGATATAACAAATACGATCATCAAAGTAAGTCAAGCACAGGTCCAGAACCTGCTGCTCCTTGACCTCAGCTTCCTCCCTGCTTGCACAGCCTCCCTTGGAATTTCTTGTGATGTCAAATCACAAAGCTACATGAAGTGGCTAGACCCCAGGAGCAGAGAGGAAATTTTATTTTTAGATTCCTTTTCTGTGACTCTAGTAAAATAATATGAAGTTCTTTTATGGCTCTATCTAAGAGTTTTAATAAATCTGTTGCATTTCAAAGCATGAAAGGGTGATAACAAAAAAAAAAAAAATCTCTCCTGAGTGCTTCTAGCCACGAGGTCATCTTCAGAATATCTGCAGAGTCCCAGTGACATGGTGCCAACTGGTGTTCACTGCTGGAAGTTATAGGAAATTTCACCCCACCCAGTGGATACCTATCTCCAGATGTGTTACATAAAAACATTTCATACAATGGGTATTTTTTTCATAGAAAATAATATACCTTATAATTTGGTGGTCTTACAGCATTTAATATGATTGAAAGAAACGCTTTTTCCCATGTTCCTCACAATTAAAATTTTTTGTTGAACACTTTGATGAACCCGTTTTAGTTAAAATTAAATTTAGAAATGGTGATAATATAATCATCAACATCATCAAAATTTTTAGTAATACTAATAAATGGTCCACATAGTAACAAACAGAAACACCTTTTCTTTTAAATTTTCTCATCCTTTGTTTTTTTCATGCTGCTTAGATTTTATCTGTCAGGAAGACTCACATATATGCTTAGATTTTTTAATCAGACTGGCCAGAATGATGTATTTGGAAATAAGAGGCACAAATTGTGAGTGATATAAAAAATAGTCTGTTGGGAATGAAGTGGGTTTTAATCATATATTCATTTAGTCATTTAATAAATTATACTTATATGCCTACTATACACCAGGTCCTCTTCATGGAACCAAGAGGTCAGTGATGATTTTCTAAATGAATCACTTATATTTTTATATAAATCGTTATATTTTTACATAAAATATATAGTTTTTCATAAACCTATCTAATAAATAAGTTTTGACTATTTAGCCTCATTTAGAAAATAAAAAGTACCTTAAAAGGATATATCTTTATTGAGTGGATATTAATTACCAGGCTTTGTATTAGAAAATGCAGAGAATATCAATACCAGGCAGCCATCTCTGCCTTCCATAAACATAGACTCCAATAGGAGGAATAAAGCAGTTAACTTAATACACGTAATATAATGAAAAATGTGCCTCGAAATGAAAGTAAAAATTGAGTGCAAGAAGATTCAGGAGGAGTCACATCAGACTCAAGAACACGGGAAGGCTTTGGACAATGGCAAAGGCTCAGAATGAGAGAAACCATGAGCACTTTTGCAGGAATAGTCCAGTTTGTTGGAAGTAGGAGATGTGTGTTCATGATCAAATTCACTTAGAAAGGCTACAGATGATCCCTTTGTGATATGACACAAAGGCCAGGTTAATTAGTTTATAGTATGCCGTTAGCTAATGGCCAAGAGTAGAAGCATTCTGGAAAAGCAAATGTCTTGATCAAAGTACCGTTTAAAAAAAAATAAGTCTAGTAGATAAAATATTGAGACAGAAAGAAAACGAAGGCAGAGAGCACTAACTGGAAAGTTCTTATAATTATAATTCCAAAATTTCCTGTCTGAGTAATTGCCAAATCAGATTGTGGGAGAAGGAAAATGAGCATATGAAACATTTCTGACTGCCCCAAAGAGCCATATCAATGAGGATTCAATCTGGAAGGCTCATCACTTCTTCAGGCAAAAGAACAACAACAAGAAAATAAAGGGGGAAAATAAATGCAGAAACAAAAATAATATTTACTTGTAAGAGTGATGAGTGAGTGAAGAGGAAGGTAAGAAATTAGTGAGGATGAGAAGTGAGAGAGAAAAAAATATACTCCAGAATTTGTCAAAATCTCAGTAGTCGACATGTTATACCACTCCCTTCTTGAAATACCCCTTTTTTGGATTTTCTCTGTTGTATTGTCAGTATCTCTTAATCTTATCCTTTTCCACCCCTTCCTCCAATATATTATGTTGGGAATTCTTTTGTGCCTACAAAAACATTTAAGTTACAGTTGTAATTTGTGCCATTTGATTCTGTAATCTTACGTAGTTGGCATTGAACTCCAATTTTCCTACACACTATTCTTCAAACTAATGATTAGTTTTTAATTAATTTGTTTATTATTAAACAATGGAGTTAAGGGGACAAGTATCTCAATTTTTTTTTTCCAGTGACAGCCTTTCTTTCTGGCTCACATAATTATATCAGAGTAATATTAACTTTTGCCTTAACATTATTTTTCAATGACTCCTGTGCATTTTTTATAATTGTTATCCATGCCAACAAGGAAGAAAAACTCTCCTCTATCATGATGCAACTCTGCAAAAGTAGGAGCACAGATGTCAATTAAAATAACAGTGCTAGCAATGAATCTTCAGTATTTTTATATACATATGGCCTTTCGCCTTTCCCTTTCTAAGAGAAGCGTTGCAATTCTTTTAATCATTATATTCCACTCTAGGCAGTAAACCCAGATTGAACTGTTTTACTGACAAAATTGTACAGTTCACACAAAACGGATTTTCAAAGTGTCATTTCAACAAGCTGAATTCACCATTTTTAATACATCAGGGCTGTAACTCTCATGTTTAAGAATAAAGGCTACTCTCCAGTACAACTGTTCTTTATTTTAATTTCTGCCTGAGATGCTTTGTGAAACACAAGGTCATTTAAAATTAGGAATAAGGCATTTTTTTCCATCATTTCCATTTCATCATATGCAATTTTTGATCACAATGTAGCTTGCGTAAAGCTGCAAATCCTCCAAATTATGGGGTTTGTTTCCAGCCTGCTGAGAGGGAAATTAGATATAGAACTTCTGTCTCCTGTTAATGTTAATGGGAATTGCATGTCTAATTCCCTTAGAAGCACAGAACAAATGTATGCTTATGAGTCAGCATTACTGGGTTTTCAGGGCCTTTACCCTTTAAAAGTGTCATTAGTTTGAATAATAGCCAATTCCTCTGGTTACTCCAAACACAGCCCCAGCTACTGTAGTTGGAATCTCTAATACTTCAGCTCTCAAAAATAGCCTGAACTACTCTCAAATCTGAACGCTCCCATATGTTAGCCACTTTTGTCCATTTGGAAAAAAAAATTCAAACTCCCAAATTATTCAGTTTCTATGTTAGTATCTTAAACTTTTATATTGTGAGGATAATACTTCTTAGGCAGTAAGATTATTTTTTAGGATTCATTTTTTAAAAGTGCTGTTTTTCATTTGACTCCTCAGAAACGTATTCACTTTTGCTGTGCATTTTCTCAGATTACACTATTAAAAATATTACTCCTTACAGGCAAAATTATTTAAAACAATTCTGTGCATTGTGCTGTGTTCCTGAAGTTTTTGTTCTCAGTAATATTATAATGATATTCATTGCTGAGTAATTAATTATAATGTATTACATCATAAGTAGAGAAGGACATCTTTTTGTAAAAGTAAGATGATATCAACGAGGTTTTCAAAATCCAGAAGAATTTCAGAAACACCTCATTGGTATTTTTTCTTTTAATCAAAGATTCTATTTTTTTTAATCTTACTGAATGGAAATAATTGAAGAATATTTAAAAAGAAAGAGCAATGATACAGAAACTTTACTAAGTGTTACGAATGTCACCATGAGCCAGCTCTTTCCTATAACTTTGTTACTCAAAGTGTGTCCTCACCTGGAAACATTTTAGAAATTCAAAATCTCCTTCCTGTTTCAGTCCTTTTGAATCTGCATATTCATATGCTTCATAGATGAATTTTCTACATACCGAGTTTGGAGAGCACTGCTAATACTTAAACTCTAAGCATTCAGCATGAAGATGCTTTTGATACCAGAATTTTTTCATAATATTCCATGTTATATAGAAACCAGTGACTATTCCTTAAGTTGTAGATATTTACTTTTTCTATTAAATTTTCTCCTTACAACATAGAAAGAACTCTTATAAAGCAACTGAAGACTTGAACAGTATATGTTCTGGAAATATAAATAAGCACATTTGTCTCACCAGATAACCATTTATTTATTTGATTGGTTCTTAAAGTAAAGATGCATGAGAATAACCATTGAGTTTATAAAATGCAGAGTCTCAGGATCCCATCCTGATTCCAATCCCCATCCCCATCCTCCACCACGCATCCCCCATCCCCAGCTGTCTCTGTTATATTAGTCTACTTGGCATCTAGGAATCTGTATTTTTTTAAATCACCCCAGATGATGTGAGATTTCCCTTGATAACACTTTGAGACAAATGATCTAATTCTTAGTTTATGTGCCAAATATGTTCTTTTCATTCCGGAGCTGTATGCCGTGGTTCAAAGTTACCACAATTTTGCATTTTATAGTTCAGGCAAAAAATGTGGGTAAATAGTTAGAAATAACACCACTGAGCCTTGAAACTTTTCATGTATCTGTTAATAAAAATATCAAAGTCTCTATTTATGTGACTAGGAGTAACTGTATAATATGATTTCAAAAAGATATAGCCAATTTTTTGTTTTCAACCATAGCTTATTAAGTGAGGGTATTAATTTTGCCATTTTTTAAAATTTAAAGGGCATAATTTGAATATTTAAGAAATCATTATGCTGACTTTTAAAAGTGTGCCATCAAAATAAGGACTAAAATTAATATAATGTTTGAATATTTGAATTCTTGAATAAATAACAGTTCAATGACTAAAGTTGTGTTGTCAATCTGTCTGTATAGGGAGTTTTTCAACCATTTCAGAGTTGCATATTTTAAAGATTTTATTTATTCAGAAATATTTATTGGAGATATGAAAATGAATATATCATTCAGGGGAAGTCTACAGATAAACACAAACAGGCCAAAGTCCAACATTTCAAAGATAGTATAAATGAAAATGAGAAGATGAAGTAGTTTTCAGATGCATTTGAAGAGAAGTGAACATAGAAATAAGAAGAAAACAGGAAAACACATTTGAAATTAAATTAATTTCAGCCACAAAAATAAAAATAATCACCTTCCTCATATATTGGGGATACTTAAAAAACATACTCATAGTTAACCCTTAAGCAAGAAAGAAAATAAGATTGAAACTAATGAATATTTGATATTGTGAAGAGTGCTGCAATGAACATATACATACATGTGTCTTTATAACAGAATGATTTATAGTCCTTTGGGTATATACCCAGTAATGGGATTGCTGAGTTGAGTGATATTTCTTTCTTTAGGTCTTTGAGGAATCGTCACACTGTCTTCCACAATGACTGAACTAATTTACATTCCCACCAACAGCATATAAACATTCCTTTTTCTCCACAACCTCACCAGCATCTGTTATTTTTTGAGGCCATTATCTTTAGCAAACTAACACAGGAACAGAAAACCAAATACTGCTTGTCCTTATTTAGAAGTTGGAACTAAATGATGGGAACACATGGACACATAGAGGGGAACAACACACACTGGGGCTTATTGGAGGGTGGATGGTGGGAGGAGGGAGAGGATCAGGAAAAATAACTCATAGGTACTAGGCTTAATATCTGGACGATGAATATCTATAAAAAATGTCCATGACACAAGTCTACCTGTGTAATAAACCTGCACTTGTACCGTTAAACTTAAAATAAACGTTTAAAAAAAGAAAATAATGAATACTTACTACAAAATGTCAATTAACATATCAGTCATCAAAGCCTGAGGATGCATTAAAAGGTGGCAAACCAAGGGTAACTATAGCCTTAAAGTACAAAAAGAACAGCTGAAAATATACATGGCAGGTGTGTTAAATACAAGAAGCTAGAAACAAGTAGAATAAATTAAACTTAAATAAAAAAGAAATGAAGTTAAGAATAAAATAGATATCAAAAATAAATAATATGGATATGTTGTCATTTATTAAATATTATATTGAATATTGATATATAGATATTTTATTTACAAGGCATAGTGAATAATGGTAAATTTCCCCAAGATTAATCAATTGTATAATAAGACAACAACAACAAAAAAATTGAAGGCACCCAGGGAAGTTTCATGTTATGGAAGTCAATGGAAATGACTGTGATAAGAAAGAATAGTTGAGTACATTAAGACCTAAGAATTTTCCACTTGATTGGGGCAAGGTCATCAGGTGACTTTAGAGACAACAATTTTAAGAAATTTTGGGTGTTGTAGGAGAAAATAAGGTTACTCTGTTTTAGGAATAAATCATATGTTAAGAGTTGAAGACAATAAAGATAGTGAAGACAGTAAAGGTAGTAAAAATAATGAAGATGGAGTATTCAGTACTTTTTGTTGTAAAGGGAAAGGAAGAGAGATTGAGAAGCTGGTGGGGAACATGAGACAGAAGGAAGTTTTTCATATTTCAGCTGTGAGGGTTGAAGATGCCGGCACAAGGATAGTTGATTGGACAAACTCATGGGGCATGTAGGAAGGGAATGGATGCAGAGAACAGGTGAGAGAAAGAGCCATAGAGGTTTTATTGCAAGAGGAACTAAGGAAGGCGCAGACACAGTTATAGTTGCAAGTTTGTCAGTTCTTTGCTAATAGATTTTACTTTGTTTTGAAGCAGAATGCAAAGTTATAGGACAAAATAGAGTAGTTATACTCAGAGGTTTGAGTGAAAAAGGAACTTAGAATAATGACCTCGGAAAGTGAGGGAGTAAGCAGATCAGACAAAGATCACAGCATGGCCAGACATGAATGAATTTGAAGATCATGAAGCTATCATAGCCCTAATCTGCACAGTTAAAATTTTCTTTTCATCTCTACCCGGTAAGCTGGGTGAGGCTAAATTTATCAAGGGTTGAGATTTCCCAGATAGGTTTTGTCAGAAAGAGGAGTGAGAAAAGTAGTGGACACAGATAAAAGAATGGTTTAAAATTATGGACAATGGGATTTGAATTGGATGAACAAAGAAGCAGCTCATAAAAGGGATTAGTAGGTAGTGGGAAGTGGTGAAAGCTGTAGTTGAGCAAGTAGAAAAGTTAGAGACTGGAATGTCAAATTCATCGACCTCCTGGACAGTAAGTAATCCATAATCATTGCAGGAGTTAGGGGGAGGAAATCTGGGAGCAAGTGCAAAGCAGCTGATAGCTGACGGGGCCTGATGAGAGGTCATGTCAGCGCAAAGGAGGCAAAGGGCTTCTAGTTAATAGGGTGGAGAAATTCGGATCTGTCCATCTTAGTGCGAAGAGAGGAGGATGCGATGTCACTCTCCCTGCAGGGTAAGGCATGTGGAGAGTGAGCATTTTGTATTTGAGAAGGTGAAGTTATATCCCTGGTGAAGAGTCAGGTTTTACTTAAAGTCAGTGGGCAGCAAGAATGTTCTGGGAGGAGGGTAAAGAACTAGGTAGTTTGTCCATCAGAGAATAGAAAGATTTCAAAGAGGTAGGAGTAAAATCAGAAGGTATAGCCATTTGAAAGAAATAACAGAGTATGAAAACAAAGTTGAAAACAGATTCCTGGGGAGATTTAATCACAAGCAGTGAACAAAATATCTACTCCGGGCCATGAATGATTAGACAGTCCAAAATACTGCCAAAGAACTAGTCTGGTAGCAGCCAAGAATTTGGGTAAATGATTTTTGAAGCATATGCTTACAATACATAGTTGCTTATATTTTCCAGTGACATCCCCACTCTTTTCATGCGGAGGCTTTCTGTATTGATTTTATGGAAACCAGAAATCAACTATTTCTGATGTGTGTTATCTTTTCTGTTACAAACGGCATCATTTTCTGAAGATGAGGAGAGAGTGAACCACATAGAGTTAACAATTTATATAGTTTTAAAACCTGAGAGAGCAATAAAGCAATAGCAAGACTAAGGAGAGGGATAAGATGTCAGAAAACTTCTTCATCCTGCTGTGGGTCTGACCTGGATTTTGCAGAGGATTTTGTTCCCTGGAAGATGGACAGCACTCCGGGTCAGATGAGAAGGAAGGGGAAGAACTGAGAATACTTAAGTATGTGATCGAAGGTGTGATGGCAAGATGAGCTTTATATGTACATATAGGTACATTGGTTAATGATTCTTGAGAGGTTGAGATATCAGGAGTCAGTAAGAAAATACAACTGTGGAAGGTAATCTTGGGAGCAAGACATTTAGCTTTAGGAAGTATGATCTTATTTTATTTCACACCATTTCACCTATTACTTAATGAGTTTCAGTGACTTAGTCCTTCTTTCAATTTCTCAATCAAGTCATGCTTCTTCTTGCTCATGACCTTTGCACATGCCATTCCTTTAATCAAGAATATTCTTGCTTCTCATTATCTTGGACAATTCCTATTCATTCTTATGATCTCAGCTTAAGTGTAACTTCCAAGTTAGTCCTCCTATTACTTTTTAAATAGTGCTTGGAGTTTTCTTTACAGGAAATTTAATTACATAATTATTTGCCTTAATCATACAATCAACATCCTTCTTAGTCACTTGTCCCTAAGCTCCATGTGGGCAGGGAACAAAGAAAGCTTTCTTTACTGCAAAGTTTTAGCACTTAAGGGAGCACCTGGCACAATGCTGAGTACTTTAAATGACTGATTAAGTGAATCAGCACAAAAATGCCAAGTGTTTTTAAATGTACAATTATAAAAATTTAGCACTACGAAAACCTTATGTGAATCAAGTGTAAATTATTTATTACTGTACAAAGATTTCTATTAAATAAAAAGATTTTAAGAAATGAACATTTATCTCCGATGAAACCACGTTCTCTCAGACAAATTAAGCTAGTTTACTATTGGATAAAACAGCAAGGATACCAGAATTACTTCTCTTACCACAGAAAGTGAAATAAGTTCTGTGTGAAACTAAGATTTGTGTTTGCGTATTATATAATTAAAGATACGTTTGTCAATATAGGTGGTTTCTAAGGGGGTGTTTCTCAAACTAGGTAGAACAGTGGTTCTTTTCAAGGAGTGGAGTGATGAACGCTCATTGTATAGACTCTTTCAAAGGATCTACAAACTCAATCTAGTCTGCAACAGAAGAGGAAAGATTTTTAAAAATAAAATCAAATGTGTATCTTACAGGTTTTTCTTTGATAAACTGTGAAAGGAAAATAGGCCACATAAGACACCTAAAAACAAGAAGAAAGACACATAAAAAATCCCTAAAATATTATGCTTGTGTAAGTAGGAATTATTTTAATAAGCCCATTAACTGATGGCATGTACAGCTCTTTTTCTTCCAACTAAAAGGCATTAGAAAAAAAAAGTCAGTTGGAAAATGGACTGTTTGGCTTACTGAAGGCGTAAAGGCTACATAGATTTCTAATTAGAGAATTAGTTTCAGTAATGTTAGGTGTGACTTTTTTTTTTTTTTTTCAAATCAGTCATACAAACAAAACATAAATAGTGCAACTTTAGGATAAAAATAAGGAATAATAAGAATTCAAGTAATTGCAAGTTAGTTGTGACCTTAGACAACTAAATTCGTTGATTTCAATCCTTGGGCAAGGGATTATAGAAAAGAATACCCATGAAAGCTTCCTTCCAAACACCTGGCCAGTCACAAGGGGTTAGGAAAAACTCAGAGCAGTTCTGTTTTGTTTTAGTCTTTTTAAAAACAAAATCTTACAAAGTTCATCATAGACTTAGAAGAGGATATTTACAAACTAAGACTGTATTACTGAATAATTGAAAATGTTTTAGAATGCACTTAATTGCTTTAAAAAATAACATTTACTGTTCTTTGACTACAGCATTATATATGGTTATTGTAAAAAGCTAGTAAAATCAAGAGAACAAAGAAATAAAAAACACGTGATAAAAATAATTTAATCGAACATGAAAATAACTATTTGTAACTAATGCCAGCTTTTACCATTGCAGTCTCCTAATATTAATGTTCAGAACATAGGAAATGAGGTAGAAGGGCTAAATCAAACTTTGGGATGACACATCAGACATGGGGAAAAATAATTACATGACTCAGCGAAACAGTAAAATCCTCAAATTCTTTCCTGTTGCCTACTACAATTACAGACAACTATGGGTATAACTGGAAAAAAACACCACAAGTGTTACGGTTTGAATGCGTCCTCTCCAAAATTTAACTATTATCAATATGATAGTATTAAGAAGTGGGGCCTTTGAGAGATGAGTAGGCCATTAGGGATGCCCCCTCCTTAATGGGACAAAGGCCTTCTAAGAGAGGCATCACGAGGTGTTTTTGTCCAGCTTTTTAACTTATATTTCTCCCTTCTGCCATGTGAGGACACAGCAAGAAGGCCCTTACCAGACACCAGATGCAGGTGCCTTATGTTGGAGTTCCCAACCTCCAGAATCCTAAGAAAATAAATTTATCTTCTTTATAAATTACCCAGTCTTAAGTATTCTGCTATAGCAGCACAAACAGACTGAGATAGGAACTGGTATCAAAGAAGTGAAATATTGCCACACAAATACTTAAAAATGTGGAAGTTGCTTGGGAACTGGGTAATAGGTAGAGACTGTGTAATAGGTAGTAATTGAAGTGAATGGTGGAAAAAGCATGCATTGCCATGAACATTAAGGATGAACATGGTAAGGGCTCAGAAGGAGAGAGCTGTAGGGAAAGCTGAATCTTCCTAGAGATTACTTAAGTGATTCTGAACAGAATGTTGGTAGAAATATGGATATGAGATCTTACATGGAAATAAGGAATATTGTATTGGAAACTAGGAGAAAGGTCATCTTTGTTAGAAAGTGACAAGGAACTTATATCAATTATATCCATATATCAGGACTTTGTGGAAGGCAGTATTTAAATGTCATGAACTAAGATATTTGGCAGAAAAATTTTCTGAGCAGCAAAGTATCAGGATCATGCTTGTCTTCCCTTAATGGGGTATTCTAAAACACGAGAAAAGAGAAACAGTTTAAAGATAGATTTTATAATTAAGAGGAAAACAGAATGTAATGTTGTCAAACTCTCAGCCTAGCCATGTAAAGGAAAAAAACAAAAACAAAAAGGCATTTCCAGGAGAAAGCCAAGGGTGTGGCCAAGAGACCATTTGCCAGCAAGATTACTGTGAATAGAAGGAATCCACATGTTAATTTTCAGGACAATGACCCCAAAGACATTTCAGAGATCTTTTGGGGCTGTCTCACCCATTACAGGACCAGAGTGTTAGACTCCAGAGAACACAATGGTTTCCAGGGAGAGGCCCAGGGCACACGAGGAACCTCTATGCTCACTGTCCAGAGTCTTCTCAAACCTTTGCTCTCTGCCTTCTGGTGTAGTGCTTCTTAGCTACCCTGGTAATAGCACAAGTGGACCCAGGTGCAGCTTGAACCTCCACTCCAGAGGGCATAAGCTATTAACTTTGGCAAAGTCCATGTGGCACTAACTATGCAGGCTTGCAGAATGCAAATGCTGTGAGGGCATGGCTACCTCCACCTAGTTTGCCCTGTAACAAGTCTCTGCCTGGGCCCTGAGGCTGTCCATTTTAGACAGCTCAGTCCCTTGCTACAGGGATGGAGTCATCACAAAAAGCCTCACTAAGGCAATGCAGAGTACAGCTGTGGGGGCAGGGCTGCCCATGAGATTCCAGAACTGTAGGGCTAACAGCCTACAGATACCAGCAGCTTGTTTTTTTTCAGTCTTATATCTGTTTCTTCAATTTTTCTTTGAAGAAATGCCCGTTGTCCACACTTGTTCAGGGTGGTACAGTTTCTGTCATCAGTTCCAGGTTTTGACATAGGGCCTAAGATAATAAATCATTTCAATTTACTCAAATTTCCAAGTCAGCCCCAATAATTGCTTCAGGAATTAGGCATGTGAGTCAGTTTAGGCCAATAGGGATCAGACTGGGATGTTTTATGGATATAGTTGGAAAATCATGTTCTTTTCTGCTGAACTTGAACCAAGTGGACAAAAATCTAGAATTCTGTGTAGCTACCACAAAAAGAGAACCTACTTTATTGAAAGTGAAGCCAACATAGATCGTAATAGAGTTGAGCTCCTAGATCTCAACTTTTATGCATCTAACTCTACCCACGGACTTTATAATTACACAATCCAATTCATTCTTTTCTTTTCCCCTCTTAATCAGTTAAAATTAGATTTTCAGTTACTTTTAACCAAAACAGCTCCAGTGATCTTTTAGCTTATATGATCTTTTAGCTAATAAAATTTCAGCTCTATATGGAGGGAAAAAACAAATTATAAAAATATATTTACAAAAAACCTAAAGAAGTATAAAGATAATCACACTTCTTCACATGTACCCATTCTTTCACACACAAATTTATAAGATCCACTTGCTTTATAGATGAATTACTTCTATTCTTTAAGTAATGGATTATCCCTATGAATTAACTTGGCTTAGAGCAGTGCCATTCCATATGGTAGCCACTAGCCACATGTGGATAGGGCACTTGCAACGTGTCTAGTCTGAATTGAGATGAACTGCAAGCATATAGAACATACTGGATTTTGCAGACATGAAAAAAAGGAATGTAATATATTTTTAATACTTTTATATGGATTACAGATTGAAATGTTAACATTTAGACAGGTTGAGTAAATAAAATATATTATTTAATTTTATGTCTCTTTTTACCTTTTAAAATATGACTAATGAAAAAAATTTACCTTATGCATGTGGCTCACATTTGTAGTATGCATAATATTTATACCAGAAACCATTTGTCTAGAGTGTATAAATGAAATTTAAAACTTCATTAATTATATGTTTTTTTATATGAATGTTCTGTGTTCTGATGCAGTTGTGCATATGTGTGTCACCTTAATATATAAACCTTTGAAAATATTTAAAATAAACAAGCAGACATGCACTGCCTTTGTGAATATAGGGCACTATCTTGTGTGTATTGTGCCTAACAGCAGTTTGAAAATAGTGACAAAAATGGACTTATCATTATGGAAACAAATTTCTTTCTTTCTTTATTTTTCCTTTCTCTCTCTCTCTTTTTTTCTTGCCTTATTTCTTTCTCTCTTTCTTTCTCTCTCTCTTTCTTTCTCTTTCAAATTTTACTAATACTTAAAAAAAATTGGTTTTATTTTATCCCATATTTTACTGCTTAATTCTTTAGATATCCTATTTTTCTCCATAGTAATGTTTTGATTATAATTTATAGTTGAATGTTTTCTTAAATTGTAACATTTAATCATTTATTAAGATTACTTAGTGTTATGTTATAATTATTCAGGTTTTTATCAAGATGTAATTTGAGAGGTGTTGGACTGATTATCAAACTTCATATACATTTTTGGCTGTCATGGTGAGTGTGCTGAAGATCACTGGACTTGGGTATGCAAGAGTCCACATGAGAGGCTAAGAATGTTCTACACAAATATTGGTGATGTTCTTGAATAAATCCCTAAAAATGCAGCATATAGAAAGTATACAGAACAGATTACTAATGAGAAGCTGGCTATGGTCAAAATGGAATCAGATGTTCAAAAATTAGAAGACCAACTCAAAGGTGGCCAAATAAAAGAGATAATTCTCCTGGGTAAAAATGAACTAAGTCTGGCAAGACAAATGATGCAGTGGAAAACATGGAAGCCATTAGTGGAAGAGCCTCCTGCCCATCAGTGGAAATGGCCAATATAATTACTGAATGACTTTGGTGGGTTGATGGGAAATTGATGTAATTTAAATATTCTGTTATATTAAGAGTGTATCCATATTTTTGACATTTTACAATCAAGAAAAGTGATACAGAAAATGTTTAGGAGACTGTTAAAATTAGTGATTATGGTAATATGGTCTTGTGAATGAATTTTTGATTTGTAAATATTCACACAAATTATTTCAAAGATGATATTTCTTTGAATAGAGGGATCATGGGAAGATTTTAAAATTAATTTAAAAAATTCTGAAAGATCTTCAATATAGAGGCTAAAATCAAAAAGTAAAGTTTTTTGGTAGCATGTTCAATGCATCATTTAATTTTAAAAATTACCTTGAAGAAGAAACGGTTCTTAATTATTATTGTCAAAAAAATTATAGATCACTATTTCAATATTTTCAAATGTGATAAAATAGCCCAAATGGCTGGTGATAAAATTTGAAATTATGGTTAACCTCCTTGGCAGTGATCTTACATATGTAAAGTAAAATTTAAATATATAATTACATACTGACTGTAAAATTAATAATAAATATCATTTTATTTTAGTCATTATTAGAATCATACCATTTACTCTGTTTTTATATTGTCTTAATTTTATTACATTTTGTTATTACTATATTATATTTGAAAACTATCAAATTAGAATGCATTGTACAGTTGAAGAAATTGATTTGGTGCTTATAAAAAAGATTTCCCATTGCATAGAGGTAGTTGGAAAAAATTTCCTTTTGTTGCATTTATGGAAATCACTTTTCTAGCCCGTGGCCTTTAATTTTCTTAATCAACCTAATTACATAAGGATAGAGGCAGAATTTTTGTAATAGAGACATTAAGAGTTTCTGAAGTTTATCTGGCATATGAATAGGCTTATGTTTAAAACATCATAGTCATATGACTATAAAGTGGAATATGGCAACACAATAATAGTGAGGTACTTTACTACTTTAATACTCCACTGACAGCACTAGACAGGTCATCAAGACAGCAAGTCAACAAAGAAACAATGAACTTAAACTATATCCTACAACAGATGGACTTAACAAATATTTACAGAACATTCTATCCAACAACTGCAGAAAATACATTCTGCTAATTAACACATGGAACATTATCCAAGATACACCACATGACTATAGACCATAAAACAAGTCTCAACAAATTTAAGAAAATCTAAATTATAAGCAAGCACTCTCTCAAACTACAATGGAATAAAATTGGAAATCAATTCCAAAAGGACCCTAAAAACCATCCAAATACAAGGAAATTAAATAACCTACTCCTGAATAATCATTGAGTCAACAATACAATCAAGATGGAAATTTAAAAATTCTTTGAACTGAATGAAAATAGTGATACAACCTATCAAAATCTCAGGGTACAGTAAAGGTGGTGCTAAGAGGAAAAGTCATAGCATTAAATGACTACATCAAAAAGTCTGAAAGAGTACAAATAGACAATCTCAGGTCACATTCTAAGGAGCTAGAGAAACAAAGACCAGTTAAACTGAAACCCACAAGAAGAAAAGAAATATCCAAGATCAGAGCAGGACTATTACAAATACAATCAAAACAATAAATAGACTTTTACCAATTCTGTGAAAAAACTCATTAGTAGCTTGATGGGGATGGCATTGAATCTATAAATAACCTTGGGCAGTATGGCCATTTTCATGATATTGATTCTTCCTATCCATGAGCATGGTATGTTCTTCCATTTGTTTGTGTCCTCTTTTATTTCACTGAGCAGTGGTTTGTAGTTCTCCTTGAAGAGGTCCTTTACATCCCTTGTAAGTTGGATTCCTAGGTATTTTATTCTCTTTGAAGCAATTGTGAATGGAAATTCATTCATGATTTGGCTCTCTGTTTGTCTGTTACTGGTGTATAAGAATGCTTGTGATTTTTGCACATTAATTTTGTATCCTGAGACTTTGCTGAAGTTGCTTATCAGCTTAAGGAGATTTTGGGCTGAGACAATGGGGTTTTCTAAATATACATTCATATGGAACCAAAAAAGAGCCCGCATTGCCAAGACAATCCTAAGTCAAAAGAACAAAGCTGGAGGCATCACGCTACCTGACTTCAAACTATACTACAAGGCTACAGTAACCAAAACAGCATGGTACTGGTACCAAAACAGAGATATAGACCAATGGAACAGAACAGAGTCCTCAGAAATAATACCAAACATTTACAGCCATCTGATCTTTGACAAACCTGAGAGAAACAAGAAATGGGGAAAGGATTCCCTATTTAATAAATGGTGCTGGGAAAATTGGCTAGCCATAAGTAGAAAGCTGAAACTGGATCCTTTCCTTACTCCTTATACGAAAATTAATTCAAGATGGATTAGAGACTTAAATGTTAGACCTAATACCATAAAAACCCTAGAAGAAAACCTAGGTAGTACCATTCAGGACATAGGCATGGGCAAAGACTTCATGTCTAAAACACCAAAAGCAACAGCAGCAAGAGCCAAAATTGACAAGCAGGATCTCATTAAACTAAAGAACTTCTGCACAGCAAAAGAAACTACCATCAGAGTGAACAGGCAACCTACAGAATGGGAGAAAATTTTTGCAATCTACTCATCTGACAAAGGGCTAATATCCAGAACCTACAAAGAACTCAAACAAATTTACAAGAAAAAAACAAACAACCCCATCAAAAAGTGGGCAAAGGATATGAACAGACATTTCTCAAAAGAAGACATTCATACAGCCAACAGACACATGAAAAAATGCTCATCATCACTGGCCATCAGAGAAATGCAAATCAAAACCACAATGAGATACCATCTCACACCAGTTAGAATGGCAATCATTAAAAAGTCAGGAAACAACAGATGCTGGAGAGGATGTGGAGAAACAGGAACACTTTTACACTTTTGGTGGGATTGTAAACTAGTTCAACCATTATGGAAAACAGTATGGCGATTCCTCAAGGATCTAGAACTAGATGTACCATATGACCCAGCCATCCCATTACTGGGTATATACCCAAAGGATTATAAATCATGCTGCTATAAAGACACATGCACACGTATGTTTATGGCGGCACTATTCACAATAGCAAAGACTTGGAATCAACCCAAATGTCCATCAGTGACAGACTGGATTAAGAAAATGTGGCACATATACGTTGTGGAATACTATGCAGACATAAAAAAGGATGAGTTCATGTCCTTTGTAAGGACATGGATGTAGCTGGAAACCATCATTCTCAGCAAACTGTCACAAGAAAACCAAATACCGCATGTTCTCACTTATAGTTAGGAATTGAACAATGAGATCACTTGGACACAGGAAGGGGAACATCACATACCGGGTCCTGTTGTGGGAAAGGTGGAGGGGGGAGGGATTGCATTAGGAGATATACCTAATGTAAATGATGAGTTAATGGGTGCAGCACACCAACATGGCACATGTATACATATGTAACAAACCTGCACATTGTGCTCATGTACCCTAAAACTTAAAGTAAATTAAAAAAATGAATCAAAAAGCTGGCTCTTTGAAAAGAGAAATGAAATTGATAGACCATTGGTTAGATTAACCAAAAAAAAAAGAGAGATCTAAATAAACTTAATTTGAAACAAAATGGGAGAAATTACAACTGATAGCACAGAAACACAAAAGATTTTTCAAGTCTACTATGAATACCTTTATGTAAATAAACTAAAAAATCTAGAGATGGATAAACTCCTAGAAATAAACAAGCCTCCTAGATTATAGAGTCTCTGAAAAGACCAAACAAGCAGTGAGATTGGAGTGGTAATAAAAAAATTTACCAAAAAAAAAAAAAAAAAAGTCCAGGACCCGATGGATTCACAGCTGAATTCTGTCAGACATTCCAAGAATTGGTACCAATCCTATTGACATTATTCCACAAAACAGAGAAAGAAGACATCCTCCCTAAATCATTCTATGACGCCAGTATCACCCTAATACCAAAATCAGGGAAAAGCCTAACAAAAAAGAAAATACAGACCAATATCCCTGATGAAAACAGATGCAAAAAATCCTCAACAAAATGCTAGGAAACTGAATTCAACAGCATATCAAAAAGATAAGCCACCGTGATCAAGTGGGTTTCATAGCAGTGATGCAGGGATGGTTTAACATATGGAAGTTAATACATGTGATACACCACATAAACAGAATTACAAACGAAAATCACATGATCATGTCAATAGATGCAGAAAAAGCATCTGACAAAATCCAGCATCACTTTACGATTGAAACCCTCAGCAAAACTGGCATAGAAGGAACATACCTTAAGGTAATAAAAGCAGTCTATGACAAACCCACAGCCAACATTGTACTGAATGGGGAAAAGTTGGAAGCTTTCCCACTGAGAGTTAGAACAAGACCAACATGCCCAGTTTCACCACTTCTATTCAACATAATACTGGAAATCCTAGCCAGAGCAATCAGACAAGAGAAAGAAATAAAGTGTATCCAAATTGGTAAAGAGGAAGTCAAACTGTTGCTGTTTGCTGATAATATGATTGTATACTAGAAAACCCTAAAGACACATCCAGAAAGTTCCTAGAACTGATAAATGAATCAACAGTTTCAGGATAGAAAATTAATGTACACAAATCAGTAACTCTGCTGTACATCAACAGCGATCAAGGTAAGAATCAAATCAAGAACTCAACCCGTTTCACAATAGCTACAAAAAATAAAATAAAATACTTAGGAATATACCTAACCAGGGATGTGAAAGAGCTCTACAAGGAACACTACAAAAACACTGCTGAAAGAAATAATAGATAGCACACACAAGCAAATGGAAGCATATCCCATGCTTGTGGATGGGTAGAATCAATATTGTAAAAATGACCACACTGCCAAAAGAAATCTACAAATTCAATGCAATTCCCATCAAACTACCACCATCATTCTTCACAGAAATAGAAAACACCAACCTAAAATTCACCTGGAGTCCAAAAAGAGACTGCATAGCCAAAGCAAGACTAAGTAAAAAGAATAAATCTGGATGCATCATATTACCCAACTTCAAACTATACTATAAGGCCTTAGTCACCAAAACAGCATGGTTCTGTTATAAAAGTAGGCACATAGACCAATGGCACAGATAGAGAACCCAGAAATAAAGCCAAATATTTATAGCCAACTGATCTCTGACAAAGCAAACAAAAACATCAAGTGGGGAAAGGACTCCTCATTCAACAAATGGTGCTGGGGTAATTGGCAAGCCACATGTAGAAAAATGAAATTGGATCCACATCTCTTACCTAGTACAAAAATCAACTCAAGTTGGATGAAAGACTTAAATCTAATACCTGAAACCATACAGATTCTAGGAGATAACATTGGAAAAATCCTTCTAGACATTGGCTTTGGCAAATACTTCATGACCAAGAAACCAAAAGCAAACACAACAGAAACAAAGATATGTAGGTGAGACTTAATTAAACTAAAATGTTTTTGCACAATGAAAGAAATAATCATCAGAATTGACATACAACCCACAGAATGGGAAAAAAATCTTCAAAATCTATACATCTGACAAAGAACTAGTATCTAGAATCTACCAAGTACTCAAACAATCAGCAAGAAAAAACCAATCGTATCAAAAAGTGGGCTAAGGACATGAAAAGACAATTCTCAAAAGAAAATATACAAATGGCGAACAGCATATGGAAAATTGATCAACATCACTAATTATTAGGGAAATGAAATTCAAAACCACAATGTGATATCACCTTACTCCTGCAAGAATAGCCATAATTAAAAAGTAAATTTTGCCATGGATGTGGTGAAAGGGGAATACTTTTACATGATTGATGAGAGTGTAAACTAGTACAACCGCTATGGAAATCAGTGTGGAGATTTTTTAAAAAACCAAAAGTGGAACTACAATTTAATCTAGCATCTGTCTACTAGGTATCTACCCAGAGGAAAAGTAGTCATTTTACTCTCTCTTTCTCTCTCTCTATATATATATGTATATACACATATACATGTATATTTATAGCAGCCCAGTTTACAATTGCAAAAATATGGGACCAGCCCAAATGACCATTGATTAATCAGTGGATAAAGAAAATTGGTATATAGATATCATGGAATACTACTCAGCCATAAAAAAGAATGAAATCGTGGCATTCTCAGCAAGGTGGATGGAGCTGGAGACTATTATACTATGTGATGTATCTCGGGAATGGAAAACCAAACATCGTGTTTTCTCACTCATAAGTGGGAGCTAAGCTATCAGGACTCAAAGACATAAGAATGATGCAATGAACTTTGGGGGCTCAGGGGAAAGAATGGGAGAGGAATGACAGATAAAAGACTACACATTGGGTACAGGGTACACTGCTTGGGTAACGGGTGCCCCAAAATCACAGGCATCACTGCTAAGGGACTTATTTATGTTACCAAACACCACTGGCACCATAAAAACCTATTGAAATATAAAATCGATTAAAAAACACAAAACTTTGTATACATTTTTGGTTTAGTATTTATTACTACCGTCTTTATAATTATTAAATCAGTGCCAAGGTTCCTCCCTGGACATGAGGTTTCACTGGTTCTATAAAGATTTAGCCATATCTAATCTTTCATACCTTAGTACTTTTGATAATATCATGATTATCTGTAAAAATATGAGTCAAATAAAGATCTGAGTGAATGTGTACGTGTAAATAAAATTTTAAAATGCAGAAATTTAACTAAATTTGAAGGAGAAAACATATCCAAGTGTACATGTAATCAGACCAAAGTGAAATAACTTTTGCCTTCCACTTAAAAAAGAATTAAGGAAGAAGGCAAGATTAAGAGTTGTCTCGGTAAGCCAGTGTTAAATAAGCTTAGAGAAATTCATTTCTCAAGAAAGAAAGGATCATGAAATCCTGGAAGGGAAGAAAAGAGATGAATTAACCCAACAACATGGAGAAGGAGATCATAAAGTGTACAGCAAAGACAATGTTGAGAGTGAATAAGATGTATCTCTGTAAAGGGAACACGAGACTTAAGAGGAAAAGGAATCATTTTGAATCAGATAATCACGCTGGGAGGCAGCTGCAGTCCATACATACCTGTAAGAATGGAAGTAAACAGTAGATTGGAAAGAGATTAGGAATTATTTAACAGAAAATTTAATAAGAATCTAGATCTGTATTTACAGCTAGTGAAGGGTTAAAAATCTCATCAACATGGTTTATTGAGGAAGGATGAGCTACCGGGATGAGGAACTTTAGAAGAAAAAAACAGCAGAAGAGAAAGGAGCAGTTTTGTCTTTATCAAGTTGGTAATGAGATAGTTGCAAATACCCTCAGTGAAATCAGCAAGGGAAGTTCAGAGTTGGATAAACATTCTGGGGTGACTACATCACTTGAGAGCAGTAGGGTTTCATGAAATTTAAATGTTTTAACCCTCGAGTCAAATACTATGACTGTTCTGGTTCTTGAGGAGAGTAGAAAACATACATTATGATGAAATGATTTCAAATCACTGAGTATTTGCACAACTAATTTTAAGTATAACAAATAATATTGAATAAAGATGTCCCTTTTAAACATTTTTTCTCTAAGAAATGGGTCTTAATTTTAATGTGTATCACATTGCGGAAAAATCTAGTTGTACTACTGTAAAAATGATGAAAGGAAAATGTTTCAAACTATACATTTGCGGGAAGGGATGATTTAATATGAAAAGGGTACTAGTGCACTGGACTGAACCACATTGATAACAGCATTCACACCAACCCATGGCAATGATGGAAGTGTGCATTTCGTCAGTGTGTGAGGCTCAGCAAAGATCAGCCTCTGCCAAGTAGCTTATGGTTTCTAACCCTAAAAGTGAATTCTAGAACTGTCATCAATAGAAAGTTGAATGCCTGCTTACAAAAGTATTCATTTGTTGCACATATGAATTCTGTTAGATTCCCTAGAATGTCGAGGTATTAGAGATATGTGTATTTTTTTCCAGGTGGTAGAGTTTTATTTCAATTCTGCCATAGTCCAGGTGTTTCTCTTGCATGCCTGTGAACACACATAAGGGGTCAATGAACCCAGACATATATTAGAGTGCAAATATTTTTTGAATTATTGCTTTGAATTTTTGTCAAATGTTTTGTATTAGGAATAATATAAAATATGATTTTTAATACATATATATTTTTATACCCATGTGAATACTTTATGGAAAATTTAATTAGGTTTATATTAGAATATATACACACATATATATGCCTGTCTAGTGTGCATGTATAAAATTAGTGCTGTTTACTAGCTGAAAATCTTTTTGGACCTCTTTAAGACAATCAAGGAAATAAAAAATAAACAGGGCATGGCTTATTTTTCTAAGTAATTCAGATTTATGAAAGCACAAGCTCTTATTGCAGTTATGCCTCCCACTTTTAGAAATTAAGTTTATTCTTTTTCTTACTTGCTCTGAGGAGTAGAAGCTAGAACATTACTCAAATATGCAAATATTGATCCTAGATGGGTTGAGAAAGAAAATGAAATAATGGATTTATTGAATAATTCTGCACTATTTTATTAAAAACTAAGAAGCACTTCTATAGTGCTATACAGAATTTAAAGCACTTTTTTACACACTATCACATTTGAATTCTCATAAAAATCAGTTATAATCTTTCCAAATTTCTGCCTCTGTTAAAGTAGTGTATACAGTTATTTATGGTATGCATATTGATTGGCCTCATTCTTTTTTTTTAAATTATACTTTAAGTTCTGGAGTACATGTGCAGAACGTGCAGGTTTGTTACATAGGTATACATGTGCCATGGTGGTTTGCTGCACCCATCAACCCGTCATCTACCTTAGGTATTTCTCCCAAAGCTATCCTTCCCCCAGGCCTCCTCTAGGATCTAGTACTAGAAATACCATTTGACCCAGCCATCCCATTACTGGGTATATACCCAAAGGATTGGCCTCATTCTTGGCTTCATTTTATGTATTAGTTTTTATATTCTTTATTCTTTTTCCCTCTAAATTGTATTATTTTCTCTAATTGTGTGTTCTTAAAAGTTTGCTTAATATTTTCACTAATAAATTAAGGAAAATATTTAATTGAAGTATTTAATTTAATTCCAATTAAATATAGGAAATAAAAGTGATAATGCAATTTGACATTAAAAAATCACCTAGATTTAAAATGGTTGTCTATTTTTGCCTATATGCTAATGTAACTAAGGTCTAATGTTAGACAACTAGTTTTTTTTAACCACAGTTTCTTCACACTTCTTTGTTCTATGAGGTTATCTCTGTTATCTTACGCACAAATTAATGCATTCTTCAAAACTAGTTTAGAGGCTGGGAGCAGTGGCTCACGCCTGTAATCCCGGCACTTTGGGAGGCTAAGGTGGTTGGGTCACCTGAGTTCAGGAGTTTCAGACGAGCCTGGCCAACATGGCAAAACTCCGCCTCTACTAAAAATACAAAAATTAGCCAGGCATGGTGGCACAAGGCTGTAATCTCAGCTACTCGTGAGGCTGAGGCAGGAGAATTGCTTGAACCTGAGAGGCGGAGGTTGCAGTGAGCTGAGATCACACCATTGCACTCCAGAGAGAGACTCTGTCTCAAACAAAACAAAACAAAACAAACAAACAAAAACAACAAAAAACCAGTTTAGAGAGTGAAAGTGTCTGTAGAAAATGTTTAATAATAATGTTGCTGGGCTTCTAGAAGCCAAAGCCTTATGGAATCTTGCCATTACAGAGCTCCAAGTTCATAACCATGTAGGAAAAAACAAAAAACAAAAAATGACAACTATCATCACAAAAAAAATTTTTCTCCAGTCCACTCATGGTTCACTTTTCCTGCTTAGAGGTTCCGGGTCTCCATATTCCCTTTGGGCGGCTCATACTTTCTTCTCGTCTATCTAGTCCTTCCTAATGCCAGTTCCAAAAATAAAAAAATAAAAAGTCTCTGCAGCCATTCATATATCTTTTGTTAAACTTTAAGAAAAATTGTGGAATGAAGACTCCTTTTCAAAATTTTTCTGCTTAAATAATTCCAGGTACCAACTAGCTCTTACATTTTTAGGCAAAAGCCCTTTTTTGCTATTTCTGAAATTATTTTTCATTTTTTAATGTCTGACAGCATCAAATTCATCAACCTCCAGATTTGTAAAGCCCGAGTCCTCTACATTAAGGAAGATTACATCATCAATAACCCAAAAGATTGAGCCAATGATTTCCAGAATAAAGGAGAGCCATGGTCACTGTTAATCTTCAGTAGTGGTCGCTGTTCCTTACAATGCACATTTAGGAGTTCAAAGTAATAATAGTAGTGGTAGCCAACGCTCTTGAGTGCAATCTGCCAGACACTAATTTATACACTTTTTCTCAATTATTACAAAGTTTTATGATTTAGTACTCTAATGACCCCCTTTTACAGAGGAGATAGCTAATTTTCAATCATTTTCTTTAGAGAAATTTGGCGCTTCTGTTTATAGTAACAATTTCTATATTTAAGTGTGTGTGTGTGTGTGTGTGTGTGTGTGTGTGTGTGTGTGTATACGTAGGTAGGTAGACAGACTTATTAGTACTTTTTTTTAACTAAATGATTTGGACCTATTCTTAGAATTTAGTTTCATCACCTGTAGCAGAGTATCTTCCTGGAAAAGACATATATACCTTTCTTGCTGTTTCTATAGTTTAGTTGAAAACATAGCTCCTTTTGAAACCTCCTAAAGAAAGTGACAAACCAAATATTTTGAATCTTTAAACGATTTCATTGTGATCAAATATTTATGGGCTGGCAGAGGAAGTTCTGAGAGAGCAAGAAACAAGAACTCAAGCGATGATTGGAGATTTTAGTTTCTGAGGGGTTTGAAAGTTCTGAAAGGCAGTAGCTGTGTTCGCTGTCATTTACAAAAGCTCAGGAGAGCACAGACAAGATTTAAAGGGCCTTGGAGTTGAAAGAGAAAACAATCAAAAGGAGGAGGAAAGTGGATGCTAAAAAAGGTTCACCTAAGTTTAGGGTGAGTTAGAGGAACCAGGACATGACCAAGGTGTAGGTTGTCAAGGAAAACAGAACAGAAATCCTGAAAACTTCTATCCAACTAGGAATTTACAAAGCATTTTATAATTATAATTCTTCATTAACGTGCTTTGAAGAAGTATCATTTGACTTAATAAAGGAATAACTGTTGATTAGATGAAGAGCAGAAGTAAGAAAATTAAGATCGGTCTGGATTTCTGAAGTATGTTACCTATTTTTGACAGTAGTTCGATTATTTTTTTAATGAGTGTTACTAAAATAACTGTGGGGAAGGGTCATAAAAAGAAGGAGAAGAAATGCTTTTGTACCTCAAAGTTCTAATAATAAGTTTAAAATAATAACATATTTACCTTAAACATACGAGTCAAAAAGCAGTTCCTAAAGTATGGTACCGAAAGCAGCAGTGCCTGGGAACTTATTAGAAATGCAAACACTTGGGTCGCTCTAGAGTTCTTGAATCAGAAACTCTGGGGTGGGGCCAGGCCTTTTAATGTATTTTCACAAGCTCTCTGGGTGATTTTGATGTATGCTGAAGCTTGAGAACCACTGAGTTAAGGTAACACTAGGTACTGTAGCGGACATAGGCCCAGTCTCAGTAGTGTAAGACAATGAGTGTTAATTTCTGCTTATGTAAGAGATCAAGAATGGCGTTGCTCCTTGAAAGCATGTCCTCCCAGGATGCAGTCTCCCCTTTTATGTCTGTCACATTTACCATGTGACTCCACATATCTTGGGAGCCATTTCCATTGCAGTCACTTTGAATGGAAACAATAACATCGCTTCAACTAACACTTCTTTGGGTCACATCTAACTGCAAGTGAGGCTGGAAGATGCAGTCTAGCTTTATGCCTAAAAGCCTGGGGAAGCCAATGTGATCAGCTAGCTCACTTTGCCAAGCATATGCTTATATATACACATATCTTTTTTTTTTTTCACTCTAGTGTCTTTATTGAACTAGATATTTTTTTCTAATCTCATAGCTCATTTATTTGTAACATATGTTCATAGCCTGTTTACAATTTCAACATTCAACTTCATCTTGGATACTATGATATCTCCTTAACAATTTTACAGTTAAAGATTAAAAACAGCCTGGTTTTTGAATTTTGTCAGTTTCAACTTTAACATAAATTCTTACGTCCATTCATGCTATACAGTAGCTCCATGTGTCTAAATTAACTTAGTGGAAATGTGTATTTCCTCTAGAATAAAAATATTTTTATTGTTATCATCTTTTATATGCCAAGAACATAAAACTGTAGCCTTGATGCCCTTGTATGAACTGGAAGAGCCTCAAACATATTTTAATAAATATTGGTCTTACTGCGAAGGATAGAAATAAACCTTATCTTTAGACAACCTACCCATTGCATTAGTAATTCTCCTATCCTGACTCTTCAAAGAGCATTCTTTCGTTTTCCTTCACTTTTGGATTTCTGCCAGCAGATAAAGAGCACGAGTTATTCAACTTGGTCTTTGGAGAGATACAACCAAACTGGCAGATAATTTAATAACACTGTTTGACCTCTTTGTCATATTGATTTATTTATTTACTTATTGGAGAGGAATGTATGCACTGGAATGTTCTATTAAATGAGGTTATGAAATCATCCTAGGAATGAGTATACGTGTATGTGTACATTTCTCTGAAGTAGACATTCTGCTAAACCAGATACCACATTGAAGATCTGTAAAGTACTATGATTTTGTGATTTGATTCTAAAACCTTTTACATTGCCCACTTGAAAGTCTATGAAAACAGTTTGTCTACCTTAAAATCTGAAAATATCACTTATTATGAAACAAAACTAATGCCTCACATCTCTGGAATTCTTTTGGTAACTGTGTCCTGCATTTCTAACTGACATTTATCTTTTTTGAGAATATGCATATTTTAAAACTTGTGTCTGGATTGGATGTTTATACTCTTAACTGTAAATAGCCAATTAAAATTATAAAACCTTATTCTTAGTTTAGTAAGAATTTAGATAAAACCTTATTCTTAGTTTAGCAGAGTTAAAAAATGCATCCCAAAATATTATAGGAAGTTTTAGAAAAGGGATATTTTTGTTTATTTCAAGTGTTAATTCAACACAAAATACTTCTTATGGGGAGTTCAATGATGGTTGTATTACTCAGAAAAATAAGGCATTTCTTTGAGTGGTATAATACTAAAGCATCTGTGAATATCTATTGAATAATTGTAAAAGATTATTGCCCTAACATTGGCCCTAAGTGGTTTGCGTTAGTAGTAGTTTTGCTGCTCAGGGACAAACATATACGATGAAAATTAACAGAATATATAATATGTATTTACCATATTTAGGGTAGATTTGCCACTATTTGAGGAAATAATCTATGACCAAATGGCACACTATGTGTGTGATATCTACTATCATTTTGTAGTTTTTCACTTTTAGGTCTATATCTCCAGATATGGTTTATTACTTCCTGAATATTCCCCTTCCAATTTAAGTAAGCTGCCATTAGTTAAGCAGTGAATATAAGGTTAGAATTTTGAGCTATTAAGATGATATTTCTTGCATATTTGGTCAATTGTAATGGAGAATTCAAACCAACTCTATATAAGGACAACTCTTACATTATACTGTCTCCTTTATTTTTCTCAATGTAGATATTTATTGTGTAAAGCAAATCATAGCTTACCTTTGTATTCTGTACTTCAAATAAGGCGTATATTTTGTTTGTATTTTCCTTAGTAGTTGCTCACTTCCTTAAGTCTCCAGAGCATGACCTAATTCGTCTCCTCTCCAAAGGAAGTTTGTCTAATTTGTGAGTGTCACTTTAGGTTTTCCCACTCTCATTTTGACTCACAATAGACGCTATAAACTTCTCCAGTCTTTCTGTTTTGCTGCTTATCAGTAAGCATAACTATTTGTAAGTAGCAATTCCTGCTTATCAGTAAGCATAAGATAGCAGACAAAAATCCTGTGTTTCATATATCTTGTACTATTTTTACAATGTTCTGGTGAAATAATGCTTCTCCCTCTTTGTACCGTTTCACAGACGAGTATCTTGAAGGACACAGGTATCAAGTAACAGGTCCAGAGAAAGTATAAATAATGAGGACGGAGATCAAAACTCCAAATTCTCGTTTGCCGTGAGCCGAGATCGCGCCACTGCACTTCAGCCTGGGCGACAGAGCGAGACTCCGTCTCAAAAACAAAAAACAAAAAACAATAAAGAAAGAAACCCTCCAAATTCTCAAGGCAGATTTCTATTTTAGTTAGAACTTGTGGCTTCTTCATCAGGTTACATCTCACCTTTTCCTGCCTATTATTTTTAAATTATTTAGAATTGTTGTGAATTTCAATTCTAAAAAAGAAATACTGTAAATTTTTATAAGTTTTTGAATAGAAGAATTTCAGACAAAGGAGAAAATGAGAATAATAATCTAGACTTGAAAGACAGAAGATTCTCAAAAAAGGAAGTTGGCACCATTTGTAAAGTCTGATGCCCAGAAGAGAATTAGAGACAGATTTTAAGCTCTGTATATAGTAGAAAGTATTGACAGTAATTAGCCAACATTCCTTCAATATTGTTTAGAATAGCAGTATTGGACATTTGAAGCAAAATCTTTAAGTGCTCCTCAAAGCTTATGGTATTGAGGAATACTCAAATTTCAGTTGCAAGCTTTTTCCCCCTAACTTGTTTTTAACTTGTCAAGAAATCAGCCACAGGCAATAGATGTATTTTTGGAAAATTAAAGATTCACTCTAACTTCATTTATGAATTTCAAGTCCTACCAACACATATTTGAAACTTGCATATTACTTTACACTTCGTTGAACAGTTGAACGAGCACCAATTAATTTTAAAAGAGAGAAATGAAAAACTGTTTTTCCACTAGATTCTGCAAAACATCGTTTGGAGTAGATACGGAAATTAAATATAGGATTTTAGTAGTTTAGAATAACTTTTGGTACAAAAGAGGGAATAAATGTGCTCAATGAAAGTATATTTAAGTTGCCATTTGACTGAATTTATTTATAAGAAATTGAGTTTTTTATATTCAACACAAATTTGGAACTCCTAAACATCATGAGAGAGGAGTAAGTGGGGATGTTGATTACAAAATGAACTTAAAAAGTAATGTGATGATCTGATTATATCATCACAAAGTTATGCATGAAACTGAAAAGCATATACCTCTTACTGAGGCCAGTACAGATATCCAAACAATGTTTTATAGGATCTAGTAGGAAAGCATTTGATATATTATATAAATATGAAGTCTTGGTGGTGACCAAGCTTCACTGATACAAATCATTTGTCTCAATATTTTTGTCTTATGAAAGTAATTAACCAGAAAAAATATATATTAATTTCAAAATAGGTAAATATTTCCAACCTTTGTCCTTGATAATCACTTTAGAAGCATACATTGTAGCCTCTTTGTGTTCTGAGAGCAATGGTTTGTAGTATAATTATCTGACAATTCTTACTTCAAAAGTCCTCTTGGAGATAACCACGTCTAGTTAATTTAGTCTTTCATTAGTGTAACTTTCATTAATTTCTACTTGTTTTACTCTCTAGATGCCAAACCCAGAAACAGAAGACTTTTAAGTTCTGACACTTAAAAGCTTCTGAATGAAAAGTTATTTTATGAGCCAGAAAAAATAAAACTTAGAAAAAGAGTGAAACTCTTTGTCACTTTGAAAATTGATGCCGCCTCGTTCTCAGAATGAAGCGAGTAGCAGGTAGTGGCTACATTTTTGAGCACGTTTATAAAATTACACTTTTTTCTAGCACCTAGACATATGCGCTAGAAATTTTGTGAAGTTGTACACACTTGCATCACTATTTGTTTGAAATGTTTTGACTTCTTACGAGTCAGTTATATGCACATTCAAATATATATACAAAAATAATTAAAAAGTCATATATAAATAGAAATGGCTCATTCACTTCTCTCCATCTGTAAGGTAACTGATAATTGTTGCCACAGCTGTACTTACGGCAAGACTGGACCAGTGTTTTATAATTAAGTTTGAAGAGATAGGATTTCATATTTTCATCTTTTTATTGAATTATTTGAAGGACTTGCTTACATGATTCAACTTGTCTATCTGCAAAATGGGACAGATGAGATAATTTATGTCTACTTCACTCAAGAAGTTACGCAGTGGGTATTTGAACGATCCACTCATAGGTCAATTATTATTGAGTAATTCATATAAATTCATGTACATCACTAAGGTTTATATCAATAATGGAGTCATAGCCCAATTACACGAAAAAACAATGTGGAGACTTTAAAAAACCCTGCTGCTTCTCTAGAGAGCAGTTTTCTCTCTCTCTGGAGAGAAAAATTCTCTCTTGCATTTCAGATTTTGTAAAAAATCTTTCTTAAAATACATATTAGGGAACAGGAGACAGGGACAGGGAGGTTGAATCAATAGGTGACTACAAATTTATCAGTGACACACAAGAATAAAGGAGTTTAGTCACTTTCACGTGTATTTCTACTAGGCTGATGCAAAAGTAATTGTGGTTTTTGCCATTAAAAGTAATGGCAACCTATTTTATAAATAGTGTGTGTGTGTGTGTGTGTGCATGTGTGTACACTATTTTGTCACTTACTGTAAATTTAGTAAGGTAATATGTGCCCTTTTAATAACAGAGTAAAAAGAACTCATCAGTTTGCAAAGGTAATGCAAAAGTGGGATTCTTGTAAATGTATACTGAGAAATGAGTGCTGGAGGAAGGCTAGTTGCCAAATAACTGGCTTTTCCATGGTCTCTAATTTTTACATTACATAATTCAAAGCTACTTGTGGCAAAGTATGAGATTCAGGAGGAGAGGCAAGACAATTTACCAAGTATTTTGTAAAGAAATATTTTACAAAGTCAAGTAATTCATCTATTCCTTTACTATTACAATTTTGTGGACATTGCATTATATTAACATCTCTAAATAAATTAACTACTAAAATAAAACAAAATTTTATGACATTTGAATGGGTTTTCTTGTTGCTAAAGCAATAAGCTTCACTGACACAAATCTGAGTGTAACATATGGTCTCCGCCTTAGGCCAGGGTGTTCCATTTGAATTATTCCAGGCTTTTCCTTACAGTGCTGTGCTTCAAACATGAATCCAATTACCAACTGCAGTCAGGCAATTGAAAGGCTGCAGGAGAAATACTCTAATAGATGGGGAGGGGGGTAAAGGACTATGATTTGTGTGGTAATCAGCAAGAGAAGGTCAATTGTAATAGAATAGACTGGTTTCCAAGACAGAGCTAATGTAGGATGCCTTCCACTCCATGGAGGATGCTATCAATAGATTTGTTGTTTTCATTACCAAGAATGTCACTTACTGACAAGATGAATAAAGAAAGTGTGAGAAGGCCAGTTGATGGATCAGGTGATTAAAACCTAGGCTGTGGTGAGCAATTAGCAAACTGATGACCTATCTGAGGACTGGAAATGAGAGGTTAAAATAAAGGAGCTATGCAAATGTGTACCTGAAAAGAACAGTTTTGTGTTAAGATTTATGGTAAAACTCTAGGATTTGCAATAGGAAGCTTGAATAAATATGCATCTCTCCAAAATGCAACACTGATTCTTATACTCTAAATTACTGAAGTTCTTCTCTGTAGAGAAATTAGAAAAAAAAGAATGCCTACAGATCATACCACCCATATTATTTTTTAACAATTTAATTCCTTAAACTGCTATAAAGATGAGGTCTTGCAAGCCCCAACAACAAAAGAATACATTTTGTTTATCTCTATTTTTCTTTAAAGAGTCAGTCACATAGTCAGAGAATTCTTCCTATGAATTATAATAGTAGCAAAAAAACCCACGATGAATCTAGTAATCCAAAATATTTTTCACCTGAAATGTTACATATATGTTTTAGTAATTATAAATTCTAGGCCCAAGGAATAATGTATTCAGTGCTAATCTTATTCAAATTCCTGTCTCTACTTTTTGGTGCTAACCTACCAGACTATTACACAATAGAGTACTTCCTATTTTAAGTTTGCTTAAAGATTCTACTTCCTCTGCCTCTCAATTAACAAATATGTAGTGACGCACTTTGCTACAAGTTGTCAGGATAACAACGCATCACCTTCAACTACACTGGTATAGAAAATCATAGAGAAAATATAAAGCCTTATAATTTAAATAATATTATAGTTTTAAAATGCTCACTTTATTATATAAAACAAGAAAAAATATCTTTTTTATTCAGCATACCTTTGTGGTTGTGACTTCATAAGAGTATTCAAATTCTAAAAGAGTAAAAACTTTCAAAACAATAATAACTTCATGGAATGTGGCTCCCTTTCGCCCACTGCAAGCACTCATTTACCGCTATTAAACCATTAAGACTCAGTCATACAGGGAATTACTTTCTGAGAATGACAAAGGAATTTTGAGACGCAGACAGTATTAAAGATCTTTTATTAGGAAGACTGATTGTTATAGGACAAAATGTGCCTGTACAAGCTTTTCAAAATTTTAGTTAAATATAAAAATCCATTTAACTATTTAAAAAATTGTGTTAATACAGCCATCCGTGGCTTTTTGGCACACTCTAAATGAAGGGAGTCTTTGTTGGTAGCCCTCACAATGTGGAGCAGCCATCTGCTTACCATATTTGATTGCTGTTCATTCTGTAACAGCTCTCCTGCTTCCAGCACTTATGAACGATTAGCTGTTGCCCAGGCATCTTGATGCTGCACTTTCACTGGGCAATTAGAAGACGAGAGAGTCCATGAGAGCTTGAGAGGCAAAGATATGCTTTGTTAGCAGCTACATTCGAGTCAAGCTTTAAAGCACTGCAAACATAAATATGTCCCTCGGAAAAAAGGAAAGATATTTTTCAGAGAGCTGTCAGAGAAAGAAAAAAAGTTATTTATGAACACAATCTTTTCTACTATATTCTCTACATTTTTCTGGGGCAGGACATTTTGTGGTTAGAAAAAGAAAGTTTTTAATTGCCTTTGTCACATGCTTCCCTCAGCAATTTATTTTCCCAGCAGTTAACAACTGCCTTTTATTGGTTATTTGGTGAGCATAGCCCCTGGCTCCGGTGGAGATTTTAATTTTTAAATATTGGGCTGCTGACGGGGCTTCTTCTGTTGCCGTCAAGGAACACTGTCTGGAGTTCTTTGCCTTCCTCAAGCAATTTTATTTCTTGTTATAAATTTAAGAATATGTTCCAATTACACATTTTGAGGAGATTATTCAGTAGACTTTTATGTTCAAAGGGATTGTTTTCCTTAATAAATGGGTTAAAGAGACAAGGCTTATGTATAACTATACTTTCCTTCCCTTTCTGACCTATTTTTTTTTTCTTGAAATCACAGGATTTGTCAACTATGGTAGAGTTAACAAAAATGTTTGCTGTACAATAAAATTCCACACAGCTTTAATGAAATCCTGTTTTGCTTATTATTTTTTCTTATATCAACAATTCTACATAGGTGTATTCAGCTGGATAATGCTCCTACATATCAATCTCAACTCAAATAAATAATGAACTATGTGCATGATTTTTTCACAAGTGTCTGTTAATTTACTCTTTGCTAACAGAAAATATAAGATATTAAACAAATCAATTGCTATTTAAATAATAAGAAGTTAAAAACTGAAAGATGTTTTCATTGTAGAAGTCAAAAGAGAGTTCTCAGATTTCCCTTGGTCCACTAATACACAGTCAATATTTTTTATTCATTTTTTCCCATAAGTGATTAAACTGGAGATAGTGGGCATTTCAGCTACAATACAAACACGACCAAAAAGGTCTCATCACCCAGAAAAGAGGAGTCCACAAAGGATGATGTGTTGTACCCTGACATCAATAATGGCTGCCTCTAGTTATGACAGCAAAAGAAACCAGACTTTGCAGGTGGAACTCTCAATGAGTCCAGTGACCAATCGATAATATTGTGGATTTGAAGTCAATTGTGCTAGCTTTCTGTAACAATCTTTTAGTGTTATTTATTATATATAAGGTTTTCATAAGTTATAGTGTAAAGTTGAAAAGTAAAAACCAAGACTGATTAGTGGTTGAACAGAAAATGTCTTGCATATGGAAGTAATATATGTACAAAAGTGTTTTGTTAAAAATCATGTAGAAAATTTGAATTTGAACACTTTTCCAAATGCTATGTTGATAACTTTCCCCTAGTTGTATATGTGCACAATTCAATTTCTCCTCGGAAAACCAAAATTTAGCCTCCTTTACCTAATTTCAAACTTTGTCACATTTTGTATTACTTAAAGCCAAGTGGCTTAATAATTGTCATCAACTGAAATTAATCAAAACCCAAGTGTAAATTCTAATTAATTGGGCAATAACGAAAGAGGGTTTTCTCATCTATTGTCTAGGAAGTAGAGCTCAGATGGGGAGGTCACCAAGCTACTAAGTTTTATAATGAAGACTCTTCGAGAAAGACAGACTAATCCCTGAGTATTGATTACACACTGTAGGGAAAGGACTAACTGGATTAAAATTCTGAAAGTGAGGGCTTCAATTTGGAAAAGGAAGTTGCCATTATGATGTTTATTCAGGGAAATAAGAAGTCAGAGGCCAAACTTCCCAGGATATGAGTACAGGTCTTCAAGTAACAGCATTTGAGAAAGGAGGTAAAAAACAGTTCTAAAGGCCAGCACATATCAGCTGGATCAACACCTTCTCAGAAAATTTCTGAATAATAAAAAAACACTAATGTGAAAAGTTAGCTTCGTAAATTACCGACTGCCACCAAAAACACTGAAGCAATTCATATGAGCTCAACCTATCTCCTTCACTTTATGTCATAAACTAAAATGTCTTCTAAATACCCATACTTTGCTCAGCACTGGGGAAACAAGACTATTTGAATCTGATTCTGAATGCTCCCATTTTAAGTCTAGCTATAGTGGCACAAAAAGAACTGAAAATATAAGGTTACATTTGATAACTACGGTAGAAAATTCTAGAAAGTAATATAATGTTACTTTATAGCAGTCACTTCAGGAAATAAAACTTGTTAATAATTTTTTTTTTTAAGATTAGAACTTTCAGATACTTGGCTTCCTTTCAAACCCTTTCATTATGTTTTGTTTGTTTGGTTCTATTTTTTCTTTTTAACAGATTAGATTCTTCTAAGGTCATGATTAAAAATTGATCACATGTGATGTTTATATCTTCTACACTCATATGTAAATTAGTTAATAATAAAGTAAAAAGAAGCTTTCTAGTTTTGATTCTCTGAATGGTAATAGCCCATTTCCACCTTTGATTTGGATACGGTTGATCCTTTTCTCCATCAGAGGTCATCTGTGCTGCTATAACAGTGAGTGCAGAGTTATTTATTCAGTTGTTGCATATTAGTTCCTCAGTAGTTAAAATATCTGAACAAATACAAAGCCTTGCACTACATTATATTAACCTTTATTAGTGGGAAATTGAAGTCTGGAGATCAGTATTAAGTCAGTCCCTAAAATCCGCTTGTTCTATGATAGGGACCCCAAACTGACCTCTGATGAAGTTGTATTAGAAGGATTTTACCCTTGTTACTAATTAAATAAATAGCTGTATTTGCATTATTTTTTCTTTATAGTCAAGTTATGACATCAGCCCTCTCAAAGAACTAAGGACAAAAAGAGTCAAGTTCCCATTTACGCAGGAAGAATATATTTTGCGTATTAAGGTCCTGACACTTGGCATCTAGTGTGCAGTAGCTTATTGCGATTAATATGCTAGCATATCACATGTCAAAGGGCCGTTCAATGAAGGTTGAGGAGGGCAAAATGAAAGATTTATTAAAACTCAAACTTTTCAGATGTTGTTGGTTACCTGCTCTTCCTAAGGCAATTTACCTAAGAGCCCTGGGGAGCAAGAACAGTGGCTCAAAACACCACATTTTTTCAATCCTAGAGTGTGTGAATATACACTGGCAAGTATATGAAAGAATTTGATACGTTCAGCAACCTTGGGGACAACACTTGGGTAAACTTCGTTTTGTTCCTCACATATAATACATTTGTTACTTCTGCCCTATACCTTTTGTATATATATATTATTAAGTGCCATACTATGCAAATACATTCACCCACTGAATGCAAAGCAATGATTACCATAATGATTCTGAAAATGTTCTTATTTCAGAAAGGAAATTCTATTTCTCAAGGGCACATAGTTTTACCCCTTTATATATGTTTTTTTGCATTTCCAATATAAATACATTCATCTATTTCCCCCTTGAAATTATTAATGACACTTTTGCAATGCTAAGCTATATTTGCCACTTCATAAAAAGTCTTAATAATGTTCTTTGTTACATCACAGCTGCAGAGTAACCATGGCAACCAACATAACTAACAGAAATAGTTATTACCATGTGCCTTCAATGTCTAGAATGTGCAAGTGGTAGAAACACTACTAAAGTACATTTAAGAAAAGAGGTTGTCTCAGTAGTACAAATATCTTCATTTTTGACAATGCCGTTGCAATCATTTTGCTTGAGTAAATTGTTATTAAAATTAAAATTAAACTTGTCTAATATATCTCCATACTGAGTTACTTAAAAGCAATAAAGATGATATCAATTGGGCTCCCAGATAAGGTCAAAGATGGTCTTGTTTACTTGCTTGTACTTTGGGTTATCTTCTAAGGAGTAGCAGCCAGTATTCTGGGTCTCCTAGACCCAAGAATATCATAGTCCAGGATTGCCCTAATCCCAAATCTGTACTATCCACTTTCTTAATCTTCTTTAGTTATAGGCCATGATCTGATTTTTTTTAATAAAAACATTTTGGGAATAATTTTAGATTTACAGAAAAGTTACAAAGATAAGTTTTCCAAAACTCACACCCAGGTTCAATTTTCCCCAAGCTATTCATTCATCTTATATCACAATGGCATATTTGTCAAAACTGAGACAACATCATTGGTATCCTGTATTACTATTGATTGAACTCTATATTTTATTTAGATTTCACCAGTTATTACACTAATGTCCTTTTATAAGAAAAATATATCTTTTCCAGAAGTTGGCATGAGACTTCTTATGGCTTACTGGGCCAAATGGTGTTCATTAAACTAAAACCATCCTTAGCAAAGAATAATGGAATTGACACTACTGCTTTAGAGACTAATCATGATTTATTCTCTGGATTTCAGAGGGGGGATCATCTTCTTTAGATCACTGATGCCCAAGTGCCATCTGAATAAAACCAAAATTAAGTGAGCGAGAACCAAAATGGCTGAAGGTTGCTGGGCATTATAACATTATATCACAAAACTTGTATTTGCATAATATAAATGTCAAATACTGTTGACCTTTGAACACCATGGTTTTAACCATGTGGCTCCATTTGTACTCGGATTTTCTTTTGTCTCCATCACCCCTGGGACAGAAAGACCAGGCTTTTCTTGCCCTGCTCCTTCTCAGTCTGCTCAGTGTGAAAAAACAAGGATGAAGACGTTTGTGATGATTCACTACTACTTAACAAATAGTAAATATATGTTCTCTTCCTTTTAATTTTCTTAATAACATTTGCTTTCCTCTAGCTTACTTTATGGTAAGAATACAGTATATAATACAGATAACATACAAAATATGTGTTAATTGACTGTTTATATTATCAGTAAGGATCCTGGTCAACAGTAATGTATTACTAGTTAAATTATTGGGGAATCAAAAGTTATGCATGAATTATTTACTGTGCAGGGGTGTTGGCACTCCTAACCCCTGTATCTTCAAGGGTCCTCTATACTTCTACTGTGGAAAAATGCTTAAAGTGTTTCTTACATTCCCAGAATATTTATTATCATTTCTGAATAATAGAAAAAATGAAGCAAAATTGTGGGACCGGCTGACATTCTTGCCTTAGCAAAACATGCATTTATGACCCTGCTCAAGTCCATTGGGTGAGATGATAGGGTGGGTAGAAATCTCTGCTGGATATGCAACTGTGCTATTTGGGACTCAGTCTGATGATAAGAAATAGAAAATGAGAATAAATCAGAGGAAGGATATTAAAATAGTGTTTTATCAATATAGGCCTTCAAATAAATAGTAACATGAATGAAGAACCATTTTTCTAATCTTTTCTTGAGTTTATATGTGTATGAACTTTTAATTTTCAGTATCTCAATAATTCCCCCAAATTTGAGATCACTACTGACTGCATTTCTGTTCTCTACAGTGCATTGTTTTGGGGCTTCATTTTTCCATCTAGAAAATTGGATGAGTCATAGGATTTCTTGAAAAACCTATTATCTTGTTTTAAAGAATACATTAAAATGTACATAAAGCATCAAGGATGGGAAAAGCTCTGTCTGTGCAATTAATGTTAGACCTGTTATTGAGAAATAGTTGGTCATTTCAGTCAAATTTAGTAGGAAAAATATTCATAATTCCATATACATTATTATAATTGCCATTTTAGCCAATATCTTAGGAATGATATATGGAATTGAAGAGAAAATGATTCTGTCTCATTGCACTTGCAGTGACTGAAGGAAATGAATCTTCATTTCTGATGTCTGAGTTGTACCTGTCAAGTTTCCGTTTGTGGTGAAAGTTTGTCTTCTTTTTCCTTTATTTTTTAAAAATACTACCTCTACCAAACCAAACATAGTTCACCTTAAGAGTAGAAAATCTGAAGATAAACACACTGGGTTTGTAAATCTGAATCTACCACTAGCTAGTTGAGAAATGTTGGCCAACTTAACCTAACAGCTCATACCTTGGATTTTTCATCAGAAAGGTGTGGATAATAATAATAAAAATCTATTTCTAGTTTGTTATCCTTGTAATGTAATTTAACATACACTGGAATCAGTTCCTGGGACAGCATAAAACTTATACTAGTGGTTGATATTATAATTATAATTATCTCTTTGAACATTTAAAAAATATATTAACTTTTTTATTACAACAAAATATATAGAAAATGCTAAAGTATAAACAAAGAAATATAAAAGACAAGAATTCGTTTGTGTCCATGTGAGGTGGAAGAACAATTCTTTCCTATTTTGTAGTAAATTATCTCATTGTTAACAAGTAAGGAAACTACTGCAGAACTTTGTGTTGAGAGAAAAAGGATATTCTTTACCATATAGGACTGTATATATATACATACATATACACACACACACACACACACACACTTTTTTTTTTTTTTTTTTTTTGAGACAGAGTCTCACCCTGTTGCCCAGGCTAGAGTGCAGTAGTGCAAACTCGGCTCAGTGCAACCTCTGCCCCCTGGGTTCAAGTGATTCTCCTGCCTCAACTTCCCGAGTAGCTGGGATTACAGGTGCCCGCCACCATGCCCGGCTACTTTTTGTATTTTTAGTAGAGATGAGGTTTCACCATTTTGGCCAGGCTGGTCTTGAACTCCTGACTTCTGGTGGTCCCCGCACTCGTTGACCTCCCAAAGTGCTGGGATTACAGTTGTGAGCCACTGTGCTCGGCCAGGACTGGTAATCTAAGCAGAAGTGCCATTAACAATGGCAGTTAAATGAAGTGGTAATGGCAACCGAAAAGGTAGCAATGCCCACCTGGACTTCTGGAAAGTGCTGTTGGAGCAAGCCATGAGATGCTCTCTGACCACCCTTGGTCAGTGACATGTATTTTTCTTTCTCACATTACTCAAAACCAAATAACTGTACTCTCAAATGTTGGCTCGAGTGGACATTATTTTTGAGCTTCTAGTATTTCGTGCTCTACTGTTGTTAATAAAATTTTAGAATTACAAAATCCAGTAGTTAAGAGGATTTATATTTAATTCATCTTCTGAAACAATACTCTGATTTGAAAAAATAGTGGAGCGAGAACTAGCTGACTCGCTCTTACCCCAAGAAGACTATTCATTTGTATTTCTGAAAGAAAAAGGAATAGTTTCCTATTAAATGAAAGGATAAAACACTCAGTATCTTTAAATTGTGATATTTTATTCAATAACTATATTTGGATATTTTATTCAATAACCATATTTATTCATTAAATATGTGCATATGCAGGTATGCATATACATACGTGCATACATAAACGTATATATACACACACATCCCAAAACACGTGCATTAGAATCTTTGTAGTAGCTGTATTCCTAATAGTCCCAGACTGAAAACAACATAAGTACTCAGCAACAGGTGAGTGCTCAAATAAATTTTGCTGTACTGATACAATTAAATAAATTTAAAAGGGCAAAATATTGTTGTACACAACAGGATAGCAGAATGTCATGAATATTTTGTTGAATAGAATAAACCTGACCCAAAAGGTGCATATTATCAGATTCCACCTAAGTGAGGTTTATGAGGAGAAAGAAAAACTAATCTTTAGGACTAGAAGAATAGGGGTTACCTCAGTGGGGGAAAGAGAGAGGGTAATGACTGGAAAGGTGCACTAGGGAACTTCATCAAATGATGGAGTGGTCCTACATCTTGATCTGTATGGTGTATGTATATAAAGATTTTCAAGCTGTATTTGTAAAATTAATGACATTTATGTGCTTTATAGTGTGTGCGTGTGTGTGTGTGTGTAAAATTAAAAAAAATTCCTGAATAGTTTTTAAATACGATGAGGGTAGGAAGAGGGTGAATATCATGTTCCATTAAACAGACCTTACAAGGTGAGCCTAGGATAGGATTGCAGATAAAACACATGACTCTTAATTAATTCTGAAGTTCAGATAAAAATAAATATATTTTAGTATATGTATGCCCACCTCCAAATATTTGTTGTTCATCTAAAATTCAAATTTGATGGGGGTGTCCTATATTTTTCTTTGCTGAGTGTAGTAGCCTGAGAGGAAGCCTGGGGTCAAGTGATACTTACTAGACGTGTTATCGCTTTGACTTCCGCTATCATTGCCAGACAAATCCTAATGGATTGGTTTCTCGTCAGCCAACTAAAAGACTTCTTGATAATGTTTCGCAGAAAGACCTTCCTTTTGTGGGGTTTAATGCCTTAAGCCTGGCCTTTTCGTCTTGTAGAACTGGGCTGGAGCAAAACCTCAAAATAGAAAAAACAAACAAACAAACAAACAAAACTCCTCTTTACAATTAAAAATTTAAATGCAACGCTATCCATTCAAGCAGGCACTGTGGGTGTTAGTGCCATCTCTAAGCCCTGCGGGAAGAATGGGCAGTGCCAACAGATGGCCACACTCTTTTCAAGATTGATCTTGCCTTTCTGGCACCAGAATCCTACTTCAGGTTTGCCAAGAATGGTCAGCATGTTGTGTGTTAATTGCTGGCAGGGGCTACCCAATGACTTTATAGGCCCAGCTCACAGTGGGCCCTTGATTAAGGAGAGCGTGCAGCTCCCAGCTCCAGCAGGACTGCCTTCAACAAAGTCATGAGATGATACACCTTTAACACTACTTGCACAGTAGGTGGAAAATAAGAGTTATTTTTGGCTCCATTCCTGTGACTATAAAGCTTACACTGAGTGGCTTTTAAGAGGCCACTTCTCCATCAAGCAGAGTGAATTAAAGTGGGCAGGGTATAACTAATGGGATGTTAGCATGAGCAAAGTCCAGTCATCCTTGTCAGTTTCAGGTTTAGTAAGGAAAGGCAGGCATGTGCATTACTGGACAACAATGTGGCATCATCTATTTCTCAGTAGGAGCAATTTGAGATCAGGTGTTGACAGATGGTGGTCTCCCAGGATAGCATTAGACATTTTTCATAAGTGGAGATTAACAGGTTGTTTAAAAATATTCAAGTCTCTAGCATTTTGTCAATGAAAATTGGTGAAAAAAATAGAATCATTCAACATACCTTCATAAAGATGAAAAGCAGCCCAATTTTTGCCCCAAAGAATGTCTATTCTGGAATTATTTCTTAAAAAAAATAATGAAAATAATAACAGAGAGTTTACTGTAAAAAGTCCCGTGTCAAGATAGAAGCCAGGAGAAACATTGTTCCATGATTTTAACCTACGGAAAAGTAATTGTATGTAAGAAGAGTCAGGCATGTATTACACAGTTAAAATTATATTTCACTCATTAACAAAAATACCTGGCATGAATATTTTTGGAGAGACCATGTCATTCAAAAAATTCAGAATTTTTACAAAACAGTCCTTCCTTCCTTCCTTCCTTCCTTCCTTCCTTCCTTCCTTCCTTCCTTCCTTCCTTCCTTCCTTCCTTCCTTCCTTCCTTCCTTCCTTCCTTTCTTTCTTTCTTTCTTTCTTTCTTTCTTTCTTTCTTTCTTTCTTTCTTTCTTTCTTTCTTTCTTTCTTTCTTTCTTTCTTTCTTTCTTTCTTTCTTTCTTTCTTTCTTTCGACAGAGTCTCACTCTGTTGCCCAGGCTGGAGAGTGCAGTGGCGTGATCTCAGCTCACTACAACCTCTTCCTCCCGTGTTCAAGCTATTCTTCTGCCTCAGTCTCCTGAGTAGCTGGGACTAAAGGTGCATGTCAGCATGCCTGGCTAAGTTTTCTATTTTTAGTAGAGACAGGGTTTCACCATATTTGTCAGGCTGGTCTTGAAATCCTGACCTCATGATCCACCCTCCTCAGCCTCCCAACGTGGTGAGATTACAGGCATGAGTCATTTTTTTTCTGACTATAAAATGTGTGTATGTTTATAATAGAACACATAGAAAAGATGGATAAAACATAGTGAAAAGCTCAATATCACCCACGTCAAAGCATTTACAAGTGACTGCACTTTGTGAATTTCCTTCAGATCAATTTTTTTTTGCATTAATTAATTAATTATTTTTTGAGATGGAGTTTCACTCTTGTTGCCCAGGTTGGAGTGCAATGGCGCAATCTTGGCTCACCTCAACCTCTGTCTTCCAGGTTCAAGCAATTCTCCTGCCTCTGCCTCCTGAGTAGCTGGGATTACAGGCATGTGCCACCATGCCTGGCTAATTTTGTATATTTAGTAGAGACAGGGACTTCTCCATGTTGGTCAGGGTGGTCTCGAACTTTTGACCTTGTGATCTGCTGCCTTGGCCTCCCAAAGTGTTGGGATTACATGCATGAGCCACCACGCCTGGCCTATCTTAATGAATTTGTACTAAATGTATGATTCCATTGCACCTCAAAGAATAAACTCCAAATGTTCACAGCACTCTATAGAATTTATCATTACATCTAGAATTTAATATTACATTATACCTGTAATGACAGTTCTTTTTTACTTTTCTGATTTCATTAGGAAAGAAGAGCCATCCAACAGCATTGAGGAAATATTATTTCATACACATCAGCAACACTGTTTATGTATACTTTAACTTTACATTCTCTGAGGTGTATACTATTAATTTGTAGAGACTGACAAATAACAGGCCCTCAGTAATTATTTGGTGAACTGGATTTATCTCAGGTTTCACTCATCATATAAGGCCTGCTGTTTGCCACTCTATCAACTATCTATCTACTATCAAACATCTATTCAAAGAAGAAACCAAAAATTAAGTTGACTTCTTAAATATTCCTTCATTCTCATTCACCACATTCAGTTTTCCCCAAATGTAGGTGCTTCTCTTCCCTATATTATTCTTGAATATATTTAGGTCACCTCCTACTCTTTGGCATTACCTTAGAAATGCCAAGACTTTGATAACTCTTAGCTGGAATTAGCATCATTATAAACATGTTTTCCCTGCCTGCAGACTCCAGTCTCTCCAGATTTGCCATGGACAGATGCACATACACATATGCACTCTATTATCAGAGCTTTTTCCTTAATGTACAAATCTTAATATGTAAGTTCCCTCCTAGAACTCATACATAATTCTGTTTTGCCAGTAACATAATGTCAAGATTCCTCAAGAAGACATTCAAGATCTTGAGAATCTGCCCCATCTTCACCTCCTGCCTCTTCCTGCTTCGCTGAGAACTCCCTGGACTTTGTGAACTTGCGTCACCTGCGACATTCCCTCTGCCTGGGCTGGTCCTTCATTCTGAGTTCACTCACGTCCACTTAGGTTGCAGAACCCAGCCCAGCCGTTACCTTGGTGTAAGACTTTCTTACTTTTATAAGATCTGGTAAATCAACTGCCTCACCCATGATTATAACACTCATAGAGGGTTAAATTTCACAGAGATTTTGATATCTAGAAGTGATAGAAAACTATAAAATATTGACGATTGTCTTTAAATAATTTATTATAGGTCTAGACAACAATGGTAGCTTACATAGAATAGGTAATTAAAGGTAAAACAGAGTACTACCGTTACAGGATTTGTTAAATAATTTTTAGCAAGCAATTGTTTCTGGTAGTGGAGTATATGGGTACCTGGACTAATGTTACCACTAAAAGCAACTAAGCATGCAGGATAAAATATTTTTAAAAAGTTATCTTACGTGCATGGCTGAGCAATATGAGTATTTAAGTGGGAAAAAAAGAAATTAAATTGCTACCTCATGTCAAACACATAAATCCATCTAAGTAGAATATATATCTAAATGTGAAAAGCACAACTTTAAAACTTTTCCAAGACATATTGAAGGATATTTTTGTACTTAGGGTGGAAAAATAGTTTTTAAATCCAAACAGCATGGAGCAAATGGAAAATTATGATAAATCTGAGTATATTAGAACCTTCTATACATCAAAAGATACCCTTAAACAGGGAGAATAATGAGGAATGCCTAGGGAGAGGTTTTGCCTAGATATACAACTCAAAATTTAGTACTTAGAAGCTATAAAGAATCAAACATAGAAATAAGAAAAAAGATAATTACCCAAAAGCACAATTGGCCAAAAATTGTGTACTGGGAATTTAAAGAAGAAGAAACATAACAGTGGTTAACAACCCCCTCCCCCACCGTGCGCGCGCACACACACACACACACACACACTCACACACACAGGGATACTTAATCAGAGAGTTCAAATCACATAGACTGACAAGCATTGTAAAGTCCAATAATATCACGTGTTAGCAGTGATATAAAACAAAACTGTATTTTGCTGAAGACCGATGGGAAGAAAGTTAACTAGAATGACCATATTGGAGAGAATTTAACAGAACATATCTTAGATGAGATTCACATAACCATTGTCTCAGAAATTTAAATTCTTATAATGTACACAAGAGAAACTCTTGCACATGTACATAAGGAGATATGTACCAGGATATTCATGGAAATAATTTTTATACTATGTGTATAATACAGCACCAGAAGTTAATGAACTGGAGCAATTTGTGTTATTATCTCCAAAATATAGTATTGAGTTAGAAATAATATGCAGTAGGAAATACCCAATGAGATATCATTTATGCGAAATATAAAGTAGGGCAAATAATATCATATATTATTTGGAACAAAGTTAAATTTAACTTGGAGATATGCTTGGGAGTGGACCAAAAATAAATTTTCAGGATTGTGGTTTCATCTGAATGGGACTGGATTAACGATTAATGGAAGCCTACACAATTTTTATAATGTTTTTTGTGAAGTTAGTTGACAGGGAAATCACTTTTTGTTGTATCTTTTTTCTATGTTAGAAATGTTTTATAATCAAATTCAAAGCATGTATATTTTGTTGAGGCAACAGCAATGAAACTCTGGTTCATTGAACACTAACAATAAAATATAGTTTGGGAGATATTACACATCATTTTTGTTTACTTTTCTAATGTTGATCCTAATTTTATAACTTAATTTTAACAAATATGTTCAAAATATTTTCCTTTATATTTACTCTTCTAAAGGATGCTCTGCTGATGTGCTCTTTGCAAACCAATTTGCTGAAAGAATCAATTTAATTTATTTCCATTTATGTTTCTTCAGTGATGACTTAGCCTCACGTGAAGGACTTGTAGGGATCCAAGGAGAATGTCAGTCATAGACTGATTAGCATGAACTTCTTCGAGTGATGCATAATCCCTGACAACCATAGTAGGAACTTATTCTTCCAAGAGTATCCAGAGGACAGACGCCTATAGATGTCATCCGTCACCTCTAATTTATTAACTGACTTATAACCTGCTTTCATAGGCATTCATTATATTCTTTAACCTTGACCTTCCCTTTTACAGCTTGCTATAGTTATTTCAATAAAATGCCCTCCCCACCCCTCACTCCAAGTACAAAAAAATCAATAAAAAATATTTTTAGTGTCAAACAGAAAACTTTAGAAGTGCTGAGAACATTGGAAGTGCTGAGAACATTGGCACATTAGAGAACATAGGCCACAAGGGGCTCATTTGTGTAAATATTTTTAATACTATTGCTTATGCCTATTGCTTTCTTCCTGATATTTGAAAATCACATGATTTTTAGCAAAATGAAAAGCACTTTTATAGTACTCAAGACTGCCTGATTGCCTTGAGAACCTGATTATAGCATGGTAGCACAGAATGCCCGTTTTAATTGGACATTGAGTAAAGTTACAGAAATGATTCCTGGCATCTGTGATCCATTGCAGTGGTTGGTAAACTTTTTCATTATAGACCAGAAAGCTAACATTTGTGCCGGCCAAGGAGTAAAATAGACGTTGTAATGTTGGTCCCCATATAATCTTTTATAATGTAAGCATTTGCAAATATAAAAACCGTTCTTACCATAAAACATCCAAACAATGTTAACAACAACAACAGCAACAAAAACAACAAGAAAGAACAGATGATGGGCCAAACTGGGCATATTCAGAAGATATGTGATACCTGGGGGACACTTCAAGTTCATGTATCTAGTTTTGATTAAGATTCACTGCATATAGGAGGTTTCAGGAGGATCCACCATGCAGCCATACAGAGTGGAGACATGGGTTTCTTGGCTCTTTCCCCAATTCTTCCTGGTGTCCTCAGGTCCTCCTGCTACAGTCTCAGTGTCTTCACCGCCCCTAATGCTTCTGTCTCAGCCTCCTTATGCTTATTCTTGCTTCTTTCTCAGCTTCAGGCAAAAATCATAAAAGCAGTATGGAAGTGACTCATATTTTGGGAACACTAAAATAATAACATATGACTAAATTTAGCATAGAAATGTTAAAAACGTGAAATGGTGAAATCAAACGGCAATTAGTGATGACAAACACTTACCTGAGCTGTGCTAACTGCTGCTGCCACCCACCAAATGCATAATGAGATGTGCTCAGACTGCTCTGTTTTGCGGAAAATAATCAACCCAAATTACTGTGTTTATTGATTTCAGATTAGACATTAAAACAGATTTCAGGATAATATGTTTCCCTTGATGCATTCATAAATCTTTGAGGATTTATAAAGGACTTATTGGGAAATGATATAATAAATTATTGTATTAGTTAAATATGCTTTTTCTCTATTTCTACAAAACATGCCTTTGGATCCTTTGTTATTCCTGAGTCTACTGGGAGAGCATTTAAGAAGTCTCTACTCTGAAAATGTGCAAAAAATGTAGCATATTTCTCTTATTTCTGCATTAAGATTTCAGAGGATGTCAGTTAGACATTGCACAGCATTTTATAAATTATTCTTCAGGAAAAAAAAAAATAGAAAGTTGAGAGTAGTGACCAGTAGGTCTACAGAGTGAATGTAAGGGTATTCCTGAGAAAACTTGTTGGAAAAGAATAGGAGCTGGTTATTCTTATATAGCTGCCTTGCTTGATAGATGTAAGCACACTTAAGGTCTCCAGTATAACATTGGGTGTTCTATAAACAAGGATGAAGATTAAAAAAAAAAAGGCAGACTATTCAAAAATATGAAATTCTAATAATTAGTGTATAGGAAAAAATGCTTGCTTTTATTCACAGAGAAAGAAATTCAAATATATTGGTTCATTCTCACACTGCTATAAAGAACTACCTGAGACTGGGTAATTTATAAAGAAAAGACATCTAATTGACAGTTTCACAGGCTGTACTGGAAGCATGGTTGGGAGGCCTCAGGAAACTTTCAGTTTTGGTGGAAGGCAAAAGGAAAGCCAGCACATCTCACATGGCAGGAGCAGGAGGAAGAGAGAGAGAAAGGGAAGGTGGTACACACTTTCAAATAACCAGCTCTCCTGAGATCTCTATCACATCACGAGGCAGCACTAGGGGGATGGTGCTAAACAATTAGAAACCACTGCCATGATCCAATCACCTACACCAGGCCCCACCTCCAACACTGGGGATCACAACTCAACATGAGATTTGGGTGGGGACATAGCCAAACCATATCATCAAACTAAAGCACTAATGAGATACTGTGTTCCCAGAGTACTGACAAAAGTTTACACAACGAATAGCATCCTCGGTTGGCAAATATATGGAAATATAAAGACTCTTATTAATTTATAGATCTATTATCACTTAAATTTTCGAAAAGTTAATTTGTTTCTCTTTATTTTTAAAAGTACATAAATACTCTTTTTATCATGTAGCATTCCTTTGATAACAAGTGAGAAAAAAGTTAATTCAAATTCAACTCAAAAAAGTTAATTCAAATTTCCTAAAGGAAATTCATTGGCAGATGGGCTGAAAACTGAAGGGTTTTGGGGTCACCTTGATCTGGGACTCCAACAATGCCGATAGTGATCAATTAATCTCTCTCTTTGTCCTTTTATCTTCAACTTCGATTTTGATTGAATTCCCAAAATGAAGTAGCACCTCTGGAACTTACATTCTGGAGCTTTCATTATGTATAAAAGTCCAGCATCTGTTCCCAGAAATCTTAATAAAAGTCTCATAAGATCTCATGACTCCTATCTGTTCTCATATCAATGTTTTAACCACTCTCTGTGACTCTGATAATGATATCAGGTAAGAGTGTTAGGAATGATGGCAGCTTTGAATCTGAGTAGAATCGGCCCCACCAAAACCACATAAACGCTGCAACAAATGGTTCCCAAGAAAGAAACTAACGTACAGTTGTCAAAAGGTTGAACAATAGTTTTCTAAAAAAGAAATACCTCCATACTCCCTTTTTATGTACACAATCATGTCTTTGTTTTCTATTTCACCATGTTCAAATACTTATGCTTAAATATAAATGAACAAAGATGCTCACTGCAATCTGTCTCAAATATTTAAAAAGCCAAGCCATAGAGCAATATATAGTTAACAACATGTTGGTATATAAATGTTAGGAAATAAAATATAATCATTTAATAAAATATTAAAGTCTAAGTTTACTGGTAAATGAAAAAAAAATACAATACTGGGATGTGGGAAGAATGATTCATTTTCCCTCAACAAACATGAAAATATAGAAAGCTTTTATATAGGTATGAATATTTATATAATATCATGAACAAAAGGAAAACTCTTGATAGATGCATATCACAGGGAGGAGATGAGATAAAATATACTCTAGATCTGCCTTTTGATTTATTTAGGATTTATTTGATAAGTGACAGAGAACCTATTTCAAACTGGTTAAATCCCAAAAGGAAATGTGTGAATCTGAAGTGTAGAGGATTTTACGTGCAGCTTTATCCGAATATAAATGTCTACAGGACACAATTTATATCTTTCCTTCTCTGTGATGTACCATCATTTATATTGACTGCATTTTAAGAGACGTAGCAATTTCAGTATTTACCTTATTGAGGCTTTCTTTACATCTTGTAAATAATAATGGAAGAAGCCTATTATTTTCAATTTAGATACCTCTAAAAGAGATAGAAAATTACTTCATTGGGCATATATTATTTTAAATTATTTGAATAATTAAAAAATACAAAATTAAAAAAGAAATAAAATAAACAAATTAGCCAGGCAAGGAATGGCTACTAAATCCAGAGTGTCTATCCAGACAGAGATAAAGGCATAAACTTAAAATATATCCAAATAGAGTTAACTGAAGAAAATCAAAGTAACTGGTATTAGGGAGTTATGGCAACGAGTAGCAGGATTTCATGCATGGGGCACTTAGGTCCAGTGGAAGAAAATACAGTCCATGAATCCAAAGAGAGACACTTTCTTTCTTTTTTTTTTTTCTTTATTTCTTCTAAAAAACAATGGGATACGTATGCAGAAAGTGCAGGATTTGTTACATAGGTATACATACATGTGCCATGGTGGTTTGCTGCAGTTATTAACCCATCCTCTTGGTTCTCTCCCCTCACCATTCCCCCACAAAAGGCCCTGGTGTGTGTTGTTCCCCTGTCTGCGTCCATGTGTTCTCAATGTTCAAGTCCCACTTATGAGTGAGAACATGTGGTGTTTGGTTTTCTGTTCCTGTGTTAGTTTGCTGAGATGATAGCTTCCAGCTTCATCCGTGTCCCTATCAAGGATATGATCTCATTCCTTTTCACGACTGCATAGCATTCCATGGTATATATGTGCCACATTTTCTTTATAGGGTCTATCATTGATGGGCATTTAGATTGGTTCCATGTCTTTGCTATTGTAAACAGTGTTGTAATAAACATATGTGTGCATGTGTCTTTATAATAAAATGCTTTATATTCCTTTGGGTATATACCCAGTAATGGGATTGATGGGTCAAGTGATATTTCTGGTTCTAGAACCTTGATGAATCACCATATTGTCTTCCACAATGGTTGAAGTAATTTATATTCCCACCAACAGTATAAAAGCATTCCTATTTCTCCACAACCTCACCAGCATCTATTGTTTCCTGACTTTTTAATAATTGCCATCGTAATTGGTGTGAGATGGTATCTCATTGTGGTTTTGATTTGCATTTCTCTGATGATCAGTGACGTTGAGCTTTTTTTTCGTGTTTGTTGGCCACATAAATGTCTTCTTTTGAGAAGTGTCTGTTCATATCCTGTTCCCACTTTTTGATGAGGTCGTTTGTTTTTTTTTTCTTGTAAATTTGCTTAAGTTACTTGTGGATTCTCAATATTAAGCCTTTGTCAGATAGGTAGATTGCAAAAATTTTCTCCCATTCTGTAGGTTGCCTGTTCACTCTGATGATAATTTCTTTTGCTGTGCAGAAACTCTTTTGTTTAATTAGATCCCATTTTTCAATTTTGGCTTTTGTTGCAATTGCTTTGGGTGTTTTAGTCATGAAGTCTTTGCACATGCCTATGTCCTGCATGGTATTGCCTAGGTTTTCTTCTAGGTGTTTTATGGTTTTGGGTTTCACATTTAAGTCTTTAATCCAACTTGAGTTAATTTTTCTATAAGGTACAAAGAAGGTGTACAGTTTCTGTTTTCTGCATATGGCTAGCCAGTTTACCCAGCACCATTTACTGAATAGGAGATCCTATTCCCATTGCTTGTTTTTGTCAGGTTTGTCAAAGATCAGATGGTTGTAGATTTGTAGTGTTATTTCTGAGGTCTCTGTTCTGCTCCATTGTTCTATATGTCTGTTTTGGTACCAGTACCATGCTGTTTTGGTTACTGTAACTTGTAGTATTGTTTAAAGTCAGGCAGTGTGATGCCTCCAGCTTTGTTATTTTTGTTTAGAATTTTCTTGGCTATATGGGGTCATCTTTGATTCCATATGAAATTTAAAATTGTTTTTACTAATTCCCTGAAGAACCTCAATGGTAGTTTGATGGGAATAGCATTGAGTCTATAAATTACATTGGGCAGTATGGCCATTTTTACAATATTGATTTTTCCTATCCATGTGGATGGAATACTTTTCCATCTGTTTGTGTCCTCCCTTATTTCCTTGAGCAGTGGTTTGTACTTCTCCAGGAAGAGGTCCTTCACTTCCCTTGTTAGCTGTATTCCTAGGTATTTTATTCCCTTCTAGCAATTGTGAATGGGAGTTTATTCATGGTTTGGTTCTCTGCTTGCCTATTTTTGGTGTAAAGGAATGCTTGTGAATTTTTGCATATCGATTTTGTATCCTGAGACTGCTGAAGTTGTTTATCAGTTCAGGAAGTTTTAGGGCTGTGATGGTGGGGTTTTGTAAATATAAAATCATGTTGTCTGCAAAGAGACACAACTTGACATTCTCTCTTCATATTGTAATACTCATTATTTCTTTCTCTTGCCTGGTTGCCCTGGCCAGAACTTCCAATACTATATTGAATAGGAGTGGTGAGAAAGATAATCCTTGTTTTGTACTGGTTTTCAAAGAGAATGCTTCCAGCTTTTCTTCATTCAATATGATATTGGCTATGGGTTTGTCATAAATAGCTCTTATTATTTTGATATGTGTCCCATCAATACCTAGTTTATTGAGAGTTTTTAACATGATGGAATGTTGAATTTTATCAAAGGTCTTTTATGCATGTATTGAGATAATCATATGGTTTTTTTCTTTGGTTCTGCTTATGTGATGGATTATGTTTATTGATTTGCACATGTTGAACCAACCTTCAATAACAGGGATGAAACCAACTTGCTTGTGGTGTATAAGTTTTTGATCTGCTGTTGGATTTGGTTTGCCAATATTTTATTGAGGATTTTCTCATCAATGTTCATCAGGGATAATGGCCTGAAGTTTTCTCTTTGTTTGTTGTGTCTTTTCCCGGTTTTGGTATCAGGATGATTCTGGCTTCATAAAATGAGTTAGGGAGGACTCCTTCCTTTTCAATTGTTTGGAATAGTTTCAGAAGGAATGGTGCCAGGTCCTCTTTTATTTCTAGTAGCATTCAGCTATGAATCTGTCTGGTTGTGGGCTTTTCTTTTTCTTTTTTTTTTTTTTTGTTTTTGGTTGGTAGGCTATTAATTACTGTCTCAATTTCAGAGCTTGTTATTGGTCTATTCAGGGATTCAACTTCTTCCTGGTTTAGTCTTTGCAGAGTGTTTGCATTCAGGAATTCATCCGTAACTTCTAGATTTTGTAGTTTGTATGCATAGAGGTGTTTATAGTATTCTCTGATGGTAGTTTGCATTTCTGTAGGGTCAGTGGTGATATCCTCTTTATTTTTTTATTGTCTATTTAATTCTTCTCTCTTTTCTTTGTTAGTGGTCTATTTTATTATTTTTTTCAAAAAGCCAGCTCCTGTATTTGTTGACTTTTTGTGGGATCTTTTTGTGTCTCTATCTCCTTCAATTCTTCCTTGATCTTAGTTATTTCTTGTCTTCTGCTAGCTTTTGATTACTTTGCTCTTGTCTCTCTAGTTCTTTTAATTGTGATGTTAGGGTGTTGATTTGAGATCTTTCTAGCTTTCTGACGTGGGCATTTAGTGCTGTAAATTTCCCTGTTAACACTGTTTTAGCTGTGTCCCAGAGATTCTGGTACATTTTCTCTTTGTTCTCATTGGTTTCAAAGAACTTCTTGATTTCTGCCTTAATTTCATTATTTACATAGGAGTCATTCAGGAGCAGGTTGTTCAATTTCCATTAAATTTTGTGGTTTTTAATGGGTTTCTCACTCCTGAGTTCTAATTTGATAGCACTGTGGTCTGAGAGACTGTTTGCTATGATTTCAGTTCTTTTGCATTTGCTGAGGAGTGTTTTACTTCTGATTATGTGGTCAATTTTAGAATATATGCCATGTGGCACTGAGAAGAATGTGTATTCTATTGCTTTGAAGTAGAAAGTTCTGTAGATGTCTAATAGGTCCACTTGATCCAGAGTTGAGTTCAAGTTCTGAATATTCTTGTTAATTTTCTGTCTCATTGATCTGTCTAATACTGACAGTGGGGTGTTAAAGTCTCCCACTGTTATAATGTGGGAGTCTCAGTCTCTTTGCAGGTTTTTAAGAACTTGTTTTATAAATCTGGGTCTTCCTGTATTGAGTGCACATATATTTAGAATAGTTAGCTCTTCTTGTTGAATTGTTCCCTTTATCATTATGTAATGCTGTTCTTTGTCTCTTTTTGATCTCTGTTGGTTTAAAGTCTGCTTTTTCAAGAGAAGGATTGCAACCTCTGCTTTTCGTTGCTTTCTATTTGTTTGGTAAATTTTCCTCCATCCCTTTATTTTGAGCCTTTGTGTGTCTTTGCATGTAAGATGGGTCTCCTGAATACGGCACACCGATGGGTCTTGACTCCTTATTCAATTTGTCAGTGTGTGCCTTTTAATTGGAGCATTTAGTCCATTTACGTTTAAGGTTAGTATTGTTATGTGTGAATTTGATCCTGTCATCATGATGCTAGATGGTTATTTGATCCTGTCATCGTGATGCTAGCTTGTTATTTTGCACACTCGTTGATGCAGTTTTTTTTTTCTAGTGTCATTGGTCTTTACATTGTGGTGTGTTTTTGCAGTGGCTGGTACCAGTTTTTCCACTCCATATTTACTTCTTCTTTCAGGAGCTCTTGCAGGACAGGCCTGGTGGTAATGAAATCCTCAGCCTTTGCTTGTCTGGAAAGGATTTTTTTCTCCTTCACTTATGAAGCTTAGTTTGGCTGGATATGTAACTCTGGGTTGAAAATTCTTTTTTTAAAGAATGTTGAATATTGTCCCCCAATCTCTTCTGTCTTGTAGAGTTTCTGCTGAGACATTTGCTGTTATTCTGATGGGCTTCCCTTTGTAGATGACCTTGCCTTTCTCTCTGGCTGCCCTTAACAGTTTTTCCTTCATTTCGACCTTGGAGAATCTGAGGATTATGTGTATTGGGGTTGATATTCTCATTAAGTGTCTTAATGGTGTTCTCTGTATTTCCTGAATTTGAATGTTAGCCTGTCTTGCTCACTGGGGAAATTCTCCTACATCATATCCTGAAGTGTGTTCTTCAGCTTGTTTTCATTCTCCCTGTCTCCTTCTGCTACTCCAATCAATTGTAAGTTTGGTCTTTTTATGAAGTCCCATATTTCTTGGAGGCTTTGTTCATTCTTTTTGTAATTTTTTTCTCTATTCTTTTCTGTATGTCTTATTTTAGTAAGGTGGCCTTCAAACTCGGATATCCTTTTTTCCACTTGGTTAATTCAGCTGTTGATACTTGCGTATGCTTCACAAAGTTCTTGTGCTGTGTTTTTCAGCTCCATCAGGTCATTTATGTTCCTCTCTAAACTGTTTATTCTAGTTAGCGATTCCTCTAACCTTTAATCCAGGTTCTTAGCTCCTTTGCATTGGGTTTGAACATGCTCATTTAGCTCCTTGTAGTTTTTAACTACCCATCTTTTGAAGTTTACTTTTGTCAATTCATCCATCTGATCCTCTGTCCAGTTCTATGCCCTTGATGTAGAGATGTTGCGATCAATTGGAGGAGAAGAGGCACTCTGGCCTTTGGGTTTTCAGTATTCTTTTTGTGATTCTTTCTCATCTTCGTGAGTTTGTCTCGTTTCAGTCTTTGTGCCTCTGACCCTTGGATGGGGTTTTTGTGGGGGGCCTTTTTGTTGTTTTTGTTGATGCTGTTGTTGTCACTTTCTGCTTGTTTTTCTTTCAGTAGTGAGGTCCCTCTTTTGTAGGGCTGCTGCTGTTTGCTGGGGGTTCACTTGAGACCCTATTCATCTGATAGCTTCTTTCCAGTTTTGATCCAGAAGTCTCGGGACATTGCATAGTATCTCTTTTCCTACCTCCCCCCTCCGAAGGTACTTCCTTTGTTGTCTGTGGTTAATTTTGCTTTCATGTGCTTGTACATTTGAATTCCCAGAGCCACCTACTTTATGGTTGAAATCATGTAAAACTTAGGAAATATAGCTGCAATTAGAATTGAACAATTGTTACAAAGTTATAGAAACTGGAAATATTTACAATTTTATTATAGTGTAGAATTCCTGTGGCTGGGTAGCTTGTTACTAAAGCAATACAGTGAGTAGGGATTAAGAAGGGAGTTTAATTCAGAATGGGTTTGACTCTTGCTTTTGCATGTACTAGTTATGGGGGTTCAATAAGCTTCAGTTTCTCATCCTTAAAGAGGAGGGTACAGTTATCAATTTATTTACTCTCAATTCTAAATCCACCCTTCACACTCAGCTTCCTGATTCTGGATCTGGACCCTGTAAACATTTTTCTTTTGTGGTTGGAACAACATTAGGCTTCGCCAGGAGAAGGCAGTGAAGGGACACCAGAAGACATAAGCAGAAGGAAGACTTTTGCTCCTGGTTCTGGTGTACTTTTCTTCTTATATCTGTGTCACAGCTGATTATCTCATGGGGGAAACCCAGTGACACTCACCCTCCCATGAGTTTGCTAGCACCACAGGGTGTAGCTTTAGTGACTCTACTCCCCAGAAACCTTTAGCTCAGCTTTCTGATTGCTAGTCCTGTCCTGCATGCTGCTGGTTAGCTTTGATGCCAGGCACTGCAGGGAACTTCTCTGCTATCCAAGGGTCTACAGCCACATTCTCTTCAAAGAGGTCTGAATCTCAGCCTTTGGGGAGCCCTTTCCACGTGTGCTCTTTCAAAGCCCTATGGGTCATAGCTATTCGATGCCTTTGCTACTTCTGAAGCAAAAGTTCTTTTTAGAACGTTCTCTTACCTCTGTAGTAATTAACTATGTTTTTCTAATTAATAATTCTTCCTAGTTTTCTGCCTTTAAATTACTAATATGCTTTTGTGTTCTGAATAGACCTTGATCAATACAGTGGGATAATAAAAATATCTCCATTTTAGGGATTATTGAGAGGTTTAAATAAAACAATATATGAAGTGCTCAACAAATCCTAGCTTTAATTATTATTGAATGCTTTTTTAATAATGATTTAGCAAATTCTAAAGAATGAAATGTTTTCTTCACATGTTAGACCATTTCTTTTATTTAGAATTATCCTTCTTCCCTTCTCAATGATCTGAGTTGAGTAGTCTGGCAAGATGATGTTTGAAATATGTAGTTATCTAACCACTCACATGGCTGATCCAACACAGCTGGGCAAGGCCTGTAGCTTTGATGGAAAAATTACATAGGAATTGTTTACATTTTCTTTATTTGCATTTGACTAGACTATTACATAGTATATTCATAAAAAGAACAGTTTTTTTGGATTTGTTTTGTTTCAGAAACATTTTCAACGTGTTTAGCATTCTTACTATATAATAAAATCTTTTTGTTATTTATTTATCTATTTTTTGCCAAATGAAGAAAAGTAAGAGAGGTGGGTTATGTTATAAAATTCAGAAATTTTACTCTACTATTTTATGAATAGCTAAAAGGGATTATCCATCTATATCATAATATTTTTCCACTTACTGTTTTGTTTAAACCTGGTAAGAATTCACTCATTGAAAGCACAAAATGCTAACTGTGATTTCACTTATTTGGAGCAGAATGCCGTATTCAAAATGCTATTTCAGGAATACATTGTTATTTCTGAAAGTGGTAATACATTTTGTTTTAATTTTCATGTTGTATACCCACATATATAATTAGGAGAAATTTAATCAGCTACAAATACCACCACAAAGAAGCCTGGGAACTTGGGTACTGGTAATTGGAATTGCTGTTCAACTGCAAATTGCTCGCTTGATAAAGGTTTAATTCATGGACCTTTTCTTTATACATTTCAAAACAATACTTGAAGTTCAATTTATTTTACTGATGTGTACAATTTTTTATATAGAAAAATAGAAAATTGGTGGAAAGGATAAAAGTTATGACTACTGGGAGGCACATACAGAAGTTTCCTTTATCAGGAAGAACTGGGTCTGAAGTGGAATAGATAATCTATAATCAAGAAAGCCACCATGTTAATAAAAACCAAGTTGTATTAAGTCAAGTTCCTGCCAGAAAATAGATGGCGCAAAATGGTATCCTATTTTTAAGGTGGTGTTAGAAAGAGGGTATTTACAACAATATGGTGAGGGGCAGAGAAATCACAACGGATAATGCCATACCCAAAAGGCTCTTATCAGCAGATGTGTTACCTCTTTGAAGCCAGGGAAGAATTGGTATGGGGAAGTGCCAGGTACAGAAACCTAGAATGAGGGGACAGTATAGAGGAGGCTTCCTTGAGGGAAAACACTGACCATCAGTCGAGGGACGGAAACAGTACAGGGTGATCCCACAGAGACAGAACCACAGGAATAAACTCCATGATCTCATCCTCTCACCCTCTGATCACCTGTAGAATCTCCCCTTGGTTTAAATCAATAGGAAACCAGCAGAGTTTAAGGGAACCTATTGATGTATTTCAACAAAGTCAGCCTACTGGGACAAAGAACAGAATAGGGAATAATGGGGAATGGATTTGAAGGAACAAACAAAAGATATCTAGCAAACTATTTTAACATAAAAATAAAATTTTAACCACCTCGTGTGACATGACAAGAAACAGGAAACCATAAGGATATAGAATAAAAGGTAGACAAAAATAAGCATAGGCTGATTCTTTTAACACTTCTTACCACTTGAAACTTGATAGCCTACTTTTTAAAGCCAAATGTTATACAGTGTATAAAGTAAATTAAAAGACAAAGAGAAGATGAAATAAAAAAAAAAAAACTTGTTGAGTATTGAAAAGAGAATTGATTGCACATATTTCTCCATTTGGAAAAGTAAGTCTTGTTATAGACATACACATGTATGTCTAAATAAATATTTTGAAATGTTTAACGTATTTTTAAAAAAATCTCAAACTACATTTTATATATGAAAAGGGATGTGATACAGAAGCAAGGATTTCCTGATACTGGGAGAAAGCTTTTTTTAATAAAAAAAAAAAAAAGGAATTCAGGTGTATTAATTAATATGTTTGGAAATTTTTTAAGGGACTTTTTCATGTGAAGTGCACTTTCCATCCTGTTCCTAATGCATTCTTAAAGTTGAAAGAACTAGTCATGTTATACAAATGGCATCAGTGTTCACCCTCTTTTTTTTAAAAAAAAAAAATATTTTGTACCATTTTACTTTAGTTAAATAAATTCTACTGTTATTAATAACACACTTTTAAAAATGCTATTTTATTTTAGGATGTTTTGTGTTTTTGACTTGTTATCATGATTTGAAATGCAGCTGGTTGCCCTTCAAAAACAATGTTTAGATAATAGTACCAATGTTAACATATCTAAGTGAGACCAATAGCCCAGATGCACACACAGGAACATAAGGATTTAAAAAGGTTTTCTTCAAAAAAAAAAAAAAAAAAAAGAATCATAAAGTGGAAAATGGGTTTCCAGATAACTGAGAGTCAATGGGCTTTCTGTTTACTCAATGTAGGCGGGATAGAGAAAAATCAAAGGAAAGCCTCTAGAGGCATCGTTGGATTCCATAAAGCCATTGAAACTTGCAGATTTACACAAGGGATTTTTCAGGTTAAGTGTTTGGGAAGTAGATTTCTCAGCATGTTCTGGTATGATAAGGGTTTTAAGGCAGATGGATATAATGTGAATATAATTAAACCCTTTTCAGATAATAGTATAATAATGCTATGTCCTCTAAGAATAGGCAGAACTGCTGCTCTGAGTACATTTCATCCATTTGTACCTACGTGTTCTATTCTATTCCAGGGGTTCATTAGGAATAATTTCCATGCATATAGTTCCCAAGACTTCATTTTATTGTTCTAATGTCACCAGCACCTTAAATAAAGATCCACATTGTTGAATTTAAAAAGACACATAGGCAGAGAAAGGGAAGGAACTGAAGCAAAATAAATGAAAGAGGAGCTCTCAGGCAATATTTTTATATACACATTTTTGTTATAATTTAAAAATTATTTTTAAAGTATTAGTGTCTTTGAAGTCTTATAGGACACTACAAAAAAACTGGAACTTTAAATATTAATGGAACCAAAAAAGCCAAATTTGCTTTGGTTTAGAATGATTTTTACTGTAGTGGTATTTATTATGTGTATTAATACTCTTCTCGCTTTCTTTTATCTGGCTTGCCAGTTTTTTCTGCCAGAAAAAGAAATTTAGCCAATTTTCTTATCTCTGTGTTTCAAATACTCTAAGCATTGAATAGTTGTCTTTATTTTCTTTGAAAAAAATTCATAATCTCTATCAAACAAATTTGTGCACATTTTCATCTTCTTTAATTAAAAACATCAACAACAGAGCAAAAGGTAATATTCTTCAAATTGATTTAAAATTGAAATTTTAAGCAATTTATTCTAATCTGAAATACAGCTCATGTACTAGCTGAAAAAACAAAAAAACTTATAGTTCTTTCACTGACTATGACGAGATCAAGAATAAAACAGAGAGAAGTCCCTTCAGGGAAAAAGAAAGATTTTACTACTTACATTATAAAATTATAAACCATAACTTATATTTGTGTATAATTCCTATATGGAGTATGTAAGCCCATATAAAAATAACAATATTAGTACAGCTGGGAAATGACTGGGTCATATTCCTCCCTCTTCACACAATTCATCCAAAAATTCCTACCAAACACTTTGCATATAACAAGAGCTCAATATATATTTGATAAATAAATAAATGGAAAGCAAAACAGATCATCTAAATATTTTATAGATAAAAAAGGAACAAAGGAATAAAGAGAAAAAAAAGAAAGCCTAATCTAGAAATTATCACTTAAGAAATAAGCAGAAGCACTTATGAATTCATGGATTATATATCAATTGAATTACAAGTCTTTGGCATTTTTTTTTTTTTTCATTTTAAGACATGGGATCAAGTAGCCTGTTAGATTTTTGTTGTTGTTGTTTTAATTTATGAAAAGAAAAAGTGCAAACCACTGGATATACATCTAGTATAATAGAAAAATAAACTACCTGAAGGATAAGAAATCTTGATTCCACCTTATCTCTTGAACCATAAATAAACTACATGTTATAACTGAAACTCATTGTCCTCACTAGAAAATTAAAGATTTGACTATACAATTACTCACATTTCCTTCTAGAGCTAATATGTGATGATTCTCAGTGTAAACAAAAACGTATATTTCTCTACAGGCACATAGAGTCTCAGAAACAGCCATAGAATGCTCATCATTATTTGTAATGACAGATTTACAGACCCAAAGTGTAATTAAATAGACCTTCTAATCCACACACTGGAAGAATGAGAACTAAGCACGTCAGTTCTTGTGGGGCACAGACACACATACAATCTCTTTGAAATCTTTCATTGAAGTCTTCCAGCTCTCTAAGTTAAGGCCATAGAATTATTACAAGTAAATAATCAATTTTTATACAGATCAGCATATAGAATTAGAATAAATAATGATAGGTGCCTACCTCTCTCATCTTCTGAAAGTATTCTTTTGTTTGTTTTATAATAAAAAATACATTTTAGGCCAGGTGCTGTGGCTCATGCCTGTAGGCCCAGCACTTTGGGAGGCCAAGATGGGTGGATCACGAGGTCAGGAGATCGAGATCATGGTGAAATCCCATCTCTATTAAAAGTGCAGAATAATTAGCCGGGCGTGGTGGCAGGGGCCTGTGGTCCCAGCTACTCGGGAGGCTGAGGCAGAAGAATGGTGTGAACCCAGGAGGCAGAGCTTGCAGTGAGCCAAGACTGCACCAATGCACTCCAGCCTGGGCGACAGAGTGAGACTCCGTCTCAAAAAATAAATAAATAAAATACATTTTAAAATGCTTAAAATATTACAAAATTAGAGGGTCAATAACCAGAAACTTTAAGAAGTGTTTTAAAAACAGAAAACAGTGTGATTAAATTGAAGTAGGAGAAGATCATCTAAAAGATACATTAAAGTAAATTTTTATAAAAAAGCAGGAGTGATTTTGTGAGTGTTTAGTAGTCAGAGACAAAGATACAGAACATTGTTTCAGAAACTAAATTTAGAGCTGTCAGTCTTGGAGGCCTTTTTCCCCTTATTTCTCCCTCTTAAATCCATTTGTGCACAGCACTAGGTGTTGTTTTCAAACTGAGGATTTCAGTAGAAGACGGGATGGAGGGAAAGGGGGCGGGTCCTTCAGTCCTTGATGGTGGTAACATATGAGGGAATGAATTCCCCAATGTCTAGAAAACAATGTTGGCAAACTTCTATTAGGTTCACCCTGATCTCCTAAATTATGGGAGAATGCATGGTAAACACAAATATTATTTCAAACATTTGAGGAAAATCAACACAATAAATGAGAGACATAAGAAGACAAGAATCAGAATGTTATGTGTCTGAGGTATCACCTACTATAACACAAAAGAATTTCAAAAAAATTATAATGCCTGTACTAAAGAGATAAAAGAAGATAGTGCATTCATGAAACAAAGAAGAAGAAACAAATGCAAACATAAAAAGTCACAATTGATGTAAATGTTATAGATTTCTGTATTTTAAAAGTACTGTTTAATAAATGAAAACAGATTCCAAACACTCCAAAACCTCTGGGATGTAACTAGAGCAGTGTTAAGAGGAATGTTTACAGTGATATGTACCTACATCAAAAAATTAGAAAGATCTCAATTTATTTATTTATTTTTATTTTTTAAATTATACTTTAAGTTCTAGGGTACATGTACACAACTTGCAGGTTTATTACATATGTATACATGTGCCATGTTGGTGTGCTGCACCCATTAACTCATCATTTACATTGGAACTATCTCCTGATGCTATCCCACCCCACTCCTCCCACCCCACGACAGGCCCAGGTGTGTGATGTTATCTAACATTATACCTAGAGGAAATAGAAAAACAAGAAAAGACTAACTTCAAAGCTAGCAGAAGAAAATAAATAGCTAAAACTAGGGTGGAACTGAATAAATTGAGACCCCCAAATTCATGAAAAGAATCAATAAACCAAAATCCAGTTATTTGAAAAGATAAACAAGATCGATAGACAACTAACTAGATTAACAAAGAAAAAAGAGAGAAGATACAAGTAAGCACAATCAGAAACAACAAAGGTGATGTTACAACCAACCCCACAGAAATACAAAAGACCTTCAAAGAGTTTTATGAACACCTCTATGCACACAAACTAAAAAATCTAGAGGAAATGGATAAAATCCTGGAAACATACAGCCTCCCAATATTAAATCAGGAAAAAAATTGAAGCCCTGAATAAACTAATAAATAGTTCTAAAATTGAACCAGTAATTAAAAAACAAAACAAAACAAAAAAACTACCAACCAAAAAAAGTCCAAAATTAAGTGGATCCACAGGAGAATTCTACCATACATACAAAGAACTGGTACCAATTCCCCTGAAATTCTTCTAAAATATTGAGGAGAAGAAATTCCTCTCCAGCTCTTTCTACAAAGCCAGACTCACCTGGATACTAAAACCTAATAAGGATACAATGAAAAAAGAACACTACAGGACAACATCCCTGATCAACATAGATACAAAATTCCTCAACAAAATACTAGCAAATTGAATTCAACAGCACATCAAAAAGTTAATTCACCATGATCAAGGAGGCTTCATTCCTACAATGCAAGGTTGGTTCAACATAAGCAAATTAATAAATGTTATTCACCACATAAACAGAATTAAAAAGTAAAACAATGTGATCATCTCAATAGATGCAGACAAAAATTTTAATAAAATCCAATATCCCTTCATGATAAAAACCTTCAACAAACTAAGCATTAAAGGAACACACTTCAAAATAATAAGAGCCATTCATTACAAACCCACAGCCAACATCATACCGAATAGACAATAGCTGGGAGGATTCCTCTTAAAAACAGGAACAAGACAAGTATGCCCACTCTCACCACTCCTATTCAACATAGTACTGGTAGTCCTGGCCAGAGAAATCAGGCAAGAGAAAGAAATAAAAACCATCTGAGTAGGAAAAGAAAAAGTCAAATCATCTGTAGATGATATGATACTATATCTAGAAAACCCCAAAGACTCTGCCAAAAGAGTTCTAGAATTGATTAATGACTTTAGTAAAGTTTCAGGGTACAAAATCAATGTACACAAATCAGTAGCATTTCTATACCTCAATAACATTCAATCTTTGAGAGCCAAATAAAAAATGCAATCCCATTTATAATAGCCATACCCACACACAAATAACTAGGAATACATCCAACCAAGAAAGTGAAGGATCTCTACTAGGAGAACTGTAAATCACTACTGAAGGTAATTAGGTAGCACAAACAAATGAGAGAACATTCCATGCTCATCCATTGGAATAATCAGTGTCTTTAAAATGTCTAAACTGCCCAAAGTGTTCTATAGATTTGATGTTATTCCTACTAAACTACCATTATCTTTTTTCACACAATTAAAAATAACTATTTTAAAATACGTATGGAACCAAAAAAGAGCCCAAACAGCCAAAGCAGTTCTAAGCAAAAAATACAAAGCTGAAAGTATCACATTATCTGACTTCAAACTATACTGTAAGGGTACAGGAACCAAAACAGCATGGTACAGGTACAAAAACAGAAACAGACACATAGAGCAATGGAACAGAAAAGAGAATCTGGAAATAAAACTGCACACCTACTGCCATCTGATCTCCAACAAAGAAGACAAAAATAAACAGTGAGAAAGACTGCCTATTCAATACATGTTCCTGGGATAACTGGGTCATCATATGCAGAAGAATGAAACTGAACCCCTACTTTTCACCTTATATAAAAATTAACTAAATACAAACTAAAGATTTAAATGTAAGACCTCAAATTATCAGAATCTTAGGAGAAAACCTAGGCAACAGCACTCTGTATGTTGGCCTTGGGAAATAATTTATTACAAAGTCCTCAAAAGCAATTGCATTAAAAACACAAATTGACAAATGGGATCAAATTAACCTGAAGAGCTTCTGCACAGCAAAAGGAAAATCTACAGAGTAAACAGACAATCTACAGAATGGGAGAATACATTTGCAAACTCTGTATCTGAAAAAGAGCTAATATCTAATATCTGTAAGGAACTTAAACAATTCAACAAGCAAATAAAAAATAACCCCATTACAAAATAAGCAAAAGACATGAACAGGCACATCTCAAAAGAAGACATACAAATGGCCACTAAACATATGAAAAAAATGCTTAACATCACTTATTTACAGACAAATGTAAACCATGGTGAAATACCATTTCATGGTAGTCAGAATTAAAAAGTCAAAAACCAACAGATGCTGGTGAGGCTATAGAACAAAAGGAATAGTTACACTGTTGGTGGGAATGTAAATTAGTTCAGCTGCTGTGGAGAGTGGCTTGGAAGTTTCTCAAATAACTTAAAACAAAACTATCATCTGACCCAACAATCTCATTATTGGGCATATAACCAGAGGAAAATAAATCATTCTACCAAAAAGACATATTCTCTTTTATGTTCATTGCAGCAATCTTCACAATAGCAAAGACAGGGAATCAAACTCGATGGCACTATCAACATGGGTGGGGTAAAGAAAAATATGGTATATATACACTGTAGAATACTATTTAGCCATAGAAAGAATGAAATCATGTCTTTTGTAGCAACATGGATGCAGCTGGAAGTCTTTATCCTAAGAGAATTAATCCGGGAACAGAAAACCAAATACTGCATGTTTTCATTTATAAGTGGGAACTAAGCATTGGCTATGCATGAATAAAACATGGGAGCAATAGACACGTGGACTACTAGAGGAGATAAAGGGAGGAGGGCAAGGGCTGAAAAGCTTCCTATTGGGTCTTATACTCATTAACTTGGTGACTGGAACGTCATACCTCAAACCTTAAAGTCACAAAATATACCCACATAACAAACCTGAACATGGACCCCATGAATCTAAGATAAACGTTGAAATTATTTTAAAAAATATATTTCTGTATACTTTTTGATGGAGGGATAAAACCTATCTATGTGTTGATAGTTGTACATAAAACAACATGCTAAAACAATGTGCTTAAAATCAAGAGTTAAAATAGTGGGGATGAGGAGTTCTAGCAAAAAGTACATAGGTATAGCAATTTTTATTATCAAATATTAGATATTTTAACCCAAAAGTTATTAATAGGACAAGGCCGGGCATAGTGACTCACGCCTGCAATCTCAGCACTTTTGGAGGCTGAGGTGGGCGTATCATGAGGTCAGGAGGTCGAGACCATTCTGGCTAACATGGTGAAACCCCGTCTCTACTAAAAAAAATACAAAAAATTACTTGGGTGTGGTGGTGGGCACCTGTAGTCCCAGCTACTCAAGAGGTTGAGGTGGGAGAATCGCTTGAACCTGGGAGGCGGAGGTTGCAGTGAGCCGAGATTGTGCCACTTCACTCCAGCCTGGGCAACAGAGCAAGACTCCCTCTCAAAAAAAAAAAAAAAAAGAAAGAAAGAAAAGAAAAGAAAAGAAAAAGAAAAAAAGTTTTGTTTCATTTTAGCAAGGATAAAAGTACACAAACATACCTATCATTCCTGAATCGTTGTGGGTGTGCCATAGGAAATATCAATTATACGCAGAAAAATGCTGATAAAACTTCAAAGAATAATTGGATATTTCATAATCACAAAGAGAAAGCTGAATGCCTTTTCCAAAAGAAGTCCAAAATAAAAACAGACAAAATATAAGAGTGAAATGTCATAATTAATACACATGAGTTCTATAGCTAATAGCTAGGAAACGATTTTTTTAAAAACACATGACACATTTGAAATCTTGTACAGTAACTTTGGGCCAAAAGAAAAATCAATAAATTAGAAAGTAATTTTACAAGCTGCATTCTCCAATGGCAACTTAATACGTTTAGGAAAATTAAAAAGAGAAGCGAGCCATTGTACTTCTCAATGTTAAAACTTCATGCAAGAAGATAGTGCATAATATTTTTTAAATTATGAGGGGAAAAAAACCTTCACACCTCAGTATTTATATTCTTCATTTGAGTGTGAAGGTAAAGTATGTAAAATTTTCAACCACACAAGTTCTCAGGAAAATTTTTACAACAAGTTAGGAAATAATCTTCAGGATTTAGAGCTGACAAAGAGTTCCTAGATGTGACTCTAAAAGCATGACTTCATAGACAGGAAAAACTGATGAACTGGGCTTCTTCAAAATAGAAAACTCTTGCTCTGTGAACGTCCATACGAAAATGAAGAAAAAGCAGATTACAAACTGGAAGAAGTTATTTCCAAGCCATATATCTAACAAAGGACTAGTGTTTAGAAAAGATAAATAATTCTCAAAACTCAACAATAAAAATTCAATCAATTGAATTAAAAAACGAGCAAAAAACATGAACAGATATATTCTGAAGATGATTTCAGATGGCAAATAGCACATGGAAACATCTTCAACCTCATTAGCCCTCACGGATATGCAAAGAAAGACCATAAGATATTACTACAAACTTATCAGGATGATGAAAATAAAATAATATAGTGACAGTACCAAATACTGGTAAGAATTTGTAGAAAGTAGATTAATCACATATTGCTAGTGAGAATGTAAAGTGTTAAAGACACTCTGAAAAACGGTTTGTTAATTTGTTATTAAACTAAACAGGCAATGACCACATGACCTAGCAATGCAATTTTAGACAGCTATCCCCCAAAATAACACCTTTGGGGAAGTTGATAATTACAGAGGTTAGAATAACTGTAGAAAGTACAGGTTTTGGAGGGTTGCACATTGGAGATTTGCTTTAAGTTAAATTTGAAAACTCAATTTTCTATCCCAGTGAAGACATTAGGTCAGCAGTTGGATAGATAAACACAGAGTGCAAGGCAGTGATCTAGGCTGGAGCATGGATTTGGAAATCTCGGACTTCCAAATTACTTTAAAACTATGATACTCAATGCTATCATTAAAACATTGACTATAGTTTTAAAAGTTTTCCAGGGAATAAGTCATAGGATATTTCAACGTTATGAAGTTGGGGAGATAACACTGAAACAACAAAGTAAATTAAGGCAGAGTGACCAGTAGAAAGGCAGAAAAAACAAAATGCATGTTGTCTTCCATAATTGTGATTCACTAGTAATCACAGAAAATTAGGTTAAAACAATAAACTATGTCTTCCATCTATCATATGGCAAAAGTTTCAAATGTCAGATTAAAAGTCTTAACAAGGATGTGGGAGAATGAGTATTGAGAATTGTCACTGCAGTGTGAACTATCTTGGCTTTCTGGAGAGAAATTTGATAGTGCATAGTAAAAATAATTACGTGTATATAGTGTGACACAGCAATTCTGCGCCTGCAGATGTATCTCCAAGAAGCTTCCACAAGGGGATATGTACAATGCTATTCACCACAATGTGTTCGTGAAAGCACAATACTTGAGGCAGCCGGGTGGTTAATGGGCAAATAAAATGTGGTGGTGGCTTAACCTTGCATACTATGCAGCCATTAGTAGCAGTCAGCTAGGTGTACGTAAAATAACAATGATAGATCTTAAAATACAGTGCTTATAAAGTATAGATGTCTTCTGTAATAATGTATTTTGATAAAGAATCCACATATTAAAGTAACAATAATGATTTTTTTCAGCGACAGTTACAAATTCAAAGATCTACGAAAATACGTTTATTTTGGAGGGGAGAGACTGTAGGTGGAAGCAAAATGGGAGTGATGAAGGGGGATAATGGAAAAAACTAATAGTGAAGTCAAATGAAAGATGAAAGAGACATTAAATGGATCGATGTACAATGGACCAAGAAGCTTGACTAACTCAAATCTTTGAATCTTACTTCTCTCCAAAATGAAGTAATAATAAACCTTAAATAAATGATATATAATTTTTAATCTCTCAGAGTGGCAAAAGTTAAGAGGAGTGGATGGTATGTGGAACTTAAGACAGTGTGAGGAAATTACTGTTGAAACGGGAAAGTTTCCTGTCTCCCTTGCAGGGTGGGTGACGCGGGTGTGGCTCACTTCTTCAGTGCCCTGCTGCTCAGACCTCTAGGGTGAGCATGCAGACAGGCAGGCCGTGGGGCTCCGACCCCATGGCAGTGTTTAGGTTCGAGTGTTTACAGCTCCTGAAGCCCCAGTGGGCCTGTGTTACAGGGTGCTCCTTTCGTTTAGCCATCTGCAGGTGACTTGTGTTATGCTCAGTTAGACCCTCTGCCTTATTCATAAGGAGACAGGGCTTTCTCTATCCTGGGGTTCTTGCCTTAGTGCACCAGAAAAATCGGATCACACGTGGGCTCGGAGAATGAGTGCAAGGTTTTATGGAGAGGCGGAAGCTCTCGGGAGATGGATGGGGAGCCACAAGGGGGATGGAGTAGGAAGGTGGTTTTCCCCTGGAGTTGGGCTGCTCTATGGCGGGATACTCCTCCAGCTGCCCAGGCAGGGTTCCCGTCCACTCCGTCCGCACGTTGTTCCGCTATAGATGATCTGCTGGTGTCTGCTGGTGTGTTCGTCTGCCAGTGTGTTCCTCTAGACGTCCGGTCACTTGTGTGCTCTTGCTCTGGTGTGTTCCTCTCAATGCCCAGCTGCTTGTGTCTCTCCCCACTAGGGTCTCGGAGTTTTTACAGGCACAGGATCAGGGCATGGTGGGCCCGGGTGGTCTTGGAAAATGCAACATTTGGGCACGTAAACAGAAATGCCTGTCTTCACCTTGGTCCGTGGGCACTCGCCTGGAGGTGGACCCCTAGCCAGGGACCTGCCCTTCTCTACCCAGCAGTTCCCTGACTCCTCCCGTATCACTTTCTTCCGGTGGTGGTTGGAATGTATATTAATGCAGCTTTTTTGACGAGTGAGCTTTCATTGTCTTGAAATATTTCCAGCATGTTTTGGAGAATTGTTTTTGACCGCAGCAAAAACTGAGTAACGAACAATTCAGCTTCTCTGGATACCTATCCATAACACAGGCAATGGACAAGGGTATTTACTGCAGCTTGTACACAAAGGATAAAATTAGATATAATCATATATTCACTAATCAGTATGTTAAAAATATTGGGGTACATGTACAGTATATAATACTGTGTAGCAATGAAAAGAAGGAAGTTGATCTACAAGTGACGCTATGGATAGATAATTAACATATTGTTAATTACAAAAGAAACCAATCACCCAAATATGCATGACACCAATTATGTTAAAACAAGTAATTTAATACAAAACTCTTTTTATGCATACATATGTAAATGCATAGCAGCAGTATAAATATTCATCAACCTGAAATCAGTAGCTATGTGTAAAAGGTCAAATAAGACTTCATAAATTTCCAGTGTGTCTTTTTGCATCTTGCATGAATGTATTTGTGTACATTTGTATGTAACTTTAAAAATAAATATTATCTACCTTCTACAGGTAATACCAAATATCATGTCCTAAATCTTGTTCTGCATGTTCCTCTTAAGAGATTCTTCAATTAAATAAGCTTAAAGGTTAATTCAACATAATTCTTTCTCTTAGAAATTTAAAAATACATAACATATTGCAGTCTGAGAAATGTGAAGCAGTCAAACAACATTTCAAACTTTTATCTAGTCAGTATTGCCTGAACTAACATTCTTTTCTCCCCTTAGGAACACATAGTGACTTTTTTTGTAGGCAATAATGTATTGTAAGAAACAAACAAACAAACAAACAAAAACATGAGTTTGAAAACACTGTGAAAGGAAGAGAAGGAAATAAATGAGGAAAGGGAAAGGAAAAAAGAAAAAAAAGCCTAATTCTTAAAATGTCACTATGATTCAGTATAAAACTTTCATCTGAGCTTCCTGCCCACTGAGAGAAGGAAAACTGTTACATTGAATACTCCTCCTTTTTTGTAAAGGGAGGAAATGAGTTCTAATAAAGTTTTCCTTTGCACTAAATTCTGAAAGAAATATCAAATTTGGTGAATTATGTGGATGTCATTGAGTCATATGGTTGAGAACATCATGAACATTGTGATATGTATTCAGATTTCAATGTACCATTATATTACAATTTAGCAAAAAATGTTTTATTTACACAAGAATGACTGATTTTTTTTAACTTTCAATGATAAAACTATCAATAAATGAAACCTAAAATACCTAGAGAAATAAGTAAACATCATGCTTCTTATCTATACACTGTAATACATAAGCACGATTCAACATCCATTCATTCATTAATCCAAAGGAAGTATTTTTCATCAATTTGTATCAGGTACTGTTTTAAGAAAAGTTAGAGGTTTCAAGAAGACTTTTGATCTGTAAAATTTGAGTTGCTCAGAGTCTACAGACATCTCTCACGGTACGTACTAGGTTGCTAGAAACAAGCCAGAAATATTAGGAGCCCCTAAAGAGACTAAAATAGCCTTAGTCACCCAAAATTAGTAAATTCTGAAAGTTTATATTTTAAAGATGTTATGAAGCACTTGGTATAATAACTTAAAAGATAAAATTATCTTGTCTTTGAAGACCAAAAACAGAGGACAGAAATTATATTTAAGGCTCAAATAATAATTTTTATTATAAAAAATTCTTTCTGATATCCTTCCCTTCTAAAATGTAGAATTTGGCAGTCATCTGGCTTATTGATCATAATGATACTTATATGCATGTACATTACTATTACATGTTTTCTATGAACCAGACACTGTATGTGGACCTTCACTTCCCTCTGAGCAAGGTTAATACCTTTTACTTCTACTTTATAGTGAAGGAAAATGATACTCAGAGAGATTAGGCAATGTTACCAAGTCACAGAAACAATAGAAGGGTGTCAAACGGACTCCAGATCTCAAACATTTACTACAACCTTTGCACTGAAGTTGGTCTTTCCAAATAATCGTTAAACAATATCACAGCAACACCATGACACTATTAATAGAAATAGCATTCACAAAGTCAATATTGTACAAAGCACTGTCAGCTCATTTCCATTTGTGATCAATGAGGGAATATGTGATGAGACTGAGCGATGGGGAAAAGATATAGAAGATGTCTTTGCTCTTGAAATCTTGACAATACCCAAATACGGCTTTTGCCCTTTCTGGAGTCTTGTAGTTCAACTGTCTAATGGCTTGGAGGGAATGAAGTCTTGTTCTTGTCCCCTCTACCTGCCTGCTTTATTTTCTCTCCTCATTTGTTCCAGACAGTAAGGTACCTTGTAAGGTCACGGTCAATTTCTGCTCTAATTTTGGATCTTGGAGGTCACAGTATCTCAAATGTGGTATTTACTATTTGTCTGTAACTGGTAATTTTCCCATAGACTCCTGGGGATTGACTATGTCTTGTCATCTGGCATTGTCCTAGGAAATAATAAACTATGTTTCCCCCTAACCACTACAGCAACAGGAAAATATTTGTTGGCTCCTTCCTTTGAAAGTAACTAAAGAAATGTAAATGAGAATTGAAAACACCACCACCTTAGGCTATAAAAATTGCATAGGTTTATATATACATATATATGTATTTTTTTTTTTTCTGGTGAACAGTTGTTAACCACAGAAACTAAACCACACAAATGACATATATCTTAAGTGTTTTATTTTCAAATATCCATCTGGTTCAGTTGTTTTACGTAATTATTTTCCCCCTTGTGGCTTTTGCTCTGTAACAATGCATGGATAATTGCATCCATGAAGACTCCTGCAGTGCTATAATAACTATACAAACTAAAATATGGTTTTTCAATGGAATAAAGTAATCCTAAGGATTACATAAGAACTCTATAATCAACATAGTACAATCGTTGAATGAGGTACAGAAGTGAGAAAAAAATTCTTGTTAAAAACGAAACACATGAAAGATCTCTTTGTTCTTCCTATGGTAAACAGACTTTCTACAATTAGATAGAGGTCAAATATTTTACCAGGAAAAAGAATATTTCCAAATTCTCTAGGCTATTTTCTGATAACTTGATATTTTATGCACAGAACAATGTTTGGCAAACGGTTGAAAGCCTAATCAATGGTTACATCTAATTGCATTTCTACATAGTAAATATATAACTTAATGATTAGAAGTAAACAAAGCAAAACATTTACATTATATGTATTATTTATATTTTTCAAATATTTCTTAGTTTTTACACACAAGCACATTCTTTTTTATTTTTATTTTTTTTTTGAGACAGAGTCTCGCTCTGTCGCCCAGGCTGGAGTGCAGTGGCCGGATCTCAGCTCACTGCAAGTTCCGCCTCCGGGGTTTACGCCATTCTCCTGCCTCAGCCTCCCGAGTAGCTGGGACCATAGGCGCCGCCACCTCACCCGGCTAGTTTTTTGTATTTTTTAGTAGAGACGAGGTTTCACCGTGTTCGCCAGGATGGTCTCGATCTTCTGACCTCGTGATCCACCCGTCTCGGCCTCCCAAAGTGCTGGGATTACAAGCTTGAGCCACCACGCCTGGCCCATTGTTGTTTTTTAAGAAGTGAAAGTAATTTTAAAAACAAAATGAATAAAATCAAAGTTTGCCCCATTATTTTCTGATTTCTAACTTCTAAAAAGAATTCATTCACTGACTCCTGACTCCTTTTCTGACTAAATTAGGTCTTTCACACTCTAATCTCATAGATTCTTATCAAATTAATATCAACAAACAACATACTTTCTTATAGCGGATGGTTTATACACCTGCCCCGCTACTATGCAAACCTCATTCACACATGGAGCATGTTGTATTCATGATCATTTTCTTTTTCCTTTGTATGGCACTTTGCATGTAGTAAGTGTTAGAGAAAAACTATCATCAGAATAAAGCACATCATTAGCTTAGTAATGATACAGTGACATTAATAACACTGTGTTAACATTCAAGTCCATGTTCCTTAACTTTGAAGTAATTTGGATAACTTCATTATGTGAGAAACCAACAGGGGCCAGTCAATTACCTATGATTATATAGTCATGTAACTTGCACATAGAGATTTTCTAGTGTTGTAAGTCAGTTTTTCATGTTGAGACATCAAACTTCAAAAGAATATTTAGGTTTCTTAAAATGACAGAAGCATTACTAAGCACTCTGTCAAACCTCAATTTTAAATGCCATTTCTTTGAGTATTTCTCATAATCAACCTTTCTCAAATCCCAGTCAATGCACATTAAGCGTTCTAATAGATTCCTCTGATAAAAATGTATCAGTGATTATGCTCCTCCCTCACTTGTAAGGCACCTTTTAAAGTGTTTTATCTTTTTTAGACCACTAAATGACTACTCATAGTAAGGCCACATTAAATAGTGTGCAATTCAATACAACTACATTTTCCCAACGGGCCAAACAGGATTTTTCCATTAAAACTTTAAGTTATTGCGTGAGTAATATATTATCGTACATGAAAATAGAATCTCAAGAGAATCTTGGATTACGCAAATTCTCAGAAAACTCAATATAAATGTTGCAAAGAGGTTGTAAGTTAATGTGTGTGGTGACAAATATTGTTTGACCACCACTCATAAGCAGAAACAGGAAAAAGGAAAATGTACTGTATCTTCGTGAAATCTTGCAATTACATTGACCCATGTAACAACACCCTTCCTTTTTCTTTTAGATTCGAAGGATACAAAGTATAAAATGTCAAAATCTAAATTAATGAGGACCTCTTATATAGATGAAGTACATTTTAATGTAAGCCTAAATTAAAATTAAGTTTGCAAGTCATGAAGTCCTAGAAGTTAACCATATGTCCATAAATGGTACAACTTACTGTAAAGATGCCAATTCTACAAATGTTTAGATATTAATGAAGAGCAAACAATACAAAAAGCTGGCAGGATTTTGGGGGTTTCTTAGTAAATTCAGTTATAATTTAAAGGAAATTATTTACCAATAGTTAAGATTATTTTTTTAAAAACAGAGTAAAGTGAGACTTGTCCCCTTCCCCAATACTTTAGTGCATATATTAAGGTATCAATAATTAAAATGATAATATTTGTGTAAAGATAAATAGGCCAATGTAACAAATTAGTGAGCGAATGGAAGATATATGTACATCCATAATCTATGAAGGATTAATATCTGGTGTAGAGAATACATTTCTATAAATAAACAAAAAAGTCAATTCATTTATTCAGTGAACAAATGTGGTTTACTTTGGTGCAGAATGTTTGAATGTGCTACAAAAATTAATTCATTTAATCTTCATAACAACACCATGAGGTGCAAAGTATCATTTTGTGTCTGTCTTTTTTTTTTTAATCTTATTTTATCTTTTTAGAGACAATGTCTTGCTCTGTCACCCAGGCTGGAGTGAAGTGGCATGACCTTTGCTCACTGCAGCCTCAAATTACTGAGCTTAAGTGGTCTCTTTCAAATCAAGAACCTGAGACACAGAGAATTAAGCAACTTGCCAAAAGTCCCACTGTTTGGTAAGTAGTGGATTTGAACCCACACAGTAAGTCTCCTGTATTGATATAATACTCCTCAATAGGATAGGAAAACCAAGAGAAAACTGAGCAAAGGATCTAAAGAATAATTTACAGAATAGGGATAATAAAAAAGGGGAGACATACCAATTGCTCTTCCACTTATCCTAGCAATGAGATAGCTCCACAGAAAGGACTAAGGTCTTCAGTGATAAAGCCTCTGAGTCCCAAACTCCACAAGTTGCTTAACTTCTGAGGTCAAGATGTTTCTCTCATTGGCAGTGCTAACTCTGGCTTTGGAAAGTAAGACCTTCTAATTCTCACTCTGAGGCTTCTGCTTTCATCTGGCAGCTACCAAATGCATAACTTTAAACAAACTAGGCAAACACCACATATACACGGATCACATTGCATCTGGCAGATATTCCTGACCCAACCAAGGGGACAAAAATGGGACCTGATTGCCATAGACATATTTGTGGGCTATGGAGCTGCTGTGTTCTTTCTGGAGTAGCTAATGCACATACAGCTACTGAAAATATCTTTCAGGCACTGAAATTTCCCAACCTAATAAAATTTTTCAGTGGGATTCTGCTTATGCCTGCCACTGCCCTAGGCCTCTCAGCATGGCATTCGGTGGTTTGACTCACCCTCACTCATGGCGAGCAAATACCACTGAGCAATGAGACTACTCTCTCTCAAAGACTATCCGCAATAATTTCTCCTGCAACAATTTAACAGGGTTGTCTGTTTCACCTGTCCTTGGCTATATGACTCTCAAAAGAAATGAACACTGCCCTACTCTGCAAGGACTTTCTGCTGGGTGAAACTCCTAGGCACCTGGGTGTCAGGCATGGGAAATAAAACAAGACAGCTCAATGGGTAATTCAGGACCCTTGTATTTCTATACCACAAGATAAGGAGTTTTATTTAACGCAAATAGAACATAATATACCTACTGTTCTGCATATGTTTCTTTTCGCTGAACACAGCTTGGAGATCTTCCATTTTAGTTCATAGAGTTCATAGATTTCCTTGATTTATTTATTTATTTATTTTTTTTTAAGGCTACAGGGTATCACATTTTTACCTGAGGTCTAAGGACTCCGATGTTTCTGTATCTCAAAACTCACTGTTTCCCTCTATTCACATGAATCTTCACCAAGGTGAATAGATGGAGATTTAGAATTCATGGAATGAGTATGACTGGATGGATACGATGTAAATGATTTTGGATCCTTTTGCTGCTAGGATAACACCATATCATTTCTCGGGGATTTTATGATTCGATTTCACTGGAAGCGAGGAATATTGCTCTGATTATCATACTTTTTCTACAAATTTCTTTTCTATTGCAGTTGTTGTTATTGTTCATCAGAAGTCATCACTGGAGGCAGAAGCATTTCTGTGGGATTTCTACAGAGTTTACGCCTACAGGAGGATGACAAGAATACTAGTTATTTCCCAAAGCAACAATTTATGTATGAGCACTCCTGACCTTGAGATGCTGGGGAAGGGTGCTGAGAGGGTGCATAAATTATCTTTCTTCTCTCTTACTACAGAAATGACCAGCCCAAAACCTAGCTAAAGCTTTCCGAGTTTGTGGCTGACTGTGACATTTCAAATGTTGCCCACAATCTGCTCAAGATGTGGGAAACCTTATTAGATCCCATTCCCTTCCTCAGACAATTCCTAGTGTTTCCTAGACAATTACATCTTGGTAACTGTCACAGCCTCTTTAGTCTGTTTGTGTTGGTCCTTCACATAGATGTTCTCTTCAACCACACAAATTATATCAAAGTTTCCTCATTTCCTTCAGGCATAAAATGATATACTTATTCTGATATCTTCACTCTTGGGAAAGTCTACGGCTACTTCACATAGCAGTGCTTACTGCAAAAGTCATGATTGCAAGTCTCTCCACATCCTTGAGGTAACCAAATCTTGTCACCACCTTACACAGCAGAAAATCTTTATGCCCAAGCAGAAGATAATCAGTACTAGCTGGATACATAATGTCACCGCAGAATAAACTGTTAGTACACACTTTGTGTCCCCTAGGACTTCTTTTTCTCTGAAGTAGGCAAACTCTCTCTTGCATCCACTTAGCTATAATACTATTTGCATTCTGGTGGAATTATATGATCCTTCATGATGACCCAAGAATCAGAGGTGAGGAACATTACCAGGATTTTTGCAGTATCAGCAGCATTCTTAGGCTAATGCAGGATATGTGGGCCTTGGGCCTTCACCTAATGAAATTAAAAAAAAAAGACACTGAGTCATCCTTCAGTCTGATCCCAGGAGTTTGTGTGTGGGTGGCATGTGTGTGTTCTCGAGTTGGACTTTACACCAAATGGTTTATATGATCCTAAAAATCCTTCTAATGAGAATTTTATTAATTCTATAGTTTCTATACTTACATAATATCTTTTTTCCCCCATTTTCTTTCTTTGTGAGATGGAGTATCGCTCTGTTGCCCAGGCTGGAGTATAGTGGTGCGATCTTGGCTCACTGCAATCTCTGCCTCCCAGGTTCAAGTGATTCTCCTGCCTCAGCCTCCTGTATAGCTGGGACTACATGTGCGCGCCACCATGTCCAGCTAGTTTTTTGTATTTTTAGTACAGACAGGGTTTCACCATATTAGCCAGGGTGGTCTTGATTTCCTGACCTAGTGATCTGCCCACCTTGCCCTCCCAAAGTGCTGGGATTACAGGCTTGAGTCACCGCACCCAGCCTACCATTTTCAAGAGAAACTAGTAGCTTCACTAAAGGTTCAATTAATTTCTACCTTTAATGGGAAGTCTTATGTTTAATCCGTTCTCCTAGGGACCAGTGTGTAACCAAGAAGATACTGAGCCATTTGCTGAATGAATGGACGGATGATTCAGGCAGTTCTCCATTTGGGTAGCCTATCAATGAACTGGCTCTGTACAAGGGTCTGCAAAGTCTCCAGCTTACACTGGCCCTGGCAACCAAATTCCTTTAGGCAACTCAGGAAAATCTCAGTCTATGCCTCTCATCAGCAAGGTCATACCAAAGAATTGGAAAGTCAAGATCTTTCGATTCCCAGTGTTACACGGTGGATCAGGTGCCCTGTGTCTCCTCCCAATTTTTCAGTGATCCTATAAAGAAGATGATTGGAGTACCGGGAGCATAAACTTGAACGTTTCCACATCAGGCCCAGTTATATTAGGCCAGTGGAATTGTGAGCACTCTAGAAACTGCATATAATCAGCTGCCATTCTTTCCGTAAGTTTTTACAATAAATTTGCTTTGTGCAGGTATTATTTGTCTATTATCTCTCCTATGAGCCTTAACTATATAATAAATATAGAGGTGCTCAAGTTTACTAGTAATCGCAGCAAAAGCAATTGAAACAAAAAAGAAAAAAAAAAGGAAAATAGTAAGACATGGCCAGGCTATGACCTGGCCAGACCTGAGGTAGTTCACAGGAAGTGTACATTTTTACTCCTACTCTTGAAATATATTTTGAGCTTTTGTTGGTATATAGCCAACAATACAGATGAAAATGTGAATGAGGATGATTTTCACAAGCATTGTCATGGTGGAAAAAAGTTGACACATAAATTAATGCCTGTCTCTAGGGGAATAGATAAATATTACGTGCTATAATAGTGAATGAATAAAATACATGAATGAAGCATATATGTGAAACATTGGTAAATTTCAAAAACATCAAAAATATGGTTAATGAAAAAAGAAGGAAAAAATCAAGTTTATCAAGCAATGCTGTTTAATTAAATTTAAAGGTACCTATTTTAATCGACACTTTACAATAAAGGACGTGTGATTTTTTCAAATACAAACAATGTACAATTTTATTAATAAGCAGAGAAAATAAAATTAGAACCACACATGTATAATAACACATGCAACAGAAGAATCAAATAAGAAAAGACATAACACTAATTATTACCAAAGATATGGAAGAACCACAGTTCTTGTTAATGATTCCTGGATTGTGAATTAGTATAATGATTTTAAAGAAATGTTTAACAGAACCTAGTAAGTTGAGTATATGTATATCCCATGACTTAATAATTCATGGTCTAGGTATACACCCCAAATAAGGACATACATGTATTCACCAAAAAAACACACGCAAGAATGTCCCTTGCAACTTATCATAAAAGTCCAAACCCAGAAACTACTCAGATGTTCACCAATAGTAGAATGACATGCTAAACATGGTCAGTGCCCTGACCATATACCATGGACCTTTCCATTGTACTGCATATCAGACTAATTTCCAGCTGCTAGCATCTGTATCTCATTGTGTGAGGTCTTTCTCTAGTGGTTGGATTTCACTTTACCACAGGCACAGCAGGCAGTAAGTGTCAGAGAATTAGTGCTCTCTGGGAGCAGACCTGAAACAAAGAGTATTGGCATTGTATGCATGAACACATCAACTTGTTGTTTCTCCTTTGAGTTAACTATGAGGCAGGAGTTCTACATTACCTTCCAGCTAGCCCCTACGGGATTAAGCTTTAGTTACCTGCAATGACAACTGGGTTGATAATGCCTCTCTTTCTGCTTTACTTCCTCACTTACTAGTCTCCTACTAAGATCTCTGTCCTTATAAATACAATTGTTTCTAAATAAGATACTTTCACAGGAGCAGTAGCAATTGCAGGAGCTGTGGAAGTGATTAGGTGTTTTAAAGTGCCTGTGATGTACTGATGGAAGAAGCTAATAGCACCAAATCAGCCGACTATCAACTCAGGGCACAGTGTGAAAGCCAGAAGACCTTGATGGTGGTGTGCAAAGGACCTGCCTATCATGCAACCAAAGTAGGCTGTGCTAAAAATGAGGGCCAGGACCAATGTTTGAGAATGCTAGAATCTCAAGGAAGGATGAACTGATCATCTTGGCAAGTCTCCTATGCTAAACTCAGGCCCCTGAGAAAGAGCGTGACACTGAGACCTGGCTGGGGAGCATGTAGTTCCATGTGCTGGAGAACTCAGCATCCCAAAATATCTCTGACTCTTCTGAGCAGCAAAAATGACCCATTCTTCTTAACTGAAAAGGTTAACAATCTGTTCTTGGCTGTAAATGGTACAGAGACTGCCTCACAAGATGATCTGCTCTCCTCGAAATCTACATCCACCTCTTCTTATTGCTTTTGGGCCAACAAATAGGGTCAGTTGTCAGCATTTGGCACAAATGGTTGTCCTTAACCCACTGTTGCCACATACTCTGGCTCAAGACATCATTACCTCTCAGCAGGATTATTACGAACACCTCCTAACTGGCTTCTTGTTATCATCCGTCACTTTTTACCATCTTTACTTAACACACACACCAACCAGAGCTGTCAGCTTAAGACTATTTTCTTCTCAAAATAGTTCAGTGGTGTCTTACCCCAGAAAAACAAACAAACAAACAAACAAACTCAAAATTCTCAAAATGGAGAAAGTGCTCTTCCTTTGATGACCCCATCCCCATACTTCTCTGATTTCAATCTTATTTCTGTTTCCTTCCTCAATCCATTCTATCCACTATGGCTTTCTAGCTATTCTTCAAACAAGGCAAGCATAATCCCACTCTGAGGCATTTATAATAGTGTATCCTTTGCCCAAAGTGCAGTGCTTCAAGATATTCACATTGTTTGCCTCCTTTATCTCTTTTGACTCTTCTTTGAAATATCACCTTCTGGCCGGGTGTGGTGGCTCACGCCTGTAATCCCAGCACTTTGGGAGGACTAGGCAGGTGGATCATGAGTTCAGGAGATCGAGACCATCCTGGCTAACACAGTGAAACCCCATCTCTACTAAAAATACAAAAAATTAGCCGTGTGTGGTGGTGGGTGCCTGTAGTCCCAGCTACTTGGGAGGCTGAAGCAGGAGAATGGCATAAACCCGGAAGGCAGACCTGGCAGTGAGCCATGATGGCGCCACTGCATTCCAGCCTGGGCGACAGAGTGAGACTCTGTCTCAAAAAAAAAAAAAAAAAAAAAAAAAAAAAATCACCTTCTTAGTGCATTTATCCCTGACCACCTTATTAAAATTGCAAATTCTCTCTCTCCTCTAGAACACGCTATAAAACTGCCTGCTTTATTTTTCTCCAAAGCCCCTATCATCTTCTGCTATATAATCTATTTCATATATTTAATTTACTTTAAATATTTATACTGTGTCATATTTTTCTTTCTATAAGAAGGTAAGCTTTACATATGCAGCTATATCTGTTTTACTCCCTTATATATCCTTGGCACTTAGAGCAATATCTGACACACAGTTAGTGCTCGTTTTGTAAGTGTTGAGTGCATTAATACACAAAGAATCAAAGAAAGGAGGAAAGAAAGAAAAAAGGGAAACAAATGGCAATAACAATAATTGTAGGACTAGGAGCTATATATTGCTGAAGGGCTACTAGCTGTTCTATAATTAAACACTTTGAATCCTGTAGGTAAATGATTATATTTCATAATTTCATAGGAAACTAAACCTCTGGAAAATCAGTTATAACTTTAAGATCAAAGAGAAAGAGAATAACAAGATAATTTAAACCATGCCTGTCTGACTTAAGTCTCAATGGTCTTTCTATATCTCAACATTCCTTTATGAACTAAATTCCAGGGGTAACACATTCTTTTTCAGTCATTTGCTATTTCAATCAAGAGATACATAAGCATATCTATAAACAATAAATGAATCCATTTGATTGTCATGATACATACTGGTTAAGAGCACAGATGCTGGTATTTGATTGCACAGGTACACATTCTGGCTTCAAGAAGTACAGGTTAAATCACATTGGCATTTTTGTCCATCTCTCTATGGCTCAGTTTTCACATCTGTAAAGGGGTAATAATAATATCTCCCTTGTCAGTTTTTTAGAAGAATGAAGTAAATTAGCACAAGTAAATAACACTTACAATATTGATAAGCACAAATACGATGCTCACTTACATGACATAGCATTTTAATGTTTTAAAGTGTTTTCACAATGTTTTCATTAATGGGTAGCAATTCCATGAGTTAGATAAGGATAATATGTTATTTTTTGATTTGGTAGCTATTTATCGTTGAATTTTGGACATGTCTGGTCTACGTTTTAGGCCTAAAAAGGTAAATAAAACAATTCATGTCCTCAAGAACATCCAGACAAGAAAAACATATATAGTGAAATAGATGCTTTGATAAAAGTAGCCTAAAGATATTGAGAAAACTGAAATGCACAGAGGTTAAAAAACCTCTCCAAATTGCCCAGATAATAAGCCTTATCACTCCATGTCCAATGTTCTCACCCAAAACATCAGGAAGAATGGTTGATAAATTCATCTTGTGAGGTGGGAGGTATGGAGTCTGAGACTCCCGTTTGCTTTGAGGAAAATGTTCAACTTCTCCTTGCATTGCAGTAAAGGACTAATGTCATTCCTTCTTCCTTCACCTAGTCTCCGGAATGATGAGCAAGATCTCATTATTGCTAAATCATAAATAATAATTCTGTTTGAAAAACCAAGGAAGTGTAAGTGGATGATATGGTCATGAATTCTTATCTGATTGGTTCACAGAAGATTATGGTGAAGTCAACATCTTACTAAACCGGGAATTATGAAACCTGAATAAGATATTGGGCAGATAATTTCACCACTCTGCCCACGCTAAATGTGAGCAGTTACTAATACCATTGTGATCTCTAGAATGACTGGAATGGGAATCTCATTATGAAAAAGAAAACCAAAATAAGGTACTGCATTATCTTAGGGACTGAGTTCATTTCTATGTTGATTTGTCGCTGTCTTTTCCATCACGTCCAGTTTTGTTTGTTTCTTGGCTGTGGGCAGTGCCTATTGCACTGCTTTGTGCAGATTACAAATTCAAAAATATTTGTTCAATGAAAGAACTGTCATCCACAAACACAAAAACTTATTAGTAACTCGGTGTTTAGAAAGACATGTCTATACATCGTTAGCTCTCCCTAATCAGACATAGTCTCATCTTTTAGATTCAATTCATAACACCTGCAAGTCCTTTAGCGTGTTCTATTTCATGGCAAGGCGGCTTTCCCAGCAGAAAGACTGTGTTCTGCCACAGCTGCACCAATTAGTCTCCCTGCCTGAGAAGAGTGACAATAGTGATATTTTTCTGTATGAATGATAGACCTACTGGAGAGTCCACAAATCAAAATGTCAATTTTCTTTTCTCATTCAGTTTCTTTTGTGTTGTGGGTTTGTATATAATTTCTTCTACAAAAATGCCTTTGGATAGAGAAAAAAAATCTTGTTTTTTCAAGTTTAAATATTGAAGCAGATCTGTGACAGATTTTGACACATTTTGGAATTACAGTTATTGCCTATAAAGTGTGGCAACAGCATGCAGAATTCTTTGGAAAGAATGATTTAAAAGTGCCAGTGATAACTAGAAAGAAGGCAGACTAGTAGGAAACTAAAAGTAAAGTGTGCTGCTAATAATTAGATGAAACAGAAAAATATGGACTTCCAACTCAAGCAGAAAGGTTTCAGTTCCAAATATTTTCGAAGTATAATATTGTCATTCCTTTATAGTTTTGTCGTGGTCTAAAGATTTTATAGTATTTCAAATTTTCATACAACTTTAAAAGAAATGTATTTCATACTCATATGTAATTAGTTGAAAACCAACGTTAAAGATCAGATTCATTCCTCTATTTCTGTTAAAATATTTCCAGTAATTATGTTTTTGAAATAGTTTTTTGTATTGTTTTTGTTTTCATTTGTTTGCTTGTTTTTGATTCAGCTGTTCAAAAAGAGTTTTGAAATAATATGTGGAACTTGAGGTAAAAAGTGTTTTTAAAAGTCTCTACTCACAGAAATCTGAGAAAACATATGACAAATAATAAAAGCATGAATAAGAAAGGAAATCAGAACATGAATTAATAGCTATAAATCATAAGAACAAGACAAGTTCCAGTTAAAATAAATGAACTATGCTTAAGGTCAAGGTTACTGGACTTTAGAATATGGTAATACTTTGAGTGGCTTTTAGGGACAATCCAATATCCCCTTCTTTGAAATCTAAAATGGCATAAGAGTTACAATTCCTGGGCTCAGTTCTAACACAGGCCACCTTAGTTGTACACAAATTCTCTTCTGAAATTTTATTCATTATTTCCATACAAAACGTCTGAAATTCCTACAGTGTATGGTGCTATGCTAGCTGCTGCTAGGAGACAAAAAGAAAGAAAGAAAATAGCTGCACCCAATAAGCTTACCAAGTTGTGGCAGAGCTAATATGTGTATCAAGTTAATTTTAAATAGGAGAGAAGAAAATACACCATAAGAGATAAAATAGACCTTCCAAGGGTCTAGAATAAAATATATAACATTCAAGATGGAGGGAATGTAAAAATTCTTAGAGGGGAGGAAATATTTGAACTAGATCTTAAGTAACAGGAGATATTTGGTTATATGGAAGTAAAGAAAATAGTTACAGAAATGGTATACACAGAAACAACTATGTAATTTTATAAAAAGAATGTTTTGTAAGTAATTTAACTGGAGAAAAAGAAGAAGTCCGGATTGCAAATGTAAATGAGAATGTGATTATGAATGCCAGGAAACCACACCTGATCCTTCCAGAAGTGCTGTGAATAGGTTTTAAAAATGTTCTGTAAAATGTAAAATGTCATACAAATTTATGTTGCTGTTATCAGGCCTAACTCTAAAAAATATGGAAAATGGGGTGATATTGATAATTTTAATCTACAATTAACAGCTATTAATAAAAATATATTCTATGTGATTAAATAGGAAAAATATCAATATCATAGTGAAAATAAAATATGTGAGCCTGCAGAATCTGAGTCCTGCTTTGATAGTAAGTCCTTGAATTTTGTTTGTTTTTCAGATGGAGTCTTGCTCTGTCACCCAGCCTGGAGTGCAGTGGTGTTATCTCTGTTCACCGCAACCCCCGCCTCCTGGTTTAAAGCAATTCTCTGCCTCAGCCTCCAGAGTAGCTGGGATTACAGACATGTGCCACCACACCCAGCCAATTTTTGTATTTTTAAATGTAACTTTCAATAGGGACAAAATGAATATGAAGAAACTAAATTCTAAAAATTTCAGATTTTTTTCTGTGAATAAAACAGTAATTATTTTAAAGTGGCTTTTCTGATAAACAATATTTTTATTTAGTTGCACAGTGTGTAAGCTTTCAATAAGTATTATAAGCAAAAAAGAACTTCATATAATATGCAATCATTTATCTTTCCTAAGTGATGAATGAAGGAAACATTAATAAAACATTACGGGCAATATCTCTCTTTCTATTCTATACTATAGGGAATATCTATCTTTGTATTCTATACTATAGGAAGTATATGTATGCATTCTATACTGTAGGGAGTGTGTGTGTGTATATATATGTGTGTGTGTGTGTGTGTGTGTATAGATGGAGAGAGATGGGGTAATGCCTGGTTAGTGGAACAGAGTATATATATGTGTGTGTGTGTGTGTGTGTGTGTGTGTGTGTGTGTGTGTGTGTAACGGAAAGTGATATACAGAAAATGAACATGGGATACAAAAACAGCAGGCTTGGTTACAGCATGGCATTTGCCTAATTCGAACACAGATTGAACAGTTGACCACCTGTGATTGGTTGAAGCATAGTTGCTATGATTAGGTAACACTCAGCTAGTTGCTACACAAGCATACTCCTAAGTTAGGTTTTCAACTTATTTCCATGCCAATTTGGGTTATTATTTGTAAGAACTCAAGCATGGGACTATGGAGGCTTTCTCAGGTCATATTTCGTTTGATTTAACAATACAGGTACAACTTGTTTCATTGTGCCTTAGATAGCGTGTTGTTTATAAATGGAAGGTTTGTAGCAATACTGCAAGTAGCAAGTCTATTGGCACCATTTTTCCAACAGCTTGTGCTCACTTTGTGTTTCTGTGTCAGATTTTGGTAATTCTCACAGTATTTCAAACTATTAAATTATTGTTCTACCTGTTATGGTGATCTGTGATTATGATCTTTAATATTACTGTTGCAATTGCCTGGGGCTCAATGAACCAAGCCCATATAAGAAAGCAAACTTAATTGATGAATATTATGTATGTTCTGACTGTTCAACCAACCAGGCATTACCCCATCTCTCTCTGTCTTTTCAGGCCTCCTTTTTCCCTAAGATACAACAATATTACAATTATAACAATTTATAATCCTACAATGGCCTCTCTGTGTTCAAACTGAAGCAAAGAGTTGCATGTCTCTCACTTAAAATCAAAAGCTAGCAATCATTAAGGTTAATGAAGAAGGCATGCTGAAAGCCAAGACAGTGAGAAAGCCAGGCCTCTTGTGCCAAACTGTTAGCCAAACTGCAAATGCAAAGTAAAAGTTCTTGAAGGAATTAGAAGTGCTACTCCAGTAAATGCACAAATTATAAGAAAGCAAAATAGCCTTACTGCTGATATAGAGAAAGTTTTAGTGGTCTGGATAAAAGATCAAACCAGCCGCAACATTTTTTTCAGCCAAAGCCTAATTCAGAGCAACGCCTTAACTCTCTGTAATTCTATAAAGGCTGAAAGAGGTGAGGAAATTGCAGAAAAAAAAATTGTCAAGACAGTGGAGGCTGGTTCATGAAGTTTAAGAAAATATGCTGTCTCCATAATATAAAAGTGCAAGGAGAAGCAGCTTGTACTAATGTAGAAGTTGCAGTAAGTTATTCTGATTATCTAGCTAAGATTATTGATGAAAATGGCTAAACAATGGATTTTTCAGACAGAACGGTCTTATAGTGGCAGTTGATGCCATGTAGAGCTTCCATAGTTAGAGAAGGGAAGTCAATGCCTGGCTTCAAAGCTTCAAAGGACCAAGTGATCCTCTTATTAGGGGCTAATGCAGCTGCTGTCTTTAAGTTAAAATCAATGCTCATTTACTATTCTGAAAATTCTAGGTTCCTTAAGAATTATATTAATTCTACTCTGCCTGTGTTGTATAAATGGATCAACAAAGCCCAGAAAACAGTACAGCTCTTTACAACATATTTTTTTTGAATATTTAAAACCTACTGTTGAGACCTACTGCTCAGAAAAAGAGATTCCTTTCAAAATATTACTGCTCATTGGCAAAATACCTGGTCACCCAAGAGCTCTCTGATGAACGCATACAAGAAGATTAAAGTTTTCATGCCTACTAACACAACATCCATTCTTTAACCCGGGATCATGGAGTAATTTAGATATTTAAGTCTTATTATTTAAGAAATAATATTTTGTAAGGCTAAAGCTATCATAGATAGCTCTTATTCCTCTGATGGATCTAGGCAAAGTAAATTTTAAACCACTGGAAATAATTTATGATTTTAGATGCCATTAAGAACACTCTTAATTTATGTGAGCTGAAAATATCAACATTAACAGGAGTTTACAAGAAGTTTATTTCAGCCCTAATTAATGCCTTAGAGGGGTTCAGACCTCAGTGGCAAAAGCAATGTCAGATGTGGTGAACATAGCAAGAGAACCAGAATCAGAAGTGGATCCTGAAGATGCAACTGAATTGCTACAATCTCATGATCAAACTTGAATGAATGAGGAGTTGCTTCTTATAGATGAGCAAAAAAAAGTGTATTTTTGTTTGTTTGTTTTTGTTTTTTGAGATGGATTAAGTTCCTGGAGAACAGATTGTGAACATTGTTGAAATGACAAAAAAAATGTAGAATATTACTTAAACTTAATTGTAAAATAGTCTCAGGGATTGAGAGGATTGATTTCAATTTTGAAAGAAGTTCTACTGTGGATAAAATGCTACCAAACAGGATCTCACGCTACAGAGAAGCATTTCATGAAAGAAAGAGTCAAACAATGCTACAAGCTTCATTGCTGCATTGTTTTAAGAAACTGCCGCCATCACCCCAACCTTCAGCAACCACCATTCTGATCAGTCAGCAACCATCAACCTTGAGGCAAGACCCTCCATGAGCAAAATGATTATTACTTGCTGAAACCTCAGATGATTATTAGCATTTTTTACAACAAATTATTTTTTAAATTACAGAATGTACATTGTTTTTAGGCTTCGCATATTTAATAAAATACACTTTGTACACTCAGTAAATTACAGTATTGTAAACATTACTTTTGTGTGCATTGGGAAACCAAAATATTTGTGCGACTTACTTAATCCGTGGTCTGGAACAGAACCTGCAAAATCTCTGAGGTATGCCTACATATAGATATAAATCTCTAAGACCTTTGGTTCACTTTACTGTGAAAAAATATTGTAGGTCATAAAGATTTATAAGTGAATAGACTTTAAGTAGCTAAATTCATGACTACCAAAGTAATTTTATATAGTTGACCTTTGAACAACACAGGTTTGAACTGTGCAATTCATTTATACACCATTATTTTCAAGAAATCTCTCCTGCCTCCCTTTCCACCTACTTCACCACTTCTGCCTCTGCCACCTCTGATATAGCAAAACCAACCCTTCCTTTTTCTGCTCCTCCTCATCCTATGCAATGTGAAGATAACAGACGAGGATAGAGACCTTTGCGATGATCCACTTCGCCTTAATAAATACTAAATATATTTTTTCTTATGATTTTTCTTAATAATATTTTTTCTCTAGCTTACTTTATTGTAAGAATACAATGTGTAATACATATAGCATACAAAAATATGTGAAAATGGACTGTTTATGTTATCAGTGAAGCTTCTTGTCAATAGTAGGCTACTACTAGTTAAGTTTTGGGGGAATCAAACGTTATACATGAATTTTTGACTGTGTGGGGGGTTGTAACCCCTAACCCAAGGGTTGATCAAGGGTCAACTGTGTGTTCTATCTTTGAAACACTAAAGGGCAATATGAAATTCTCTGTACAAAAGAAGAAACTAAAGAGTAGAAAGCCCAAGGATTCTTTTTATTTCACCAGACATCTGATTAGAAAGAACAAGCAAACCTTATCTTCAGTGCATTAAAGGAAAGGTCATTGAGCAACTTTTCATTTTCCTCTTTGCATTTTCCTGTGGTACAAGTGTCAGTTCCAGGCAAGAGCCTATCACTTGTTCTTTTATTTTATTTGTTCTCTTTCAAGATTGTTAGAAATCTAAAAATATCATTTTTTCACTTGGTTATTTCTCAGAAAAGACATCCTTCTACCGTTTTACTCTTCTACCTTACTTTATATCCTGTGGACATATTTTTGCTATGTGATTTTTTAGTTATAGTTGTTCATTTGGAAAAGGGTTAATATCAATTCTTGACCCTGTGAAATAGGGGTGAGCTAAAAAGCAATGTGCCTTCATATGAGATACAGTAAAGTCAACTGAGGGAAGCCAGAGAAATTCAATCGTGGGCACTTGCAAAAATCAGATTGCAAACAACTCGTCACATTATAAGTTATTTACACGTTTAGATTGCACTGTAATTGATTTACATAAAAAATGTTATAGGCTGAGCAGAATCTTTGTCAATTCTCAGTACAATTTCAGAAAACATAGATATAACACAGTTTGTACAGAAACATATGACTTAGAAAAAAATGTTTTTAAAATAATACATTTTTTTAAAAAATAAAGAGAAAAAGGTGAAATTATCAGTATATTGGTACCTATCAATTTCTCATTGTATTTATTAAATACACTATGAAACTGAAAAAGTGAGATGAGAAGTATAAAAAGATAAAAATTATTAAGCAGTATTTCTCAAGCACTTCTGAGAGGTAAAATAATATTGCCAAAAAGGCCCAGCCACCAGCCTAGAATTATAATTTAAGCCTATTTTTTTAGTGTACTCTTCTTATTTATTCTTGATGAAACTAAATATTAATTTCTGTATTCTCCACTGTTTCCCCAACATATAATTAGGCTTATAAGCTTACCTCTGAAATTAATAACATTTGTAGATATAAAAGCAAATGCAAATATATACCCATTTTTATAACATGGTAAATGAGGCAGAATTATAAAAATGTAAATAATTAGTAACCAGTAGTATTTTGGAAGGATATTTCAGTAAAAAATATCACAACACTCAATTTTCACTCAAGGGGCTTTTTTTGGTGGGCGATAGACTGAAGAAGGTATCTGGCAGAAGGAAAGGAATATCATTTTAGAATGTATATAAAGATCGTTGCTAATTCCCAGGCATAGTATAAAAATTCGAGTTCCAAGTGACAAAACTAAAAGAAACTGATTTTTAAAACAGTCAAATAAACTAGTGACAGGCAGTGTAAAATTACATATGGAAGAAGTAGCAACCTCGAATCTATTGTTTTAGCTTTAAAGGGAAAAAATGAATGGCGGGGGAAAGGAAGGTCAGACCCGTACTTGGAGCGCCAACACCAGCCAGCGGGAGAACTGAAGGGCTACGCGCTCCTCCCAGGCGGGGTGGAAGGGTTAGCTCTTTGTTCATTTGCCGAATACCACTTGTCTGAGTTCAGGCCTCCACCTGTTTTGCTGGGGAAGGGTTGCGGTGGAATGTCAGCTCTCTGCTCTTTCTCACTGAAAGCATGGGGCAGTTGGGTTCCCTTGGGGTTTGGCTGTAAGCGGCTGGGTATTTCCGAAATGATTTTCTGTTCGGTTAGGTCACTTCAGGGAACAAACTTAGCTTGAAATGTATTTTCTTGGCTTTGCCTATTGGAGGTTCTGGGTTGGAATCTTCTGCAGTACCCTGTCTGGGATATAGGAGGGGCAATAAAGAAACCAAGGGACCCACCGTGTCATTCCTTGAGTACCAAGATCCCTAGACGGTCTACATTCCTGGCTCCACCTTTCAGAGTCTTTCTATACTTGTTTGGTGTGTTATGTCCAGAGAGTTTCGGTTGGAACAGGAATAACCTAGGATTAATGGGTCTACTCCATTTTGGCGGAAAAGGGAAGTACAAATCATTCCTTCTTACGTTCATCATACTTTAGGTGTTTCCTCTTCTTTTCAAAACTTCCTTTAGAAATGCAGATTTCCAAACTAACGTTTCATTTTCTGTGGAAATGAATTTTGAGTATGTGCCTGAGAATTACAGATATTAGACAAAGCACTATCTATAGTTTAGGATTCTTTTTTTTTTTTTTTTTTTCCTTTACAGAGCTTTTTTTCAAGATTATACTATAATGATTCAGAGAAAAAGGAATTTGACCAATGTTACATACCTTAATAGAGCCTAGATTTTCTTTTCTTTTTCTTTTTTTGAGAGAGTCTCACGTTGTCGCCCAGGCTGGAGTGCAGTGGCGCCATCTCAGCTCACTGCAACTTTCGCCTCGGGGTTCAAGCGATTCTTGTGCCTTAGCCTCCCGAGTGCTGGGATTACAGATGCATATTTTTAGTAGAAACTGCGTTTCGCCATATTGTCCAGGCTGGTCTCAAACTCCTGGTCCAGGTGATCCACCCTCCTCTGCCTCCCGAAGTGCTGAGTTTACAGACGTGAGCCACCACGCCCTGCCAAACCCAGAGTTTAAACAACGCCTGTGGCCTGTGAGATTCCAAATCTGGTTTTTTTTTTTTTTTTTTTTTTTTTAAATTTCTCCACTTCATTCTCTTTCTTGAAAGGAATTATTGCTTTGCCTTTCGTTACTGCTAGGTTAAGAGTTCTTTAGTGAAGGAAGGATCAGTCCCAATCATCTTTTTACGTTTTGTGCTTAACACATACTCAGGATTTAATACAGTTTGTTTCTAAATAAGTGCTAATTTGATACCACTTTAAAAAGTTAAAAAAAAAAAAAAAAGTCAAAGTCTTAAAGAGATCAAAGAGTACCCTGGAAAGTAATAAAAGAGAAATCATTCTTTGTAAAAGGACTTTTTTTTTTTTTTCCATATAAAAAAGTAACAGAACTTAAAGGTTCTTATAAAGAGAATAAAAAAGAGATTTCAAATAAATGTAAAATAAGAGCAACTTAACCTGAGACTCGAACATGAAGGGGATTATTAAATCATCTTCTTTCAGCTTTATCTGCAGGGAGTCATCAGTTAAATATGCCAGATGAAGAGTTTGTGATGGAGAACACTTGCTGGATCAAAACCAAGAATGAAAGGTACACTTATGATTTATGACAGATGTTTATCGTGTGCTTTTCAATTTAAAGGAGGAAAAAAATCCTACACATGTCCAGATTGCCAAAAAGTTTTGTTTTTCACATAAACAAATATATCTAGAGATGAAGCAAGGTTCGACATCAAGAGACTTTCTAAAACACTTTTGTTCAATGAGAGAAAGATAAGGATACTTGAACTTCTTTTAAAAACTGTTTGCAGCTAAGCAAGAAACAGTGTGAACATTTTTTTACCTTTCCCCAAATAGCAGATGGAACAAAATACTAAAACATTCTTCAAACACCATTTTACCTAAGATTATTTCATGAAAGAGATGGGAGAAAAATGATGATAAACATTAACTGTGAAAAAATAGTGAATATTTGATATCTGCAGATAGCCATTTTCCTTTAGAAAATTTAGGGATGAGCAGTAGGGAGAGAATATTACATAAATGAGATAGCTGCAGAAACTGATAGTGTTTTTTGATCTTCAGAACATATAATTTAGTGAAAATAAAATTTCCCTAAAATTATTTTCATAAATCTTACCTATATTTATGAAGTAAATATTTCCATATTTATTTTTATGTGTCTGTAGTGTATATATTCTATTTATTACAAATGTGTGCATTTGTATAGGGTAAGCATCTTTACTTTTATCTTATAAGCAGGGATCCTGGCTAGACAAAATATGGTATCTACTTAGGCTGGCTGATATGGAAATTGGTAACACCCCTTTTTACAACTAATTAACTGAAACCTTTGATTTAGGTGGAGTCTGAAACAGTCAGGAGGAGGATGAATTTATTCATCGATACAACAATGGCTCTTATAAGATACAATAATGGCTCTTAAAGACGAGAGCTGCAAATCAGACTGAGTATACATAGTTTGAAAGTCAGAATGGAATTAGGTTTTACCTATACCATGGTAGATACTTGAATCCAATAAAACTCAACTCTTTGAGCTGCGAGTATGTGCATCAATTAAAATAAGTTCTGCACATGTAACCCAGAACTTAAAGTGTAATAAATAAAAGGTATATTTGACTCTGTTTACTTCATTTTTACTGTAATTTATTTTCTATGTTTTCTTCCATCTGTATAATGGTGGAGGTGGCTGAAAACTGCATTCAGAGTGTATGTTCACAACATATTAATTTATTCATTTTGCCAGAACAAAGAGAACCCTAGTTATTGTACATTTGAAACTATCATTGTTTTTTAAAAAATTGTTAGGTACTAAATCATGGAAATTGTTAGAGCTGGAAGTGAATATAGAAACATTATTTGATTTTATTCGATATTTTTCAAATTTAACTTCTATTAAATAAATGAGCTACCTAATCAAGGTTTTCTGCCAGTGTAGTTGTATTTATGATTATTCTCCATGTCGTGATAACAATAGTCAAATATTCTGCTAAATTTTATGTACATAAAATAGTATTTTTGAAATTAGAAAAAGTATAATTAGAAAAATTTTTTCATTTTTAAAATTAAAATATATCTTGCTAGAAGGGTTATACAGGCACATTAGATTAACACTAATTTCTTTTTTTGGAAGTATAGTATAAATAAAATATATTTTAAAACCGAAATATTTATCAGATTTTGGAAATCTTTTGAATTTAAATTTCCACTAGTCATTTAGAGTAAAAGTTTCCGTGTCCTTGTAAAAGGTATCTATTTAATCTGCTGAGACTGAAACATTGCAAAGCTGTACTCCTTTTTAAACGTAGGTGTGCCTATGACACCTTGCAGTGAAGGAAGCTATACCTATAGTGGATAATTCTATTAGGCAAAATGTTTTGGTAAACCCTGTGATTTGATGAAAGTTTCTTATGAAACTGATAAAGGATAACCAACAAAATAATTTTCATTCAAATTGTGTGCAAATGAACCATATTTAAATGAATAATTCATGCTTTCTAATTAATCATGCTCAAAAAGTGTATTCAGTACATACTGGTATTCTTTCAACATGCATGCTTACTAATGAAATGCAAGACAGCAAATAAATAAAAATATTGTTGTATTGATGGTATGGAAATCTGTTGAATTAAAGAAAATGTGAAAAAGAGCAACTGTAATCTATTATTTCCGTGTTGCTCAGATCCATGCCAGGGATTTGTTTGGTTAATGATCAGTCGATATTTTAAGTTCATATTTAAACCTAAACTGAGAGGTTTTTCTTTCTTTCTTTCTTTCTTTTTTTTAAGTTCCAGTACAATTAGAATATTTAGGCTAGCATGAAATTTGCCATTACATTACATGACAAAAGGATCTCGTTTCCTAAAAGTCTTGTACTCTAACATGAACATAGCATGTTCTGGGAGCAGAGTCAAATTTGAGGGATTTGGCATCAATATCTGAAGGTTACCCATTGTATACTTTAGGTATTTCAGTCATTCTCCTGAAGTGATGGCTTACAATTGTTCACTTTAAAGAAATGACACATAAACGTTTTACACTTAACACTGTCTATACAGGAGTTGTATTTCAATTGATTGGGTGAACTAAAATAAATTTGAGAAGAATGTTGAAAAGTGAAGAGTTGTTCTATCTCTAAAGTTCTTTCAAGCACTAAAATTCCAGAGTTCCGTGGTAATCCACCTAGGGAACAGAATCCAGGTTTCTGACATTTTAGCTGTACTTGTCATTATTCATGTCCTGTCAAAAATCTTAAAGCTCAGATAATCTGATAAATAACAGTGTTGGCAAAAATACAGTGTATTTTTTTACTCCTTTATTCACTGAGACCATTCTAGAATACACAATTGTTTGGCAACGCAAGTGATAAAAACCAGATATGGTGAGCGATCTATTGGTATGGATTAATTTTATCTAGGTTTCCTCCCTAAACTTGGCAGCTACTTTTGACATGTCTTAAGTTACTCCATCAAGAATAAAGAATAATTTGTGGCGCATTCAACCACTAAATTTTAATTGACTGTACATAACATTTGTTCTCATGTCTTTGTGGAATAAACCACGACATACAGATAGAAACGTCTGTGGTGGTGTTTTGGCTTATTTCACACAGGCAGTCCAAAAGAATTGTTTATCTGTTTCAAATTAGAAATTAGATAACCGATTTTAATCTTTTTAATAATATAGAGATTTAGTATTTTCAAAGATAAATAAATGAACAAGGAATTGAGTTTGATCCAACACAATGAGTTAAGCTAATAATAGAATTAAGCAAGCCAATAATATATAACTAGACAGTAATAAAGGGGGAGTGGTTTAGTGGCTGTAGGAGCTCATGAGAAAGTTACCCTCCAAAAACTGAAAAAAATGAGGAAACAAGAAGAGAAACAATAGAGCAACCACCAACAAAATTAACTGGCTCTTTTTTTTTTTTTTTGTATAAAAATGAGGGCTTAGTAATATGTGTGACTCAGGGGGAGATCAGTCCTGGTGGCACGTGACAATTTGACCAAATCAGACCTAGTAGGGAATTCTTGATCATCTCCAAATACGAGGGCATATAGAAAATATGCACTCCAAGATCTCATAGGTCCACTTAGAAAGGGGAATAAAACCCAACCTAAAGCTGCCTAAGATTTCACAATATCTATAATTTAAGCACCACTTTGGCATATGTTATATGTATATATAGTATTTTCTTTCTTACATTAAACCTACATTAAACCTATCAAGGTAATTTCGTGGTATGTCTGCTATATTTGAGAAATTCTATGGAATGCTTGAAAAATGTGCATTCCCCAATGATACTTTATGTGGCTGAATGAAAATTTGCATAAGTAGGTATGCCACAAACACGACTTTGAGATTCAGAGGCTGATTGGGAGAAAAACAGCCATTCACTGTCTTATAGTTTAATGTCATAAGTCTTGAAAATTAAGGTCTTAATTTAGCCAACTTTCCAGCACTAGTTTCAACACCAAACATCTCCAAACCTGTCTTGTAACCACTAAACTTTATGTGTATATATACTAAATGTATGTAAACACATCTATGTGTATAGAGACAATTTTTTTTTCAGAATTTTGTTGTAATCCATGTCTCTGGAGGTTAGGACAAGTGTTTTTAAATGTCATTAATACAAATTTGCCATATCCTAAAGATCAGACCCTAACCAGACCAAAAATCAGGTTAGTTCTCTATACCATCACTCCCAGGGAAGCTTGGAACAAGTCTGTCTTTGTTGTCAAGTGCATTCTATATTCACAGTAAGGTTTTCTCCTAAAGTTAACAAACCTGGGAGTGAACTCAGGCAAGCTCTGGTTGAACTAATTCTGAGTATTCAGCAATTTCTTCACAATAACAAGTTGGAAGACGGAAATGTAAGTTATGTGGTTACCTCCGTTAAAATTCCAGTTACTGATTGATTTCAAACCTGGAGACTTCAGTGGAAGATTTGCTCTATGTGTTTGGACAAATCTTCTCTAGGAAAGATATAATTTAAATCAAATCATTGCACATCATGATTGAAACCACTAGTCAGGAAGACTTGTAATCAATGCTATGTGAACAAAATGAATATGTGTAGCTTGATACAATTTCAATGTATTTTTCTTATAGTTCAGATGTAGATATTTTACATTAGGAGCTACAGACTTTGTAAAGCAGTGATGGTATTGTTTTGTGTTACATCTGCCATTACCTTCGAAAATCATTTGGCAGGTTTAGACATGCTCACAATAAATGCAATCATCTCTTAGTGCTCATGTCGTACCAACATAGTCACTTGCTTAATGATTACATTTTTACTTTTTATTTCCTCTAATAGATTCTAAGTAACAGAGGACAAGATGTCTTTGAATTATTCTTATTTTTATAAAGGTATTATATGAGAAATATTGGTGATTGAGACAAAATCTTTCTTATTTTCTTTGTATTACCAGGTATAGAACTTGGTAGACAAAAATTGAAACCATTTTCACATCAGTGAATTTCAGATTTTTATTTTTTATTTTTCAATGGATGTCTGTTTCTCTCTACAACCATATATCTGAGAGCACAGAATGTAGCATCTTTGCTCAGTGTGTGTCTCCAGTGCCTACCACAGTGCTTCGCACGTAGTAGCTGTTAGCTAAATAATGAGTAAATTGAATGAATATAGCCCCATATTTCCTTTATTCATAACTCTGTCAATAAAGAAATGTTATTAAGATGTCTCAATGTAGTTATAGAGCAGATTTTAGCATTTGATAGTTCTAGAATTGGCTAACATATATGTAAGCTGCTATTAAAAAGAAGTTTGAAAATGGTGACTTAGGAAGAAGATAAAGGTTTATTTGTTTTTCATGCAAATGTTCTGGGATGACAGGGTTTGCTATTCTTTCAATGTCATTCAGAGACTTAATCTTATGATAGCTGCAATTGATAAACTTTAAAAAGATCAGACATTAGACATTTCATCAAATGTTTCTTTAAATATATTTACCAAATATCTATACAGTATTGGCCTCTCAAAATTTTTATTTAACATTCGTTTCGAACTTTTAAAAAAGTGTTAAAAGCAACATCATTTAAATAAAAAAACTTTAGCATAGGTTAGTCTTCAAAAATAGATGAACTATAAATAGGATACTTACACTTAATCTGTATATACACACACACATATAACTTGGTCTACAAAAAAATTTTTGAACAGTATGTTAACAGTGATCACCTCTGGGAATTGAATTTATTTAAGACTGTTATTTGAGCATTATATATTTCTATAATGTATGAATTTTAAGAACTTTGGGTATGACTTTGAAAATCTGAAAAAATATATTTAAAGAAGATAAAATTTTGAAGCAATAGTCTGATTATGATAATGCATATTTTAAACATTTGTGGTAGAGCAAAGGAATTATGCCAAAAAACAAAAATCGCCAAAGGTTTTGCCTTTAAAAATCTACCTTCAAAAAGAAAATTTAAAAATTATGAAAATAGTAGTTAATCATTACTTTTCTGCAAATCAGGGTGTTATTAAAATTTTCAAAGATAGTAAAGTGAAATATGTTGTTAACTCTAAGTTTTTAAATCTCAAAGAATAGTGACCATAAATATGGAAACTGTTTTGAAACTACTATGAAAATTATGAAACATTAAATGAAATTATAGCCAAAAATGTGTCAATTTTTACAAACTTGACACAAAAAATGATCCCCAACTTCAATCTGAAAAGAATTGTTCAAAGTTCAATTTCATCTATAAGAGAATCAATATCATCAGTCTTAACTCTTTGTTTATTCAACATGGCCTTTACAATGATGTTCCATGAAATTCCAAATTAATGCATACTTATTTGACCCAACTAATCATTGCAGGAAGTACAAAAGATTGCTTTTCCTAAAGTTTCTCAGAAAATGTTCAAGTAAATATCATATATGGGAGAGGGAAGAAAGGAGTCTGGAAATAAATATATTGAACAAAAATGACTAATGATATTAACTGAACTTTAAGAATTCAATTGTATTAGAAAAGTATTTTCTACTTCAGTTGAAAAACTATGTTTTACTCATTTTGGTTTAATCAATAAATATTTGCGCTTTAGTTGAAGATTTACATTTTATATTTCAAATTTTACCTAATGACTTAAATCTTACTTTCAGGATTTCATCTAGGTGAGATATATGACTTAGTATGCAAAAAGTTTTTGAGAAATTGCTGTAATGACAATAAAAATGTATATGCTCACTTCTGAATAATATAGCAAAGATTCTGTTATTATCTCATTTACAAAACATAAAACTAAATTCCTTCACAATGTTTCTTTTAATCCTCATGAACAACATATGAGAAAAATATCACCATTTTACAGATGAAGAAACTATTTCAAAGTCCTATTGCTGGAATATAGTTGCAATTTGAACCTAAGCAGCAATCTGACTTGACAGTCTAATCACTAAACTACCACATTATAAAGCTGGTATATATCTGAGTTATTTGTAATATGCTAGCACCCTTTCTTCTTGGTCCCCCAAAATTTCAGTAATGATATGTCTGTAATATGGTTATTTGCCTAGTATAGATCCCAGAGTCTTCCATTAGCACCTTCCTAATCATATCTACCTCTTTCCCCACTAAATGATTCAATCTCCTGAAATTTGTAATAATCATTTCTTATGTTTCTTTTCAGTTTAATGGTCTAACTATGCATCCCTAGACATTACCCTTTACTCTAACACGTTTCATCATTTATTTTTGTTGAGTCACTATGACCCCCCATTTATCCTTTTCTCTTCCTATTTTTATTTTATTTTGTCAGCTTTCTTTTTAGAATTGTGCAGGTTTCTTACGAAGGTATATTGTGTGATGCTGAGGTTTGGAGTATGAATGAATGCATCATCCAGGTAGTGAGCACAGTACCCTAGTTTTTCAGCCCTTGCCCCACTCCCTCTCTCTTCTCTCTAGTAGTCTCCAGTTTCTATTGTTCCCGTCTTTACGTCCACGTGTACTCGATGTTTAGCTCCTACTTATAAGTGAATACATGTATGTTTTTCTTTCAGTTCTTCTCTTAATTCACTTTGGATAATGGCCTCCAACAGCATTCACTTACTGCGAAGGACATGATTTCATTCTTTATATGGCTGCCTAGTATTCCGTGGTGTATATGTACTAAATTTTCTTTATCCAGTCCACCATTGATGGGCACCTTGGTTGATTGCATGTCTTTGCTATTGTGAATAGTGCTGTGATGAACACATGGGTGCAAGTGCCCTTTTAGAAAGATTTATTTTCCTCTGGGTATATACCCAGAAATGGGATTCCTGGGTCTAATGGTAGTTCAGCTCTTATTCTTTGAGGAATCTCCAAGTTGCCCTCCTCAGTGGCTGGACTAACTTACATTCCCACCAACAGTATGTAAGTGTCCCCTTTTCCTTACAATTACAGTCATATGTTGCTAAATGACAGTGATGTATTCTGAAAAATGTGTTGTTAGGTGATTTCATCATTGTGTGGAGCATCACAAAGTTTACTTACACAAAACTAGATAGAATATCCTACTACACACCAAAGTATACAGTAGAGCCTTTTGCTCTTAGACTACAAACCTGTGCGGCATATCATTGCACTGAATACCTTAGGCAAAAATATCATTGTTTTATACGTGTTTATTTTGCATATAAACATGTCTTAACACAGAAAAAGTACAGTAAAACTACAACATTATAATCTTATGAGACCGCAGCTGTACATACTACACATGACTGGAATATCATTCTTTGATGCATAATTTGTTGAAGAACACAGGCTATTTGACTTGCAGAGTTTTCCAAGTTTGGATTTTAATGGGTTCATATTTTTATTTCCTGTATATTTCCTGCAAATGGGAAGACTGGTCCAGATTTAAAGTCACTTGGATCTGAACATTTTATTTAGATTTAATAGATAATATTTAGATAAAGTAGATAATGTTGATAATGTGCTCTTTCATCAGGAGCTATGTAATATCTGGTTGTCTCATTTGTTATAATGTTAGTATCTATTCTTGCTTAATACCTAGATTTATACACTTAGCATGAGTTCAAATATTGTGATATTTTAACTTTATCATTTCTTTTTAAATTATTAGATGGGATAGTTTTAAAAACAGATTTTATTTTCTTTCTGATATTTGATTACCCAGTGGTACAGTACATCTAATTAAGACCATATAAATGTTTTCCCTCTACTTATGAGTTATCAAGAACAAATAATAAATTTGTTCACCTTAAAAGTGAATAGTCAGAGTGAAGAGGCCAAGGTGGCTGATTAGCAACAGCTGTGGTCGTGGCTGCCATGCAGAGGAATGAAAACAGCGAGTGAATTCTGCACCTTCAACTGAGGTATCCAGGTTCTCGAAGTGGGACTGACTAGGTGGATGGCTCGGCCCACGGAGAATGAGGAAAAGCAGAGTAGGGCAACAGCCTACCAGGAGCGGCAAGGTGCCAGGGCAGCCCCCAACCCCAGTCAAGGGGGTCAGTGAGTGAGTGTGAGACCCTGCCCAGGAAACCACGCTTTTATCACGGATCTTTGCAATCCACTGAGACTATGCCACCAAGGCCTTGGGTCCAAAGCACAGAGCTGTGCAGTCTCAGCAGAGTGACAGCTTGCTCAGGCATGCAGGGAGACCGAGGAGTTTTGTACTCTCTGGCCCTGGGAATTCCAGCAAGGTGGGAGAGCCCTCCATGCCTCCCCTGGGAGGGAAGCTGTATCCAGGGAACCAAGCAGCATTGTTCTGTGGGCCCCATTCACACAGCACCTCACAAGCTAAGACGCACTGGATTGGAATAGTAGCCTGCCAGATCATAGCCAGTCTGCTTCTTTAAGTGGGACCCCGGTACATCCCTCCTCACTGGATAGGGCCTCCCTGTGGGAATGTCAGCAACTCCAGCCAGGGTTTTATGGACAGACCTCTGATATTTCCCTGGGATGGAGTCCCCCAGGGGCGGGGCAGCTGCCATCTATGTGGTTCAACTGACTTAGCCTTTCCAGCCTGCTGGCTCTGGAGAATCCAGGTGATGTGGACAAAGCGGGTTACTCCCAACACCGCACACCTGCTCTGCCAAGGGGCAGCTAGACTGTCTCTTTAAGTAGGTCCCTGATGCCATTCCTCCGGACTGGGTGAGACCTCAAAACAGGGGTCTCCAGACACCTCCTATAGGAGCATTTGGGCCAGTATCAGGTCGGTTCCCCGTGGGAAGGAGATCCCAGAGGAAGGAGCAGCCTTCCCTGGTGATACTTCCAGATGCAGGAGGGACTGGGACAACTACAGTCTGAAGTGGATCCCCAGCAAACCTCAGCAGCCCTACAGAAGAGTGGCCTGACTGTTAAAACAAACAAACAGAAAGCAACAACAACAACATCAACAAAAAAAGACCCCACAAAAACCCCATTCAAAGTTCAGCAACCTCAAAGATTGAAGGCTCACAAAGATGAGAAACAAAGCAATGGGAAAATGCCGAAAACTCAAAAAGCCAGGTCCCACTTCTCCTCCAAATGACCGTAACACCTCTCTGGCAAGGGCACAGGACTGGATTGAGGCTGAGTTTGCTGAATTGACAGAAGTAGACTTCAGAAGGTAGATGTATTAATCTCTTCTCATGCTGCTGATAAAGACATACCCAAGACTGGGTAATTTATAAAGGAAAGAGGTTTAATGGACTTATCGTTCAGCATGGCTGAGGAGGCCTCACATTCATGATAGAAGGCAAAGGAGAAGGAAAGGCACATCTTACATGGTAGCATGCAAGAGGGCATGTGCAGAGGAACTCCCCTTTATAAAACCATCAGATCTCATGAGACTTATTCATTAGCACAAGAAAAGCATGGGAAAAACCCACCTCAATGATTCAATTACCTCCCTCTGGGTCCCTCCCATGACATGTGATGATTATTACAATTCAAGGTGAGATTTGGGCAAACCACATTAATGGGTAATAACAAACTTTGCTGAGCAAAAGGAGAATGTTCTAACAAAGTGCAAATAATCTAAGAATTATGATAAAGTAATAACAGATAGTGATAACCAGAGTTATAACCAGAATAGCCAGCTATTCTGTTCTTCTTAGAGAAGAACATAACTGACCTGATGCAGCTGAAAAACACAACATGAGCACTTCACAATGCAAACACAAGCATCAATAGCCAAATACACTAAATGGAGGAAAGGATGTCAGAGCTTAGAGACTATCTTGCTGACATAGGACAGGCAGACAAGTTAGAGAAAAAAGAATGAAAAGGAACAAAGAAAGCCTCCAGGAATTTTGGAATTATGTAAAAGGACCGACCTTGCAACTGATATGGGTAACTGAAACAAAAGGGGCAAATGAAACCAAGTTGGAAAATATACTTAAAGATATCATCCAGGAGAAACTTCTCCAACTAGCAAGACAGGCCAATATTCAAATTCATGAATACAGAGAACCTCAGTAAGATACTCCACAAGGAGATCCACTGCAAGAAATATAATCATCAGATTCTCCAAGGTCAAAATGAAAGAAAAAATGTTAAGTGCAGTCAGAAAGGCCAGGTCACCTACAAAGAGAAATCCATCAGACTAACAGTGGACCTCTCAGTGGAAACTCTATGAGCAAGAAGAGATTGAGGGCCAATAGTCAACATTCTTAAAGAAAAGAATTTCGAGCTCAGAATTTCATATTTGTCCAAACTAAACTTTGTAAGTGCAGGAGAAATAAGATCCTTTTCTGTCAAGCAAATGCCAAGTGAATTTGTCACCACTAGGCCTTTCTTGCAAGAGCTCCTGAAGGAAGCATTAAATATGGAAAGGAAAAAATGTAACAAAAACACACTGAAGTATACAGACCAGTGACACAATGAAGCAACCACATAAACAGTCTGCAAAATAACCAGCTAGCATCATGATGGCAGGATGAAATTCACATGTAACAATATTAGCCTTAAATGTAAGTGGGCTAAATTATCTAAGGAAAAGACATAGAATGGGAAGCTGGATAAAGAGTCAAGACTCATTGGTGTGCAGTCTTTAAGAGACCCATCTCATGTGCAAAGATACACATAGGCTAAAAATAAAGGGATGGAGGAAAATTTACCAAGCAAATGGAAACAACAACAAAAATAAGGAATCACAATCTTACTTTCTGACAAAAAAGACTTTAACCCAACAAAAATCAAAAAAGGCAAAGAAGGGCATTACAAAATGGTAAAGAGTTCAACTTCAATTTGACAAGAGCTAAATATTGTAAATATATATGCACCCAATACAGGAGCACCCAGATTCACAAAGCAAGTTTTTAGAGACCTACAAAGAGACTTAGACTCCCACACAATAATAGTGGAGACTTTAGCACCCCACTGAGAATGTCAGACAGATTATTGAGACAGAAAATTAACAAAAATATTCAGGACCTGAACTCAGCTATGGGGCAAGTGGATCTGATTGATACCTACAGACCTCTCCACTCCAAAGCACAGAATATACATTCTTCTCATCACCACATAACATTTACTCTAAAATTGATCTCATAATTGGAAGTAAAACACTCCTCAGCAAATGCAAAAGAATTGAAATAATAGCAAACAGTTTCTCAGACCACCACACAATCAAATTCGAACTCAAGATTAAGAAACCCATGCAAAACCACACAACTACATGAAAATCTAACAACCAGCTCCTGAATGACTCCTGGGTAAATAATGAAATTAAGGCAGAACTCAAGAAGTTTGAAACTAACGAGAACAAAGAGACAATGTACCAGAATCACTAGGATGCAGCTGAAACAGAGGGAAATTTACAGCATGAAATGTCCACATCAAAAAGCTAGAAAGATCTCAAATCAACTACCTAACATTATAACTAAAAGAACTAGAGAATTAACAGCAAGTAAACCCCTAAGCAAGCAGAAGACAAGAAATAAGCAAGATCAGAGCAGAACTGAAGGAGACAGAGACAAAAAATACCATTAAAAAAATCAATGAATCCAGGAACTGATTATTTTTTAAATTAATAAAATAGACTGCTAGCTATACTAATAAAGAAAAAAGAGAGAATAATCAAATAGACACAATGAGAAATGTTAAGGGGGATATCACTACTGACCACTGCTTCCAGCTTATTCCCATTCAATGTGACATTGGCTGTGGCTTTGTCATATAGGGCTCTTGTTATTTTGAGGTATGTTTCTTCGGTACCTAGTTCATTGAGAGTTTTTAATATGAAAGGATGTTGAATTTTATTGCAGGCTTTTTCAGCATCTGTTGAGATAACCATGTCGTTTGTCTTTGGTTCTCTTTCTGTGATGAATTGCATTTATTGATTTGATTTGCTGGTATTTTATTGAAGATTTTTGCATTGATACTCCCATTCTGTGGAATGCTGTTGATATCCATTATGTGGACAGAAATACAAGCAACAATCAGATAATACTATAAACACTTCTATGCACATAAACTAGAAAATCTAGAAGAAGTAGATAAATTCCTGTATATATACACATTCTCAGTTCTGAACTGAAAAGAAATTGAATCCCTGAATAGACCAATAATAAGTTCTGAAATGGAGGCAGTAATAAATAGCTTACCAACCAAAAAAAGCCCAGAACAAGATGGATTTATAGCTAATTATACCAGAGGTACAAAGAAGAGCTGGTACTATTTCTAATGAAACTATTCCAAAATATCGAAGAGAAGTGACTCCTCCCTAACTCATTCTATGAGACAAGCATTATCCTGATATCAAAACCAGGCAGATACATAACAAAAAAAGAAACTTCAGGCCAATATTCCTGAGGAACACTGATGCAAAAATCCTCAATAAAATACTGGCAAACCAAATCCAGCAGCACATTAAAAATCTTATCCACCACGATCAAGTTGGATTCATCCTGGGATGCAAGGCTGATTCAACATATACAAATCAGTAAATGCAATTCATCACAAAAACAGAACCAGAGACAAAATCTACGTGGTTATCATGATAGATGCAGAAAAAAGCCTTCAATAAAATTCAACATCCCTTCATTTAAAAAACTCTCAATAAACTCAAGGAACATACCTCAAAATAATAAGAACCACATATGACAAACCTACAACCAATATCATACTGAATGGGCAAAAGCTGGAAGCATTCCCTTTGATAAGTGGTACAAGACAAGGATGCCCCCTCCCACCAGTCCTATTCAGCATAGTACTGGAAGTTCTGGCCAGGGCAAACAGGCAAGAGAAAGAAATAAATCATATCCAAGTAGGAAGAGAGGAAGTCAAATTATCTTTGCAGCTGACATGATCTTAACCTGATAAATAACTTCAGCAAAGTCTCAGATTAGAAAATCAATGTGCAAAAAGTGCTAGCATTCTTAAACACTAGCCACAGGTAAGCAGAGAGACAAATCATGAATGAAGTCCCATTCACAACTGCTACAAAGAGAATAACATACCTAGGAATATGGCTAACAAGGGAAGTGAAGGACTTCTTCAAGGAGAGCTACAAACCACTGCTCAAGGAAATCAGAGAGGACACAAACAAATGGAAAAACATTCCATGCTGATGGATAGAATCAATGTCATGAAAATAGTCATACTGCTCAAAGTAATTTATAGATTCAATATTATTCCCATTAAACTAACATTGTCATTCTTCACATAATTAGAAAAAATACTTAAAAATTCATATGGAACCAAAAAAGAGCCCAGATAGCCAAGGCAATCCTAAGCAAAAAGAACAAAACTGGAGGCATCACGCTACCCAACTTCAAACTGTACTCCAAGCCTACAGTAACCAAAACAGAATCCTACTGATACAGAAACAGGCACATAGACCAATAGAACAGAATAAAGACCTCAGAAATAAGCCTGCACACCTAAAACCATCTGATCTTCAACAAACCTGACAAAAACAAGCAATAGGGAAATGATTCCCTATTTAATAAATGGTAATTGGAGAACTGGCTAGCCATACGCGGAAAATTGAAACTAGACCCCTTACAGCTTATACAAAAAATAACTCAAGATGGATTAAACATTTAAATGCAAAACCAAAAATTACAAAAACCCTAGAAAACAATCTAAGCAGTGGCATTGATGTCATAGGCATGGGCAAAGACTTCATGCTGAAAACACCAAAAGCAATTGCAATAAAAGCAAAATTTGACAAATAGGATCTAATTAAACTAAAGAGCTTCTGCACAGCAAAAGAAACTATCATCAGAGTGACCAGATAACCTACAGATGGGAAAAATTTTTGTGACCTACCCATCGGACAAAGGTCTAATATCCAGAGTCTACAAGGAACTTAAACAAATTTGCACACACACACACACACACTCACAAGCATAACCCGATTAAAAAGTGGGCAAACGACATGTCCGAACACTTCTCAAAAGAAGACATTTATGTGGCCAACAAACATGAAAAAAAGCTGAACAACACTAATCATTAGCGAAATAAAAAATCAAAGCCACAATGAGATACCATCCGATGGTAATCAGAATGGCAATTATTGAAAAGTCAAGAAGCAGCAGATGCTAGCTAGGCTGTGGAGAAAAAGGAACACTTTTACGCTGTTGGTGAAAGTGTAAATTAGTTCAATCATTGTGGAAGACAGTATGGTAATTCCTTAAAGATCTAGAGGCAGAAACATGAATACCATGCAACCTAGCAATTCCATTACTGGGCATATACCCAAAGCCATATAATTTATTCCATTATAAAGATACATACGTGCATGTTCATTGCAGCACTATTCACAACAGCAAAGACATGAAATTAACTCAAATGCCCATCAATGATAGACTAATGAAGTAAATGTGGTACATATACATCACAGAATACTATGCAGTCATAAAAAGGAATGAGATCATGTCCTTTGCAGGGACACGAATGGACCTGAAAGTTCTTATCCTTAGAAAACTAATGCAGGAACACAAAACCAAACTCTGAATGATCTTACTTAAAAGTGGGAGCTGAATGATGAGAACACACGGACACATGGGGAGGAACAACACACACTGGGGCCTCTCCAGTCGGGGGTGGCAGGAGAGTGTCAAGAATAATAGCTAATGGATGCTAGGCTTGATACCCATGTGATGTGTTGATCTGTACAGCAAACCACCATGGCATATATTTACCTATGTACCAAACCTCCACATCCTGCGCATGTACCCCAGAATTTAATATAAAAGTTGGGTTAAAAAAGTGAATAGTTAGGCTTCTATTTTTCTACAGTATCATGATGAAGTTACGTAAACAAGGTTTTGATCTGTTCTGTATTTATATCTTTCTGGAGTGCTTTTATTTTCTGTAGGTTTGATATTTTATATTATTTATTCTCTTTTTTGTCATTATACTTTTTATGGAGTTTGGGCCTTAGCCCTTTTCGATTGCTCATTGTTATATGAAATCAGTCTTTTCTGGATCTTTAAAAGAAGGCTAGCTCAGGGTAGGTTTTCTAATGTCATAGAACTTTATCTTCTGTGTTTTTTTTTTTTTTTGTAGTTTTAAAGACTATAATAATTTATTTTTGAAATTCCCTAGCTCTGCTCCATCCCCTCAGTATCCTCTCAAAATCATCTGTCCTTTCCCTCTATATTCAATATCCTACTTATTTTAACTTTTATTCCCATTAATTTCTCTTCTATGTGGAGCTATGTCATGGAAGGAAATTCTTGCTAGTCTGTTTCAAAAGCTCATAGGTAATAGATCTAACCAGAACCCATGAACGCACCTGCTGGTGAATTGGTCAAAACTACTTTCATTTTAAAACTATCACTCTAAAATACACCCATGAGACTTTCTTGTTGGTCTTTGATACTCATATCAATCATTATTCCTTTGGTGATATGTATTATATTCATATACATAGTTGATTTATCTTTTGCATTAATTTTTAAGATATATGGTTTATTTCTTTTTCTCTGTATAAATAATCATTTTCAAGGGTCTTAATTACTTTCCTCAGAATGTATTATAAATATCAGCAAATCTTTTTTATTTTATATCTACATCTTAAAAAAAAAAATCTCTGATTTCTTATTCCTTCACGGTTAATGTAACCTTCAAGAAGAAATTCCAAGTACATCCTGAGAAGCTGTTTGAACAGTCTTTATCATTTTAACACCCTAACTTTCAAAAGTGAACCTGAATAAATATTTGCTGAATAAATATCTGAAATGAACTTGCATCTACGTATTTATATCATACTAACAATTCACTTTAGTAAACTCCATCAATTGAAGATGACATTCTTCAAGTTGTAGAACGAATGACACAAACATATAACATTCAGTTAAAAATGGAATATTTCATAAAATATAATTATAACAGAGTAATAAATTAACTCACTTTCTCTACAGTATATTCATAATGCACAAAGTAATAAGTCTCAAAATTCATACTTTTAACCTTGACAACTCTTGTCTGCTAAGACTCAATTATAGGTGGTCTGCTTTCACATAGAATCACATAGAATATAGAAAAAAAGAAAAAAGACATTGCTACCACTCTAACAATACAAAATGAGGAAACTACAAAATCATAATTTTTTACAATAAACCCATCTGAAACAGGTTGCAAAGTAAACAAGTAGATTGAAATCTAAGGAAAGATAAATCTCTCCAAGAAGACATGGGAAATAAGCACTGACTTACCTTCGGTAAAGTTTAGAAGGAAGAGAACTTGGGTGCCACATACAAATTTAAGAAAAATACAGGTAAAATTTTTAGTGATGTGTTCAAGGATAAGTAGAAATGATTATGCTAGAGTATAGAAACTCTGAGAAAATTAAACACAGAAAGTTTTAAGTAACTCTTAAAAGTAATTGGGTGTCCAAAGGAAAAAATGGTAGCAATATGGGTTTATAGAATATGTAAAAGGAAAATGCATAAAAATAATATCACAAAAAAGAGAAAATAATTGTATATACACTTTAGAGTCAGAAAATAACTTACTTTCTTCATCCTATCCTGTCAATGATCTTTTTCTTTACTGACCAATGTAAGTTTTCAAGGAAGCTGTAATTCCTTAGCCTGGCATAGTGTAGGCTTGAGTATAGGAAGATATTTTTTGCAATGCGTGGACTCTAGCTAAGACTTATCCACCTCTTCTTATCTTATTCTTTAATAAGTAACCAGAGGAAAATAGTGTTGCTGCTTCATAGTGACACTTTTCAGGCCGTTCATCAAAGATTTGTTAGCTAGTGCTTCTAAAATTTTTCATTGATTGCATTTACATGAGTCATACTTTTCAATTATACAAGTTCATTAGCATTATATGACATTAGTATATTACGTTTGTTGTGACAGTCATATTAAAGTCCAATTATCACTAGTTATCATCATGGCAGTTTACTCATTCTCTAGATTTTCTAGCCTATTTCCATTGATATTAAAATGCATTTCTCCAGGTTAAAGTAGTATTTTTTATAACATGTCTTTTTACTCTACTTACTCATACATGTGATCTGGGCCAGAATAGTTTTGTTCCTCTTCTCCCTTAATAGAAAGTTCTCACTGAATTTCATAGTCTAGCTTCAAACTTACCTCTTTATTCTGAGTTCTTAGTAAATTTTTTTATTTTTGGCTCTGAAAACATTTATTTGTAAATATTTTAAGGTGGTTGGTTGTTGCTGCTGGGTGTTACCTCTTTGGATTGATTGTAAATATCCTGATGGATATTTACTGTGGAATGGGTTTTCCAGCTTTTTTACTTTTTCTGAAGTGTTTAGCATTTAACACACAATTGGTGTTCAGTGAATCTTAACAGAGTCACTGATAAATTGATGTAAGCTTTCAGTCTTTAAGAAATCCATGACTATATTTTAGAAAACATTTCTGTGGAACATCTATTCATCCATCATGCTTATTTTCCTCTTGGTATTGCAAACTGTAAATGTTTTTCTACCATTAGCATAAATACCTGCACAGGATCTTTCATGTGTTTCCTTTGCTACAGATTTTTCCCATAACTGTCATTATGCTTACATTGTGCATTTTAATGCATAATGGAAAACCTGCATGCATTGTGCACAGTGGCATAATGTATTCTTCAGGGTGATAAGTTATGTTTCATGTAATGTCAGTTCCTATTCCTGAATTTACTCTGCTCTCAGCAGATGTGTTTCAAATTAACAGAGCATTAGTCCCTAATCAAGGAAGTATTTAGAAATATATTTTTAATTAAAATGAACCATTGGGAGGAATAAATAGTATTAGAATTTTTGTGTTAATTTGACATAATACATTACCCATATATCTCTGTGCATTAGTAAAGATTAGACTATTGGAATTTCTGTAAACTCAATATAAAAATTAAGGCAAATGGAAAGAAGCAGATTTAATAGAACATTAGATATAAAAGCTTAAAATCATGGAAGTTATGATGGAAATCAAATCACAACATATACATTTGTAAAGAACTAAAGCAATTATATACTCAAGTCATTCTCTTACTTATAAGCAGTGAACACTACAAGACAGATGCATCACCTGTTTTTAATTACAGAGAATATGTGGCCACCCTTTGTTGTCTTCTTTGCTGTTAAGAAATTTTTCACATTTCAGCTATAGAGAACAATAAAGCCAGTCTCCTTGTGTGTTTGTTAAAATACATTAATCCCACTTATGGAGCTCCAAAAAATGCATTTTGCATCTTAGGTCTGCACTGTAAATGCCCAAGTTCTAACACCAAAGATTCTATAGTTTACTTTTATACATTAGCAAAAGTGTTGATAATATGAAAAACAAGCAAAACAAGATTCAGATCTGCCAGATACCAGCTGTGAAGAGACAAAATCTTGCAGAATATGTGAATAGTAGAAATGTTAAACGTTTTCAGTCATTGGAGCCTGAGGTCCTTTCATCTTATTAAAATTATAGCAAGAAAATATTGTTCAATATGAAAATATTATTGGGATCAAGCTTATTTTTTTGGTGTGATCTTATCAAGAAACAAATCTATATAATATTTGTAACCCACGTACTGTAGGGCATGGGTGATAACTTTCTTAGTAACTCTTTCGGGATATACGTAAGGTTACTTAGGGCATGACATGGTACTCAGCAATTGAAAATGAACTTGTAAAAAGAAAGAGATTCCTTCCTCCAAAGTATAAACTTACACAGCATCCCATAGAGAGTCTTTGAACCAGATTCAGAACCAAAATGCAAAAAGGTGTGAAGATCTATTGTGCCAGAGAAATTACAGACTCATATGCTTTTCTTATAGCTACAAAGAATCAAAACTAGGACTAACAGGCAAAAGACAGGAACTATCAATAACAAGTTCTAAAGTCCCCGAAGCAAAAACAGGACATCCCTGGAAAAACGGTCAGAAGAGGATACAAATAAACTTGTTTAATGGCTGTGTGAGGAGGATGCAAAGATGATTGACAATATCTCTTATATATCTTCTATAATTAATTTTATACAAAAAATATACTATTTGCAATTCTCATTACAGAATTTGGGTTCTGGTAGGATTTACAAAGTTTTTATTATGCTGATAAATAATTGAAATCCTAGTTACATTGTTGTATGCAAATATCTGGATGAGGTAGATATCGCAGTAAAATTTTTGGTTATGTGAGAATAAAGCTAGAAGAGCAGGACCTTGTTCCTAATTTGATTTAAAGAGACATTTAATTTTTTGTCTCGTGTGCTGGTTTTCCCCAAATGACCTCAATTAGGATGGTGGCTCACATTTAGAGAAGCTCAATAAACTTTTAGCAATGTCAATTGTTAGTTTTGGGTACTTAAGCAATTTTCTCTCTCCAAGCTTCACATGGCTCAGTCAGAAAATGTAAACAATAGTTACTCAACAAAAATTTTGTGAAGACTAAAGGATACAATGAACATTTCTATATCTAGATCAATGCCTAGCACATATTAGCCACTCAAATAGTTGTATGAACCAATTGTACATAATAGACTTGACACCGTTCCTAACGTCATTGTTCACAACTTTATAGTACCCTTTGTAATGTATATATACTTTAGAGATTTTTTTAAATAACTGAATGATCACTTTTCAGTCTCATATGAAAGCATGATGAATAGAAACAACTCTCTTAGCACTAGCCTGTAAAGCCATTGTGGCTTTATTATGAAGAGCAGATGCCTCAGGATCTCTATGCTCAGAAGTTACTATATGAATTCAGAAAGATGAAACAAATTACTCTGTACCACTGGATGCTTAAACAGGCAGTTATATGTGTGAATGCTTCCATTTACCAAATTTGGAGAAACAGCTGTTATTTATATGGAACTTGGAGTTTATTATGTATGTGACTCAAGTTCACCCTTAAAAACTAGAATGCAATCTTGTGATTTAGGATTTGCCTCTGCCTTCTTCTGAAAGTAAAAGCCCCCAGTCAGTACTGGTGAATTATTCCTAAACAATCTGAAGGCCCAAAGCAGAAAGATAAATATACAAAAAAGTGATATTTGCAAACCATCTCAAAATGACCAATAATTTGATATAGTATATAAACTTATCTTGAAAGTAGTCATTTCCCTGCTTTATTTGTACCCAAATTTACTACTGGATACGGGCAGAAAGCAAAACCATGTTATACACTCCCCACCCCTTACCAAAAACTTCTGACATTAAGCTCTTGCTGAAATATGATTTGGGGTCACTTTACTGCTATAGATTAGAAGAATTAAGAGTGTTTTCATTGCGAGTAGCTTTTTTTACGTAAGTAAAAAAAGGTAAAATAATCACGCAGATCATATGTCAATATGCCTTCCATATGTTGTATATACACAGTATAAATGCATGTAGAATATATATGTAGACTACTTAGAAATACACATACACAGTCTTGTTTCAGTACCTTTCAGGTATAATAGGTGGCAGGCAGATTGAAAGCATTTTATTTATGGTGGGACATTGAGAAATGTTGAGCATCAATAAAATGGAAATCAAATTGCTATTAGAGTCAAATATTTAAGTATGAGCCTAACCATGGCAAGGAAATTAGAGGAAAAAAATTGAGAATTAAAAATATATTTTATTAACCAACTTTGAGTACTCTACTTAATGGGAATATACCACAAATTCTACTAAAATAAATGCAGTAAGAAAAATGCTTCAAAATGTGTATGCATGGGAGCTGGGTTCAATGTTAGGAACAAGTGCAAGTGATGACTTGATTCGGTTAAGGTGGCTATCAGTTTAGTTTACTATCAAACCTGCAACAAGCTGTGCAGAGATCACTCACGCCTCCTTTGTTCATCCTGGGATGCACCGATAATTCCGGAGATTCAGCAGCATGCTTGTTGCAAGAAATCCATTAGGACTAAGAAATCCCAAACCAAAAGTTCAGATCACTACAACAAAAGGAAATTCTTGCTGTTGCAAAGTTACACACAGCCACATGACATTTCTCATGTCAAAACTTGTCCCACTGCAGATTTCAGTGTAGGTGGCCTGGCAATAGCTTTTCACGAGGTAGGAGCAAGCATATGGTGTTTGGTATTTTCATAGATTACTGTCTCCTACAATTCCCTCCCCTACTTTGGAGAAATTGAATACTGTGTGGTATGTTTTTAAATGATTTTTTACGTTAATATAAAATGTATGTTAATCACTATTAAGATAAGCTGCTACTGGAATATTCTCAACAAGATACCACTGACAGTAAAACAAATTCAAAAATATGTTCCTTAGGAGAATAGTCTCTCAAAATAATTACAGTGGTAGACATAAGAAAATACAAAATATATGCTGCTAAATGTCTCAGTTATGAAACTTAATTGAGGTTTCTCACTTCAGATGATGTAAAAAGTTGAAAAGAATATTGCATCTATCATTACAACAAGAGAGAGCTGAGGATACAGGACAACCAAATAACCAAAAACCAATGAAACTACAGGCTTCCTCCAAGGAGAAAAGGTGCATGCATTTGCTTACTTGGAGCAGATTTTGCCAAACATCACACAAGCTGGGGGAAAAAAGGCTAAAATTTTAACAAATTGTAAAAACTTGATTGTGGGCTGGCATGAGAAATTAGGAGTTATACACACTCTATACAATCATTCAAATGATTTTCTCCATGGACATCACCAGGTCCTCATAAGAAACATTTGGACAAAACAAGAGTCCTGAGAAACTTCCCTCATGGTATAGGAATAGACCTCATGGGGACAGAAGTGGTAGCTTTTGCCTGAAAGGCTCAAAGCCCTCCATGAATCCATTTTCTCTATTTTTCCTAAGGAACTTTAACATATTGGAGGAATGGCAGCAAACACTGTTATCGTTGTGGCATTGCTATAAGCCCGTTTGTAGCCAAGGAAAGAGAACAGAAAAAAAAATTCTGTCTCAGGAGATGGGGAAGGTGGGGAGAGGTACAAATACAAAACAATTAAAGCTCAAGAGAAGAAGTCATGAGAACTCTTTACTCCTGAAACCCAAACACAATGCCTGCTTAAGACCAAGGTCAAGAAGAAAAATCAGAAGAGAATATCCACTCCCCATATACCATCATTAGGCCAATAAGCACAAAAAGGTAAGTAACACTGTCTTCAGAGAAAGGGATGAGAGAGAGGAGGCACAGTGCAAAGTAATCCCAGCATTTGAGAAGCCAAGGCAGGAGAATCTCTTGGGCCCAGGAGTTTGAAACCAGCCTGGGCAACATGGCAAGACCCTGTTTCTACAAAAAAATATAAAATTTAGCTTGGCATCGTGGCACGTGACTATAGTCCCAGCTGCTTGGGAGGCTGAAGTGAGAGTATAGCATGAGTCTGGGAGGTTGAGGCCACAGTAAACCATCATTGCACCATTGTACTTCATTCTCGGTGACAGAGCAAGACTCTGTCTCAAAAAACCCATTCAAAATACAAGTTAAACTAGAGAAATTTGAAATCTACATTGCAACAAGGAAAATGTAATAGTAACGCAACCCAAACACAGTTCTATACCTGACACTGTTAACACAAACTGCACAATAAAGGCCTAGCAGAAGAATATTCATGTCCACTTCCAGGCGTAAAGTTCTTCATTTGAGTGCTTACTGTCCTACACAACAACATGGATGAATCTCAAGTGCTTTGTACTAAAAGAAGGTGAGATACCGTATGATTACATATACACGATGTTCTGGAAAATGTAAGACAACAGGGAAAGAAAACAGACCAATGATTGCAAGGGTCTGGAGATGGGAGAGAGATTAACTACAAAGGGACATGGGTGAATCTTATTCTATATGTTGATTGTATTGTTGGCTTTACAACAGCATACATTGGTCAAAGTGTACAGAACTATACACCAAAAAGGGTGAATTTTAGTTTGAAAGTTGTACTCTGAGAAAACGAAAATAAATTAATTATAAAATACATCATAGACTTGAGAGATTTTTAAAAACAGAAATATTACAGTAAATGTATATGGCATTTTTAGATAGCTCTTAATTTCTAAATGTCAACATGTGGGGTACACATAGAAGCGAGGATATAATGAGACTATTTTCCTTTTGAAGAAACAAAAGCACATAAACATATAAAGACCCTGACTGTCCTAAATAAAGAAAAACTAGATTTTTAAAAAATGTGTATAATACATCTTAAAGGAATACTATTTCGTGGAATGTACTTTGAGATAAGAGGACTTCACAAGGTCTAGACTTTGAAGAATCCATTACTATGTATGTATTGACTAAGAAGCATTTGCCAAGTAAGTTATTTTAAAGAAGTACAAAATTGTTACTGAAGAAAACAATATATCTCTTCATCCCTCAAAGGATAGTTGAGTTGAAATAATTGGCCAGTAGAAAGTTATTCTCTCAGTGTTAATGCTACCATAACTGTGTAAAATTAGCCCCCTAAAACTTAGAGCCACGTCTATGGAAGCTGTACTAATGAAAGACCCAACTGGAAGTCACTGCATGATCAGTATCAGGAAGGGCTAGCTATGTAAGTTTGGTAATACAAAGAAAAATAAAAACTGTGAGAAACCTTTCCCAAAAAACAGGGAAATAAAATTTTCATTAAAAGTACTAAAGATAGAGGGTTCTGGGAAGATGGTAGAGTAGAAAACCCCAAGAATCGTTCTCTCCACCTAGACAACAATCGCACTGGTGGAATATGTCTGACGTCAATATATTGGAATTCCAGAATTTGTTGAAGGCTTGAAAATTCTAGAAGGCTTGTGAATAATTTAAGCTTTAAACACAGTAGCAGCCACTCATTTTTCAGCCCCAGACTCGTGGCAGGCAACTGTGTATGTCTTCCTGGAGCAGCCTGCACTCAACACGCCAGAGCCAAGGTGGTCAAAACAGGACCCTGTCTTCAAATATCAGAAATCTATGCACTGATTGTTGATTGCTACTTCTGATCACAGAGGTGCAGGCAAAGAGGTAAGCAGCCATTATGCTGCACCTCCTCTCAGAGGCACATACATATATAAACCCTCACATATGTAGTCAAATTATTTTTGACAAGGATGCCAATACCATTCAATAGGGAAGGGTCAGTCTTTTAAATATATGGTGCTGGGAAAATTTCAAAGAATGAAGTTGGATTATACGCAAGTAATGACATTGGACTCTTACCTAACACACATACAAAAATTAACTCAAAGTGGATCAAAGACCTAAATGTACTACCTAAAATTATAAAACTTTTAGAAGAAAACATAGGGAAAATGCTTCATGACACTGGATTTGGCAGTGCATTCTTGGGTGTAACAAAAAAAACCATGAGCAACAGATGAAAAAATAGACAAATTAGACTTCATAAAAATGTAAACAATAAGTGCATCAGAGGACTATCAACAGTGTAAAAGGCAACCCAGAGAATGGAAGAAAATACTTATGAATTATGTATTTGATAAGGGATTAGCATCTAGGATACATAAAGAACTTCTAAAACTCAACCACCACCACCACAACAAAAAAAATTGGATGAATAACTTGAAAAAAATGGACAAATAACTGGAATAGACATTTCTCCGAAGAAGATATCAAATAACGAATAAGCACATGAAAAAATGCTCAACATCACTAGTCATTTGACAATGCAAATTAAAACTACAGTGAGAGATCATCCCATGCTCATTAGAACAGCTACAATTAAACAACAACAACAAAAGATAATAAAACGTGTTGTCAAGATTAGGAGAGAGGAGCAGGTGGAGCAAGATGGCAGAAAGGAAAGCTCCACCAATTATCTCCCCCTCACCCGAAAGGACACCAAGTCAGCAACTGTCTACATAAAAAAACACTGTCATAAAAAACAAAATTCAAGTGAACACTCACAGCACTTTGTTTATCTTCATACTGCTGAAAGAGGTTCTGAAGAGATAGAAAAAACAGTCCTGAATCACCACCACCACCACTCCCCAGCCTTTGGCAGTGGTGATGTGGTGTGGAGACCATCTCTGGGTGCTTGAGGGAGGCAGAACACTGCAATCGTGAGGCATTGAACTCAGAGCTGTCTTGTTAAAGCACAAGGAAAACTGGCCCAAACTCAGCAGATGTTTGCCCACTGAAGGAGCATTTAAACCAGCCCTAGCCAGAGGGAAATCACTGATCCCAGGGGTCCAAACCTGAGTATCCACAAACCTCGTCATGGAGGGCTACAGCACTCTGTGTCTCCAGGTAAACTTGAAAGGCAGTCTAGATCATAAGGACTGCAAACAGTCGACTGTTAGTGAGTCTTAGTGCTGAACTAGGCCTAGAGAGACTGGACTGAGGGTGCAGTCAACATACTGAGACACCAGCTTGGGCAGCCAAGGGAGTGCTGGCATCACTCCTCCCTTAATCCCTGGCTATACAGCTGTTGACTTCAAAAGAGGCTCCAAAGAGACTCCTTCCTTCTGCTTGAAAAGAGGAGTGGGAAGAGTGGGGAGGACTTTGTTTTGCCTCTAGGATACCAGCTCAGTCACAGTAGGATAGGACACTGGTCAGAGTTGTGAGGCCCCTGTTCCAGGCCCCAGCTCCCAGATTACATTTCTAGACACTCCGTGGGCCAGAGTGGAACCCACTGTCTTGAAGGAAGGACCCAGTTCTGGCAGAATTCATCAACTTAACTGAAGAGCCCTTTTGCGCTGAATAACCAGCAGTGATACCCATGTACTACATCGAGGGCCTTGGGTGAGTCTCTGGGACTTGCTAGCTTCAGGTGAAACTCAGTACATTACCAACTGTGGGGGCCATGGGGCAAAACTCCTGCTGCTTGAGAAAAGTGGAGGGAAAAGTAAAGGGGAATTTGTCTTGGAACTTAGGTGCCAGCACGGTCACCAGGGACTAAAGCAACAAGTGGGCATTTAGGGAGCATCCCAAGCCCAGGAACTCTGTGGTTCTTGCAGACTCATAGAGGTCTGCAAGACCTTTATTGTTTTGGACAAGATCCAGTAAAAGTCTCTGGAGACGAGGCAGAGATTCTTGTTCTCTTCCTTTACTTTCTGCCAAACATATAGAGTCTCTCACTCTCGCTGTTCTGAGCCACCCAACATTTCGGGACCTGCCCTGGGCCAGAGGGGAGTCCACTGCCTTCAAGATTGTGTCCCAGGCCCGGCAGCATTCACGACACACTGACTTAAGAGACCATGAGCCTTAAGGGAACATCAGCAGTAGTCTGGCAATACTCCTGGGGGCTTGGAGTCGCTGTTGGTACAGGGGAGGCTCCTCTGCTTTTGGAAAGGGGAGGGAAGAGTGGGAAGGACTGCATCTTGTGGTTTGAGTGCCAGCTCAGCTGCAGTACAATAGAACACCCAGTAGACTTCTAAGGTTTGTGACTCTAGTACCTGACTCCCAGAAGGCACTTCTTGAACCATTTGGGGCCTGAAGGACCTTGCTTCACTGAAGGGAAGGATACAGGCCTGGCTTGTTTTGTAAACTACTGATTGTGGAGCCCTAGGACCTTGAGAGAACAGGGAGTGGCTATGGCAAGCCTTGGGCGAGATCTAGAACTGTGCAAGCCTCATATCTGACCCAGTGTAGTCACAGTGGTGTTGGCCACAGGGGTGCTTGTGTCACTACAGATTTAGGTGGCTCAGAACAGAGAGAGTGAGAAACTCTATATGCTTGGCTGAAAGTAAGGGAAGAGAACAAGAATTTGTGCCTCATCTCCAGAGAATTCTACTGGATCTTGTCCAAAACAATAAAGGTAGTAACCTCCATGAGTCTGGAAGAACCACAGAGTTCCTGGGCTTGGGATGCTCCCTAAAGCAGGTAAAGCTTAGATCGCGATGCCTAAGTCTTTTCAAATATCTGACAAGCCTTCCCAAGAATGATGTCTACAAATAAGCCCAGACAGTGAATACTCCAATAAATACATAACTCTTCGATGGCCAGACACTAAGGACATCTACTAGCATCAACTTTATCCAGGAAAACATGGCCTCACCAAATGAACTAAATAAGGCCCCAGGGACCAATTACGGAGAAACAGAGGTATGTGACCTTTCAGACACAGAATTCAAAACAGCTATGTTGAAGAAACTCAAAGAAATTCGAGATAACACAGAGAAGGAATTCACAATTCTGTCAGATAAATTTAACAAAGAGATTAAAATAATTTAAAAGAATCAGGCAGAAATTCTGGGCTGCAAAATGCAATTGGCATACTGAAAAATTCATCAGAGTCCTTCGAGAGCAGAACTGATTAAGCAGAAGAAAGAATTAGTGAGTTTGAAGACAGACTATTTGAAAACACACAGTCAGAGGAGACATAAAAACAACAATAACAATGAAACATGATTATAGGATCTAGAAAATACCCTCAAAAGGGCAAATCTAAGAATCGTTGGCCTTAAAGAAGAGAGAGAGAAAAAGATAAGGGTAAAAACTTTATTCAAAGGGATGATAACAGAGAACTTCCGAAATCGAGGGAAACATGTTAATATCCAAGTACAAGAAGGTTATAGAACACCAAGTAGATTTAACCCAAATAAGACTACTTCAAGACGTTTAATAATCAAATTACCAAAGGTCAAGTATGAGGAAAGGAAAAAGCAGCAAGAGAAAATAAAGAAATAACATAAAATGGAGCTCCAATATATCCGGCAGCAGACTTTTCAGTGGGAAACCTAAAACCCTGGGAGAGAGTGGCATGACATATTTGAAGAGCTGAAGGAAAAAAAAAAATGTTTATCCTAGATTAGCATATTTGGTAAAAACATCCTTCAACCATGGAGGAGGAATAAAGCTTTTGCCAAACAGAAGCTGAGGGATTTCATCAATACCAGAGCTGTACTACAAGAAATGTTAAAGGGAGTGTTTCAATCAGAGAGAAAAGGATATTAATAGTAAGCACACAGAAAAACACAGAATATTACAACACTGCGGCTGTGGTTTGTAAACTACTTTTATCTTAAGTAGAAGGAATAAACAATGAACCAATCAAAAATAATAACTAGAATTACTTTTTCAAAAGACATAGAATGACTGAAAGGATAAAAATAAAACTGAACCTAATAATCTGGTGCCTACAAGAAACACACTTCACCTATAAAGACACACATAGACTAACAATAAATGAATAGTAAAAGACATTTCATGCCAATGAAAACCATAAAAGAGCAGAAGCTGCCATACTTATATCAGACAAAATAGATTTCAAGACAAAAATTATAAGAAGAGATAAAGAAGGTCACTAACAAGAGGATATAATGATTGTAAATACATATGTACCTAACACTGGAGCACCCTGATATACAAAGGAAGTATGATAAGAGCTAAAGAGAGAGATAAGCCCCAATATAATCATAGCTGGAGACTTCAACATCATACTTTCAGCATTGGACGCATCTTCCAGATAGAAAATCAACAAAGAAACAGTGGACTTAGTATGCTCTATATACTAAATTACCTCAATAAATATTTAGAAAACATTTTATCCAATAGCTGCAGAATGTACATTATTTTTCTCAGGACGTGAATCATTCTCAAAGATAGACCATATATTAGGTCATAAAACAAATCTTAAATTTTTCAAAAAATTGAAATAATACAAAGCATCTTCTCTGACCACAATGGAATAAAACTAGAAATTAATAACAACAAAAACTTTGGAAACTATACAAATATAGAGAAATTAAACAATGTGCTCCTGAATGACTAGTGAGTCAATGAAAAAATTAAGAAGAAAATTGAAAAATTTATTGAAGCAAATTTTAATGGGAACACAACGTACCCATACCTATAGGATATAGCAAAAGCAGTACTGAGAGGGAAGTTTATAGCAGTAAGTGCCTACACAAAAAAAGAGGAAAAAAAAACTTCAAATGGACAATCTAATCATGCATTATAAAGAATTAGAAAAACAAGAGCACCCAAAAAATTTGTAGAAGGAAAAATAATAAAGATAAGAGCAAAAATAAATGAAATTGAAATGAAACAACAATACAAATGATCAATGAAACACAAGTTGGTTTTTAGAAAGTTAAACAAAATTGATAAACTTTTAGCCAGACTAAGAGAAAAATAGGTGATCCAAATAAATAAAATGAGAAGTGAAAAACGAAACATTACAACTGATTCTGTAGAAATTCAAAGGGTTATTATTGGCTACTATGAGCAATTATATGCTAATAAATTGGAAAATCTAGAAGAAATTGACAAATTCTAAGATATATACAACCTACCAAGATTGAAACATGAAGAAATCCAAAATCTGAACAGACCAATAACAAGTAACAAGATTGAAACCATGATAAAAAAAAAAAAAAAATCTCCCAGTTAAGAAAAGCCTATGACCTGATGGCTTCACTGCTGAATCCTACCAAACATTTAAAGAAGAACTAATACAAACCCTATTAAAACTATTCCAAAGATTAGAGGAGGAGGAAATACTTCCAAACTCAACCTATGAGTCCAGTATTACCGGTATTACCATGATACAAAGCCAAACCAAACACATCAAAAAAAGAAAACTATAAGCTTATATCTCTGATGAATATTGATGCAGAAATCATCAGCAAAATACTAGCAAACCAAATTCAACAACACATGAGAAAGAGCATTTATCATGACCAAGTGGGATTTATCCCTGGGATGCAAGGATGGTTCATCATATGCAAACCTATCAGTGTGAGACATTATATCAACAGAATGAAGCATAAAAAACAAATGATCATTTTAGTTGATAATGACAAAGCGTTTGGTAAAATTCAACATCCCTTCATGATAAAAATCCAAAACTAGGTATAGAAGGAACATACCTCAAAATAATAAAAACCATATATGACAGAGACTCACAACTAGTATCATAATGTATGGGGAAAAGCTTAAGATCTTTTCTCTAAGATCTGGAACACGCAAAGGATGCCCACTGTCACCACTGTTATTCAACATAACACCAGTAGTCCAAGCTAGAGCAATCAGACTAGAGAAATGATAAATAAAGAGCATACAAATTGGAAATGGAGGAAGTCAAATTATCCTTTTTATGTGCTATGATCTTATATTTGGAAAAACCTAAAGGCGCCACAAGAAAACTAATAGAACTAATAAACAATTTCAGTAAAGTGTCAGGATACAAAATCAACATACAAAAAGCAGTAGCATTTCTATATGTCATAAATGAACAATGTGAAAAAGAAATTTAAAAATTCCATTTACAATGACCACACATAAAATAAAATACCTAGGAATTAACCAAAGTGAAAGATGTCTATAATAAAACTATAAAACACTGATGAAAGAAATTGAAAAAGACACCAAAAAATGGAAAAATATTCCGTATTTGTGGGTTGGAAGAATCAATACAGTTAAAGTGTTCATGCTACCCAAAGCAATCTACAGATTGAATGCAATCCCATTGAAATACCTATGACATTCTTTATAGAAATAGAAAAAAAAATTCTAAAATTTATGTGGAACCAGGGAAGACCCAGAGTAGTCAAAACTATCCTAAACAAAATGAATGAAACTGAAGAAATCACATTAGCTGTCTTCAAATTATACTACAGAGCTTTAATAACTAATGCAGCTTGGTACCAGCATAAGAACAGACCCATAGACCAGTGGAACAGAATAGAGAACCCAGAACCAAGTCTAAACACCTACAACTTACTCACTTTCAGCAAAGGTGCCAATAACATACACTGGGGAAAAGACAGTCTCTTCAATAAACAGTACTGGAAAAACTGGATATCCATATGCAGAAGAAAGAAACTGGACCCCATCTCTTACCATATACAAAAATCAAAATAACATGGAATAAAGACTCAAATCTATGATCTCAAACATAAACTACTAAGCAGAGATTGAAAACACTGAAGAAACTCTCCAGGACATTTGTCAGGGCAAACATTTTTTGATCAGTAGCCCACAAGCACAGGCAATCCAAAAAAAAAAAAAAGAAAAGAAAAGAAAAGAAAAAAAATGGACAAATGAGATCACATCAAGTTAAAAAGTTTCTGCACAGCATGGGATATCATTAGCAAAATGAAGAGATAACCCATAGAATGGGAGAAAATATTTACAAAATACCCACCTGAGAAGGGATTAATAACCAGAATATATAAGGAGCTCAAACAACTCAATAGGAAAAAATCTAATAATCTGATCAGAAGATGGGCAAAAGATGTGAATAGACAGTTCTGAAAAGAAGACATACAAATAGTAAACAGGCATATGAAAAGGTGCTCAACATCACTGATTATCAGAGAAATACAGGTCAAACCTATAATGAGATGTAATCTCACTCCAGTTAAAATGGCTTTTTCTCAAAAGACAGGCAATAACAAATGCTGGTGAGGATGTGGAGAAAAGGAAACCCTTGTACACTGTTGGTAGAAATGTAAATTGGTAAAATCACTATGTAGAAGTTTGAAGATTTTTTAAAAAACTAAAAATTGAGGTACTATATGATCCAGCAGTTACACTGCTGGGTATATATCCCTGAAAAAGGAATTCAATATATGAAAGAGATATCTGTACTCCTGTGTTTTCTGCAGCACTGTTTACAATAGGCAAGGTTTGGAGGCAACCTAAGTGTCCATCAACAGATGAATGGATAAAGTAAAACACGGTACATGCAAACAAGGAAGTACTATTCAGCCATAAAAAGAATGAGATCCAGTCATTTGCAATAACATGGAGGGAACTGGAGATTATTAAGTAAAATAAGCCATGCACAGAAAGAGAAACATCGCATGTTCTCATTTACTTGTGGGATCTAAAGTCAAAACAATTGAACTCATGGACACAGAGAGTAGAAGGATGGTTACCAGGCTGGCGAGGGTAGTAGGGGGCTGAGGGGAAGTGGGGAAGGTTAATGTGTTAAAAAAAATAGAAAGAATGAATAAGACCTACTATTCGATAGCACAGTAAGGAGACTGTAGTCCGTAATAAGTTAATTGTATGTTTTAAAACAACATAAAGAGTGTAATTGGGTTGTTTGTAACTCAAAGGATAAATGCTTGAGGGCATGGATATTCCATTCTCCATGATGTGCCTATTTTACATCGGATGCCTGTATCAAAACATGTCGTGTGTTCTATAAATATGGATACCTACTATGTGCTCATGAAAAGAATAAAAATAAAAACAATTAGGGGAAATTGGAACCATTCTGCGCTATCGGTGGGAATGTAAAATGGTACAGCCACTGTGTAAAACAGTTCATCAGAGCAGTATGGCAGTTCATCAAAAAAATTAAAAATAGGATTTTCATATGCTCCAGCATTTCCACTTTCTATTTCTACTATTCTATTGGGATATATACCCAATAAATAAATAAAATGTAGAAACAAACCAAGTTTCCATTCATGGATTAACAGACAAGCAAAATGTGGTATATACATACAACGAAATATTCAACTTTAAAAAGGAAGGAAATTCTAATATATGCTGCAACATGGATGAAACTTGAGGAAATTATGCTTCAATGAAATAAGGCAGTAACAAAAAGATGTATACTGTATAATTCCATTTATATGAGGTACTTAGAACAATTAAAATCATGGAGACAGAAAAAACAGTGGTTGCAGCATCTGGCAGGAGGGGGAAATAGAGAGTAATTGTTTAATGGGTATGGAGCTTTAGTTTGAGAAGATGAAAAGATGGATGATGGTCATGATTGCGCAACATCAGACACATATTTAATACCACTGAATCAAACACTTAAACATCATCAAAGTGGTAAATTTTATATGTATTTTGCAACATTTAAAAAAGAAAGAAAAAAGACTAAAATATTTTTTTTTCTTTGTTTCAGTCTCTCTCTAGATCTGTCATGGTATATATATATATTTTTTTCCTTGCAATTTAATGCCTGCATCCTCTACCCCAGTGACACTCACCTGGTGAGTGCAAGTGTTTGTAGTTGTCCTAGGACTCTGCCTCCTGAACTCAGTGTTCTGAAGCAGGGGAATTAGGGGAGAGAATTCGTTTCTCTTTCTCTTGGCCTGCCACCCAAATCCAGAGGTTGAGCAACCTCTTGCCTAGGTACTCGGTTAGGGTATGCATGAGAGGCAGCAGCCTAGAGAGCCATGGTACTGTCAGCCCAGCATGGGGATGGTCACCTCCATTCCCTGCTCTGAGACTGTAGGGAGAGAGAGAGGGGATACCTGTCCCCAACTTTGGCTGTAGTTTCCCTCGTTGTTAAATATCCAGATTTCCTTGCTACACTCAAGTGGATTCTGGTTTACTTAGGCTTTCCTGAGACCCGGAAATCTATGTAAATGATTTTGATGTGCAGTCACATTTGAGAGTGAGATATTACACTTGTGAATTTGAGGACTAGAGGCTAGTACAAAGGCAAATTTTAAATACGTGTGAGTTCTCATGTGATATTAAATTGGCATCATAGATGAGAGTTCTTTTCTGAGTGAGAACAGAATTTAGCTTAGATCAGTCTTTTAGAAAATGTAAAATTCTTCACACTTTACTCCTTAGAAGAGACTGAAAATTGGAAGAAGGGGGCAAGAGATTAATTTAGGATTTGGCATCAGAGGAGTTCCTCAGAAATAAAGTCACAGAAAGACTCCTTAGAAGCAAAGTCATCTTATAACAAGAGAGAAATATTAGCAAACGTTTGCTCCACAACACAGAAGAAAATGGATCTGTTTACATAAACTGTTTAAAAATAAATTTATATATTATTATATCTGTACAAAGCTGGATTATTTTTAACGTTAGCAAAGGAGAAAAATGTTAAATTTTTTACACAATTTTCTAATTGTCTCAGCATCATTAGCTATAATTTATTAAGTTGTTCAATAATTTAAAAAAGGAAATGTATGTAAAATATTTCAATGTTTTTAACAAAGAAAACAATTTTTTTAAGTTCTTAAGCTTATTTGAAGATAATTGTAATTGTGATCACCTCCTAAAATAGCACCAAGGAACCTGTAAACATAGAGAAGTTTTATATATATATATATGTGTGTTATATATATGTTATATATGTTAGATAGATAGATAAGTTTTTTATATATATATAAGCAATCTCTACTCCAGTTCTTCTTTTCCACAGCTCTTAAGGGCATCTGTAACAATAATAAAACATCTAAATAAAGGGCATCTAAAACAAATAATATGATCCTGTTACTACCTTACTAGATTTTAGTGGTTGTCTAATGTCTTCAACAAAAAATGTCAATTTCTTAGCATGACATAGGGACTTTAAAAATTGGGTGCTTCATTTCTTTCTATCTCTTCTACCATCCAGTCTTTATAGTTTCTAAATATCCAGGTTTTCAGGTTTTCAGAACTGCTTGCTTTCATGTAAGCTGGCTTCTGCCTTCACCTAGATAAATGCTTCTCTGTTCCTTGAGGCTATGTTTAAATATTGCCTCTTTTTGTCTGTTTTAGATTTCATGAGATCTTCCTTCGACCGACACACACACACACACACACACACACACACACACACACAAAGAGAGAAAATGGGAGAGGGTAAAAGAGACAATCATAGTTGCAAGGTAAAAAGAAGCTAGAACAAGTGCCTGGAATACACCTTACAATCTTGGTTTTGCAACTATTTCATCTGTGACTACTAAAATGTGGCTTTATCCTCTGCCTTGGTTATTTAACTGATGAAGTAAGAAAGATGGACTAGATGATTTTAAAATTCCATTATACTTCTAACGGTCATCTCCTTCTATGGACTTAAGAGTGAGGAGGGAAATAAATGAAAGTGAAGACAACATGGAATAAAATAGCAGAACACAGTCTCAGACTTTTGCCTCTCTTAAGAGTCCAGAGATAGAGGAGAGAAAATGTAAATGTATGTGCACAAGTAGAGGATATGTTGAAAAATGGAAAATTATTGCACAGGAATAAACCTTACTTCTCTCATTAAAAAAATGTTAATGCTTTAAAAAAAGAGAGCAAGAAATGGCAGCACATAATGAACAATCTTGAGAGTGAAAGGTAGTGGGAATAAAAAAATTGGACATGATTTGAACAGTTACAATTTATTTGCTTATTAAATATTTACTGAGCCTCTACCAAGTAGGGTTTTGTATTTTAGGAACAGGGACTAAAATAGTGATGAAATATAAACAAGACAACCTTGAATTTTGCCCTTATAGAGTATCATTAAGATAGTCAAGATGTACTGTTGGTTATACAGCATCAATTTCTGGAAGGCCCCAATTGATTTAAAGTATAATTTGTTTCCACAAAGCTCAGCAGCTGGCTACTGGAGAGAAAGAGGTTGTCGGTGCCTCTTAAGGGTTTGGTGAGGAGACAGAGATCAGAGATGAGGAATCTTAGGGTGGTTGTGAATTTTATTTAAAATATGGTTCTAGTTAGTTGGGAAGACAAATGAAGGATGAGTATTAGAATTCAGAGACCAGGTCAAGATGAGGATGAGAAGTGAATATTCTCTAATTATGATATTCAGTTACAAATGACTCAAATTTATGATTTTAAGCAAGCTAGCCATAACAGAAACACATAATGCACAAGGCAAGAAGCCAACATTCAGAAAGCAATGATATTACAACTAAATGAAAATTATTAAATCCAGTTGTACACTTGATTACCCTTGAGTGGCTTCAATTGATTTGGGTACGACTCACATACGAGGAAATGTGAGATTTTTTATCCTGCATTTTTGGCTCAGTTCATAGTCCTCACACAAACACGACAATGCAAGTCTGAGGAATTAGACAGCTTTGCATGAGATACTTTTTGAGTTGTTGTGGTTTGCTGAGAAAAAACGAAACAAAGTAATTTGGGAATATAATAGAAATGGGGTAACTTAAAGAATATTGTAGATGAAGATGCATCTTCACACATTTAATCTCTTGAATATCGGTTGTTAAGTAATTTGATCTTTTACATGATTTTAAGAAAGATCCAGTGTAGCAGAACCCCAAGAATTTATCACTACATTTAAAATACATCAGTGAACAACTGTATATGAATTTGTTATTGGATTTTATCCTGAGAGATAGATATTGTCATGTCACCTAAGACAATGATTCACTAAAAAAATGGAAAGAAAAAGAAAGGATAAAACACTTGATTAGATTTTGCTAAAGGAAATTATTTTAGTGAAACATGATTAAATATAATATAAAAAATCATACAGGCCGGGCGCGGTGGCTCACACCTGTAATCCCAGCACTTTGGGAGGCAGAAGCGGGCAGATCACAAGGTCAGGAGATCGAGACCACGGTGAAACCTCGTCTCTACTAAAAATACAAAAAATTAGCCAGGCACTGTGGCAGGCGCCTCTAGTCCCAGCTAGTCGGAGGGCTGAGGCAGGAGAATGGTGTGAACCCGGGAGGCGGATCTTGCAGTGAGCCGAGATCGCGCCACTCACTCCAGCCTGGGCGACAGAGCGAGACTCCATCTCAAAAACAAAAAAAAATCATACAAATCCTATATTCTTTGCACTTCTTTAAATATCAATTTGCTATATATTTGTTATTCTATAAATTCCTACTAAATGTAATTACCATATTTCTCATTTTCTTAAAACTGTTATTCAATATCAAGTTGAAACATCAAACTGCTTGGTTAAAACTAGGCCAAGTGTTATTGTCAACAGAAAATAATTTGATTATTTCTCCTGAAATAATGACAAGCTTTCATGTATGCAGGGCAGCACTGTAGGTAGGCTATCCCATATGTGTATTCAACTAAATGGGAAAATAGAGACAATATCTAATTAGTCATGACAAGAGTGATGGATACACATGGCTTGGGATCCATGTCTGTGTTTCAAACAGTGGCTTTACCAGTAACTTGAATTGGGGACACAGACTCTTCAAATGGCAGTAAATCCTGCTGGAACACAAGTTGGGCTACTGAAAATTATGAAATTATTTTGGGTTGCATGCAATAAAATTTCTTGAAGATATTCTTCTAGCAAATTCATTTTTTATTCTTAAATCTATTAAAGGTAAAACTAAAATATAAAGGGAAATCTGTACCTATTTGTACATACATTTTTTATTGATTAATACCTCTTTGTAGTTCAGTTGTTAAACATTTACACTGATGGTCTGATATTCAAGGAACTTTCATATACCTGAATGTGTTTTGTGTCACAGCCTGGAGATGACAAAGCATTGCTGTTATGCAGCTGCAGATTAATTCTTGGATGGATTTTTCTGCTTCACTACCTCTTTTGTAGGTGCCAAAAATAAGTGCTGATTGTGCCAAGTTGTGTCTTTATCACCTGTCAAAGATCTTGGTGCCCTGTCATATGGCATCTAAGGTAAGTATGCATTTACTCTTGCTTCTGCCTTTCTTGTTGCGCTGTATTCAGAAAGCTTTCCTTTCTTTCATTAGCCTTTGTCATCTGTTGTATGAAATAAACCTGAAGTCTTCACATGGTGATATTTTCATTTTTTCGCATTTGCCTTTTCACATGTGGTGACATTTTAAGACCACCTAAAATTTTGAGACTAAAAAATTAAGTCTACCTTATTTTCATGACCACTTAGCCATCTTTCGCTTTCAAGTTCATCAAACCATAACTAAAGGAATAAATAAAGAAGAGAGAAAGCAAATTCTGGAAGAGCTCCAGAGAGTTTTCTGCCCAAATCTCTAAGAGACAATGTTGATCACTGCTGTGAATCACATTCTAGAGTATCCTGACTCAATGCAACTGGTAAATATTAAGTACATGCTTTTGTAGATTAAATCTTAGTTTCCGTTCCAACACTACTTAATCATTTGGATTGGCTTGTTTGGTAAAATATCTAAATAAATAAAACACAACTCTATATGCAAAGATAAAACCCTCAGGATCAGTTGTGGTTTTCTTTTTTAGGGACAGATTCGAAGATATTTTCTTGCATTTATATTTGCAAATGGCATGAAAGTATAGATACATTTTATAGTAAAATTTTAGAGAAATACATCAGCCTTTTGCAATTATTTTCTGTATCCACAGCACTAAAACATATGCTGTATGACACCTATGGCTTTCCAATATTCTGGGGTTTAAATACAAGAATTCTGAAGAATAAAAATCATGATTTTTGCAGTAAAGCTAAGTCATTTCGATTATACAATCTAAACAGGGATAAAAATAAATAGTATACTTACTGAGGTTTCTTCTACTTTTTCAGGTCATTAACTTTTAATTATCCAAAATGTTCAGTCACTCTAAAGGAATTAAAATATATTTTATGTCTGAGTAATCGGTAATATAAATGTACTGCATTAAAATTCAGCATGTGAGATGAAATACATTCATTTGTCTACATTAGGTCAGATTTCATTTTTCCTATTATTCATAAGGAAATAAAATATTGACATATTATTTTTGCTTCTATTTGTAAACATTTTAATTCGATATACTTTTTATGAAGAACAGATTTAAAATATTACAATCTAGTCTTCATATTTCAAATATTACAATCTAGTCTTCATAAAAAAGTTTTTTTGCAAAACTCATCAGTCACTGAGAAGGTAATTATGTATTAGGAGTGAAAAAGCAGAACTGATGCCAATGCGTACCTGATTTTGATGAATACACTTCGAAGGTTTGCTCTCCTTACCCTACGAAACACTGACAGAAATGGAACACTTGCATAATGCCCTGTGGAGAAGACTGCCAGAGAAAGTGCCGGGCCAAGAGATTTCACTTGGCATGTGCCAGTGACTGGGATATACACCCAGTGCTTTTGCTACATACATTGAAATTAGGATAATGCACTATGAACTACAGAAAGTACAGGCATATACTGATTTTAAAAAATCTATTCATATATGTAGATGTATGCATGTATGCACATATCTGTGCATTTTGCAATTTTGTTGTATAAATATTGTATTTTTGTATATTTAGTAATAATCACAATTATTTTTTCTAATTGAGTCCCTTTCATCCTTTTGTGGTATGAAATGCAAACGAGAGAAGTGAGAAACAAATCCAAATCTGGATTCTGCTCTCTGGGAGATGTTTTCCAAAGGCTGGCTCTACTTATTGGGTGGTTCTTTTCTATTCATCTCTGTCATCTTTGGTAACTGTAGATCTTTCTCCTTATTACCTTTGGGGACAAAGGTTGTTTTTAAAGGGCTTGGACACTAAAATATTTTTTAGTCCAGGTTGTGGTTTCTTTGGAAATAAAACTTCCTCAAAACTTAGGAGACTTTTATTTCCTGCCTGTCAGTTTTATGTGTCAGTAACCATATCCAAAGTTTTCTAAACAAAATCCTTTTTTTTCTGAGACAGAGTCTCACTCAGTTGCCCAGGCTGAAGTGCAGTGGCTCAATCTCAGCTCACTACAACCTCTGCCACCTCCTGGACTGAAATGATTCTCCCGCCTCAGCCTCCCGAGTAGTAGAGACATAGTTTCACGATATTTGCCAGGCTGATTTCAAATCCTGACTTGAAGTGATCTGACGCCTAGGCCTCCCAAAGTACAGGGATTACAGGTGTAAGCCACCATGCCCAGCCTAGACATAATTCTTAAACATTCTTTCTTTTATTGTCATCTTTCATTTCTTTCTCTGTTTTTCTTTGCTCCTTTCTCCCTTCCTTCATTTCTCCCCTTTTAATGGCAGACAATTTAAAGCTATTAGAAAATGTTTTCTTGATTGGGAAGGTCAAACCTGATAATCTGATCTTTGCTGTAAGACTCAGCACTTGGATCAGTTGGCGAATCTTACTGAGCCTTTGGCACTAAGGAAATGTTTTTCAGTTTTATCTACAGCTTGACCTCCAACCATCATCTTTTCCAAACTATAAACTCTTGACCTAACCATAAAAGCCAGTAATAATTATCTGAGCTTGTCTTTCTCTTGTAATGCTTTGCTAGATGCAGCCAATAGTAACCAATATACACTCTGATTCTTTCCAGTCACTTCCTCTAAAATCACAGGTCCTTACTTCTCACATGATCTTACTTCTAATGTATCTCAGGCATCCATTTAAGTCTTTTATGGTGGAGCAGGGGGCTCCAGTCATAAGGCTCCAGTCATAAGGACATATAGCTATGTCCTCACCACCATCTGACAACCAATAAATCAATGCTACACATTTAGGTATTCTCATACCAATTTGTGTTTTATGATAGTTAATGCTAGTTGGTAAAATGTCAGTTCCTATATTTCAGTGAATCAACGAAATGGAAGTTAATAGTCACGCATAGAGGGTTTGGTTGGTGGCAGGAAGGGGGCTAAGGGTTTTGTTTCTCATAGCTGTTTTGCTCAGGCTCCTCCCATCCCTCGGAGACTCGGTCTTTTATTCGATTCTGTGCATCTGGCTGACAGATGGGGAACTAAGTAAGGATAATACATGGGAAATTTTTATGGCCTAGGAGTGGGAATTACACACATTTTTAAACTTTTGCCCATTTCTGTTGGCTAAAATGCAGGCATATGGCTCTACCTCACTACCAGGAGTCTCATATGTTTGGGGAAAAAGGAATGGATTGCAGGTACAGTTGGTAAGTCTGTCTCTTTCTCTCCTTCTCTCTCTGTCTCTGTCTCTGTCTCTGTCTGAGACAAGGTCTCCCTCTGACATCCCAGCTGGAGTACAGTGGCACAATGATAGCTCACTGCAGCTTTAAACTTCCAGGCTCAAACAATACTCCTGCTTCAGCCTCCAGAGTAGCTGGGACCTCAGGTGCATTCTGCCATGCTTGGTTTATTTTTAAATGTTTTTGTAGAGATAGAGCCTTGCTTTCTTGCCCAGGCTGATCTCGAACTCCTGGCTTCATGCCTTTCTTCTGCCTCTACCTTCCAAACTGCTAGAATTATAGGCGTGAGCCACTGCACCCTGCCTAAACTTTCTCTTAATTAGAACTCAGATTATTTGAATATTTCTCTCTTACAAGTCATAGATTTGTGATAAGTTGCTTTTCTTAAAAAGGCAAAGTGTTCCCTTGTCTATACTTTCAATGTTCCATCGTGACAATTTCTAAATCACATAAAACAGATATTGACAAAGTATGCCTCATGGGTTGGCTGGTTATTTTTGTAAATAAAGTTTTATTGGAACACAGCGTTTCTCATTTGTTTACACATTGTCTGTGGCTTCTATCACACTACAAAGGCAGTGCTGATTAGTTCCAATAGAAACCTTACTTTTAAAAAAGCTTGTTGACTCCTGACTTATAAAATCTAAAATTAGCTTCGCATACATTTGCTTAAAACAGTGAATGAAAAAAATGCTATTTTTTCCATACATGATCTTCTTATTGATCTCAAGCCAGCCTCAATAATATTTTCTTTAAAGAGGAGAATGATTATTTGCCTTCTTTTTAACTCGACAGCATCATTTTCAATACCTGAGCATTGGAGAATTAAATGCTTCATGTAGGAAATAACATTTAATTAGAAAATCAATGTGATTTTTTCAAACTCCCAGACATGAAGTTCCTTTCTATACCTTTTTTCACTTGATCAAGATGCAGTAAAACAGGAATATTTTCAAAATATACATTGCGATACCTCCAAAGAGAAGTGAATGCTGCATATTTGGACAATGACGTATCTGGAAAGTTTGATATATCATGGAATAGCTAGTGAATCAAGGGGTTGTATTATAGGAAGATTTAATAATGCCAAGTTTACATTGATTTTTCCTCAATCTCGGTATTATGATGTGTACATAGTATCCTCAATTTATAATCCTGAAAACAGATCAATGTCACCACACAGGTAAGCTGTTATGTGAGAGCTGGGACCACGACATCTGACATCATATCCATTAACAGTTTTCACTAGCTGCGGCTCTTTTCAGATTATCTAGCCCACGGGTTTTTAGTTATTTTCTCAAATAGCCTCAACACTTCATGTTGCTGTTTTGCCCTTTGAGAAAATGAAAACTGCCTTAGCATTGAGCTGGGTGTTTTATATGGCGTATCTAATTTACTCCTCAACAATGTTTAACTTGTTCATTAGTATCATCATTATGCTGGTGAAAAAAGAACTCAAAGCAGCTAAGTAACTTGCCTAAACTTACACAGAAAATACAAGTTCTTAGATTTGTTATTTTGATGAGCTATAGTTTTGGTTTTTTGCATTAATAAGTATTTTGCAGGAAACAAAGCAAGAGTGATGTATTAGATAGGTAGAGAGGAAGGAGACCCAGTAAATAGAGTGATTAGAGAAGTCTCTCTGGAAAGGTGATAGTGATGCTGGCACCAAAATGAATCAATCATGAGAAACTCTTTCTCTTTCACAATAGAAGTAATAGCAAGTGTAATGGTCTTAAAAAGAGGAATAAATGGTGTTTTAAATTTTATTTAGCAATATTTTAGTCATGATTCTTCTTCTGTTAAACACATCTATTAAGTGCTTCATTTCAGATATTTTCTTTTGTGGTTCAAAATTACTCATCTACTCCCTTTTTAGATGTTAAATCACTGATAAAATTTCTCAGCATTTCCTCTGTCTTTGTCATGCTTTCGAACATCTTAAAGTTATAGTAAAGTTTCTTTCTGATAACTTCAAAATCTTAATGACCAGTGGTTTCATTCTATTGTCTATTTTTCTCTCTACGCTTTTGACCATCTGTTCCTATATCTTGTCATGCCTGGTGATTTTCAATTGAGTGGTAATCATGGTATGTAAAAAATCATAGCGACTGAATTTCATTACCTTGGTTCAGAGAAAACTTAATATTCATTTGTTAGGCATGTGGCATATCGATAGATCACCTTGAGTCAATTTTAAGACAGATTTTTTCTAAGCTAGTTTCAGGTTTTGGCATGGACAGCCTACTTCTACTTGGTTTTTACAGATCTACAGGATAGATTTCCAGTGATCTCACCTAAAAGGCTAGTATTTTTCAGGTCTCCTATTCCAAGTTGGACAGAAGGGTCCATTTCTTGTTACCCTAACACTATAAAATTGTTAAGAGCTCTGTTTAGTTTTTTAGCCTTCATCAACCCTTTTTTTCCTCCTAATTTCTTGTATTTAGTCCTTCATGTAAAGATTAGGAATCAGCAAAGAATTGAGGGGAAAGGCACAACAAATGTTTCTTCATTTTCCTGGGATTCCCTTTACTCCTAAATCAGCTGCTCAATTTCCTGTCGCCATATGTAACCCCGAACTTCTATATTTTTCCTTTTCAATTCTAATGAATCCCTCCAAATATCTATGATGCTGCTTTCTGTTCACTCTCCCTGTCCTGCCCTAGGAATTTGCAAATGTGCAAAGTTGGGAAAAAAAAAAAAACACAAAAAACAGTGGAAAATGTAGGATTTTCTTTAATGCATTTTTCTTCTCAAGATCTTCACTTCTCAAATCCTGGCTTCTTTGTCTGCTCCAACATTCCCCCAAACTGCTGTTTCCTTGTTTGCTTTAATTTTAACCAGCTTTAACAGTTTTTTGGCAGAAGTCTCTCTAACACAAGTTTATCATGGATGGAGGCAGAAGACAGGAAAGTGACTCTGGGTTTGAATTCCTTGTCTAGACTAATAAATATGTTTTCATAGGCATTTAAAAAATCTCTCCCTATAGGTTTTCTTGGCTATGACTGAAGATGACAAAGATAGTTTAAGAGATCATGATTATACACATTTATAGACACACATACACAGACACACACACAGACACAGAATCATGTACCACATAGTGACATTTTAGTCAAGGACAGGCCACTTAGTGACGGTAGTCCCATAAAATTATAATGGAGCTGAAAAATTCCTATCAATTAGTGATGCTGTAGTCATCATAATGTAAATACAATGCATTGCCTTGCCTGTGTTTAAATATGTTTAGACAAATACTTAAAATAGTTCTATAATTGGCTACAGTATTTAGTAAAGTAACATACCATACAGGTTTGTAGCCTAGAAGCAATATTTAGATAGATAAATACTTACAACTGTTTTATAATTGCCTATAGTATTTAGTAATGTAACATGCTGTACAGGTTTGCAGTCTAGGAACGACAGGCTATATAGGCATGTGGATCACCTGATGTCAGGAGTTCGAGACCAGCCTGACCACCGCGGTGAAACCCCAACTCTACAAAAACACAAAATTAGCTGGGCGTGGTGGCACATGCCTGTAATCCCAGCTACTTGGGAGTCTGAGGTAGGAGAATCCCTTGAACCCAGGAGGAGGAGGTTGCAGTGAGCTGAGATAGTGCCATTCCTCTCCAGCCTGGGCAAAAAGAGCAAAACTCCATCTCAAATACACACACATACACACACACCCCCAAAAAAGAACAACAACAACAACAACAACAACAAAAAGCAATATAGCCTAGGTATACAGTAGCTATATTATCTACGTTAGTGTAACTACACTCTGTAATGTTCTCATAATGATAAAATCACCTAATGCATTTCTCAGAACATATTCTGATTTTTAAATAATGCATGACTCTGTGTGTGTGTGTGTGTGTGTGTGTGTGTGTGTGTGTGTATCCCCTAGCAGCACGCCTAGCATATAATAATCAAGTAGGAAATATTGGTTCTTCTGCCTTTTCTTGTTTTATTCAAAGGTCATATTTTTAACTGTTCATTGATCCATATTGATCAGATCAGTGAAATTTCCATGATATATGTAATAAGGTTTGGATGATAATAGAGAAGAAATAAATATGCAGAAAGTATAGCATGCTTGAATATAGTGCAAGAAATGCATTTTATCACATATCAGGTACCTTTCTAAATATTAAATTTTTCATAAATTTTTATTATGATGTGCTTAATATAATTTAACATTTAACAAAGCCAAATAAGTAAATTAGAGAATACATAGCAAAATGACCTATTTTACTTTAGTAAGATATTCAACACCTGGGAAAGAGAAATAATATGCCCTGATTGCATGTGGATGTGCTCAAGTCTATATAAAATGGATGAAGTGATGTAAGCTAGATTTTGTGAAAATAGAAATATATTTTAAATCCATTTGTAGTGTTCCTTGCCAAGTATTAAAAAATATTGTAAATGCTTTTGTCATTCACATCAATGTGAAGATATTTTTACACTCATTTCTTTAATGAATTCATCATTTTATTTACCATCCTATAAATCCTTTGCAAAGGTAGACATCTATCGTAATTGATACTCCTCTCTTTGTTTACCATTTTTCATTGCGAGTTTCCTTAATTAGTGCTGTGGATTCATTTTCATGGTGGGTGATTACTTATCACTCCACTTTTCCAGGGCTAGCAGCCCAGCAGATCAATGAGAAACTCATTGCCTTGAAAGAGATTAGGTAATAGGTTTGTCAGAACCATTTGCTCCAGTCAAGAAATGTGTAAAATAAATAGATTGTTCTCAGAATTCCATTCAAAACTGGAACAATTTAATGATGATATTATTTATTTTCTTTGAAGAGAATGTGAACTAAATATAAATCCAGAAAATAACTTAAAAAGAAATTCAGGGAGTCATAAGCCACAGAGAAATGAAGCAGCTCAGAGAGAGGTCAAAAGTTCATTTTTCCCAATAGACAATAGGTATTAAGTAAAGTGATCATTGGGATTGATCAAATCAGACCAATCACCCTAGATGAGTTTCTCTTATGTCTCCACCCAACCTGGGGTTAGCATTGCTGAGAGTTCAGTTAGTTTAATCCAGGAGAAGGAGGCGGTCTGTTATACACACAAGAAGAGCAAATAAGCTCAATAGCAACAGTTTTGACAATTCTGTATTTCTTGAACCAATAAAATTCTAAAGAATGTTTGAGACCAACACATTTTTCTTTGCCAAAGTAGGAAAACCATTTTTTTAAGAAAAAAAAAAAAAGAACCACCAAAATAGTTATAATCATAATTTATTTCAGAAAAATAAGACTTTTTTTGAAATAAAAGAATGAAAAGTATAACTTAAAAGCATTACTTTAAGAAAAATAATAAAAGTGTTGAGAATTCTGCATATGCATGCATACACACACACACACACACACAAACACACACATAAAGGTACATTATTTTCACTTAGTGCACCATTGAAACAAGAGCAGAGAATTGCCTTCATCTGAACATTAACTGTTAGAGAACCTTCCTTGTATGCTCCTCAGAGTGCACGTGGTGCTCTCTTTTTATTATTTCATTTAACATTTTTTATCAACCATAAAAGTTTTTTATGTAATATCTTCAAGTTTCTTCACTGAATTCCTTCAAGTTATCACTCTAGTATAACAGTGTATTTTTTTTATTGTTTTGAGATTGAGTATTAATATGTAGCATTTTTTAAATTTGGAAGGTAATCATGTGTTTGAGAATGGAGAGAAGATGATAAAGTAAGACCTCCTTTCATCTCTTAAGCCTATAAGCTTGTTTTCCAATCCATGGATGATCTGAATAGGCAGTTGGCCCTTTAACCAGTATCTATGGTTGTATAATACAAGAAGTGCTAATTCAATGCTTACACAAAAAGTTGCTGCGTTTTAGACATGTATTTTGTATTCCAGGAAATCATTCAGCAGAATAACACCCAAATGAAAACATTTATTAGATACAGCACTGAATTCTAAACCTGCTACAATCTGACATTCACATAGCATCTATAAAGTGAGGATATGAATTTTTGTTGTTGGAGTATTTGATGTGTTAAAGTATTTGAATTAATGACCAACACTTTTGAATTGAGCCAATAAACATATTAAAAAATGCGCAACATCACCAATGATCAGGGAAATGCAAATCAAAGCTACAATTGTAACACCAACTTATTCCTACAGGAATGACCATAATCAAAAAGCCAAAAAAATAATAGATGTTGGTGTGTATGTGATGAAAAGGGAACCCTTCTACACTGCTGGTAGAAATGTAAACTAGTATAACACAGTGGAAAACAGTGCAAAAATGTCTTAAAGAACTAAAAGTAGAACTACCATTTGATCCAGCAATCTCCCTACTAGGTGTCTACCCAGAGGAAAAGAAGTCATTATACAAAAAGATGCTTATACACGTATTTTTATAGCAGCATAACTTGCAATTGCAAAAATGTGGAACCAGCTCAAATGCCCGTCAATCAACTAATTGATAAAGGAACTGTGAGATATATATATATGTGTGTGCGTGTGTGTGTGTGTGTGTGTGTGTGTATCTCACAGTTACATATATCATATATTTTGCATATATATATAACATATATGATATAATATACTACTCAGCCATAAAGAGGAATGAATTAATGGCATTTGCAGCAATGTCAAATAAATGGGATTGGAGATTATTATTCTAAGTGAAGTAACTCAGAAATGGAAAACCAAACATCATATGTTCTCATTCATAACTGGAAGCTAAGCTATGAGGATGCAAAGGCATAAGAATGTTATAATGGACTTTGAGGATTCAGGGGAAAAGGGTAGCAAAGGGGTGAGGGATGAAGAACTAAAAATTGGGTTCAGGGTATACTGTTCAGATGATGTGTGCACCAAAATCTCACCAATCATAAGTAAAGAAGTTACTCATGTAACTAAATACCACCTGTTCCCCCAAAACCTATGGGAACTAAAAAAATAACAACAACAACAAATTGGCACTTTTATGTAAAATTCCGGATTCCAAGCTTGTTTGCAAAATCCAAAGCGTTGGGCCACACTGGACCTCCAATACCCCATGGCAACAACTGGAGTAGTGGCGGCAGCTGACCCTGTGGTCAAGCTTCAGTCTCTAGTCTCACAGCCCCAGCAGCCCGATGGTTCCTTTCCACATGCTTCATCCCTGAGCAGATTTCCCTGAGTGGGAAGGCATCCCGCTGTGTACATTTCCTGGGCCTGGTCTTGGCAGGATCTAGAGTTATAGCAAGTGAGTCCACTCCAGCGAGTAAGGTTTTCTTGTTTATCTTTCTGCTTCCCACTGAATCCCTATCACTCAGGATAGCTTGACTCAGAGCATGTAGTCAATATATGTGTCGTGAATGAGTAAGTGGGGCAGGTAAGAGTGTGGGGCCTGGAAGTAAGATGAAATAGCTTCTCTCTCTCTTGTTCTGGAGCTCTCTGCTCTCAGTCCTTGCAGTTATGGTCCCTGCAGCCAGATTTTGCTCTCATAGGCCTATCTCTCTTGCCCCCATCCCCATAAATGGACTCTAAGGAGTTCAAGAATCCTTCACTCTGGGCTAGGGAGGAAACCTGGGACAGGGCCAACATAGAGTTTGAGGCCTGCTAGTCCTGTCCTGTGGCCCTGTTTACCCCTCGTAGGCAGGACCCTGATCATTCCTGGAGCTGCAATCTACTGACAACAGGGAAATACCTACTTGTGCCAAATGGCTGAGCAAACTCAAGGTGATGGCAGGGAGCAGGTGGGAAGTGCCCAGTGGCAAGGGCTGAATGGGTGGTCAGCAAAGATAGGTGTTCCTTGGCCTCGGAGCTCCCTAGACAATTTGCTTAACCTCTCTGTGCCTCTGTTAATTCATCAATAAAATAGGAATGGTAATGGCACCCCTCTTATAGGAGTGTTGTGAGGCTTAGTGAACTGATACATATCAAACAATGAACATGATTCTTGGCATACAGTAAATGTCCCACTGAGGCTGGTAAATCCTACAAGGGCTAAAGAAGATCAAAGCTGCCCGACACTGTGCACAGACTCCAAGGCCAAGAACGTCCCTATCCCCCTAGTTTATGAGGAGGCAGGCCTAGCCTTTCAGCCCCATGGCACCCTGAAGAAAAGGCCTTGTGGCTCTAGAGTTTGTTGACTCAGTAGAGAAAGGTGTGACAAGAGAACAGGTGTGGGCAGGAAACAGTCAGAGAGGAACCCCATCAGGATATCTGCAGCAGAAAGGACAGAGTTGGGACATGTGTCTCCTTCTGCCCAGGAGCAGGGCAGAATCTGCATAGAATATTAACAAAAAATGATTTAAAAACATTTTTAAAATTGTGACAATAAAGCTACATTTTCTGACATAGATAAGATCATGTCTGAAACCCAAAACAATCATATAAGTAAACACTTGGACTAAAGACAAAATGGTAGAGAAATATAGAGAGAAAGTATTTACAAATATTCCAACTTAATTTTAAGAAGAATTTAAAAAAACTTATTATAAAATTTATGTATGAGAACGAAGAGTCATAAGTAGCTTCATCGATTTCCAAAAATTAAAATTAAAAAGCCAAAATACTGGCTGGGTACGGGGGCTCACGCCTGTAATTCCAGCACTTTGGGAGGCCGAGGCAGGCGGATCACAAGGTCAGGAGACGGAGACCATCCTGGCCAATATGGAGAAACCCTGCCTCTACTAAAATACAAAAAAGTAGGTGGGCATACTGGTACGTGCCTGTAGTCCCAGTTACTTGGGAGGCTGAGAAAGGGATATCGCTTGAACCTGGGAGGCGGAGGTTGCAGTGAGCTGAGATTGCGCCACTGCACTCCAGCCTGGTGACAGAGCAAGACTCTGTCAAAAAAAAAAAAAAAAAAAAAAAAAAAAAGCCAAAGAGTTATTATACATCTTATCAGATATTTATAAAACACACGATATATGCATCATTTTAAAACAATGCAATACTGTTCTAGTGATAGATAAATGTACACATGAAGCAAAATGAAGAGTTCAGAATTCGAGTGCTGTGTAAGTAGGAACACAGAATGCAATTGCCTCTCATTTGGGAATAGATGGAGTGTTTTGCATGTGGCATGGGGCAATACTAATACAGTGATTGGAACAAAAGAGAGCTAATTTCTTAAATAAAACAAGGTGAGCTATGATGGATTAAGTAAAAATGAAACTATCACTTTTTAAGAAGGGCATAGAGAAGAATATTTGGGTGCATTTGTGTTAGAGAAACATTTCTGTAACAATATCCAAGAACACAAACCATATTTAAAAACCACTGGATTTTGTTGCATCAAAAATAGTTCATTTTTGAATCACCAAATATCAACCTTTCATAAATATCACTGTAAAATACTTTCGTATGAATTGAGCGTACTAGGTATTAATATCTATCACACTAAAAGAATTTGTAACGTAGACGATGACAGAATTCAAAAACAGAAAACACATTAGAAAAATAGTTAAAGGTTTGACTAAGTAACATACAGAAGAAAAACTCTAAATGGATAATAGATATTTGGAGAAATTCTGATAAGTAAGGAAAACAATGCAATTGAGACAACAATGAGCGTGTGCTTTAAGTTCAAATTAGCAAAACTCCTTGTTGGTGAAAATGTAGCAAAAAGTACTTGATTTTGATACCATTTAAATTAGAATGATCATTCTGGAGAAATCTGTAATCCTTGATGAGTTTAAAATTCATATAGACCAAACTTTGAAAATTCTACTCTTCATAAATTGCCATGCAGTACAGAAAATAAGCTTTTTAAGGACTTTTTTGCAGCGTTGATTGTGGCATCAGGGATCTGAAGACAACTTAGGTAGCCATCACTGAAAATATGAATATGTAAACTGTAGTGGATCCATACCGTGGTACATATTATAGCAGTGTACATACAGCAACAGGGACACTCTTTATCTTCAAGGCCAATAGACGTGGTTAAGAGAATATAGTCGATAGCACAATAACATTTATTTAAATTTACAAATTTCTAACAGTGTTGTGTATTTTACAGACATACGTATAGACCATTGTGTTTCTTGTTTACTTTCAGATCCATTCTCCAGTCTTCACCTTTAGCCTGCATTTCTATGGTTCTCTTGCTAGCTATTTTCTGATTAGGTGTGACTAACGATAGATCTGGTTAGAGTTGGTGAGGAAGACAAAGAGAATCAAAGTATTACGTCTCTCCTCTCCTCCCTTTTCCTCTTCTCCCTCCCCTCCCCCCACTACTTTCTCTTTCCCTCCACCTTCCTCCTCTTTCTCTCTTCTCCTCTCCTCTCCTCTCTTCTTTTTGTGGATTTTTTTTTTTTTAACGGTTGCCATATATTCTCCATTGTTTCAGGTTTTTACCAGACATGTCCTATTTCTGGGGCTCTAACTCTTACAGAGCAGTTCCTGACATGGTTGTAGAACCTACAAGGTTTCCCTGATGTTTGGTGAATATCACTCTTCTCCGGTGTCCTTCCGGCCTATTGGGTTTTTGTGATCTCTTGCTGTGTTCTTTCCTTGTTTCCTTCTGCTAATCTCTGGTTAGCTTCACCATCTTGTTTGTCTTCTTCACTTTTTTTTTAACTGCTGGTTTAACTAACTGTATGTTTAATTTCTTACTTGAAATACTAGAGCTGTTTCTCTCTTGTGATTGGAATCTAACTGATATAGTATCAGATATTGGCAGCCCCCCAGGCAATAGACCCTAAAATGGGATACTGAGATTGGGAAGCTGATCTGCTTAACCTTTAATACAATGATAACTTCTTTGCAGATGGAAACTGAAATCATGGTAATCTGTGACAAGCAGAAGCATTATGAGCATAGGTGCTTGAGGTGAAACACTGGTGGAAAGCAAGTGTTTGGAAGGCTAAGTAATGGCTGCACATATTCATCATGGTAACTGTGAAGCCTACGCATATTCATCATGGTAACTGTGATGCCTACAACAGACTGTAGCTGTTTCTGATTGTGATCAATGTTTATGAAAAAAGGAGAAGTGTGGGGCTACGTTATCTTGCCTGCGCTCTGTCATAATACAGCATTCAATGACTTAAATTATCAGCACATTCCATGGAATGTCACACAGGTCAATTATATTGATAATACACAGTTTGTTCCTGAGGAGCATCAACGAGCAAGCTCCCCAGGTGTCTTAAGAAGACACATGGCATCAGAGGTAAAGAGAAAAACACCACGAACTTCTAGCTCCCTGCCACTGAAAGTAACGTGTCTGAACGTCTAGGAAGCTGGGACATGTTGAGATACACTCTCCAGAATGATACATCACTTTCAATTTTGGAGGTAAAATATGACATACTTGGTGTGCTGATCCAAGGAATTTACTGAATAAGCGAAGTCTTCCTGCTGTTCCCTAACTCTGCTTGCTTTGGCATCTGTTGTTTGTTGGGCTTATCATTGATAAAGTAATATCATTATATAAAATTTCCTCTGCTTGAAAAACTAGAGGGACTTCTATTTTCTTGAATAGCCACTGATATCTATATAATATATATGCAAAGACATACTCTGTACAAATTATAGTGAGTTGCTACATAGAGATAAAGACTACAGAGAGTATTAAGGTAGAAGAGGCAGCTATAAAACAATATAAAAATGGAACCTGGAGTTCACTATCATTGAAAGAATGGAATTAACTCTAATCATATTAAACAGAAAACAAATATACATGAAACTATGATTATGTGACCTATTAAAGTTAAAAATGTGTTTTTAGTGGCTAAATTAGGACTGAAATCCTCATCTCTTGACTTGAAAGCTGTTTTAATGATGCTTGCTCCCATTTCATACTTGTTTTCATGTTTTAATTCTTATTCTGCTATTGTTGAGCGCTTCTTTCAAAGGAAAAAAAATAGAATATATTAAAATGCATACTGGAAAGCAAAGAATCTTGAGGGTGGAAATTGTACACTTAAAGGAGGATAGTTATTATAAGAATTTCCATGAAAAACAAAGTGCTAGATTTTTCACCCAAAGCTCTGTGGTTTACTTTTCTGTCTTTGGGAATTTCACAAACAACTTATGAAGTTCTAGCCAAACCTTTGAGGTCTGCCTTGCCGTAAGTGTATGGAACAAGCCAAGAGCTGTAAGTGTAGCCAAATGAAACAATGAAAACCACAAGACCTGCTGGCCTTGCTCCTCTTTCCTTTACTTGATTTTGAGTCCCTGGAGAAGAAACCACCTGAGTTTCATTTGTATATGGTTAGAGCTCTTGAGAACTAGGCCTCCTAGCTAATGGTTCTCGCTCAACTTGAAATAAAGGCATACAAGGATTGAATACTAAGGAAGTGGAAACATTTTGGTTTCTATTATTCCTGTTGTTCTATGTATTTATTGTCAAACGGGCCTCTGCAGACATGCACCCAGCCACAGTGTGCTTCTGTTTCCAGGAATTCTGGAGGGCACAGTGATACACACCTCTTCAGAAATGGAATATACTGGGTCCCACTACCCAGCATAATAGACTGTATACTGCTTGGAAACAGAGTTAATGTATTTTCTATTTCCTTTTTTATTCCCTACTAAACCTCTAGTATATTATGCAGTAAAAGTTTATTTTTAACTCTCTGGCTCAATTTACCACCCTAGTCAGGGCTGTGTCGTACACAATATTTGTCTTTCTTGTCTCTAGCATTCTAATATTTTAGTGCCCTTCTCCAGTCCCAACACTGATTACGCTGCAGTGCAAATTCAATTTAACTAAGACTTATTAATCAATGTAATCTCTGGAGCCTGATTGCTGGAGTTACTTAAACTTTTGGCGCCTCAGTTTCATTATCTCCTTTATTCTTCATAGGATTGTTGTAAGGTTAAATGAGTGTATGCATATGAAATGCTTACAACAGTGCCTGGCACACCACAAGTGCTCAATAAATATTTGTGGCTAGTAGCAGTGGTAGGGCCCAGTATTAGGTACTGGAATATGAAGAAAATAGGAAGCTTTGAGTAGCCTTAAAAAACATGATAAACACTTTTAATTGACAACACTTGGTAATAGATCTGCCTTTCTCTTCAGGGTCATTTATGTTTGACATGAAAACTAAAATAAATAAGCTCTAAGGCTGACATTTCTTGCATTCAGTAGAAGAGAATTCTTGGAGAGCTGGACACATTTACTTGCTAACCTATTCAATTATTCATTGACTTATTCAGTAATTATGAAGTTACCTACTGTTTCTGTGCATGCTGGGTAGGGTAATTCTAGATGCTGTAACAAACAAATTTCTAAATGTTAGTGCTCTTACAAAATACTACTTTAATGCTGGCTCATGCAACACCCCAATGTGGATGCTCCTGGTTGGAACACAGCTTTCCTCTGCATGGTGGTTCAGGGACCCAGGATCTTCCCATCTTGTGGATGCGTCATCACCCAGGGCCTCAAAGTATTATGCTTCCTACCACAAGTTGGAATAGAAAAGGATAGACAAGGTAAGGTTGCTTATTAATTGCTTTGTTCTGGTGGAAGTAACAAATTCTACTTCTCCATTACAAGACCCCATTCAGATGCAATGGAACAGGGAAAATATAGATACTGCTTGGGTAACTGATTATAAAAACCAAATCTATCCTATAGAAGAGGGGGAACAAATTCTTTTTTGTCTCACTCTGTCGCCACCCAGGCTGGAGTGCCATAGCATGATCTCAAGTCAACACAACTTCCAGTTCTTGTGTTCGAGCGATTCTCCTACCTCAGCCTCCTGAGTAGCTGTGACTACAGGCATGTGCCACCACACCCGGCTAATTTTTGTGTTTTTAGTAGAGTTGGAGTTTCACCATGTTGGCCAGGCTAGTCTTGAACTCCTGACCTCAGGTGATCCACCCACACTGGCCTCCCAAAGTGCTGGGATTACAGGTATGAGCCACCATGCCCGGCTTGAGGGGGAACAAATTCTGCTATGTGATTACTCATCTATTCTCTGCTGGGATACAGAGATAAATATAAGACCTGCACTCATTTATCATTGGAACAGCAGGGCCACAAACTGGAAACCCGGAGATGGGATTCCCTATTATGCCTGGAAGGTCAAGCAATGCTTTAGGGAGAATGTAGAGACCACAGCCACCTCCTGAATTAGTACAGATCAACAATACAACAGAAAAGATGCCATGTTTTTAAAAAGGACTATGGTTTGCAGGGGTACTGAGGCAAAGTAACTCCAGAAGGCTGGAGCATATGTGTAGAGAACTGGTTGAGAGAGGAACAATATATTCAGTTGAACAATATTTTATAGGGGATACAAATTAATTTCTAGAAAAATTACCCTGAAGACAGGGTGTAAGCCATTTGAAGATATTAAAGACACTGAAGCCAGTTAATAAATAAAAAAATTTAAATAGGAGGACATGGGCATGGTAAATTCTGCAGTAATTACTGGAGTTTGATAGTTTACCTCCTATATGATTGCTTGTTCTTTCTACATGTGATTTCTGTCCTATTTTGGATATTTTACAATGCAAAGAATAAAACGAAAGTCAAAAGTTTTATATATTTCTTAGAAAACTCTAAATTACTTTTTAGCCCTTTATAATTTATATTGCAAAGCAATAAATGAGAGTCAAAACGTACATACGGGATACTGTACTCTGCATGTTGAAATAAGGATTCACCATGCTGAAGACTCAAAGTTTCGAATTTAAATACACACACCCACAGACATACACACACAGACATATACACACTATGCATGTGCTTTATTGCATGGGGAACAAAATCAATTAGGAATTGAGCATAAAGAAAAGGAATATTTAGTCCTATTTATCTTTCATCTGACCACTTACTTCCCTTACATATCCCATAGCTAATGTCCCAGTCATTGTAAATCCACTAAGAGATTTAGTTTACATGAGTAACCATCATCTACTCAAAATTTTTCTGGGAATTTGGCTGCCAGTTGGGTTCATCAAATATTTGAGGGTTATTTTCAAAGACTCTAGGCTGTCTAGTGCCAAACTAACTTTGGCCCAGCAACTTACCCTTCATTTTTAAGTAGCTTCTTGCTAAAGAAAATTGAATCTGCATGTTTCTAATCCATTGAAAGTTAGATCATCAAAATCTAGTTTTTAAAAAGCCATCCAAAATCACTGTGAGAGAGTTTCTTCATTCTTTCTTCCATTAAATGAGGATGTCTCAAGTGTTAAACTTCAAGTTTGTTGCAAAGCTAGAAACTCTTAGAAACTGATTTTTAAAGTTGGCAGTCTCTATTCTCTTATCCCTAAGGCATATAGTAGGTGCTTTGAAAGTTTGCTTTTAAACGTGTTTTCAGAACATTCTTGGAGCTTGATCTTGTAGGACTGAGTTCCTTCCTTTCCACCAAGCCACAATTCTTCCTCCATTGGGAGTCTCTCTTGAATTCAAAGGAAGCTGCACAGGTGGAATGTCATGATGGCTTCATGAGAAAAAGTTTGGGACAGTTATTTCCAATTTTCTAGCCAATATAATCTTAGGTTCTTCTTCAGGCAAGACTGTGTTCAAAATTACTTCCTGCCACAGGAATTCAAAATCTCATCATAATTTTTCTTGTGTATTGTTTGCTATCATAATCAATCCCACACCAAGATGACCCTTTCTGAGTGTTTTGTATATTTTTATTATAGAAACACAGAGAAATTAATGATGCTTGTTCAATTATCTTGTAAACCTTACATTCATCATAACTATGTTATTTTATTTGAGATTATATGATTTCTTAACTTACAAGTATTCAGAATTAAAAAGGAAATATTTTATTTATTTATTTATTTATTTATTTATTTATTTATTTTTTAGAGACAGCGTCTTGCTCTGTCACCCAGGCAAGGCTAAAGTGCAGTGGCACCCTCATAGTTTACTGCAGCCTCAAACTCCTGGCCTCAAGCAGTTTTCCCAACTTAGCCTCCCGGGTAGCTGGGATTACCAGCATGTGCCACCATGCCTGGTTTGAGAAGATTAATTATTTTATCAACATCATATAAAAATTGCGTTATTGCCTATTTCCAACTCCATTTATTCACTAAAAATTTGTGCCTTTAATGTTCGGAAATAATTTTAAGTTCTATGGTAAATACTAAGATGAGTATGACAAAAATCATTAATTTACCATGCTAAACATGTCACCATCCAAGTGTATTGTGTCTTTGTAGATTTCATACCATTAATGCATATTCAAAGAAATTCCATAAGTTTTTCACAGGATAATTACTGACACTGTGTTTTTAGATTATTTAAAAGAGTCTGTGACTCACGGAAAGTTGGTATATCTTAATGGAACATTTAGACTAAAGTGATTATGTAAAATAACATTTGAGGTCAGATGATATTATCATTGATCATGCTACCATATCTTCATCTAGTTCCTTACCCACTCCGTTATTCTGATCTTCATCTCTCCTTTTCAACTGCAGCTCTTCCATTCCCCCCGCGGCCAATGGGTCCATTGCTCCTCCTCTGTCAGCCTTTATTTTTACGAACACATTTATGTTGTGGCATTTTTCACTCATCTTATACTAAATACTAAAGACTGTTCTCAGTTTTCTTTCTACTAAAACTTTGATCAAAACTCATCCCAGTTGATTCCACAACCATAGTAAGAGATTGTCTTTCTTTCTGTAATAACACTTCATTCTGGTTGTCCCTCTATATCTCTATGTATCATTTCTCACCTTCTTACATTAGTTTTCCTCCTACACCTGAGTTTCATTATTTAAATCCTTTATGACAATCTAATCCAGCAGGTACCATTTCTAGAAATGATGAATCTGAGTGGGCATTCCAAGACAGCCAAATAGGAACAGCTCCAGTCTGCAACTCTCAGTGTGATTGATGCAGAAGATGGGTGATTTCTGCATTTCCAGGTGAGGTACCTGGTTCATCTCATTGGGATTGGTTGGACAGTGGGTGCAGCACATGGAGGGTGAGCTGAAGCAGGGTGGGGCATCGCCTCACCTGGGAAGCACAAGGGGTCAGAGAATTTCCCTTTCTTAGCCAAGGGAAGCTGTGAGAGACTACCTGGAAAAACGGGACACTCCCACACAAATACTGTGCTTTTCCCAAGGTCTTAGCAACTGGTAGACAAGGTGATTCTCTCCTGTGCCTGGCTCGGTGGCTCCCATGCCCATGGAGCCTTGCTCACTGCTAGCGCAGCAGTCTGAGATCAATCTGCAAGATGGCAGTCCAGCTGTGGGACGGGCGTCTGCCATTGCTAAGGCATGAGTAGGTAAACAAAGCCTCCTGGAAGCTCGAACTGGGTGAAGCCCACTGCAACTCAACAAGGCCTACTCCCTCTAGACTCCATCTCTGTGGACAGGGCATAGCTGAACAAAACGCAGCAGACAACTTCTGCAGACTTAAACATCCCTGTCTGACAGCCCTGAAGAGTGCAGTGGTTCTGCAGCATGGCGTTTGAGCTCTGAGAATGGACAGACTGCCTCTTCAAGTGGGTCCCTGACACCCATGTAGCCTAACTGGGAAACATCTCCCAGTAGGGGCAGACAGACACCTCATATAGGCAACTGCCCCTCTGGGACAAAGTTTCAGAGGGAGGATCAGTCAGTAATATTTGCAGTTCTGCAATATTTGCTGTTCTGCAGCCTCCACTGGTGATACACAGACAAAAAGGGTCTGGAGTGGACCTCTAGCAAACTCCAACAGACCTGCAGCTGAGGGACTTAACTGTTGGAAGGAAAACTAACAAACAGAAAGGAATAGCATTAACATTAACAAAAGGACATCCACACCAAAACCCCATCTGTAGGTCACCAACATCAAAGACCAAAGGTAGATAAAACCACAAAGATGGGGAAAAACCAGAGCAGAAAAGCTGAAAATTCTAAAAATCAGAGCACTTCTTATCCTCCAAAAGATTGTAGCTCCTCGCCAGCAATGGAATAAATCTGGATGGAGAATGACTTTGATGAGTTGACAGAAGTAGGCTTCAGAAGGTTGGTAATAACAAACTTCTCTGAGCTAAAGGAGGATGTTCGAACCCATCTCAAGGAAGCTAAAAACCTTGAAAACAGATTAGACAAATGGCAAACTAGAATAAACAGTGTAGAGAAGACCTTGAATCACCTGATGGAGCTGAAAACCACAGCACGAGAACTTTGTGATGCATGAACAAGCTTCAATAGCCCATTCGATCAACTGGAAGAAAGGGTATTAGTGATTGAATATCACATTAATGAAATAAAGTGAGAAGACAAGGTTAGAGAAAAAAGAGTAAAAAAAATGAACAAGGCCTACAAGAAATATGGGACAATGTGAAAAGATCAAAGCTACATTTGAGTGGTGTACATGAAAGTGATGGGGACAATGGAACCAACTTAGCAAACACTCTTCAGGATATTATCCAGGAGAACTTCCCCAACCTAGCAAGGCAGGCCAACATTCAAATTCAGGAAATACAGAGAACACCACAAAGATACTCCTCAAGAAGAGCAACCCCAAGACACATAATTGTCAGATTCACCAAGGTTGAAATGAAGGAAAATGTGTTAAGGGCAGCCAGAGAGAAAAGTCGAGTTACCCACAAATGGAAGCCCATCAGACTAACAGCTGATCTCTCAGCAAAAATCCCACAAGCCAGAAGACAGTGGGGGCTAATAGTCAACATTCTTAAAGAAAAGAATTTTCAACCTAGAATTTCATATCCAGCCAAACTAAGCTTTGTAAGTGAAGGAGAAATAAACTCCTTTACCAACAAGCAAATACTGAGAGATTTTGACACCACCAGACCTAGCTTACAAGAGCTCCTGAAGGAAGCACCGAACATGGAAAGAAACAACCAGTACAAGTCACTGCAAAAACATGCCAAATTGAAAAGATCATTGATGCTATAAAGAAATTGCATCAATTAATGGGCAAAACAACCAGCGAACATCATAATAACAGGATCAAATTCACACAAAACAATATTAACCTTAAATGTAAATGGGCTAAATGCTCCAATTAAAAAACACAGACTGGCAAATTGGATAAATAGTCAAGAACCATCAGTGTGCTGTATTCAGGAGACCCATCTCATGTGCAAAGATGCACATAGGCTCAAAATAAAGGGATGGAGGACGATCTACCAAGCAAATGGAAAGGAAAAAAGCAGGGGTTGCAATCCTAGTCTCTGATAAAACAGATTTTAAATCAACAAAGATCAAAAGAGACAAAGAAGGCCATTACTTAATGGCAAAGGGATCCATTCACAAGAAGAAGTAACTATCCTAAATATATAGGTACCCAATACAGGAGCACCCAGATTCATAAAGCAAGTCCTTAGAGACCTACAAAGAGAATTAGACTCCCACACAATAATAATGGGAGACTTTAACACCCCAAAGTCAATCCTAGACAGATCAATGAGACAGAAAATTAACAAGGATATTCAGGATATGAACTCAGCTCTGCAACAAGCAGACCTAATAGATATCTACAGAACTCTCCACCCCAAATCAACAGAATATACATACTTCTCAGCACCTCATTGCTCTTATTCTAAAATTGACCACATAATTGGAAGTAAAGCACTCCTTGGCAAATGTAAAAGAACAGAAATCACAGCAAACTGTCTCTCAGACAGCAGTGCATTCAAATTATTACTCAAGATTAAGAAACTCACTCAAAACTGCACAACTACATGGAAACTGAACAACTTGCTTCTGAATGACTACTGGGTAAACAAGGAAATGAAAGCAGAAATAAAGCTATTCTTTGAAACCGATGAGAACAGAGACACAATGTACCAGAATCTCTGGGACACATTAAAAGCAGTGTGTAGAGGGAAATTTAAAGCACTAAATGTCCACAAGAGAAAGCAGGAAATATCTAAAATCAACACACTAACATCACAGTTGAAAGAACTAGAGAAGCGAGAGCAAACAAATTCAAAAGTTAGCAGAAGGCAAGAAATAACTAAGATCAGAGCACAACTGAAAGAGAGAGAAACATAAAAAACCCTTCAAAAAATCAATAAATCCAGGAGCTGGTTTTTGGAAAAGATCAACACAATTGATAAGCCACTAGCAAGACTAATAAAGAAGAAAAGAGAGAAGAATCAAATAGATGCAATAAAACATTATAAAGAGAACATCACCACTGTTCCCACAGAAATACAAACTACTATCAGAGAATGCTAGAAACACCTCTATGCAAATAAACTAGAAAATCTAGAAGAAATGGTTAAATTTCTGGACACATATACCCTCCCAAGACTAAACCAGGAAGAAGTTGAATATCTGAGTACACCAATAACAGGCTCTGAAATTGAGGCAATAATTAATAGCCTACCAACCAAAAACAAAAAAGTGCAGGACCAGACAGATTCACAGCTGAATTCTACCAGAGGTACAAAGAGGAGCTGGTACCACTCCTTCTGAAACTCTTCCAGTCAATAGAAAAAGAGGGAATCCTCCCTAACTTATTTTATGAGGCCATCGTCATCCTGATACCAAAGCCTGGCAGAGACACAACAACAACAAAAAAAGAGAATTCTAAGCCAAGATCCCTGATGAACATTGATGTGAAAATTGTAAATAAAATACTGGCAAACCGAATCCAGCAGCACATCAAAAAGCTTATCCACCACGATCAAGTCGGCTTTGTCCCTGCGATGCAAGGCTGGTTCAACATATGCAAATCAATAAACATAATCCATCACATAAACAGAACCAATGACAAAAACCACATGATTATCTCAATAAATGCAGAAAAGACCTTTGACAAAAACAGCCCTTTGTGCTCAAAACACTCAATAAACTAGGTATTGATGGAACGTATCTCAAAATAATAAGAGTTATTTATGACAAACCCACAATCAAAATCATATTGAATGGGCAAAGCCTGGAAGCATTCCCTTTGAAAACTAGCACAAGACAGGGATGCCCTCTCTTACCACTCTTATTCAACATAGTGTTGGAAGTTCTGGCCAGGGCAATCAGGCAAGAGAAAGAAATAAAGGGAATTCAATTAGGAAAAGAAGAAGTCAAATTGTCCCTGTTTGCGATGACATGATTGTATATTTAGAAAATCCCGTTGTCTCAGCCCAAAATCTCCTTAAGCTGATAAGCAACTCCAGCAAAGTCTCAGGACAAAAAAAAAAAAAAAAATGTGCAAAAATCACAAACATTACTATACACCATTAACAGCCAAGCAGAAAGACAAATTATGAATGAACTCCCATTCACAATTCTTACAAAGAAAATAAAATACTTAACAGTACAACTTACAAGGGATATGAAGGACTTCTTCAAGGAGAACTCCAAACCACTGCTCAATGAAATAAAAGAGGACACAAACAAATGGAAGAATATCCCTTGTTCATGAATAGGAATAATCAATATCGAGAAAATGCCCATACTGCTTAAGGTAATTTATAGATTCAATGCCATCCTCATCAAGCTACCAATGATTTTCTTTACAGAATTGGAAAAAACTACTTTTAACTTCATATGGAACCAGAAAAGAGCCCACATTGCCAAGACAATCCTAAGCCAAAAGAACAAAGCTGGAGGCATCATGCTACCTGACTTCAAACTATACTACAAGGCTACAGTAACCAAAACAGCATGGTACTGGTACCAAAACAGAGATATAGACCAATGGAACAGAACAGAGTACTCAGAAATAATACCAAACATTTACAGCCATCTGATCTTTGACAAACCTGAGAGAAACAAGAAATGGGGAAAGGATTCCATATTTAATAAATGGTACTGGGAAAACTGGCCAGCCATATGTAGAAAGCTGAAACTGGATCCCTTCCTTACACCTTACACAAAAATTAATTCAAGATGGATTAGAGACTTAAATGTTAGACCTGAAACCATAAAAACCCTAGAAGAAAACCTAGGCCATACCATTCAGGACATAGGCATGGGCAAGGACTTCATGACTAAAATACCAAAAGCAATGGCAACAAAAGCCAAAATTGACAAATGGGATCTAATTAAACTAAAGAGTTTATGCACAGCAAAAGAAACTACCATCAGAGTGAACAGGCAACCTACAGAAAGAGAGAAAATTTTTGCAATCTACTCATCTGACAAAGGGCTAATATCCAGAATCTACAAAGAACATAAACAAATTTATAAGAAAAAAACAAGCAACCCCATCAAAAAGTGGGCAAAGTATAGAACAGAGACGTCTAGAAAGAAGATACCTATTCAGCCAAGAGACGTATGAAAAAATGCTTATCATCACTGGTCATCAGAGAAATGCAAATCAAAACCACAATGAGATACCATCTCACACCAGTTAGAATGGCAATCATTAAAAAGTCAGGAAACAACAGATGCTGAAGAGGATGTGGAGAAATAGGAACAGTTTTACACTGTTGGTGGGATTGTAAACTAGTTTAACCATTGCAGAAGACAGTGTGGCAATTCCTCAAGGATCTTGAACTAGAATTACCATTTGAGTCAGCAATCTCGTTACTGGGTATATACCCAAAGATTACACTACTATAAAGACACACGCACACCTACGTTTATTGTGGCACTATTCACAATATCAAAGACTTGGAACCAACCGAAATGTCCATCAATGATAGACTTGATTAAGAAAATGTGGCACTTATACCCCATGGAATACTATACAGTCATAAAAAAGGATGAGTTCATGTACTTTGCAGGGACATGAATGAAGCTGGAAACCACCATTCTGAGTAAAGAATCACAAGGACAGAAAACCAAACACCTCATGTTCTCACTCATAGGTGGGAATTGAACAATGAGAACACTTGGACACAGTGCGGGGAACATCACACACCAGGGCCTGACGGGAGTAGGGGGCTGGGGGAGGGATAGCATTAGGAGAAATACCTAATGTAGATGACGGGTTGATGGGTGCAGCAAACCACCATGGCACATGTATACCTATGTAACAAACCTGCACACTGTGCACAGGTACCCTAGAACTTAAAGTATGATAATAAAAAAAGAAATGATGAATCTGAAGGTGTTTCATGATTACACAAATAATCAATGGAAGAGATAGAAATTTGACCCAAATCTATCTATCTCCAAAACTGCTGGGGTTTTTTTTAAATGCATACTTTGACTTCCTAGGCCATAATAAGGGTGGTGGCAGTTTTTGTCTGTCTTTTCCTGCTGTAAGCATCTGCTAGCTTTCCTTTTTTCTTTAGAGCTGCTTCGACCCGTGAGGAATCTGAATTCCACTCATTCAATTTCTTTTTATCCTCCTATATTCCTGGTTTGGGGTAGCACATAGTCTTTGAAGCTCACCAATTTCTTTTTTCTTGTGCTTTGAGGACTTTACTGTAAATCACTATAAGAAAGCATATGGCACAACCATGTGATTATTACAAAGGTTGAAAAGTCTTATCATGTTACTGAAAAAGCAAGCTAACCTACTTGCATATAAACTAGTGTTCATATTTTAACGTCAAGACATGGTAACCCATATGTTATTTTATACAAACTAGCAAATTAAATGTATTTAATAACTAATTGCATATCTCTCGTATTTATTTCCACAAAGCTTTATAACCAAATGCCCCACCAATAGAAGTTATAAAGTTTTAGACGTTTATAATTAGTGAGAGAAAAGTCAAGTATAATTAATCTTTGCAGACTCTCTCAGTTCCCCTCTATGCCTTAGCTCTATCACTTAGGAAATCATTGAGATTTAGGTGTGATTGTACCTAATACATTCCCATACGTGTCTAACACCTCCTCGTAGCAGCCCCAGACTTCCTTACGCACAATCATTTTGGGAAGTGTAGATTTATTCCCTTATGAGCATTTTTTAAAAGGTGAAAACTGAAGTGTAAATGGCATTCATCTCACCAAATCAGTTGGAATGGAGCTGCTGTTAAGATGATTTCAAAGGGAAAAAAAGAATAGAATGCATCTCTCAGTAACAAATTCTTTGAATACAAAATATCTGAGTACTAATCTCAGATGCAGACTTGGTTCACACAGTTTCATTTGCAGCTTTAATTTAGAGAGTAGTGGTTTTGATGTGAGTTAAGGACAGAGCTTGAAAATCTGAATAAACAATAAAATAGGTCACTACAAGTGTACCTGGTATATTCCTGCTAACAATGCGTTTTGGGAAAAGAGGTAAATGAGACTTCGCTCAGGTGACAAATCCACTCATTTCTCTCATGCATGTAAGCACAATCTAAGACTAGCTGTGAGGGCAATTCCATTTTCAAATAATTTATTCATTAAATAATCTCTTCCACATCTTATTAAAACCCAATAAGCATAAGAAAATGAAAAAAGAAAAACACTGCTATTAGACACTACAATCAATCTCATTGATTTAAAAAGTAAATTGCACCACCACCTCCTTTCTCCTTTACTAGATTTTGAGTCCCTTACATGAAAGGCCTGAGATTTAAGAATCTTTGTTTCTCTGGTACTTCTCATAGTAATGGCATACAATAGATATACAATAAATGTCCATTGTAATAAAAAACAAATAATTTTTTGGCTCAGAGATATTACAGAATCATCAAGTTGAGTAAAAAGTTGGAGCAGCTTGATAGTCCGCTTTCACATTATTTGAAATTGAAATTAATTGTTCTCTTGTTTGTTAGATAAGTTTCTTTTTTGTTGTTGTTGTTGGTTTTTTTTTTGTTGTTTTTTTTTTTGTTTTGTTTTTTTTAGTGGCTAAGCGTGGAGTTAATTTTGACAGGTAAGTTTCATAGTTTGGATACACATTAAACATTTGGTTTTAATTGAGGGCTTTTTTCCCCCTTCAGGCCACCCAAAAGCCTCTTTGTAAGAATATGTTTATGTCTGTATGTTTTTTTCCCTTTTGCCATTTGCTGATCCAGTATTTAATTTCTTTCATTTATGGCCTAAAGTATAATATTCTGCCTACTGAAAGAGCATTCACGAAGTATGAAAAAAGTATATATTTCAGTTTTCCATTAGGAAATCCAAAACCTCCATATTCCATTTGGATGCTGCATTTCACTATTTTGTCCCAATTCACTAGTTACAGATGTTTCTTAAAAAGTGCTAGAAGGCATAAGACCAAAATCTAACAGAAATATGGAAATTAACTCAGTAGGTATCCCAAATTCCATTTTCCTTTACCTTCATGTTAAACTTACATGGAACTAAAATAACTAGCAAATGTATTCAATTTAGTTTTATTTAATGCATGAAAAATAATTGTTTCATTGCCTGATTTTTAAGAAAAAGAGTCAGGAGAGACAGACACATGCACACACACACATACACACGCACAGTGGGAGAGAGAGAATACTTTCTTAAACATTTCTTTTCTAAACCTAGAAAGCAGAAAAAGCTCTAAATCCTTACATTTCATTTATTGCTGTCTTCATTATTAGGACAGCAGCTGTCAGCTCTAAATAACATGTGCTCGAAGAATCTCAGGGCCAGATCATAAATGTCACTCTTTTAAAGTAAAATAATAAATTCATAGTGAAGAGATTACTAAATTGTGAAAGTAATTCACCCGAAGAGATAGTCTGTAACTTTGTTGTAAAGCAAGACGTTTGTGATTTAATTAATTTTAATTTATTTAAAAAATGTGGTCTCTCAGGGGCGTGGCATTTTTTTATGCAATCTGGGGAGAATAAATAAAGCAAAACAATACATCAGTATGTTTATAGAATGATTGAAATGGTATCAAGACAATATTTGAGAGGCATCAGCACTTGAGTCATTAGAAAGTTGTGCTCTGTAGAAAGCAAAGATAATTTTCCAGGCTCTACCACAGCCTGAATGATATATCCCTCAAGACCACACAAATCCCTTTGCCTGCATTGCGTGGTCAGCATATATTTTTATAGTAGAATAAGATGGCACAGTTTGCAAATATAATTACTCCAGGCACTAAAGAAGTATGTTGGAAAATTGCATTCTATGTAAAAAAAAGATATTCCATTTCATAAACTAAAATTTCTTAAAACAAATAACAACTATTCATTGAACTAAGCACAGAAAAATAAGTAAGAATACGTTCTCTATATTGAAGAAATTTACAATATGAAAGGATGAAAAGAAAGGCACAAAGCTGCATGATGCTCGTTGCTGTCCTTCCTGATAGTTTAAAGGCAGATAAGAGAGAGCATTGCTTCTGCCTGGTTTTGCTCACTGAAGTCTTTCTGCATGAGTTGACATTTCAACTTCAACGGGTAGTTTGCTTTTCATGAGTTTAGTTAGCACAAATTGGTTCAGTTAAATTTCATAAGAAGCAGATCACTGAATTAATTGTTTTTCCTTCTTTATTTCCTTCTTTAATAACATTACACAATGGAAATGATTAATTAAGCAAGAATGTATAAAGAACTTTGGATGAGGCCCAAAAATTGTAACCTAAATCGAGTCAGGTGTCTTTAAACTACATCACATGCTACCTCAGTACTTTACTGCAGTCAAGAAAATAAACACACTTGCATGTCGGTGCACACACACATACATACGTACAAATTCCATTTGGAAACACTGAAAAGTGATGTAGATTTCTTTATTCTATGATGTAGAAGTTTTATTTGAGGGATGAGAAATAAATATAATGGATTCACTGTAAACATTTTAAAAACTCCCGTCTAAATTTTCTCTCTACCCTTAGTGTTTCCCAGCTATCACATCTTGTCTTTTATCCTTATATCTTTAATATTTATCGTGTCATTGTATTACACAATTCCTATCTGTAATCCTGCAATAAGTCTAAAATCACAATTTAAAAATTAATCAAGGAATGACAATTTCTTTTTGAATGTGTCCCCAGAATCTGTGTGTCTGAAACTTAATGCCCAGAGTTGGAAGGTGGGCCTAATGGGAGGTGTTTAGGTCACATGATGCATACATTTCAGTGTGGTTTAAGAATTGTAACCTAAACTAAATCCTACCTCAGTACTTTATTAATAGTACTAATAACTAATTAGTGCTATTAGATTAACGTCATTATAAGCAGGGTTCCTGGGCATGGGTTCACTCTCGTGTGCCTTTTTGCCCTCTGCCTTCCATCATGTGAAGGCACAGCAAGAAGCCCTCGCTGAATGCTGACACTTTCATCTGGTACTTATCCTCCATGACTGTGAGAAATAAATTTCTGTTCATTATAAATTACTTTGTAGGACATATTATTCTATAGCACACAAATGGACTAGGAGAACAACATTAAAACCTTGTCCTTCATTAAAACTTGGAATTTATCAATTGAGCCTAGCCTAATGTGGAGAGACTTAACTCCTATCTATAATTCTCAATGACAATGAAAAACAGACTAATTTTTCTTTTTATAAATGTCATCGGGTAATAGTAATCGCTTTATTAGTGACGTACTCATTATATATAAGGAACTGCAGGTAAAATATCATTTCTGATTCTTACAACAATGCTGGAATAGATTTTTCTTATTTTAACAGATGTGGAAACACCAAGAACTTAGACAAGAACTTAAACCAAGCTTCTGTGATTCTAGCATCATCACTTTTCCACTATGATGGTTTTACACAAAGCAGTAACAGCAGTCCATTTTGAATATGTGAGCACAGGTACTTGAAAATATATTGGCCAAGAACAACATCAACAAAAAATTCTTGAGGTCCAAAGATATTTGACTTCATATTCCCTTCCCCTAACCACCCAAAAATAGGTATGTTCATCTATATGCCAAAAATAATTAATTCAGGAATATTTCCCAGTTGCTGAATGCTGTAGTTTCCAAGACAGTGCCCATTGCTTTAACCTTGAAAACCTGTGGTTGTGTAGAAGGAGTAATCTTTCCTAAAGTGACCTTTTAGGGGAAAATGGGCTTTGAACATTTGATTTCTAAAAATGTTACTCCGTGAATGATCTACCGCAGATATTCAAAGCATACACCTGTAGGAATGAGTCTGTCAGCAGCTAGAAGTAGGGCAGGTATTGGTGCATAGGATATTTGAACCATACTAAAATGACTAATGGTAAGTTTTTAAAAAAATGCCTGAAGTACAGAAACATGAAATGTTAACATCAGGACCCTTGCATGATTACAACATTTTTATGCTGATATATTTACCCTCTTGAGGCTCTTCAGATGTGCAGGATGCAGAAATAAATTATAGGTTGACACAGACATTGATTATATATATATTGACTGAGAGTGGGGGGCGGGGGGGGGGGGGAGAGAGAGAGAGAGAGAGAGAGAGAGAGAGAGAGAGAGAGAGAGATAGAGAGTTATTTCTATTCTATCTGCCAAACTTTTAGAAGAGCCTATGAGAAACATATATGTTTAAGACATTTTTGGCAATCATTAAGGCCAGTATCAGGAACCTACAAGCTAAGGAATAGGACAAATAATATAGGTAATATAATTGATCCAGGGTTTCATAATAATACCTGTGAGAATAATTCAAATAAATGTCTGAATAGCCTAATGTCGATGTTCATATTAAGGAAAAGAATCACCTGCAACAATTAAGAAGAATATTATTTGCTAATGGGCCATTGCCAATTGGAAGCTAATAATGTAAGAATACTAGATAGAAAATTTAAAAAATAAGTTATAAGCTTTTAATGCCAACCAGCAAAATATAAAATAACTTTTCTTTACTTCATAAATGTGTCATACTGTAGAGAGAATTTACAGTTTTAAAAAGAATGATTGATGTGTTGAATTTGAAAAAGTTCACATAATTTAGTAATATAACCTTCTTTTCTGTTATGATTTGAAGCATTTGCAGCTATAATGGCCTTTGAGTCTCTGGGATAAAGGCCTTAGCCAAAGTCAGGAGTTGCCTATAAAGTTCCTTTTGACAGAAACTGGGATGGAATCCAGGCTCATTTCAGCAATATTTGTGGAGAGGAGGATTGAACTCAATATATTTGACCCAAAAGTGCATTTTTGGGGCTTGCACCATATTTATTAAAGCCTTGTGGCAGAACTAGAAGTTATTAAATGGGTGAGAGCTGCCTTATAAAGACACAGCTCTAAGCAGTCGTAGTTCAATTCGACATGTTTCTACTGATCACCTACCTGGAGCCGTATCCTAGGCTAGGAACTCATGATTACAAAACAGAGGCACAGATTCAGGCAACTCACAATCTAAAACAGAAAGAAGGCACATATAAATAACTATAAAACATGGCATAGTATAATACATGATTGCAAAAGAGATACCCAGTGCAACAAAGAGTCATCGATATTGATAAGATCAGTACTGCATTAATGAGGGAAGTGAAATTTGCATTAGGTGCTGGTAAAATGGCTCATGATCAATGTGTGTTGCAGGGAGAAGAAGGACAGGACTCCAGCTAAGAAATTAGTTGACACAAAATACATTGGAGGAACTGAAGTTAGCATTCCAAGAAGCAAAATTTTGGCTATTCTAACATACTTATATGTTTAGAAGAAAATATCAGAGTAAATTATTTGACACAAATTTAAAAATGATACAAACTATTTGAAATCAATATGGTCATGTCATCTTTATTTATTCATTTGTAATTAGAAATGTAAGTTGTCTATATGAGAAGGAAGATCAGAGATTTGAAAATCAAATACAGAAGAGTTGAAATCACTGCTTCACTACTTATCAGTCATGTGACCCTGTGTATTAGTGTCCTACTGCTGTGGTAACAACTTGCCTCAATCAGCGACCTAAAACAACACAAATGTATTATCTGACAGTTCCAGAGGTCTGAAGTCCAAAGTAGATTTATTAGGGCTGTATTTCATCTGGAGGTTGTAGGGGAGAATCTATTTCTTTGCCATTTCCAGCTTTTGGAGGCCATCTACATGTTTTAGTTCATAGCCTGTTCCTCTCTCTTCAAAGCCAGCAGTACAACATCTTCAAATCTTTCACCTCTCTGACTTCTTCTGTTGTCACAACTTCTCTGATACTAGCCCTTTTGACTCCATCTTACAAAGAGCCATGTAATTATTTTGGTCTTTGTGAGACCCAATATGTGAATTATCAGGGTTGCCCTGATAATTCAGCATTATCTTCCTATCGCAAAATTTTTAACCATATCTAAAAAGCCACTTTTGCCATGTATTTTAACATATTTGCATTTTCTGGGGATTGGGATGTGGAAGTATTTGAAGGACCATTGTTCAACATACCATACCCTGGAAATATTATCTATTTCCCAAAGCTTAACTTTTTTCTCATTTTAAAAGTAATTATAGTAATAGTCGTGGGGTGAGGGGAGGGGGAGGTATAGCATTAGGAGATATACCTAATGTAAATGACGAGTCAATGGGTGCAGCACACCATCACGGCACATGTATACATATGTAACAAACCTGCACGTTGTGCACATGTACCCTAGAACTTGAAGTATAATTTAAAAAATAGGACTATCCCACATGGTTGTTCTGAGGTTCACATTAGAAAAAGAATATAAAACACATAGCATAGTGCTCAATAAAAATTGTAATTCCCATTGTCATTGCTGTTAATGGAGTCGTCATTTTGAGAGCTCTCAACAACAGGTTGAACTTTACCCACTTATTTTGGCAACTGATATGGTTTGGCTATATCCCCAAATCTCATCTTGAATTGCAATTCCACAATTCCCATGTGTCATGGGAGGAACCTGGTGGGAGGTGATTCAATTATGGCGGCAGGTCTTTTTTTCCTGAGCTGTTCTTGTGATAGTGAATGAGTCTCATGTGATCTGATGGCTTTAAAAATGGGAGTTTTTCTGCACAAGCTCTCTCTTTGTCTGCTGTCATCTATGTAATATGTGACTTGCTCCTTCTTGCCTTTGCCATGATTGTGAGGCCTCCTCAGCCATGTGGAACTGTAAATCCATTAAATCTCTTTTTCTTCCCAGTCCCAGGTATGTCTTTATCAACAGAATGGAAACAGACTAATATAGCAATGTAGAGCTGACCATTTGAAGAGCATAAACTTGATATGTCACTGTTAAGTGTCATGAAGTTTCCTATAGATAGATGGGAGACAGGGGGATCCCAAAGGAGTGAAAAGCATAGTGTAAATATCCAGGAGGAATATGGGATAAATAAAAAATATTTGCAATGAATGTGGTATGTTTGTAATCAATATTCTTAAGATTTTTATGGGACCTGAAAATTAATAAGAAAATACTATTTCAATAGAAAAATGAGCAAGAACACAATACATTTTTTTTTGGTGTGGATTAATCTCAAATTTGTTATACTACATGAAAGAAATCATACTCAAATGGTTATATTCTTTGTGTCTCCACTTATATGACATCTGGAACAGGTAAAATTACTAGAAGAGCGAATGGATCAGTGGTTGCCAGGGGCTAGTGGGGGGAAGGCAATTTGCTGCAAAAGAGCATTTTTTCAGGGAAATGATGAAAATGTTCTACATCTTTTTCTTAGTTTTACTTTTATTTTAAGTTCAGAGAAGATTTATTATGTAGGTAACAAGTGAGGGTTTGTTGTACAGATTATTTTGCTACCCAGGTATTAAGCCTAGTACTCATAAGTTGTGTTTCCTAATCCTCTGCCTTGTCCCCACCTTCACCCTCCAGTAGGCCACAGGGTCTGCCATTCCCCTCTATGTATCTATGTATTCTCATCATTTAGCTACCACTTATGAGTGAGCACAGTATTGATTTTCTGTTTCTGTGTGAGTTTGCTAAGGAAAATGGCATACAGCTCCATCCACATTTCTGCCACGGACATGATCTTGTTCTTCTTTATGATTGCATAGTATTCCATGGTGTACATTGACCACATTTCTTTATCCATCTACCTTGATGGGCACTTAGGTTTATTCCATGTCTTTGCTCTTGTAAACAGTGCTACAATGAACATGCACATGCACCCGTCTTTTTGATAGAATAATTTGTATTCCTTTGAGTATATATCCAGTGATGGGATGGCTGGGTTGAATGGTAGATCTGTCTTTAGGCCTTTGAAGAATCACCACACTGCCTTCCACAATGACTGAACTTATTTACACTCCCACCAACAGTGTATAGGTATTCCTTTGTCTTTGCAACCTAACGAGCACCTGTTATTTATTTATTTATTTATTTATTTATTTATTTGTATTAAATCATAGCCATTCTGAGTGGTGTGAGATGGCATCTCATTGTGGTTTTGGTTTGCATTTTTCTAATTACCAGTGATGTTGAGACTTTTTTTTTCATATTCTCTTTGATCACATGCATGTCTTTAGGAAAGTAACCTTTGGACACTTTTCCAAACCATGAATAATTATTCAGCCATAAACAGGAATGAAATAATGGCATTTGCAGCAACCTGAATGGAGTTGGAGACCATTATTGTAAGTGAAGTTACTCAGGAATGGAAAACAAAATATCATATGTTCTCACTTATAAGTGGGAGCTAAGCTATGAGGATGCAAAGGCATAAGAATGATACAATGGACTTCAGGGACTCAGGTTGAAAGGTGGGAGGGGAGTGAGGGATAGAAGACTACACATTGGGCACAGCGAACACTGCTCTGGTGATGAGTGCATCAAAACCTCAGAAATCACCACTAAAGACCATTTCCATGCAACCAAACACCACCTGTTTCTCCAATACTACTGAATTTTTTAAATGTATCCTTTTCAAAAGAAAAGGACAGAATCCTGTTACTGAGTATATACTCAAAGGAATACAAATTGTTCTAGCATAAAGACACATGCACACATATATTCGCTGCAGCACTATTAACAATAGCGTAGACATGGAATCAACCTAAAGGCCTGTCAGTGGTAGACTGGATAAAGAAAATGTGGTATGTATTCACCGTGGAATACTATACAACCATAATAAGCAATGAGATCATGTTCTTTACATGAACATGTTTGGTTCTAGAGACCAGTATCCTTAGCAAACTAACACAGAAACAGACAAGCAAATACTATGTCTTCTCACTTGTATCTCACTTATATGTGGAAGTTAAATGACGAGAATACATGAACACATAGAGGGAAACAACAGATACTAGAGCCTTCTGGAGGGCAAGGGTGGGAAGAGGGAGAAGATCAGGAAAAATAATGGATACTAGGCTTAATACCTGGGTGACAAAATAATCTGTACAACAAACCCCCATGACTCGAGTTTACCTATGTAACAAACCTCCACATATACCCCTGAACTTGAAATAAAAGTTTACAAAAAGTGTCTGTTCATGTCCTTTGCCCACTTTATGATGGCGTTGTCTTTTTCTTGTAAGTTTGTTTAAGTTCCTTATAGACGCTAGATATTAGAACTTTGTCAGATGCGTGGTTTGCAAAATTTCTCTCCCGTTCTGAAGGTTGTCTGTTTACTCTGCTGATAGTTTCTTTTGCTGTGTAGACGGTCTTTAGTTTAATAAGATCTCACTTGTCAATTTTTGCTTTAGTTGCAATTGCTTTTGACATCTTCATCATAAAACTTTGCCCGTGCCCTATGTCCAGAATGGTACTCTGAGGTTTTCTTCCAGGGTTTTGAATAGTTTTGGGTATTACATGTAGGTCTTTAATTTACGTTTAGTTACTTTTTGTAAGTGGTATAAAGAAAGGGTCCAGTTTCAATATTCTGCATATGGTTAGCCAGTTAACCCAGCACCTTTTATTGAATAGGGAGTTCTTTATTGCTTATTTTTGTCAACTGTGTCAAAAATCAGATAGTAGTAGGTGTACTGTCTTATTTCTGAGCTCTCTATTCTGTTCTATTGGCCTATGTGTCTCTTTTTTTATAAATACCATACTGTTTTGGTTAGTGTAGACCTGTAGTGTAGTTTGAACCTGGGTAGTGTGATGCATCCAGCTTTGTTGTTTTTGCTTAGGATTTCTTTGGCTATTTGTGCTCATTTTTTTTATGGATTTTACAATAGCTTTTTTTTTTTTTTAGTTCTGTTAATAATGTCATTGATAGATTGATAGGAATAGCATTGAATCTATAAATTTATTTGGGTAGTATGTCCAGTTTAACAATATTGATTCTTCTTATCCATGAGTATGGGATGTTTTTCCATTTGTTCGTATCATCTCTGATTTCTTTGAGGGGCATTTTGTAGTTCTCCTTTTAGAGATCTTTCACCTCCCTGGTTAGCAATATTCCTAGGTATTTTATTCTTTTCTTGGCCATTGTGAATTATATTGTGTTCCTGATTTTGCTCTCAATTTGACTGTTCTTAGTATATACGAATGCTAGCAATTTTTGTACCTTGATTTTGTATCCTGAGACTTTGCTGAAGTTGTTTATCAGTGTAAGGAGCTTTTGGGCAAACACTATGAGGTTTTCTACGTATAGTATTATGTCATTTGCAAACAGAGATAGTTTGACTTCCTCTCTTCCTATTTGGATGAACTTTACTTCTTTTTCTTGCCTGACTGGTTTTACCAGGACTTCTAATACTATGCTTAATAAGAGTAGTGACAGATTGCATCCTTATCTTGTACGGGTTTTCAAAGGGGCATGCTTCCAGCTTTTGTTCATACATAAAGTTGGCTGTGGATTCGTCATATATGGCTCTTATTATTTTAAGGTATCTTCCTTCAACATCTAGTTTATTGAAAGTTTTTAACATGAAGCGGTGTTGAATTTTATCAAAAGCCTTTTCTGCATCTATTGAGATAATCATGTCAATTTTTTTCTCGCCATTTCTGTTTATGTGATGAGTCACATTTATTGATTTGTGTATGTTGAACAAACCTTGCATTCCAGGGATGAAGCCTACTTGATTGTGGTGGATGAGCTTTTTGATGTGCTGCTGGATTCACATTACCCAGTATTTTGTTGAGGATTTTTGCATCGACGCTCATGAAAGATATTGGCCTGAAGTTTTCTTTTTTTGTTTAATCTCTCTCAGGTTATGGTATCAGGATGATGCTGGTCTCATAGAATGAGTTAGAGAGAAGTCCCTCTTCCTAAATTTTTTGGAATAACTTAAGTAGGAATGCTACAGCTCTTCTTTGTACATCTGGTAGAATTCAGCTGTGTATCCATTTGGGCTGGAGTTTTTTTTGATTGATAGGCTGTTTATTACTGTTTCAATTTTTGAGCTCTTTATTGGTTTGTTCAGGGATTCAATTTCTTCCTGGCTCAGTCTTGGGAGGGTGTATGTGTCTAGGAATTTCTCGATTTCTTCTAGATTTTCCAGTTTATGTGTATAGAGGTGTTCACAATATTCTCTGATGTTTATTTTTATTTCTGTAGAGTCAGTGGTAACATCCCCTTTGTCATTTCTAATTGTGTTTATTTGGATCTTCTCCCTTTTCCTATTAGTTCCTGTTCCTACTATTCCTAGATAGTAGTCTGTATGTTTTATTAATTTTTTTCAAAATAGCCAACACCTGGATTCACTGATCTTTTGAATTTTTTTTTTTTTTATTTTAGTATCTCAATCTCTTTCAGTTCAGCTCTGATTTTGGTTATTTCTTGTCCTCTTCTGGATTTGGGGTTGGTTTTCTTTTAATTCTCTAGTTCTTTTAGTTATTTAGTTAGCTATTATTTAGTTATTTAGTTCTTTTGTTCTTTTAGACAGGTTGTTAAACTGAGATCTTTCTAACCTTTCCATGTGGGCATTTTGTTTTATAAATTTCCCTCTTACACTACCTTAGCTGTGGTCCCAGAAATTCTTGTATGTTGTATCTTTGTTCTCAATAGTTTGAAAGAACTTGGTTTCTGCCTTAAATTAATTATTTTCCCAGAAGCCATTCAGGAGCAGGTTATTCAACTGCCATGCAATTGTATGATTTTGAGCTAATTTCTTACTGTTGATTTCTCAGTTGACTGTGCTCCAAGAGAGTATCACCAAACAAAATAAATGTTCAAAATATTTTCACAATTAATAGTTTTATCGTTCTTACTGTTTTTGGTCGATGTAAAAATGGTGAATAACGTAAAAATGTCTTTATTCCAGTATCTTTAACCACAAGTCCACTGGCTTGGAAGAATGCTGCTATCTCTGCCAATCGGAATACTTCTCATCTCACTGACAGTACTTTCCAGCGACTGCCCTACTTCCTTTTTTTCACTTCCAGATTACTCCAAGAAGTCCTCAATATTTTTAGTTCATCTTCATTGAACTTATCTTTTGAAACAAAATATTTACCCTAAAATCAATGTTAAATATTTGAAGTGTTATACTGTTGCAAAACTTAAAAATGCAAACTTGATCTATGCAGTACTGTATTGTCCAGTTATTATCTATATCTCTAGTTATATTTCATACTACCGTTTCTTTTGTGTTAAATGTCAAACTAGATATCCTTCTTTCACACTTTTAAGTTCCTTTATACTTCTGGGACTTTGCACATCCAATTTCCTCTGCGTGAAATGCTTTTGCTCTCCTTGCTTCTCTATATTAAATACTAGCAAATTGACATTTGCTCCTTGACACTTTTTCCTGATATATGATCTCTTAAAACTACATGTGTCTTTTTAATAACACTATCATAATGCCAATATTAAAATATTTGTAAGTGTTTGATTAAGGTCTAGCTCTCTTACCAGACCAAAAACCATATCTCTTTAGAGATTTCCTTATTGTATTCCTGCAAACTCGTATGGTTATTGGTTCACAGTGGACAGTCAAGAAATACGTATTGAAAGAAAGAATGAATCTTTTTTTAAAAGCAGTATTTTGAAGAATATTACATTTATGTAGTAAAGAGACTGTTCAGTGGATCACAGGCATTGTTATTCTTCTATATTATAAAACTGCATTTTTTTCAACCAGATACTATTTAAAAATTAATACAAAGATCATTACTATTATATTGTATTGTATTACTATTTGTAATAATTCTGAGTACATTTTCTTAGTAATTGCTCTAATTTGAATCTATACATTTTTACACACTTCTTCCTTCAAAATATTATAAATCTAAAGTACTAAAAGAGGAACTGCTTAAGTATTAAGCCTAATGGGCAGTATCAATTCTCTTTGGTTTAGCTTGACCTGATATACCACAAAAAGACAGTGAAAGGCCTTTCGCGGTGGCTCACGCCTGTAATCCCAGCACTTTGGGAGGCAGAGGCGGGCAGATCACGAGGTCAGAAGATCGAGACCATCCTGGCTAACGCGGTGAATCTCCGTCTCTGCTAAAACAAAAATACAAAAAATTAGCCGGGCATAGTGGCGGGCACCTGTAGTCCCAGCCACTTGGTAGGCTGAGGTAGGAGAATGGCATGAACCCAGGAGGCAGAGCTTACAGTGAGCCTAGATTGCCCTACTGCACTCTAGCCTGGGCGACAGAGCAAGACTCTGTCTCAAAAAAAAAAAAAAAAAAAAAAATTATTACATCATAATTTTAGCTGTTCATTGTTCTTGGAGTAACCTGGAAGTGGAGGAAAAAAAAGGAACTAGGGCAATAGCTGGAAAGTACTGTCAGTGTGATGAGAAGTATTTCAATTGGCAGACATATCAGCATTCTTCCAAGCCAATGGACTTGTAGTTAAAGATACTGGAATAAAGACACTTTTTTTCACCATTTTTACATCGACCAAAAACAATAAGAACAATAAAACAGAAAATAATTATAAATAGAGAATACTTTTGTCTTTAATGAAAAAATACAGCAGAGTGATGGTTTGATATTCATTAATGTGTTTTTTATTATTGGAATTCTATTTACTCCCATCCTATCTTTCTATATCAGGCAACAGTTGTGTAGTCCAGGAATATTGGCCCAAGCAGCAAAGTTTGGAACCAAGAACGAATAAGAAAACATTCCAAGTTCTTGATTTCAAGTTCGAAAATAGTCTTCTGAAACTCATAGCATAGACAATCATTTGAAAGCATTTGATTTCCCAAAGTTGATTTTTTTTTTGAGTTACAAAATTTTTGAATTATGCAGACTAGAACATCTCTAGATGAAATATAGATTTGAGAATAATGAATACTGAGATAGACACAAGTTTTCCCACCATGAACTAGATAAAGATCCTATTAGCAGAAAAAAAGAGGCTTAATGATGTGAACTCAGGGCAGAAATTAGTTCCAGGGAGAAAACATGAAGAAGGAAGTCCCCAGATACCTTGGGTAAATTTGAGAAGAGGTACTGCTTTAATGAAGCAGTTTCCTCAGAAAGATGATGGAATATTGATGGCTTCAGATTCTCAGCTGTTCACCTACACCAAAGGAGGCTGGTAATAGGATAAATCACACATACGGGAGCTTCTGGTGGAATACAGGAGAGGCATCCCACCAAGAGTCACATCACCAGCATATTATGAGAATAAAGCCACATTTTCTCTTGCCCTGAGAAAGGCAAAGAAGGTTGAAGAGAAACTGCCAGAGATCGTGAAGGTGAAAACTGTTCCAAAATTGGCTTGGTATTCAGGCTTCAGAAAATGTCCATATGGTGCCATGACGAGGGCTGACAATGAAACATTTCAGATGACACATTCAGTGCACTGATGGGATTGCTCACCTCAACAGACACCAGAGTGAACAGATACTCAATCATGTGGTTTTGTCTTTCCCAGATTCGGGAAGATACATAAGCCAAAGGAATTTAAACGTCACTCTAGGGAGAAGAAGATGATTAGTGAAAAATGTTGGGTGAAACTCAAAATGATGAATACACTTGAAAGTAACTAGATTAATTTTCAGGTCAAATTTGGACATGCAATATAAGTAGTTATGGAAAAATAAAGCTATCTTTATGGTACATCTGAATTTTGTTACTTGTAAAAGTTGTGCTCACTCCACAAGAAATCAGCCACCATCCAAAATTATAAACCACAAAGTGTATCTCTTTATTCAAAACAGTAGCGAATGTTGATAGTTGATTCATAGTTGCTCAGACATTGAATAGAAAAAAATAAATAAAATAATGCAGAGTGCTAGTCAGATGAGATAAGGGCAAAGACATCTTGCTAAACTGTAAGCTAAAAGTGAAGCCAGGGATTGACATGGGGAAAACCAGATTATACCACTGAAAAGCAAAAGAGGTAGAGCTGAAAGCTAAGCCTCATTAAAATGCCATTGTTAATGATTTACAAACTAGCACTCTAGCTAAGAAAGACTTCTAAAGGTAACAAGCTGTAAAGAATAATGAATAAGGACACAATAATCATGAGATAGAAATTTGACCTGCATTATATATTTTGAAAATTAAATTAAGATGTGCCATGTGGGCTGGGCGAAGTAGCTCACTCCTATAATCCCAGCAGTTTGGGAGGCCGAGGCGGGCAGATCACTTGAGGTTTGGAGTTTGAAACCAGCCTGGCCAACATGGTGAAAACCCATCTCTACTAAAAATACAAAAATTAGCTAGCGTGGTGGCAGGCTCATGCAATCCCAGCTTCTTGGGAGGCTGAGGCAGGAGAATCGCTTGAACCCGGGAGGCAGAGGTTGCAGTGAGTCAAGATTATGCCACTGCACTCCAGCCTGGGCAATAAGAGTGAGATTCTGTATTAAAAAATTAATTAATTAAATTAAATTTAAAAAGACATGTAATGTGATAGAGAAAATAACATACTTAATGAAAGTTTCTAAGAAATAAACTCATAATAAAACCAGTGTATATCCAACTAATCACCCTACCTCTTCCACCTGATATTACCCTTCTAGGTTACAGCAATATTTATCCAATAAACTACTCCTTTAAAAATGAAACATCAATATAGAAACCCACCTAAAGATTAGTCATAGACATGATACTTTTGCCCACCCATTCAGCTCATTCTCATGTTCCTCAAAAAGGGCCTGTGGGCTCGAATAATGACTGCCACTAAGCCTCCAAATTTATCTGGAGTTACATGTAACCCATTAAACGAAGCATCACTTAGAATAGTGAACAAGGAAACAATCTGTTCTATGTACTCCAAGGTAAATTTTGAATATTAAACTGGTTTCATTTAAGGAAAAGATAAATTATATAAGTTATTGGGTTGCCCTTTACATATTATATTTGTTAAAAAGCTTATTTCTAAAATTGTGACCTACCTAATCTACCTCCTAATAAATTCTTTATATATTTTAGTCTTGTTTGGGAGTATACCTTATGCTCCCATATTTAATTATTAATTTTATTGGATCCTATATTTAAGCCATTTTTACATTCATATTTCCTTGCTAAAAACTTGTCATTTATTCTAATGATGTAGGAGAGTCAAATAACTTAAAAATTTTGTTTGCACATTAAAAGATTTATAGAAAACTCAAAGTAATATCATTAATACCAATAACACCGTTGGTAGGATCATCTTTGTCCTATTTGTTTTGTTATTTTTCAGTAGTTTATAAGAAGCATATATTTGTTCATAATGAGGAAAAATTATTTTAAATTCTTTCAGTGAAGAGATTTTATTCAAATTTTTTATTTACAAAAAATCATCCCCTACATCTCAGGATCTTTAAAAGTTTATTTTTCACTCACACAATATGTCCAAAATGCAGTGGTAGACATTGTTCATTGAAGTCACTCATGAGCCAAGGGTAATGGATACTTGATTAGAATGCTCCCCTTTATCACTGCAGTAAGGAAAGGGAGTCAGGGCAAAACACGCACTGGCTTGTGAAGCTTCTGCCTCGAATTTGCACATATCTTCTCCTCACACCGCATTAATCAAAGCAAGTCAGATGACATGGCCTAATCTCAGCAGGGACAGGGAAAGTACTCCTACCATGTCCTGGAAGGAAATGAGCCTTAAAATATTCCAAAAGTACAAATGATGACCCCCACTGGTAATGATTCCTAGAAGAGTGATAAAAGGTTAGGAAGAACCATTGCACATAGAAAAATATTATACACACACACGCACACACACATATATGTATAATTTCAAATTACTCCCTTTATGTAATATAAATTACATAGGTGGGGCAGGAAGGTTGAATGAAACCTTTCAGTATTTGTCCCCTCAGAGGAACTCGAAATTGAACAACTACCCACATAAGAAAGCACCTTCATAAGAACCAAAAATCAGATGAAGGATTACAGTGCTTGGTTTTAACATCATATCAAGGAAAGAGACATGGAAGAGGGTAAGAGAGCCAGTCTTGCATTGCCTACCACACTCCTCCTTTATCCCCTAGAAGCCCTGCTTGCCTGCTTTGGAAAGAGAAATTGTGTACTTGTGGGAGGGAGAGCCAAATGATTTGTGGTACTTTGTGTTGGAACTTAGTGTCATTGTGTTACAGCAGAACACAACACAGGTCAGAATTTGGCCAGAGAATTAGACCAGCTCAAGCCAGAGGGGATTCCTTCATGAGTTCCGACTAGCTCATCACCGTGAAGCAAAGTGTCCTGGGGTCCTGAATAAATATGAGAGACAGTCTAGGGCATAAGGATGGATGTTTCTGGGCAAGTCCTGGTGCTGTGCTGGACTTGGGGACAGTGGACTTGAGGTCCATGTAACCTAGTTAGATACCAGCTAGGGCAGCCAAGAAAGTGCTTGGGTCACCCCTCTCCCAATTCCAGGTAGCACAGCTTGCAACTCTGGTTGAAAGGAGAGGGAAGACAGAAGATTTTTTCTTGCAACTTGGATACTAGCTTAGCCACAGTAAAATAAAGCACCAAGCAGAGTCCTGAAGCCCCGAATTCCAGGCCATAACTCCTGGATGGCAGTTCTAGACTCACTCTAGGTTAGAAGGGAACCTGCTCTCCTGAAGGGAAAAACTCAGCCCTGGCAGGATTCATCACCTACTGACAAGAGAGTCCTTGGGCGTTGAACAAATATCAGTGATAGACAGGCAATAGTTGTCATAGGCTTTAGGTAAGACCCAGTACTATGTTAGCATCGGGTGTGATCCAGTGCAGCTGTGGTGGTCATGAGAGTGCTTGAATCACACCTCCCTAACTTCAGGCAGCCCAGCACAAAGAGAGACTCTTTGCTTGTGAGAAAGTAAGAGAAAACAAAAAGAGACCCTGTGTGGTAATCCAGAGAATCCTCCTGGACCTTATCAAAGACCACCAAAGCAGTACCTCTAAAAGTGTGCAAGAGTAACAACGTTACTGGGTTTGGGGTACCCACTAATGCAGATAAGGACGCAGTGAACAAAGACTTATATTACAACACTTGGCTTTTGTTGCTGTTGCTTTTGATGTTTTAGACATGAAACCCTTGTGCATGCCTATGTCCTAAATGCTATTGCCGAGGTTTTCTTCTAGGGATTTTATGGTTTTAGATCTAACATTTAAGTCTTTAATCCATCTTGAATTAATTTTTGTGTAAGGTATAAGGAAGGGATCCAGTTTTAGCTTTCTACATATGGCTAGCCAGTTTTCCCAGCACCATTTATTAAATAGGGAATCCTTTCCCCATTTCTTGTTTTTGTCAGGTTTGTCAAAGATCACATGGTTGTAGATATGTGGTATTATTTCTGAGGGCTCCGTTCTGTTCCGTTTGTCTATATCTCTGTTATGCTACCAATATCATGCTGTTTTGGTTACTGTAGCCTTGTAGTATAGTTTGAAGTCAGGTAGCATGATGCCTCCAGCTTTGTTCTTTTGGCTTAGGATTGTCTTGGCAATGTGGGCTCTTCGCTGGTTCCATGTGAACTTTAAAGTAGTTTTTTCCAATTCTATAAAGAAGGTCATTGGTAGTTTGATGGGGATGGCATTGAATCTATAAATTACCTTGGTCAGTATGGCCATTTTCACAATATTGATTCTTCCTATGCATGAGCATGGAATGTTCTTCCATTTGTTTGTGTCCTCTTTTATTTGTTGAGCAGTGGTTTGTAGTTCTACTCGAAGAGGTCTTTCACATCCTTTGTAAGTTGGATTCCTAGGTATTTTGAAGCAATTGTGAATGGGAATTCACTCATGATTTCACTCTCTGTTTGTCTGCTATTGGTGCTTGTGATTTTTGCACATTGATTTTGTATCCTGAGACTTTGCTGAAGTTGCTTATCATCTTAAGGAGATTTTGGGCTGAGACGATGGGGTTTTCTACATATATAATCATGTCATCTGCAAACAGGGACAATTTGACTTCCTCTTTTCCTAATCGAATACTCTTTATTTCTTTCTCCTACCTGATTGTCCTGGCCAGAACTTACAACACTATGTTGAATGGGAGTGGTGAGAGAGTGCATCCCTGTCTTATGCCAGTTTTCAAAGGGAATGCTTGCAGTTTTTGTGCATTCAGTATGATATTGGCTGTGGATTTTCATAAACAGATCTTATTATTTTGAGATATGTCCCATCAATACCTAATTTATTGAGAGTTTTTAGCATGAGGGGCTGTTGAATTTCATCAAAGGCCTTTTCTGCATCTATTGAGATAATCATGTGATTTTTGTCTTTGGTTCTGTTTATATGCTGGATTAGGTTTATTGATTTGCATATGTTGAACCAGCCTTGCATCCCAGGGATGAAGCCCACTTGATCATGGTGGATAAGCTTTTTGATGTGCTGCTGGATTCGGTTTGCTAGTATTTTATTGAGGATTTTTGAATCGATGTTCGCCAGAGATATTGATCTAAAATTCTCTTTTTTTGTTGTGTCTCTGACAGGCTTTGGTATCAGAATGATGCTGGCCTCATACAATGAGTTAGGGAGGATTCCCTCTTTTTCTGTTGATTGGAATAGTTTCAGAAGGAATGGTACCAGCTCCTCTTTGTACCTCTGGTGGAATTCGGCTGCAAATCTGTCTGGTCTTGCACTTTTTTTTGGTTGGCAGGCTCTTAATTATTACCTCAATTTCATACCCTATTCAGGGATTCAACTTCTTCTTGGGTTAGTCTTGGGAGGGTGTATGTGTCCTGGAGTTTATCCATTTCTTCTAGATTTTCTAGTTCATTTGCGTAGAGGTGTTTATAGTATTCTCTGATGGTAGTTTGTATCTCCGTGGGATTGGTGGTGATATCCCCTTTATCATTTTTTATTGGGTCTATTTGATGCTTCTCTCTTTTCTTCTTTATTAGTCTTTCTAGTGGTCTATCAATTTTGTTGATCTTTTCAAAAAACCAGCTCCTGGATTCATTGATTTTTTGAAAAGGTTTTTATGTCTGTGTCTCCTTCAGTTTTGCTCTGATCTTAGTTATTTCTTGCCTTCTGTTAGCTTTTGAATGTGTTTGCTCTTGCTTCTCTAGTTCTTTTAATTGTGATGTTAGGGTGTTGATTTAGATCTTTCCTGCTTTCTCTTGTGGGCATTTAGTGCTATAAATTTCCCTCTACACACTGCCTTAAATGTGTCCCAGAGATTCTGGTATGCTGTGTCTTTGTTCTCATTGGTTTCAAAGAACATCTTTATTTCTGCCTTCATTTCCTTATGTACCCAGTAGTCATTCAGGAGCAGGTTGTTCAGTTTCCATGTAGTTGAGTGGTTTTGAGTGAATTTCATTTAATATCTACAAGTGAAATAGAATACTTAGTAATAAACTTAGCCAAAGTGAAAGACCTCTATAATGAAAAGTATAAAATAGTGATGCAAGAAATTGAATGGGACAAAAAGTGAAATATATTCCATGTTGATAGAATATATTCCATGCACAGAGATTGTAGGAATTGGTATTGTTAAAATGTCTATATTACCCAAAGCAATCTACAGATTCAATGCAATCCCTGTCAAAATACCAATGACATTCTTCACAGAAATAGAACATATAATTCTAAAATTTATGAAACCACAAGAGACCCAAAATAGCCAAACCATCCTTAGCAAAATGGACAAAACTGGAGGAATCACATTACCTAACTTTAAGTAACACTACAGAGCTATAGTGACCAAAACATCATGGTGCTGGCATAGAGACCAATGGAACATATTGGGCATCCAGAAACGAATCCAAATTTGTACAGTGAACCCATTTTTGAAAAGGTGCATAGTAAATACAATTGGGGAAAGGAAAGTCTCTTCAATAAATGGTATTGGAAAAACTAGATATCAGTATGCAGCATGAATGAAACAAGCCCCTTATCTCTCACCATATACAAAAATTAAATCAAAATGAATTAAAGACTTGAATCTAAGACCTCAAACTATGAAACTATTACAAGAAAACATTGGAGAAACTCCCCAGGACATTGGTTTTGGCAAAGATTGCTTGAGAAAACCTCAAAACTATAGGTAAGCAAAGCAAAATGGGTAAATGGGATCACATTAAGTTAAAAAGTTTCTGCACATAAATGGGTATTATTAACAAAGTGAGGAGACAACCCATACAAAAGCAGAAAATATTTGTAAATTATCTACCTGACAAGGGATTCATAACCAGAATAAATAATAAATAAATAAGGAGCTCAAACAACTCAATAAAGAAAAAATCTAATAATTTGATTTTTAAATGAGTGAAAGATCTGAATAGATTTTTCTCAAAAGAAAACATATGAATGACAAAAAAGTATATAAACAGGTTCTTAACATCATTGATCATCAGAGAAATGAAAATCAAAACTACAATACGATGTTATCTCATCCCAGTTAAAATAGCTTTTATCCAAAAGACAGGCAATAATTAATGCTGGCAAAAAGTGCAGAAAGAGAAACCCATGTACACTGTTGGTGGGCATGTAAATTATACATATATACACACAATTCTTAATGAGCCATGTGAAACTTTAACTACTCTGGTTGTAATCAAGCATTTGCCTAAGCTGGTCCCTTCATTTGCTGACATGAGTGCCAGTCATATAAGCAAGTTATGTCATTGTTCTTCTTAAACCTCTTTGTTCTAGAAGTATTGAGAGAAGGATGCAAAAAATTTTCACCATAATTGTAGATTTTTTTCTAGTTTTAGCTCCACAATTTTTCTTCATATATTTTGAGATTATGCTAGTAGTTGTATACACTTTTTTCTTCTTAGCAAGCTGGAAATTTTACTATGATATTCTGGGGTGTTGCTTTATTTTTTTATCCTGCTGGGTGTTTGATAGACTTCTTAAGTCTGTGACTTAGTTTCTTTCATTAATTTGGAAACTACATAACCATTCAATTTCTTCAAAAATGTCTATATTTCTTTCTCTTTTTCTTTGGAATTCCCATTTTATATTGACCTTTTTACTCTATTTTCTGTCTCTTATTCTCTTTTAAAATGTTCCCTGTAATTTCTGTTTGTTTCATTCTGGTCATTTTCTTCACAGGTGTATTTTAGTTATTATTAATTGTTTTCTCAGCTTTGCTAAATCTAATGTAAAGTCCATCTATTAGATTTTCTGTGCTATTTATTATATTTCATGGTTCTATGTTTTCTATTTGTTTCATTTTTTATAATTTAAAAATTTTAGCTCAAATTACCAGTTTCATTGTCTTCTTGAAAATGTCAGGACTAGCTAAAGATTGTGTCTGATAACTCCACTTTCTGAATTCCATTTGCATTTGGTATTTTTTGTGGTCATTTTTGAATGAAGAAATAATGAGATCCAAAATAAAAATAAATAATCGAAGAGACTTGAAGTTCTAAAAAATGCCTTGAAGCTGAGAAACATTCCTAGAAGAAGCGTCCCTCTTTAATTTATTTTAATAATAGAGTATTTTGCACCCTCATCCCAAAATAAGAATGTTTATAACTCTCTTTTTTGTGAACTCTGAATTAACCAAGCTCTCAAACACTTTTTCTGGAGTTGAAAGACATTTTAGTGGGAAATTTAGCCTTAAATTCTAGGTTCACATCACTGATTTTTCGTGTTCACTTAAAGCTTATTTCTGTTATTTCTCCCTGCCTTTTATTTCTGTAATACCTCAAGCACGTTTTTTAAAGTGACAAGTTTAAACTCCATAATAAGAAAAGAAACAATCCAATTGAAGAATGGACAAAAGGCCTGAATAGACACCTAACCAACGAACATATGCATATGACAAATAGGCATACGAAAATATGTTAAATGCTTTATTTCATTAGGGAATGGCAACTTAAAACAACAAGGTACCACTACATTTCTATTAGAATGGCAAAAATTCCAAACACTGACAATACCAAATGCTGGCCAGATTGTGGAGCAACAGGAACTCCCATTTATTGCTGGGGAGAATACAAAATAGTAGAGCCACTTAAGAAGACAGTTTGACAGTTTCTTACAAAAGTAAACATAGTCTTACACATGATCCAGCAATTGCAATTATGCTCCTTTGTATTTACCCCCCAAATTTGAAAACTTATGTCCACACGAGAACTTACACACAAATGTTACAGAAGCTTTGTTCGTAAAAGCTAAAACCTGGAAGCAATTAACACGTCCTTCAGTAAGTAAATGGATAAATAAACTGTGGTACGTCCAGACAATGGAATAGTATTCAGTTCCAAAAACAGAGAAAAAAGCCGTCGTGCCATGAAGAGACATGGACAACCTTAAATGCATACGTGTATATTACTGAGAGAAGCCAATCTGAAAAGACTATATACTGTACGATTTCAACCATATAACATTCTGGAAAAGGCAAAATTATGAAAACAGCAAAAAGATCAGTGGTTCCCAGGATTTGAAGGGAGGGAAAGAGGAATTAATAAATAGGACATAGATGATTTTTAGGGCAGTGGAACTATTTTGTATGATACTACAATGGTGGATACATATCATTAAATACCTGTCCAAACCCACAGAATGTACAACACCAGAAATTAACCCCAATGTAAACGGTGGACTTTGGATGATGACGATGTATCAATGTAGGTTTACAGTATGCAACAAATGTACTGCTGTGGCATGGGAGATTAGTTCTGAGGAGGTTGTGTATCTGTACTTTCTGCTCAGTTTTACTGTGAACCAAAAACTGCTGTAAAAATGAATTTTATTAATTTAATAAAAAGTCTTGTCCCCTTTGCATACCCTTTTTTAAAATTGTCAAGTCTTCTGTCTGTCTTCAGCAAAGTGGTTGTTTCTAATTATCTGGTCTGTCACCACAGGAAGCAGTAGAACTAAGCCTTTTAGTTGAATTTTCAAGAAACATGCACAAATACTAGATATCTATTAGACTGCAAGATCTTTATAAGGTAGCACCTCTATTCATTTATATTATAAATATTGTTCCATAGAAATGAATCAATAAACATTTAAATGTGAACATTACCTGTTCTCTGAATTTCAAGTAATTTTAGTAAGGAACTTGGATTTTTTTCTAGATCCTTTTGCATAACTGGTTTTTAATCTTTCAACTGGTGACCATATGTGATGACTTGCATGTCTTTTGCTGCCTCCTATACCCTCTAGATTTTTCCTGCAATTGTGTCATCTATTTCTTATCAAACTGATCTTAGATTTAATGTTTTTTCTTCTGATTACTCCTACCGTTATTCTGCCTATCCACTCAATAGCCTACACTTAGACTTGTCTTCTCTCTACTTAATACTCATTTTTAAAACCTGATAACTATGCTAAGATGTATTTAAGGCAAGGGTTAGAGACAACTGTTTTCTTCTATACTAGTTTTCTTAAAATTTGAAATTCTAATGTAATTTGATTAGGGAAATTAGGAAAGTATCTAAAGAATATTAGCTATTATTTGTGAATTTGGGGGGGGTTTCTCTGTTTGCTTAAACGTCTGAAATCTAATATGCTTTCTTAAGGCAATTTTTATTTTCAATGTGCAGGGCATGTCTGAGAGTCTGTGAATTTGGGACAGGTTATAACTTGAAGTCACAGGCATCATAGTATGATTTAATATTTCAGAAATAAGTATTTGTTATTACTGTTGTTTTTAACTAACAACTCTAGTGAAACTTGTTAATGAGAAAGTTAATTGTTTTATTGGTTATATCCCTAGGGTCTGTGGTTGTTTTCCTATTTTTGAGTACGGCAGTTTTAAAAAACAAGAGTAAGAAAACATTGCAAAGATATAGGTCTCAATTCCTTATATATTTTGAATATTAATCTCTTTTAGATATATAGTTTGGAAGTGTTTTATCCCACTCTGTAGATTGCCTTTTCATTCTGTTGACTGTTTTCTTTGCTGTTTAGAGCTTTTTAGTTTGATATAGTCTTACTTGTCTAATTTTGATTTTGTTGCTTGTGCCTTTGTTGTCATATCCAAGAAATCTTTGCCAAAATTAATGTCAATAATAGTTTCCCTTAAGTTTTATTTCTAGGAGTTTTAGCTTTAGTTTTAGGTCTTAGGTTTAGGTCTTTAATCCATTGTGTACACTGTAAGAATGAGGTCTAATTTCGTTCTTTTGTACTTTGATATCCAGTTTCTCCAACACTATTCATTGAAGAGACTGTTCCACATCGTGTCTCTGCCCAACACTTGTTGGGAACCTTGGGTACCTTGACTACCTTGTTACAGATCGGTTGATCATATATGCATGGATTTATTTCTGAGCTCTCTATTGGAAGCTCTCACAACTCAACAGAAAAAAAAATAACTGATTAAAAGTGGTGAAAGGTCCTTGTATTAGTCTGTTCTCACACTGCTAAGAAAGACATATTTGAGATTGATTAATTTATAAAGAAAAAGGGATTTAATGGACTCATAGTACCACATGGCTGGGGGACCTCACAATTATGGCAGAAGGTCAAGGAGGAGCAAAAAAATGTCATGGAGGCAGGCAAGAGAGTATGTGCAGGTGAACAGCCCTTTATAAAACCATCAAAGTTCGTAAGACTTATTCACTGTCATATCGAGAACAGCGTGAGAAAAAAACTGCTCTCATGATTCAATTACCTCCCACTAGATGCCTCCCAAGACATGTGGGGATTATGGGAGCTACAATTCAAGATGAGATTTGGGTGGGGACACAGCAAAACCGTATCAGACATGAATAGACATTTCTTCTGAGAAAACATACATGTGGCAAACAGGTACATGAAAAGATGGTTAACATCACTAATTATCAGGTAAATATAAATTAAAACCATAATAAAATATCACTTCATACCAGTTAGTATGTCTATTATCAAAAAATTAAAAGATGAGTCATGGTAAGAATGTGGAGAAATCAGAACCTGTCTATCCTGTTGAAAAGTATATTAATCAGGGTTCTCTAGAGGGACAGAACTAATAGGATAAATGTATATATAAAGGGGAGTTTATTGAGGAGTATTGACTCACATGACCACAAGGTGAAGTCCCACAGTAGGCTGTCTGCAAGCTGAGAAGCAAGGAAGCCAGTCCGAGTCCCAAAACCTCAAAAGAAGGGAAGTTGACAGTGCACCTTCAGTCTTTGGTCTAAAGTCCAGGAATCCCAAAACTGAAGAACTTATACTCCCTATATTATACCCCTAAAACGTTTAAGAGAGCAGATTTCATGTTAAGTATTCTACACACACACACACACACACACACAAACACAAGCGCACACACACACACACAAACACAACAAAAACAAAAAGATACAATACTTCGGGAGGCAGTAGATAGATTTGTTATCTGGGACGTCCTGATGGTTTCATGGGTGTATGCATATGTCCAAACTCATTAAATTGTGTTTGTTAAATTTGTGCTGTTTTCAATATATCGATTACATATCAATAAAATGTTTTAAAAGATGTATGTATTACTGTAAAACTTTACATAGTATATGACGGAAACATGAAACATCAACTGGAGAAGGCAAAGGAATTGACAAATATATTTTATCATGACAGGAAAAATCCTTCATAGATTTAGGAAGGACCTATGAAGTTTTAGGAGATAAAATTCATTCTTATTTTTGAATCAACAGCTATCACATGGTAGTTTACTTGTAGGATAATCTTTTAAAACTTCTTTTTACCTAAAACTTTTTAAAGCCAATTATTTTGCAGGAATGTTTTAGAAATACTTCACAAAGTCATCAGCAGAAGTCTGTTATTGCATTATGTGCAAGACACTTGACGGAATGCAGAGAAACGTATTTTTAAATGTTCTTCTAAAATAATTAGTTCAACTTACATAACATTTTGCCTTTCATTGACTCAAAATGAAATAAGTAAATAGAAATATACATAATGGGATGATTTAAAACTCTTGGAATACATTCAACAATTATCTCTGAGAGGTAAGTAAATATGATCTATTTTCCAAATTAGCTCAAGGAAGATTAAAATTAGCAATGAAGATATTGCATATTTAGGTCTAAATTAATTGCTCAGTGCTTTTTATGAAAAGGAAAAATACAGATTCAAATTGTGTATTTATTTAAGAACCATTTGCTTACCCAATTGCAGGTAACTTCCTGCTAAGTACACCTAAATGGGCAGGTACTGTGTATATAACCCTGAACGTACGAAAAAGTCATTAGAAATGACTTTACAGGTATATTAAGAAATAATATTCTTATGAACTTTGGCCTTTTTCCTTTATTCTCAGATGAATATTCTAAAGCTAGAGTAATAAAATATTATCAAGTTTACCTGAGAGAAGCAAATGATACACATTTCTTTCCTAAAATTTGAAAGCAATAATATAACTATGGAGCACTCTAAAATTCAGCTATTGATATGAATGAACAACTAGTATTTCTCTGATAGAATAGATCAACAGGGTGGGAAACCAAATCAAGGATAGCTAAATTGAACAGAATTAACTTCCACAAATTTGTCCCGGAACTGCTGCTTTTGGAAAATTGTTTTATATACCTGGGGAGGAAACCCTACAGACCAACCTAGTTATTTCATTTAAATAAAATAAAAAAGCATGTATTGTTCTTCCTGTATAAGGAAGGTAAATGATCTTCTTTTTAAGCAACACTTACCTATCATTTCCCTTAATTGGAGATGTCTTTGTAGTTGTTTTGCCTCAGAACACCCATTTTTGTAGTTATGCATATACTGTACATATGTGATTGGTTAATTGGTTTTAAGACATTGTAACCACTCTTTTTTATTTTTAAATTATATTACTTTTATTTTTAATTTTTGTGGATACATAGGAAGTGTTTATATTTATGACTTACTTGAGATAATTTGATATAAGCATACAATGCCTAATATCACATCAGGGTAAATAGGAAAACCACCACCTCAAACATTTCTCTTTCGTGTTTAAATCAATCCAATTATATTCTTTTAGTTATATTAAAATGTAAAATTAAATTATTTTTGACTATAGTCAGCCTGTTTTGCTAGCAAATAGTCTTATATATTCTTTTTACCTATTTTCTTGTGCCCATTAACCATCCCCTGTGTTCCTCTGCTCCTCCCCCTCATTACCCTTCCCAGCCTATTGTAAGCATCTTTCTACTCTCTCCCTGCATGAGTTCAATTGTTTTAGTTTCTAGCTGCCACAGACCACTAAGAATATGCAGTGTTTGTCTGACTGTGTGCCTGGTTGATTTTATTTAATACTATAACCATCAGTTTCATCTATGCTGTTGCAAATGTGAGGATCTCATTCCTTCTCATGGCTGAAGAGTTTTCCATTGTGTATATGTACCACATTTACTTTATTCATTCATCTGTGTTATTTTGTTGTTGTTGTTTCTTTTTTCTTTTTTCTTTTTTTTTAAATCAGGGTCTTTCTCTGTTACCCAGGCTGGAGTGCAGTGGTCCGATCATGGCTCACTGCAGACCCAATCTCCTGTGCTCAAGCAGTCTGTTCACTTTGGCCTCCCAAAGTGCAGGGATTACAGGCATGAGTCACTGTGCCTAGCCATCCACTCGTCTGTTGATGGACACTTAAGTTGGTTCCAAATCTTAGATATTTTGAATAGCACTGCAATAAATATGAGAGTGCAGATATGTCTTTGATAGACTAATTTCCTTACTTTTGCATGAATAGCTCAGAGGGGGATTGCTGGGTCATATGGTTTTTAGTTATAGTTATAGTTCTGTTTTTAGTTTTATGAGGAACCTCCGAACTGTTCTCCATAGTGGTTGTACCAATTTACATTCTCACCAACAGTTTATGAAGGTTCTCTTTTATCCACATCCTATGTAGCATTTGCTATTTTCTGCCTTTTAGATAAAAGCCATTTTAACTGGGGTGAGATGATATCTTATTGTAATTTTGATTTGCATTTCTCTGATGATCAGTGATGTTGAGCACCTTATCATATACCTGTTTGCAATTTGTGTGTCTTTTTTTGAGAAATGTCTATTCAGAACTTTCACCCATTTTAAAATGAGATTATTAGATATTTTTCCTATTGAACTATTTGAGCTCCTTACATATCTTGGTTATTAATCCCCTGTCAGGTGTGTAGTTTGCAATATTTTCTCCCATTTTATGGGTTGACTCTTTGCTTTGTTTGTTGTATTCTTTGATGTTTAGAAGCATTTTAACTTGATGTGAATCTATCTGTGCATTTTTGCTTTAGTTGCCTGTGCTTGGAGGGTATTGCCTAAGAAGTCTTTGCTTACTCCAATGTTCTGGCATGGTTCTTCAATGTTTTATTTTAGTAGTTTCATAGTTTAAGGTCTTTAAGACTTTAACCTATTTTTATTTTTATTTTTTATATGGTGAGAGATAAGGGTCTAGTTTTGTTCCTCATGTGAATATCCAGTTTTCCCAACACCATTTATTGAAGAGACTGTCTTTTACTCAATGTTTTTTCTTGGAACATTTGCTGAAAATGAGTTCACTGTAGATGTTTAGATTTATTCAGGTTTCTCTATTCTGTTCCAGTGGTCTATGTGTCTGTTTTTATGCCAGTACTATGCCATTTTGGTTACTATAGCTCTGTAGTATAATTTGAAATCAATTAATATGATTTCTCCAGTTTCATTATTTTACTTAGGAAAGATTTGACTATTATGGGCATTTTGTAATTCCAAACAAATTTTATATATATTTTTTCTATTTCTGTGAAGAATGTCAATGGTGCATTGATGAGGATTGCATTACATCTCTAAATTGCTTTGAGTGGTATGACATTTAAACAATATTGATTCTTAAAATTTATGGAATATATTTCCATTTTTTGGTGTCCTTTTCAATTTCTTTCATCAGTGTTTTATAATTTTCATTGCAGAGATCTTTCACTTCAGTTAATTTATAAGTACTTTATTTGTAGCTATTGTAAATTGGGTTACATTGTTGATATCTGTTTCAAATTGTTTGCTGTTTGCATACACAAATTCTATTTTTGATATGTTGATTTTGCATTCTTCAAATTTACTGAATTTATTATATTTAATAGTTTTTTTTTTTTTAGTGAAGCCTTTAGGTTTTTCCAAATATAAGATCATATTATTTACAAAGATAATTTTATTTCTTCCTTTCCAACTTGGATGCCCCATTTCACTTTCTCTTGTATGATTGCTGTAGCCAGGACTTTCAACACTATGTTGAGTAGCAGGAATGAAAGTGGGCATTTTGTCATGTTCCAGATCCTAGAGGAAAGGATTTTGATTTTCCCCATTCAGTACAACACTAGCTATGGGTGTATAATGTATGGCCTTTATTGTGATTGAAGTTTGTTCTTTCCATACCTAGTTTTTTTTTCAGGGCTCTTATCATGAAGGCATGTTGAATTTTATCATGTAATTTTTCATCCTCAATTGAAAGGATTATTGTTTTTTGTCCTTCATTCTGTTGATATGATGTAACACACTGATTGATTTGCATGTGTTGAGCCATCCTTGTATCCCTGAGATAAATACCACTTGTTCATGATGATGGATCTTTTTAATGTGTCATTGAATGAGAATTTCTAGTATAGTTGGGATTTTTTGCATTAACTTTCATTAGAGATATGGCCTATTGTTTACTTTCTATGATGTGATAGTTTACTTTTTTTGTCTGATTTTGGTATCAAGATAATACTAGCCATATAAAATGAGTTTGGAAGTACTTTCTACTCCTCTGTTTTTTAAAATAGTTTGAGTAGGATTGGTATTAGTTTTTCTTTGAATGTTTGGTAGAATTCAGCAGTGAAACCACAAGGTTCCAGGCTTTTCTGTGCTGGGTGAATTTTCATTACAGTTTCTATCTCATTACTTCCTATTGGTCTGTTCAGGTTTTGAATTTTTCATGGTACAATATTGAGAGGTGGTGTGTATCTAGGAATTTGTCTATCTCTTCTAGATTTTCCAATTTATTGGCATAATTGCTCATAGTAGTCATTAATAATCCTTTTGGATTTTGGTGGTATCAGTTGTAATGTCTCCTCTTCATCTTTGATTTTATTTATTTGGGTCTTTCTCTTTTTCTTGGTTTGTCCATTTTGTTTAACTTTTCAAAAACCAACTTTTGTTTTATTAATCTTTTGTATTTTTTTATTTTAATTTCATTTATTTCTGCTCCTATCTTTATTATTTCTTTTATGCTACTAATTTTGGGCATGTTTACTCTTGTTTTTCTAGTCTATTACAATGTATCATTAAGTTGTTTATTTGAAGTTTTTTCTTCCTGTTATAGACACTTATAGTTTTAAATGTCCCTCTTCTTATTGAAAGAGGGACCTTAAATCCCATAGGTTTTGTTATATTTCATTCTCATTTTAATTTGATTGAAGATAGTGTTTAGTGTCCTTATTAATTTCCTCAATGACTCAGTGGTCATTCAGGAGAATATTGTTTAATTTCCAAGTATTCATATAGTTTCCAAAATTTATCTTCTTATTGTTTTCTAGTTTTATTCTATTGAGTCAGAGATGTTCATATTATTTCAATTTTTTGAATAATTTAAGACTTGTTTTGTGACCTAATATACAGTGTTTCCTTGAGAATAATTAATGTACTGAGGAAAAAAATGTGTATTCTGCAGTCATTGAATGAAATAAATGTTTTATAAATACTTATTAGGGACATTTGGTATATGGTGCACGTGAAGTCCAATGTTCATTTGTCGAACTTCTGTTTGCAAGATCTGCCTGATGCTGAAAGCAGGGTGTTGAAGTCTCCAGCTATTATTATATCAGCACTTATCTCCTTTATTTTCAATCTGTGTGTGTCTGTGTAGGTGAAGTTTGTTTCTTGTAGGCAACAGATTATTAGGTCTTTTTTTTTATTCTTTTAGTCACTCTATGTATTTTGGTTGGAGTGTTTTGTCCATTACAGTCAATATTATTATTGATAAGTAAAGACTTACACCCGCCATTTTGTTATTTGTTTTCTGGTTGTTTGTGGTCTTCTCTTCCTATTTTATTTTCTTTTTGTTTTCCTTTTAGTGAAAGTAATTTTCTCTGGTGATGTGATTTAATAATTTGCTTCTTATTTTTTGTGTATGCATTGTATATCTTTTGATTTGCATTTACCATAAGGCATGCAAATAATATCTTACAATCCATTATTTTAAGCTGATAACAGTTTGATACATTTTAATAAACAAATGTTTGGAAAAACTAGTAAAACCTCTATACCTTAACTTCCTTTTTCTCTTTTTAACTTTTTGTTGTTTATACCTTTTGTACTATTTATGTCTTGAAAAATTGTAGCTGTTATTTTTGATTGGTTCATCATTTAGACTTTCTAATTAAGAAAGAGTAGTTTACACACTACAGTTACAATATTATAGTATTCTACAGTTTTCTGTGTATTTGCTATTACCAATGAGTTTTGTATCTTCAAATGATTTTTTATTGTATATTAATATTTTTTTTTCTGATTGACGTACTCCCTTCATTATTTCTTGTAGGACAGGACTAGGGTTGATACAATTTCTATGCTTTTGCTTATTTGGGAAAGTCTGTTTCCTGTTCATATTGGAAGAATATATTCACTAGACATACTATTCTGTGGTAAAAGTTTTTCCTTCAGCACTTTAAATTTGTCATGTCACTCTCTCCTGGCCTGTAAAGTTTCCACTGAAACGTTTGATGTCAGATGTATTAGAGATTCATACTACATTATTTGTTTCATCTCTCTTGGTGCTCTTCAGGTCCTTTCTTTAGCCTTAACCTTTAAGAGTTTGATTATCAAGTGCCTTGAACTAGGCTTCTCTGGGTAAAAGTTGTTTGCTGTTCATATTAGTCTGTTATCGCACTGCTATAAAGTTATAACCTGAAATTGCTTAATTTATAAAGAAAAGAGTTTTAATTGATTCACAGTTCCACATGGCTGGGAAGGCCTCAAGAAACTTACAATCATGGCAGAAGTTGAAGAAGAAACAAAGCAGCAGGAGAGAGCACATGCAGGAGAAACTGTCAGTTTTAAACTATCAGATCTTGTGAGAACTTACTTGCTTTCATAAGAAGAGGATGAGAGAAACCTCCCACATGATCCAGTCACATCCCACCAGGTCCTCCCTGACTCGTGGGATTTACAATTTGAGAAGAGATTTGGGTGGGGACACCGAGCCAAACCATATTATTCCACCCCCGGGCCCTTCCAAATCTCTCTTTTTTTTTTTTTTTACATATCAAAACAAATCATGCCTTCCAACAGTCCCCCAAGGTCTTAACTCATTCCAGCATTTACTTAAAATTCAAGTCCAAAGGATCATCTGAGACAAGGCAAGTCCCTTCCACCTATGAGCCTGTAAAATAAAAAATAAGTCAGCTATTTCTAAGATACAATAGGGTACAAGCATTGGGTAAATATTTTCATTTCAAATGGGAGAAATTGGCCAAAGCAAATTTCATGCAAGTATGAAATGCAGTAGGGCACTCATTAAATCTTAAGACTGCAAAATAATCTCATTTGACTCCATGTCTTACGTTCAGGGCATACTAATGCAAGGGATAGGCTCCCAGGCCTTGGGCGGCTCCACTCCTGTGGCTCTGCAGGGTACAGCCCTAACTGCTGTTTTAGCGAACTGGTGTTCGGTGCCTGAAGCTTTTCCAGGTGCACAGGGCAAGCTGTCTGAACCTATCATTCTGGGGTCTGGGGGATGGTGGCCCTTTTCTTATAGCTCCCCTAGGCAGTGCCCCAGTGGAGACTCTGTGTGGTCATCTCACCCCCACATTTCCTCTCTGCATTGCCCTAGTAGGGACTCTCCGCAATGGCTCCACCCCTGTGGCAGACTTATTTCTGGACATCCAGCAATTCCATACATCCTCTGAAATCTAGACAAAACTCAACTTCCCAAAACTTCCCAAAATCTTCCCAAAACTCAACTCTTGTCTCCTGAATACCTGCAGGCCCTTCACCATGTTTAAGCTACCAAGCCTTGGAGCTTGCACCCTCTGAAGCAACAGCCCAAGCAGCAACTTGGTCCCCTTTAACAACAGTTAAAGCTGGAGCACCTGGGATACAAGACACAAGTCCCAAATTTGCACAGAGCAGCGGAGCCCTAGCGAGGCCTATGAAATCATTTTTCCCTCTAGGCCTCCAGGCCTGTGATGGGAGGAGTTTCCTTGAAAATCTCTAAAATGCCCAGAGATATTTTTCCCATTGTCTTGGGGATTAATATTTGGCTCCTCATTACTTATGCAAATCACTGAAGCCAACTTGAATTTCTCCTTAGAAAATGGGTTTTTCTCTTCTACCACATGGTCAGCCTGCAAATTTTCCAGACTTTTATGCTGTGTTTCCCTCTTAAACGTAAATTCTAATTTCAAGCCATCTCTTTGTGAATGCATATAACTGTACACTTTCAGGAAAAGCAAGGTCACCTCTTTCCTGAATGCTTTCTGATTAGAAATGTCTTCTGCCAGATACCCTAAATAATTTCTCTCAAGTTCCAACTTCTACAGATCTGCATGGCAGGGGCAAATTGCTGCTAGTCTCTTTGCTAAAACATAGCAAGAGTGACCTCTGCTCCAGTTCCCAATAAGTTCCTCATCCCCATCTGAGGCCACCTCAGCCTGGATTTCATTGTCCATATCACTATCAGTATTTTGGTCAAAATCATTCAACAAGTCTTTGGAAAGTTTCAAACATTCCCACATCTTCCTGTCTTTTTTGAGCCCTCTAAACTGTTCCAACCTCTGCCCATTACACAGTTCCAATGTCGCTTCCACATTTTTAGGTAATCTTTATAGCCGTACCCAACTCCTGGCACCAATTCTCTTTATTAGTCCATTTTCATACTGCTATAAAGGTATAACCTGAGACTGAGTAATTTATAAAGGAAAGAGGTTCCATTGCTTCACAGTTCTGCATGGCTGAGAAGGCTTCACAAAACTTATAATTATGGCAGAAGGTGAAGGAAAAGCAAGTACCTTCTTCACAAGGTGGCAGGAGAGAGAGAGTGTGTGTAGGAGTAACTGCCACTTTTAAACCATCAGATCTCATAAGAACTCCCTCACTATCACAAGAACAGCATGGGGGAAACTGCACCCATGTTTTAGCCAACTTCAAACAGGTCCCTCCCTGGATGGGTGGAGATTACAATTTGAGATGAGATTTGGGTGGGGCCACAGAGCCAAACCATATCAGTGTTCTATAACCTTCTTGAACTAAGATAGTGATTTATTTCTTTTGGGTTGGGATGTTCTCTGATGGCATGCCTTTGAATTATTTCTTCCTCTACCTCTTCTTTAAGGCCAGAAACTCTTAAAGGTGCCCTTTTTAGACTATTTTCTACATTCTGTAGGTGTGCTTCTTCTTTTTTTTTTTTTTTTAATCTTTTATCTTTTGTCTCCTTTGACTGTGTATTTTCAAATAGTCTGTCTTCTAGTTCACTAATTCTTTCTTCTTCTCACTAATCTATTCTGCTACTCAAAGACTCTGATGCAGTTTTCCATATGCCAGTTGCATTTTTCAGCTCCAGAATTTCTGCTTGAATCTCTTACGTTATTTTAATTTCTTTGTTGTATTTATCTGATATAGTTTTGGATTCCTTCTCTGTATTTTTCTTGAATTTCTTTGAGTTTCCTCAACATAGCTATTTTAAATTATCTGATGGAAATGTCACATACCTTTGTTTCTCCAGGATGGCCCGTTTGTCCCTAATTTCATTCATGTGACAAGGTCATGTTTTCTGAATGATCTTGATATTTTGGATGTTTGTTTCTGGGCATTGATGAGTCATGTATTTATTGCACTCTTCAAAGTCTGGGCTTACTTGCACCTGTCATTTTTGAGAATACTTTTCAGATCTTCAAAAGAACTTGGGCGTTGTGATCTAAACTTTTTCTGCATTAGATGGCACCCCAAGGCCAGTAACACTGTGATTTATGTAGACTAGAAGTATTGTCTTGATGCTCTTAAATAAAATCTGAGAGAATTCTCTGGATTACCAGAAAGAGACTCTCGTTTTCTTTCCTTATTTTCTTCCAGAGCCTCTCTGTTTGTTCCGAGCCATCTGGAGCTGGGTATAGAGTGACATGAGACCCCAGAGGCCACCTGCACTAAGACTGCACTGGGTCAGATCTGAAGCTAGCACAGCACTGAGTCTCACCCAAGATATGCTGTAATCACTCTCTGGCTAATGTTTATGTTTGATCAAAGCCTTGTGGCTCTACAACCAGCAGGTGTCAAAGCCATCTAGGCCTCTATCTTTCCCTTCAGGATGGTGAATTCCACCAGGTGCAAGTGGGTCCAGAGTTGCTGTTCAGAAGCCAGGGGCTAGAGTCAAACACCTTAGACATCTACCTAGTGTTCTATTGTACTTCAGCTGAGCTGGCTCTCAGACCATGAGATTCAGTGCTTCCCACTCCTCCTTTCCCTTTCCTATGGCAGGAGGCCTCACTCCATGGCCACTGGCACCTCAGGCCCATCACTGAGGTAGTACTGCCACATTACTGCTTATGTTCCCTTAACGCTCAAACACTTTTCAATCAGCTTGTGAATGCTGCAAGGCCTGGCACTCACCCTTCAGGGCAGTGGGCTTCTCTCTGACCAAGGGAAGGTCTAGAAATGCCATCCAAGAGCCAAGGCCTGTAGTCCAGTACCCCAAGAGCCTGTGTTCTACCTCATTGTGGCCAAACTGGTATCTAAGGTGCAAGACAAACTTCTCTTTACTTTTCCCTTTTGTTTTCTCAATCAGAGGGAGCCTTTCCCCATAGCCACTGTAGCTGGTAATGTGTCAAGTCCCACTTGAGGCCAGCAAGTCTCAGAATCTCACCCATGGCACACAACATGGGTTATCCAGGGCACAAGGGCTCTTCAGTTAGCAGATGATGAATCATTCCAGGCCTCTGTTCTTCCCTTTAAGGCAACAATTTCTTTCTGGTTCAAGGTGTGTCTAGAAATATCATCTGGAAGCTAGGGAATGGAATGGGTCCTCACGACTCTGACTGGTATCCTATCCTGTTGTGACTGAGCTGGTATCCAAAGATAGAAGACAAAGTCCTCCTTATGCTTCCCTCTACTCTTTTCAAGTAGAAGGAAAGGGGTTATTTTTGGAGCCACCAGTTGTGCAGCCTGGGGTTGGGGGAGGTATGGTTCCAGCATTCCTCTACCCACCATGCCTGGTGTCTCAGTAGGTTGTTTGCCCTCCACGTACCCTGACTCTGAGCCCAGTTCAGCCTTAGGACTTACCTAAGAGTTGCAGCTCTTGTGACCTAGACTGTCTATGAAGTTTAAGGCCCCAGAGCACTTTAGCTCATGGTGGTAATGCTTGCGGGAACTCAAGTTTCAACTGCTAGGATGGGAGACTGCTTTCTAGCTAGGTCTGCTTTAAATCTTTCCTCTATAGGCAGGTGTCAGTTGAGTTTGTTCCAGTTTTGCTTTCTGCTATTACAGGACAGCACTGAGTTCAATGCAATGCCTCATGAGTTCAGTGTTCTCCCTCTCCTGAGTTCAGATTCTCTCTCTGCACCATGCTGCCACTGCCGGGGGATGAGGGACAAGTTGTGTCAGAGGCTCGACACTGTTTTCCCTAACTCTTCAGTGCTTCTTTGAGTAATATATAGTTAAAATCAGGTACCGTGAGTGCTCACTTGATTTTTAGTTCTCGTGAACTAAAAATCTTATGAGTCTTTTGCTTTTTGGGGGGTAGATACTCGTTAAATTGATGTCCTTGCCTATGGGATGATTGGTGGAGCCTTCTATTCTGGCATCTTGCTCAGCCTCCTCTTTGTACATGTGATTAAGTAACTGATAAATACTCTTTCTAATACTGAGCTTGATTAAGGAAAGAACCATGTTTAACTGATAGAACATTTTCTCAAATGTTCAAATGAGCTTTTAAAAAATAAAACACATTCATCTCTTGTTATAATCTGTGTAAACAGTTATTAGTTTTACAGGACAGTGGTGAGATAAAGCAGAGACAGAGGGAGAAAGATAGTTGTATACATCAGATTATTAAAAATCAACACAAAATGATTTTCCTTTTAGAAATATGCTAATTAGTAGTCTTTCATTTGTAATATAGATTTGTTTGCTTCTGGAAGGAGGACACTATAAAAGGCAAGCCTCATGAATATCACAATAAACAGAAGGTCTGGAAAGTAAAGATTGGCCAACTGAGAATGTTAATAATGCAGCAACGTGTTCAGAAATGGAAATTGGCGTAAGTCTGGGCAGATATAAATACTATTTCTAAAAGTGGCACAACTATAATAAAATCAAATGAAGGGGTTTATTACTCTTAAAAATGGGAAGAGAGTCTGCCTCCTCTTTTGTTATTTCTCCTATATTTGATCATCCGTTTGGAAGTGGGTGAGTAGAGTTGATACAGTAAGGGCAGGAGTATGGACATTATATTTGAAGTAGAAAGAAATTTTCTGAGTATTCTAGAAATTTACACAACATTTTCATGAGACCATTATCAATTGGATACACAATAAAAATATATCAGGCATAGCAGTAAGAAGCAATATTTTATTTTGGCCTGTGCTTCATCACACAAGAGAAAAGTGATTGAAGAAAAACCTTACATGTCATCATGTATTCCAAAATGAAAACAAAGTGAATCTTGTGTTTCTTATTTCTTCTTTTATGATTTAAATAATTAATAAGATACATAGCAATATGGGCCACTGCTTGTAATAATGTTATACTCAATGTGAACTAAAAGTACAGAAATGATTATTATAAATGTATATATTCATATATACTGTGTCTATGTATCTATATGTCATTTATCTGAATGATATTTGACCATACTTCTTACAATCAGTTCAATTATTTTGCCTTTATTTAAATAAAATTAATGCATGACCTAATTATGACAAGAAGGTATTTTAAATTGAGATATAATTTACGTATTTGAAACATTCAGTTCAATAAATTTAAATAAATGTATAGTTCCACATAACACTATCCCAGTCAAGCTATATAAAATTTTATTAGCCTGAAAATTTCTCTACTTCCCTTCTTCAGTAAATTCCCCACCCTAACCTTACATGTGACTGTTTTCATTTCCATTGTTATAAATTTATTTGACTGTTTTAAAACTTTCAATGAAGAATGCAGTATTTATAATTTTGTGTCTGTTTTCTATTGTTCAGTACAATATTTTGAGATTTATTTGTGATATTGTATGAGCAGGAAGTTGTTCCATTTTATTGCTGAGTATCACTGAGTATTATATGGACTTATTTTTGGAAAGAATTTGAACACTATTTTCTTGCAGAGTATTTTTTCCTAATTGAACTTAACAGAAAATGAAGAGACCTGAGTTCTAGTCTCTATTTTATCATTCATCAGAATTTGAGTGTGTCTCTTCATCAAGCTAGAATTTCATCTTCATCTTTCTAATTAAAGAGTGGTTTTACATAATCATGGAACCTATTTTAACTCAAATATTCTAGGTCTAGTTTATGGTTGTCTCTCAGTTAAATATTTATTTCATTAAGAACTATCTCTAGATTACTAGCAAATTCATTCATCTTATGTCAATGAGGGGCATCTTCAACTCAATTCTCAATTTCTAAAACAACAAAATTTTGCTTTTTTGTCTTCCTTAGGTTAGCTTTTCTTTTCTTTTTCAATTTTTATTTAAAGTTCAGGAGTACATGTGCAGGTTTATAATACAGGTAAACTCATGTCATGGTGAGTTTGTTGTACAGATTATTTTGTCATCCAGGTATTATGCCTAGTACCCATTAGTTATTTGTCCTGATCTTTGCACTCCTCCCACGCTCACTGTCCAGGAGGCCCTGCTGTCTGTTGTTCCCCTCTTTGTGTTCATATAGTCTCATTATTTAGTTGCCACTTGTAAGTGACAACATGTGGTATTTGATTTTCTACTGCTGAATTAATTTGCTGAGGATAATGGTTTCCAGCTCCATCTATGTCCCTGAAGAAGACGTGATCTCATGACCTTTTATGGCTGCATAGTATTCCATGGTGCATGTTTTCTTTATCCAGTTTATCACCGATGGGCATTCCATGTCTTTGCTTTTGTGAATAGTGCTGCAATGAACATATGAGTGCATGGGTCTTTATGGTAGAATGATTTACATTTCTTTGGGTATATACTCAGTAGTGAGATTGCTGGGTTGAATGGTAGTTCTGTTTTTAGGCATTTGAAGAATTACCACACCGTTTTCCACAATGGTTGAACTAATCTACACATTCCCCAACAGTGTATAAGTGTTCCTTTTTCTCCACAACCTAACCAGTATCTGTTATTTTTTGACTTTTTAGTAATAGCTTTTACCCTATGAACTATTTATAGAGTTTTAAACAGAGATAAAAATTGATCAAATATTTTGAGTTAGAAGAAAGTTTTGGACTGAATGTGCACGTTAGAAATCTTTGGTTGACATATGAGGAAGGAAGCTTTGTATGTTGATGAATTGCCTGAGCAGAGTGTTAGAAATCAGAAGCGGTATCAATTCTGACTTCAGAATATCTCATAATAACCATTTCTACATGTAAATGTATTATAGATATTTATAGACATATCTCAGTACCTCCTCTTAAATATTAACACCCTGTGACTGAATTATCATAATCGGGCTAGTGGGGATTACTTCCTAGGTTTTATTTGAAAAAAAAGAAAAGCTCCATTTCTGCTGAGGTTGAATGAAGGTAGGACGATAAAAATCTGGAACTATGTCCCAAGTTGCATTACCTGGAAAACAGACTTTGAGCAGAAATTTGTGTTTAGAAAGTTTACTGGGAAGTACTCAAAATCAGCAATTAAAAGGGGGGAAAAGAATGAGAATCAGGCAGAGGGAGGGTTGGGTTCAGATAAGTCACAAAGCCCTCAGTCGATCCTCCGGAGCTCTGGAACTTGATGGCGCCACAGAAATCACCCCTGGAAGGGTAGGGAGGCAGGGATTTTCTTGGATACTGTTTGCCCTCAAGGAAAGAATTTGTCCTTGGGAAGGTGGATCTTCTCAGGTGGGCACAACTCCTAGAAAAAGACACAGCTGGCCGGGCGCGATGGCTCAAGCCTGTAATCCCAGCACTTTGGGAGGCCGAGACGGGGCGGATCACGAGGTCAGGAGATCGAGACCATCCTGGCTAACACGGTGAAACCCCGTCTCTACTAAAAAAAAAATACAAAAAATTAGCCGGGCGTGGTGGCGGCGCCTGTAGTCCCAGCTACTGGGGAGGCTGAGGCAGGAGAATGGCGGGAACCCGGGGTGCGGAGCTTGCAGTGAGCAGAGATTGTGCCACTCACTCCAGCCTGGGCGACAGAGTGAGACTCCATCTCAAAAAAAAAAAAAAAAAAAAAAAAAAAAGGAAAGAAAGAAAGAAAGAGACACAGCTACCAAGATCAAGAGAAAAAATAATATTTTAATATTTCAAGCCTAAAAGGAGAATCTGATGCAACAGATTATTAAGCTTGTCTAGCTAAGTATTACAGAAAAATATACATCAGAGAGATTAAAAAATGAGTGCTAGACATGGTTTTGGGGGCTCTGAATCCTGCTATTTCTGAGTTATTATCTCTTGGGTTTTTCATATTATAAGTTATAAAGATCTCCCTTTTACTTCTTTCATTGTGATTTTTCAATGAGTTTTGCTGTCAGCAATTAATACATTGATTTTAAAATTATTATTCACTCTCTTCAAGGATACAGAAGAAAACCAAGCTGATGAAGAAAAATATCACAAAGTTTGTCTTCTGAAATCTTCTGAGAAACATATAAGAAATTATAAGCATAATGGTTATAGCAAGATTGTAAAACTGAGGACTGTCTTTCACAGGTGAGCATTGTTAGATCTCTTACTCTTAATGAGGGAATTAGGATGGACGATAAACTTTCTGAGAATAGGACGAATTTAGGATGAGGCCTTCATTTGACCTTAATGGCAAAATTTTCCCATGTGTGTACTAAACAATGCTGCTTCTTCAGCTCTGGAAAAAAACACTCAAATGATTTAGACATCCAAGCATTACTTTAAAAAAAAATCTTTCTTTGAAAATAGTGCATCTCAGAAAGAAGGATGGGAACTCAATATTTGGAACCCTGTCTCCACTGTGTGCATGCTTTGTCAGCAAAGTGAGTTTAGATCTTAGCTTAGTTATTTTTAATTGCTAGTAAATATCCAAAACAAGGAAGGTACATTGGCAACTATGATATTTCCTCCACTATACCTTTGAAAAAAAACACAATTAAAGTAAAAATATGGCCTCATTGCCAGAAGTCAATGTAAAGAAGTAAATTTCCCTTACAAATGCTCCTCAGTGATGCTTGGCAAAAGCATTATGTAACATCAAATTCTTACTTCAGAGATAATATTTCAGTTCAATTATTTTTGCATCCAATTGATATTACCTATTTCAGAAACCCATTAAAACCAAAAAAAAAAAAAAAAAAAAAAAAAGGGGAAACATTTGGGACCTGGATAAAGAAGTCGATTATTGTCAGGAAGTATCAGTTGCATTATTCTTTACAGCACTGTTTACACTTAGGCTGATCAGTAGTGACCCTCACTTTGGCGTGATGCAAATGTCGGCAGTATTGAAGAGAAGAAGAAAACAGCTAAATATATTAAAGAGAACAATATGGATTGTGCTACTTTAGCATGCTCAGATCTGAAGGGTTGTCAAGCTTGCAACTAGGTAGTGTGCCTAATTTTGAATTTAGTTAATCAATTTAGGCTTTTGTCCTAGGCATGACATTGGGTAGAGTTGGGGAGCTGCATGTTTTAAAGGTGAAGTTCAAGTTTGCTTTCCTAGTCAGGTAACTTAGCTAAGTAAATATCGGGTTAAAAACAAAAACAGAGAAAAGAAAAGAAAGGGAGAAAAGAGAAAAGAACAGAAAAGAGGTAGATTAACAAAATAACAGTTACATAGCAGATACTGTGGGCAAGAAATTGAGCTAAGGGCTTTAGAAATAAAGAGCAATAATTCAACTCATTTCATGCTTATAACAGTTCTATGAGCTGAATGTCATTATTACCACCAAATGAAAATGAGATATTTCTAGCACAGAGACGGCTATGTACCAGGAAAAGCCAGGGTTCAAACCTAATGCAATCTGTATTGAACCCCACACAGAGTTTAAGATTCTAACCACTACATTTTTGAAAGGTAAGTTTAGTTCTCTTAAATAAAAACGTAAATATTATGTTCCCATTTCTATCTCACTTCCCAACCCAAAGTAGACATTAATCTAGTTATATTATAGTTATATTTTTATAGTTACATATAGAAAGACTACAGTTGTATTCCAACTTATCAACTAATTCATAAAATTGCACATAGAATATCTTCTCTGTAGTGGCTTTTCTCAATTTAGAGCTCAGAAATTTAGAAAATATTTTTTCACATCTGTTGAATATATATGATATAATTATTTCTATAAATATATATTTTGGTTGAATATAGAGTTCTTAATATAGGGGGTAAAATGACTCTTATAAATTCATTGGAAAAGAAAAGTAATTCAATACCCAGAAAAAATGGACTATTTAGAATATGAAATAATTTGTTTATAATAAGTATAATTTAAACTCTGAAAAGGTATTTTCCATCAGATAGACATAAGTTTTGCCATAGAGCAAGAGTCTTAGCCAAATGATGTATTTGAAGAGCCTATGATGCTCCTATTTCATTCGTATAGTCATTTTGCCCTTTTCTTAAGATTTTCTAATTATTTGAGAAATTCCAATTTCTTATTTTGTCATTGAGTTCTTTTTTCCTCCAAGTTTTTGGTGAGAAGCAGTCTGAAATTACAGCTAATGCAAGGACCCACGCTGGGCATAGCCACCTTCCTGCTGCTGAGAGTGGATCACAGGGCCACCAGTAGAGACCTTGGTTTGTCTCACTCTGCAAAGGTTTTCTTCTACCAAGTTTAATCTCTCAAATCATCTGCTAATAGCAATGTGGTACATATGTAGAGTCCATTATATTTATTATACTTTCAAGATATGTTTCTTTGTTTGCATCCAACTTTGAAACAGTCACTAATTCCAAGTCAAAGCACTGTTATTTTACTAATTACATCTTTACATGTTATGTTTCATTTTAAGTAATTCCTTAATTTTAATTTATAACTTTATGAAACTTTGCATTTCGATCAATATATCATTTTGAAGTCAAAAATGTTTCCCCATTTGTAAAATAACTATTGGCCTTGTTCTCTTCTCAATCTCTCTTTTTATGTGTTTTTGTCATAAAGACTTATTGTTTTTATTCTGAACCATTACTATTTTTTTCAATCAATGCTTCTTATAAAGCTCAGTGACAATATACATGTCATACCTGCTCTCCTTCTCTTAAACACGTAAAACCACAGTGCCAGAAAAGCATTATCCAAGTTAGTCAACAGATTTGGTGAAAAACGGCAATAACCAATTCTAGAACTGTTTTTAAACTCACCTCCACCCACCCTCAACCAGAAAAATCCAAATTTCTCTTATATGTTAATAGTGTGTAGAGAACAGATTGATCCTGCCCCCAGCCCCACCTCCACCTCTGCCTCCCACCAATATCTATGCTAGGAAAGCGTGGGAACTCCACATCTAGAAGTTCAAGTCCAGAGATAATCATCTCATCACTTGGCTAGCGGGAGCTCTTTCTGTCTCTCTCAATCAACTAGCGGGCGCTTTTTCTGTCTCTCTCAATCACTTTCTTGGTGGCTCTACAAGCTTATTTTTGAAGAAGTATCTTAAGCCTTTGACGTAAATTTCCCAGTATGAAGAGTATTACCTGAAACTTACACAAGTAGAGACACAAGTAGAGGCAAAGTAAATTCAAAGTGTCTAAAATACTTTTTAGTGTAATGTTCTGCAGGAATGTGACTCAATAAGGCATTCAGCAGTGACTAATTTTGCAGATCTTTAGGACTCCTCTTGCATTTTGGTTTAACTTGTCAATATCTGATATTTCTAATAGCTTGCCTGAAGCAAGTAGCAAACTCTGGACTAAAAGAGCAATTGCAGATAATATTTAACTTTTAACACTATTCCGGAGTTTAGCTGTCATTTACATGATTGCTTAGAGTGACATTCCTGAACAATGAGCTCTCGGGATAATTAAAATTTAATTTTCTTTAGGGATAGAATACAGGAGATTATGTTCAGCTTATTAGAGCTGACCCTTTACTCCTAGACAATTTTCCAGTTTAATTTGGCTTAGGGAGTACATAATGTATGTGGCCCTGGTTATTATGTAGTCCTGTACTTTTATTCTAACAGATGCTGCTTTAAATGCCCAAATAAAAAGTTCTAAATGCCTTCACTATTATAGAAAGTAGCATCCTGCGTGGGAAATAAAGGGAAAGAAAAAACTCAAGTGAGAATAGACTGTATTTTTTGACAAAAATAAAGAAGTTCAGAAAAAAATAGCAATTATAAAATCATAAAGTATTTGTAATTTTACCTTTAGATCTTATATTGGATTTTGTCTCTATTTTTATTTCTAGAACACAGAGCAATGCGTTAATTAACAAAAGTCTTTTAAAGTTTTAGAAAAATCATATTGCTATTGTAAAAACATATTGTCTGAAACTATAATATTCAGTATCGTATAACTGGCCACATATGACTACCTAAATTTTAAAGATTAATGAATTAAAATTAAATAAAACTTAGAATTCCGTTTTTAGTTGCATTGGCCACATTTTACGTGCTTAATAGCCATGGTTATCATATTGAACAGCACAGAAGAGAACATTTCCATCATCTATTGATTGGACAGCGCTGGCCTCAAGTAATACTTCTGGTAAACCTAATCATTTCTCTTACATATGTTGGTGCTTTCTCCTTAAGTGTAGTTACTTACTACTAGGTCTACTGCTGCTTACTACTGGTTCTACTGTTTGCGGGCCTGAAAGTGACACCTTACCTTGTATATTTAGTTGATCCAGTGAAAATGTTGCAAAATTAACAGCAAGCCTGATGTCAAAACATCTGAAATTTCCTGATCACCACTGAAGAAAATGTCTAAAATCAGGGTAAGACTGAGGAGCAGAGGGTTTTTCTGGTGGGTTGAGGATCTATTATGAAGACTGGAGCACTTGGAAGAAAATGAGAAAAAAGGCATATTCTATGCAGTCAAAAGATAAAGTTCTACCGAGGCACATCCTTGGCAAAATTCGAGAGTCCTTTGCAAATCTGTGGTGACTGAATTGTGTAAGGTGGAGAGGGAGCTCCCTAGATCCCCTGCCTTATCTGTGCTTCCAAATCTTCTGGATGTTCCAACATTTGAAATAAAGAGGCTTTGACGGTCTAATGATTTGGGGATGTAGAGACTAAGAAAGTTAGAATATAATAGTGCAGGGAAAAATCGATTTGGGCCTTTCTTCTCCTTAGGAGAACAAAAACTAGAGATAATAGGTACAATTATGAGACTATTTTACAATTTTCAGGGAACTCCCAGTCCTTTTGTAGTGCTATATTTTCACAGAATGGAAAAAATCTTGTGGAGTATATTTTCTATTGTCTTTTCAGCAAATTTTAGAGATTTTTTCCAAGTTTAAAATGAATTAAATTTTTTAAAATTTGTTTTTCAAAAAAGAAAAATACATTAAGATGAATAAAGTTTAAAAATCATAATACTGAACATTCATATTCATATTTGTTCTCTATTTTTCTTCTTTTGAATAGGACTCTCAAATTAAAAATGTGACAATGTAAAACTGTAGCATCAGTGTCTAAGTCACCTCCTGAAAGGCGATAGGCCTGGAGATAGCAATAATAGGTATTTACCATTCCTTAACACTGCCCCTTTTTAGCAGAGTGTTTCATACATGGTCAGAGGATGATAAATAGGGAAAGCCTCCAGTTTTTGATATGGGGAATAAAGAGGGGACTAAAAAAGCTTTGAAAACTTCTGCGGAGTCTGTTTATCAGAAGAAAAGCGCCAGGAGCCAGCAACATTAATTTCTGATATGAGGTCTTTTACTGACTAGCTGTGCGAGTTAGAATAAATTTCTCTACATGTTGGGAGTTATTTCCTCAAATGTAAAATGAACAGTTTAGAACAGTAGTTTCCTAAGGTTCGCTGACTGTTGCATTCCTAAAAGTGAAATGAACAAGGGGAAAATCCCAGCTAGTGAAACACATAAGACTTTCACTGTAGAATGCCACAGCATTTCAACTTAGCCAAACAGTATTTTATGTTGTGTTGATACAGGCATGAAACTTTGGAAAAGTTCCATCAATGTAGACTGATTAAATATATTAAAGCTATGAGTATGTAATAAACCTTGTTTGTCCAGAAAAAAAGGGAACAATTTATATCATGTGGCACAGAAGTCTGTCTCTGGCAAGATAATAAACTTCTCTGTTTCTGCTCTCTAACGAAAAAAGGGGACGGAGAATTTAAGTAAATAAAGCTGAAATTAAGCAAATGCCTGTCCAGAGGCAGAAGGAGATTAAGAGCTCTTTTTCATCAATATTTAATTTACTAAGACACTCTGTAGTTCAGTAACTTTCTTATACCACTTGACAGCTTGGTTCACCCTACAGTGAGCCAAGGCGATTCCTAAAATAACCACACTTATGCTACAGCATCTCATCAAGGTTTTGCCAACATGTTTTGTGTGACGTGGGAAAAGATACAGCCCTCTGTGCAAATCGTGAACCTAAATAAAGACAAAAATGTTCTTGACTTCAAAGTTCAAGCTGTGTGCATGACTCAGCCTGGTAGTGTCACAGCTTGTCAGCACTGCAACTTTTTCATTACATGTATTTCTTTGGGCTCTGCTTTAGCAAGATATTCAATTTAAGCAAAAGAAAGTTGGAGTCCCTTCTAATCATAAAACTGAACATTGAAAATAGCCTTCAGACCCAGAATTGCAAACATCGAGACACAACACAATTATCTGTCTTCCTTACTCTGACTGTTATACTCAGATGCCTCCAAAGAAAATGGAAATGATATGGTCCTGGAGGGAAAACAAAGCAAAGTAAATCATTTCGCTTTCCAAGTTTTCAGGACTATCCTAATTGGTATACACTTTGCATTTCTCTTGTACAGGCTGTTGTTAACCTACCTTGATATCTTACATACTTGATGAGCTGACTGAACCTAATGCCTCTTCTCCTTGATACTGGACTATTTCTTCTCCTCAGGAGCATCTCATTTATTTTACCAAGGAAAAGTTAAATTTAGCAAAAGGACCCTTTCACAGTTGAGAGTTCTTGCTGATCTGAGAGCCTGTCAAGGTGATTCTATGCCAACTTGGACCTGTGTGCAGTGGAAGCTTCCAGTCTTGCCAAATGTTGTGCTTATTTTGTGACAAAGATGAAAGTCACAGTTGGATTTAAAAGGAGGCCATCTAACTTATTTTATTCTTGTCTCAAGTCTCTGAATCTGTGTCTCCATGACTGAAAGCTTTGTAAATAAACAGGTGTCCACTTGTCCCAATGTGAATTAAAGTTTCATGGAGCCAGAGGGAGAGCTGATTTATTTAAAAAACGAAAAGTTATTGTAATACGTTTTTTTGGTATGTGGAAGTAATAGTTACTCTATAATTTGTTCTGTACATATATTAACACCCATACTCGTAATGTTTTCATGGGATTTAGAGTAGGTGTGTTACATAAAAGAAGACAGATTTGACACATGAACTAGACAAGCTCAGGTCAACGTAAACAAATGTCTATGGACTGGAAAGATTTTTAGTAAGTACCAAAGAGAAGCCATATGCTGTATTTCTGCTTTTATGTATAAGATATAAACACAAAATATGTATGTAAGTAAACAAAACAATATTTCCCCATTTATTATTAATGTATCTGATATAGTAATGCACAAACACACATGCACGTTTATGCAAAATCATATTTTCTTCTAATTAACTAATTTCCCCAAGCACCTCAGAATTCTGTGTTTGAACATTAAGCATATTAGGTACCTGCATTTACAACCACTTCAGCAAACTGAATTCCCACAGTACCTAATTTACAACAGCACAATAACTTAGGCATTTAGAGATGCATTCAGTGGGATTACTTTGTTTTTACCTCTAAATTTAGGTTTTGGCCATGATGTGGTATTAACTGTAAAGTCAATTTTAAGAGTTTTGAAATATATTAACATATAATATGTGTAGCTACATAATACTCACACAATATAGAAAATATCGTATCTTGAATTATCTTAGTAATTATATTCCTTAACACATTTTACAACCCTTATTATTTATGAATACACTCATTTTCTATGTTCATCTCATGTAGCATATGCATAAACTTTTTATGTAGGTATTTAAGGAAATAGGCATAAGTAGGCATCTTTGTCACACATATCATTTGTTTTATAAGCACTTATATTCCCTGGTTGGAGATTTCAGGAATTTTACTACAGGATGATCAATTATTTAATTTAAATATATAAATTATTTAATTACAAATACAACCACAGCAGGTTGTCAAAATACTTCACAAACAGAAACCAAAAAAAACCATTATGTCTGTTTTTAAAACTATCTCAATAATTAGTCTCATGAAGCTTTCATTATTTGAGCAACTTAATTATTTAAATCTATGAATGAGTGAATCTAATGACACAGTATTGAAATTTCACTCTAAATGTACAAAGCCACTTTACTCATGGATGTCTTAGCAGCTGGGTGGCCTAAGACGGCCTCATTCACATGTGCAACATTTGGAAGCTGTTGGTATGAGGTCAGAGGAATTACTAGGACCCAGGTGACTCATTCCACAGTTGACTCTCTCGGGCATTCCACATGGTAGTCATAGGATTCCAATAGCAGTAAGGGCATAAACACTTTCAAGCAACTTATTGTATCACATTTGCTATAAACCACTGACTAAAGCAAGGCACATCACCAAGACTGGAATCAGAGTGTGAGGGGTGTATAATGGGCAAGGACTCAGGGGGCAGAATAATTTGCGGTCTTTTCCATAGTATCCCACAAGAGTCCTAAAGGTTTACATCCTACTGAAGGAGCTGCCTTTCTAAGCCATTCATTGTTTGTTTTATACTTTTATCTTATTGTGCTGAGAATACTTAACAGAGATCCACCCTCTCGACAGTTTTTGTAAGTGTACAATGTATCTCTGATGATTATAGGGAGTAGGGAAACAGGAAAATGGAGAGTCACTAATTCATGGGCCTAAAGTTTTAATTAAGCAAGATGAATATACTCAAGAGATAAGTCTCGGAAAAAAAAAAAAGGCACTAGGTGAGGTGATAAATATGTCAATCAACTTGTTGGAAATGTTTTTGCAGTATATACATAAATCAAAATGTCACATTGTATACTTTGAATATACACAATTATTTATTTGCAATTATACCTCAATAAAGCTTGAAAAAAAGGTAAATATTTCATGTCTTGAAGGTAATGAAAATGAGCTTAAGTAGCAGCTTTATAGATACAACCAAAGTTTAAATATCAGGAAGCATAATTAGCAGATAGAAATGCCAGGGATGAAGTACTACAGGAGAGCAAGTATAATGGGCTTGCCTCTTATACTTGTGAGGGATATTGGGGTGATGGGGCTCCTTAAAAGTATTTATTGCATTATGTATGTATGTGTGTGTATGTATGTATATGTGTGTGTGTGTGTGTGTGTGTATATATATGCTTTCTGCTATAGCTGCAAAAAAACAGTGTCCCTTTCTTACTCATACTAACCGGATATGGTATTTTCTAAATGTGGTCCCTGAGCCAGATGCAATGGTACAATTTGAGATGTCTGTGACAAATACAGCTTTACAAGTCCTATTCTCGAGATTTTTAACTCAGAAACACTAGGATGGTGCTGTGTAATGCATCTCAAACATCTCAAACACTTCTATGAATAAGAAAGGATATGTGGTGGTTCAAAATCAACTTTTATTCCTTAAAGGGTTAGCACCAACAATATTTTGTATTTGTTAATTTATTTCTTCTCACACTTTCCAGGCATTTCTTCTCCTTCTATATGCCTAAATGTATAGTGAATCCCTTCCCACAAGGAACAGAAATATTATTTATACTTTGAAATTACTTTTCAATCTTAGAGTCTCTCATTTTTGAAAATAAAAAAAAACTTTGAATACCAACACTGAGAAGAATTATGAAAATGAAATCAATGGATTATCATAGGGTCTGACTATTAAACAGATGTGCTATTTTTGGTTTGTACCTTTCAGAGCTGTGTTTCACAAGGGGGAAATGATGTTTTCCTTCCAAACTCACCTTTTTGAATGGGATTTTTAAGTTTGTATCCAACTATTGTCACTATAGACATACAAAAATGTAGGTAGGTTTTGTAAACATAACACGACGGAGCACATTGCTGTATTAAAAATAGAAGTCAGACCTTGTGACTTCCTGTGGAGGCTTCTTGTGACAACACAACATTTCAAGGCACTGAACCAGGTAAGGAAACGATCTAAGGAGTCTTTTTTCCTAAGGCTCTCCATATGTTGGGGTGGGCTGGGATCCAGTCCTACCAAGAAGTTGGGGAACTAACTAATGACTCCTGGTGTTTCTTCCTGCTGACAATTCTATATGCCATTATAAATCTTTCAAGATACGCAGTCCTCTAAAGAGGTTTTGAACAATTAAAAATTAAGTTTGTAATAGAAGCAGACAGTGAGCACTCACAATTTTCAAAATAAAAAGCTTTCCTGTCACCTTATTCACTTATCTAAATACGCAACCATCAGCACTGAAGTTTCTCAACTAGTAACTTAGGGGTGCATGAGCTATAATCAGAGTGGCGAAAAGGCAGGAACAGATTGTCTTTAACATCAGGCAAGAGTGTTATCTTGGACTGTCTGCTCAGCCTGAGGTGCTTTGACACTTCTTTCTAGCACACCTAAAAATACTTTTTTTCCTCTCCTGCTGCTGCAATCACGAGCTTTAAGTCAATCAAAAGAGCACATAATTTCTTTTCAGAATATATCAATGAATAGCATCTTTGAAGTCTTAACCACACTGTCCTTATTGAAAAAGAGTAAACAGCACAAAGAGTAAAACATTTTCCTCAAATCATACACAAAAACACCTAAAAATAAAGGAGGCATATATTTTTTACAAAATCTGTGTAAAAATTAAAACCTTAACGTTATCTGTAAAATATCAAGAAAAGCAAAGAAAATATATTGAATTCTTAGGATAAATAATTATGAACACACACACACACACACACAAAAAAAAAAACCTAAGGAAGACTGTATATTTTGAAGACATTATTTACCAGAAATAAATATCCAACTAAATCAATGTTTTAAACATCAAAAGGCACAAACATTTCAAGCCTTTTATGTATTCGTTTATTCACTCAATACACTTACTGTATGTTGGATACTGTGCAAATGCTGAGAACCCAGGACAATTCTCCAGAACTTACTAGCTAATGGCAGAGACACATATATTAATGTCATTAAAATTATGAAAGAAAAAATACAAAGAGTGATGATAGCAAGTTGCATAGCTATATAGTTTGAGGGTCAAGAGAAGCATAATAGAGAAATAGACATTTCAGTTCAGATCACTTTGTGCTCTATGAAACTGAGTCACAATTCTTTTGTCTGAGTTACTATCCCTTCTGTGTTTTCATAGTAAATCATGTGCGCACATTAGCCATAATGATATGTTGGTTTTGCTGATTTGACTTCTACACTTGAGCAGGGAGCTCATGGAGAGAATGGACTATACATTCTGAGTCTTTTAAACACCAGCACATGAAATATAGAAAGCTGTCAATAAATGCCTACCAAATGAATCAATGACGTAAATGAGTACTTGCATAATATCTTTGAATATGTGTATTTTTGAATTTCTATAAATGTGCATTTATAGATATTATTTAATCAACTAGCACCAAAGTTCTTCTTAGGAAGGAGATACTATTTAGGAAATCATGCTTCTTTGATGTGGAAAATGAGACCCTGAAGCTATACTCTGAAAACAAACAGCAAAAGGAAACTAATAGCTAAGCTTCTATGCTTAAAAAAATATGAAGATAAATTTGGGAGTGTGAAATTAGAGAAAGGTGAAGTATGGAGATGGAAGTGTGAAGAAGGTAAATCATAGGCAGGGAGACTGAAGACTAGGCAGAAAAATGACCAGGCATAATTTTGCAGGGACAGAATGACCAAAATTCTGCTAAATCACAAAAATATCTAACAAGGAATTTTAAATATTTATATTTCTGTAATGTAAAATCTCCTCTATTCCCAAGGTCCAGTAAATTCTATAATCTTGTCTTTGGAAAACACAAGTAAAATGATCTGAGTTTGATTTATGACTTAGTGCAAGGGAGAGAAAAGAAAATGACCCTGAGGGATGGGGTATAGCAAAGATAAAGGATTTATCAAGAGGATTTCCAGGTCTGGATATTATGAAGTTACTGGTACTGGACCAGCTATCTTATGACAGGCAACCATAAAGCTGGGCAAAATATATGAAACAAGTTCTTTATTTATTCATTCACAGTGTAATTATTAAGCAATTTCTCTGTCCTAGACACGGTGTAAGTGCTATCAACAAGCGGCACAAGTTTCTGATCTTTAACAGAATAAAAACTCCACAAAGTAAGCCTCATATCTGGCCTGGCCAAATCAGTATTTACAGTGCATGAAGCTACAGTCAATGAAAGGCAAATACATCCTGCTCAGTTTTGATTAGAGTTTGGAACAGCTGCTATCACTGGAATGTCTGGTGCCGTGCATTAGAGAGAAAGAAATTGTGCAGAAGGAAGCATGAGGGTCCCTCACGTATCCTTGCTTGAGGATTGTGCTGCATATATACGTGATTGGATTTTCAGAAAACAGTTGCTTCTGTGTTGAGAGTGAAGTTGAGCTTATGGAGGTAAACAGAACCGGCAGATTTTGGGGATCTAGCCTGACCAGAGTGGAGGGAGATCGCTAACACCTTAGTAAGACCTTAGGCATTCCACAGAGACACAAAAAGAGCCAACTTATGAATGAGGACCATACCATATAGTAAAGGCTTCTCTATACTCACCTTAATAAAGCTCAAAACCAAGACTTAACGAGGTCAATACTTTGGAGTTTGAGAACTACCAAGTTTGAAGTGGTTGAGGAATGCTGGGATTTCTACACATTGACTTTCACAAAGCATACAAAAAAGCCTGTACAATTTCAAGGTGATCATCCAGTAATTCGACTATTAGGAAAAAAAAAAAAAAAAAAATCACTTCAGAGAGAATGTAACAGAATCTGGCGTCTCTATAATGTATTATCTACAATAGCCAGTACACAAGCAGAAATGTGATCCATGTTCAGGAAAAATAGCATTCAAGGAAAACTAACCCTGAGATGGCTCAGATGTTCAATTTAGAAGACCAAATCTTTTTAAAAGCTAGTTTAAATATATTTTTAAAATTAAAGAAAATATAGTCAACAAATTAATGAGTGACTAGATAAGGATCTCAGCAGACAATCAGAAACTAATAAAAGTAATCAAATCAAAATTCTAAACTCAAAGAAAATGAAATAGAAAAAATTCACTGGAGGTATTTAACAGCATATAGGATATTGTAGAAGAGAAAATCAGAAGACTTGGAGACAAATTAATAAGAATAATCCAGTCTGAAGAATAGTGAAGAAATGGGGAAAAATGAACAAAGCCTAAGGGTCAATGTCAAATAATTTATCATACATCTGACTGGGATCCTGAAGTAAGAAAATGAGAGAGAAGGAAATAGCAAATGAAATTACATTTGACAATTTGTAAGATATACTATAAAACACCACCTTTCACTTTAATCCCAGAAAGCCTCAAGCATTTGAAATATAAAGAAAAGTGCACATGGTCCCATCATAATCAACCTGCTGAAAAGCGAGTATGGAAAAAACACCACGAAAGCAGCCAAATAAAACAGACACTTTACACATGGAAGAAAGAATGATGCAAGTTATTACTGACATCTCTTTTAGAAAGAGTAAAGGACAGAAAAACTAAAATGACCGCTGTCAATTACTTTAGAAAAGAGAAAACTGTCCACTCAGAATTTTATATTGTGAATCAGACCCTACAGGTTGTTTTATATTTAAACTTCTAACTTTATTAAGTATTACTCACCTTAATATTTAAAAATAATTTTAAAAGACATTATTAAAAAATAATTTTAGAGCAGTTTTAGGTTTACAACAAAATTGAAAGGAAGGTACAGAAGTTTCCCATATACCACATGCCCTCACACATACTTACTCTCCCCCATTGTCAACATATCACACCAGAGTGGTACATTTATTACAATTTCTGAGCCAGTATTGACACAGCGTTTTCACCTAAAGTCCATAGTTGGCATTAGGGTTCACTCCTGAACTCTTAGTGTTATACATTCTATGAATTGGAACAAATATATAACAACATATATGCACCATAATATTGCCATGCAGCACATTTTAACTGTCCTAAAAATCCTCTGAGCGCTACCTAGTCAACCCTTCCTGTTCCCTAACCACTGAAAGTTGCTCATCTTTTTACTTGTCCACAGTTTTGCTTTTTCCAGGAGGTTATGTAGTTGGAACCATCCTATCATATGTCGCCTTTTCAGACTAGATTCTTTCCCCTAGCAATATGAATTTCACTTTCCTCTGTGTCACTTTACAGCTTGCTACCTCATTTCTTTTTGATGCTGAATAATATCCCATCGTCTGGATGTACCACAGTTCATTTGTTATTCACCTTCTTAAGGATATCTTGGTTTCCTCCAAATGTTAAAAATTATAAACAAAGCTGCTATAAACATCCATGTGTAGCCTTTTGTGTGGACATAAATTTTCAATTCCTTTGGGTAAATCCCATGGATCATGATTGCTGTATTGTATGGCAAAAATGTGTTTTGTCATGTAAGAAGCTGCCAAACTATCTTCCAAAGTTGCTGCATAATTTTGCATTCCCACCAGCAATTAATGAGGGTTTCTGATTTTCCACATCCTTGCCAGCGTCTGGTATTGTCAGTGTTCTGAAAGGTCATCCTAACAGATTTGTAGTGGTATCTCACTGTTGTTTCCATTTGTATTTTCCTGATGACATATGATGTGGAACATTTCTTCATATGCTTGTTTGCCATCTGTATACCCACTTTGGTGAAGTGTCTATTAATGTCTTTGGCCCGTTTTTTAATTGAATTGTTTGTTTTCTTCTGATTAAGCTTTAAGAGTTCTCTGTATATTCTTAATATTAGTCCTTTATCATATGTGTCTTTTACAAACATTTTCTCAAAGTCTGTGGCTTGTCTTCTCATCTTCACATTCTCTTCTACAGAGCCAAAATGTTTGTTTTAATGAAGTCCAGTTGTATGGTGTATTTGGTGTATCTTAAAAGTCATTGCCATACCCAAGGTCATCTAGGTTTACTCTTATGTTATCTTCCAAAAGTTTTATAGTTTTATATTATGCATTTGGGTCTATAATTCATTTTTAGTTAATTTTTGTGAAAGTTATAAGATTTGTGTCTAGGTGTATTTTGGTTTTTTGCACGTAGATGTCCAGCTATTACAGCATCACATGCTGAAAAGACTATTTTTCTTCATTGTATTGTTTTTGCTCCTTTGTCAACTATCAGATTACTAGAGTTATGTGGGCCTGTATCTGGGCTCATTATACTACTTTAGGCATGTATTTGTTTATTCTTTCATCACATTGTCTTGATTACTGTAGCTTTACAGGAAGCTTTGAAGTCAGGGAGTGTTAATTCTCAACTGTTTTCTCTCCTTAAACATTGTTATTCTGGTTTTTTTTTTTTTTTTGGCCTCTCCATAAAAACTTCAGAATCAGTTTGTCTATATTCACAAAATAACTTGCTCAGATTTTCACTGGAATTGCACTGAGTCTACAGATAAAGTTGGGAAAAACTAACATCTTGATAATATAGAGTCTGCCTATTCATGAACGTGGACTCTCTCTAGTTATTTAGTTATTTTATTTCTTTCATCTGATATTTTATAGTTCTTGTATAGATTTTATCATAATTCTTTTTAAAATATGAATGTTACTACTGAAAATACTGCCTCATTTGGTTATTAAACATTCCACTAACCATTATCATATTATTTTGCTTGTTTTTCTGCTTTTGCAATTATAGATTGTTTATAAATCAAATTCATTTCCTCAGAATAAATATATAAAGATTAATTCTGAGGCCAAGGGTGAGAGTATTTCAGATTTTTATAACTGGTTCTACTTATCTCAAAGGTAGTTATACTAATGTACACTTTATTACTGTAGTGCCCAAGAAATCATTTTAATATACTTTGCTAATATCAGAGGTGCTCATTTAAGAAATAATCTGTATCAATTATAGAAGTGAAAAATTACATCTTTGCTTAAATTAGTAGATATTAATTATTCAAAATAATTTACATTTTTCATATGTTTATTGCCATTGTATTTCTTGTTTTGCTAATATTCTATTGACATGAATCAGATAGTCTTGATTGTGCACAAGTCAAAGAAGAGAGGAGTTCATATAGTTAGGACTCTTTATACAATATTTTATTTCACAAGCATTAGTATTCATTAATATTTGTAAATTAAAAATGTCAAGTATGGTTATGCTATGTCAGTGATCAATAGTCATTATTTACTATTATCTTTTTCAAGTCCTTAGTTAATGAGAACTTTATGGGTTATTCAAGACTATAATAAACACAAAACTGGTCTTTGTACCAACTGAAATCTACCTCTAAAACATTCCTCATGAGGCCAGGTGCGGTGACTCATGCCTGTAATCGCAGCATTTTGTGATCATCTTGTTAGACAAACTTTGGGAAGCTGAGGGGAGTCGATCACCTGAGGTTAGGAGTTCAAGACAAGCCTGGTCAACACGATGAAACCCCATATCTACTAAAAATACAAAAAAGAAAATAGCCAGGTGTGGTGGCGGGCTGTAATCCCAGAAACTTGGGAAGCTGAGACAGGATAATCTCCCGAACCCATGAGGCAGAGGTTGTAGTAAGCTGAGATCATACCGCTGCACTCCAGCTTCGGCAACAGAGCTGGACTACATCTCACACAAACAAACAAACAAACAATTCCCCGTGGATTTTCTTTTCTTTTCTTTTCTTTCTTTTTTTTTTTTTTTTTTTTTTTTTGTGTGTGCGTGTGTGTGTGTGTATGTGTGGAGAAGTTTCCATTTCTTATCACAAGGTAGAAAATACAAAAAAACAAAAAAACAAAAAACTCTTGGCAGGATGAAATTAAGTATCTTAGAATTAAGTATCTCAGAATCTTGTGCTTAACAGATTAGCCTGAATACAGAAAACAAACTGTTTCTAAGTCAATTATCTGAAGAACAACTAAATTAATTTCACACTTCAGCTTATAGGGTTTTATTTGGTTACTGGTAATACTATATCACTTTTCTCTCTGTCTCTCAAAGTTTAGATATGTCAGTTATAAAATATCTATTGATTCATAAGAGCAAGCAAAACTGTTTCAGCAGATCTGGTGGCTAAGGAGAAAACAATTACCTCCTTTGTTTTGCAACTCTGGTGAACATTACATGAGATACGACTGATGTCAAATGTAAAAGGATTGTAAGAAAAGTGCTTCAAAGTATTTTTGAATGTAAGGTCAATTATGTGGAATACCTTGCTGCCTTGTTGGTATCACAATAACACAGGTCTCCCTTGTCTGTCGCTACCCTCTAAATCCAAGGACTTGATTTAATTGTATTATTATTATCAAAGACTTACTCATGTTGGATCTGGATCAAGATTACTTAGAAACAAAGCAGTCCTAGATCCTTGATAATATATTAATGGGTTATCCCAAAATGCTTCTCTATTATCAATTGATAAGGCTAATTCAATTTTTAAACATGAATTAATACAGAAAAATGGAAGGTAAAAGGGTAAAGCAGCATGCAAATAATCCTTCTAACTTTACAATGATCTTTCATGAATGGACGAGGGCTTGTTTGCTAAGGTAAATGTCACACAAATGTTGAGAAATAAAAAAGCAAGCAAGTTTTGTTAGACAAGCTTCTCCACCAAACCACTTTGGGATGTATTCTAGGAGCTACACCATTTTTTTGTTTGTTTGTTTGTTTGAGGATAATGACATAAAATGATACCAATCCAGTTGAGGTTGCTGCATGCAAATATACTAAACACACTGTAGGTACATTTCCATGGCACATTCTGTGGCCAGAAAGAGACAAGCATTTTATTAATGACATAGAGGTAAGGCCTTCTATGTCCCATTGTCTTATATCTGTGGGGGAAAAACGTTATGATTTTTTTTCCCCACGTGCTATGGCAGTTAGTGACTGAGATGGCAGCACCTTGTCCAAGGACATTCAACAGCATACAGCACATTTTCCTATAATAAACTATGGAAGATGTAAGACACGCTCATTAATCAATCCTAATCTCAGTGGAACAGGGTATCATGAGACACTTTTTTTCTTGCCCTGTTCTTTAATAACACGTTCTCATAAAGAGAATATTGAGTTATACAGCTTGAAAGTGGTATGCCATTAAATGAGATGCAGTGCTTGGGGCTCCTAATTGCATAATCATGAATTTATACATCACTGTTTTCTAGAAGAATTTAAAAAATCAGCACATGTTTTCTCATTTACTCCCATACTTCAGCTAGGATTAAGGATCAGGATGGAAGCCTGTTTATGTGACCTCTGCAAAGACCATCCAGGAGAAACCACCCAGGATGCTCTACTTTAAAAAGACAGGTAGGCAATGTATCCAAGGCTTGCTGTCAATGAAATGAAATGGTTGGAAGTTATTTTTGCCCTCCCCTCAATTAGGTGAGCAAACAGTCTATTGAACATATTGATTAAACGGTTTTCCATCTTCTCTGGGTTTCTGCAAGTAGCAAAGTGCCTGCAGAATGTATAGGCTGAAACTTCACATTTTGAAGTTGATAGTTGAAGAAAGAGTTTGTTGTTTTTTTTTTTTTTTTTTTTCAATAGGGTGAAGCAATTCAATTTTGGATTCACACTGCCAGAATCTGTTTAATGCTTCTCTGTATTTATGCAATGAGTGTATGCTTTAAAAAATGTTGCTACGTATAGATTCTTAATCATTTCAAATTAGGACTTAACCACTGTTTAAGCAAATAAAGGTAGGGAAAACATTTTATTAAGTACTTTCGTATTACACTACAAAATCTCTCATATTTTACAGACAAAATATGAGACAAAGTAATAATTAAATCCTCTTTTTAGGTCATAGATCACACACACATACACATACACACAAAACACATTTTCTATGTGGAGAATATATGTTTTGGAGAATAACAGGAATGCTCTACCAAATCTGACCTTAAAATAAAAATCTGTCTTTAGTTTTTCTCCTGAAAATGTATGTGAACTGAGAAATTTCCCTTAACTATAATCATTGATTATTTATTGTGTGCAAGTAAAGAAGAATGTATCAATTTCCATGAAGCATATTTCCATGGGAAAAAAACTATATGAAAATATACAAACGTAAAAGGAAAGGTAAAAAGTATTTAAGGAAGATTTTCAAAATGGAGGCTTATGCAGAAAGAAAATGTAGTTTACTTTTTCTTCATTTTAGTGAGTTAACAGCAATTAATATTCCTATTCAATTCAATTCAACAAATATGTATTGAGTAACTGTTTATTGGATGGATGTTGGAAATAGAGGAGCAAATAAAACACAGGCCTTCTTTCCAGTTACTCATTGTTTAGTTCAAAAAGAAATTTGAATACTGTGGTAATATACCTGTGACATCAAGTTATCAATTTTTAGTCTTTTGTACTTTATCTTAATCTTGCACTTAAGTGAAACTACTTGCTAGTCCCACTGTGAATAATAAATTCCAGAAGTTTATTTATATTTAAAAATAAAAATTATGTGTAACCTCTTCATTGTATGGGCTGAATGATGTTTGGATGTTGGAATTTTGTTTCCCACACAGTGTGTCAGAAAATAGTGAAGCTGCAATCTCAACTCTATCTCTTCTGGTGTTCATGATTGGATAAGGCTACTAATTATAAGAGCTAAAAATGTCAAGAGGAGGCAAAAATGAAGAAGCATGGTGTTCTGCTGGCTCCCTCATTTGCTACAGACAGCTGCATTTAGTCATGATGGACTAATTAGTTCTAGTTACTTTTGTTATTATTTCAAGGGCTTTGCTAGAAGGATAGAAGGAATAGTATGGCAGACAAAAATAATATCTCCTGTATGATCTATAGATTTAGAGATATCATAGAAAGTAATGAGGAATCTACTCTTCTCTGTGATGGCATGATGAAAATAACATCTTCAAAATAACCAAAAATGAAAAGAAATCTGTAATATGGATAAAAAAGTTCTATATCTATCCCACTGACTCACATTAAAAGTAGAATCAATAAAACGTATGGTAAATAAATGCCCTTATAATTTTAAATAGTAAAACATTAAACTTTTAGTACTTTGCCAGTATGAGAATTCTTTACTTAATAAGCACTACAAATTTATTTCCCAGAGAGTTTTGTCCTATGCATTTTTCAGGAATACGCAAACTATCATGTTTTCTCACCATCTCTTAAGGGTGGAATTCCTAAGAAATTAACTGCAGAAAGATACATGTAACTTATTAGGTTTTAGGCCAGAATGATCCCTCCCACATGGCAATACACGTGGATTCAAAACCATGTGTAGAAGAAGAAAAAGTAAACGTGTATGGCTCTATTCAGAGGCAACTGGCTAGGCCACTGTTTTCACCATAAGTCCCATGTTTGGCTTTAATAATAACAATTACAAGTAGCCGTAGAATGTACTTACTGTGCTATCATTAATTCATGCGGTCAAAATGCTGCTGAGTTGGCAGATAAGTGCAGCCCAAAGCCTAACTTTCATAACTCTGGTAACGATCAGTGGGGCACGCAAGTATCTTCAAGTCACATAATTGTGGTGATCTCAGTATGCTCAGTGCTGGTGGACCATTGCCCATACCACTAAATCAGCATTCGCAGCACTATGCACATATGGCACGGTTGGAGTTCAGTGGGGGCCTAGGACTTCGTTCACTTGGGGGCCAAGTCACTCTTAACCTCCATAAAAGACATCCCTTTAAAGAACAGGGGAAAGGTCACTGCAGCTCATGCCAAGTGTAAAAATGAGAACTACAGACAGGAAACACTGTTCAGATGTTGTAGGGCTGTAGGCCTGTTTTATGTCTGCTCTGAGCCCTCTGTAGCTACAGGAGACCAGAGACGTACTCGCCATCCCCATTTATGCTAGGCCCGCAGCCCAATGGACCCAGACATTAAAAGCAGGAAAAATCCAGGGGCTAATCAGGAATTGCCCGTCTCAAAGGTATGACATGAAATACTGCAATAGGACATTGTGTGATTGGAATTGTGACTGTGATGTGTTGTTGTGGGTTGCAGATTGAGTGTTCAACATTATGAATGTGTGACACCGAAGCAGGCTGGAGCATGACTGCATAACTACTTACTCCCAAGTCACTCATAAAATTGAGATGTGCCTCTCCTGAGAATAGCAGGGAGCAAAAATTATAAATAAAATAAACGTTCAGTGTGTCTGAATTAATGAGCATATATTAAGATCATACATAACTAGAAGAAATAAGAAAACAGAACAACTGAGATTTTCCTGAGTAATAGGGAAAAATAGGGGAAGTTATTTTTATTATCTAATTGGTAAAAAGGCCCCAATTTTTCTGTCAAAGTTTGTAAAAGAAAAATACACACAGGTTCCAAGCAAGGGGGAGTGTTGTGTGGTAAATGTGGAAAATCACTCAGTGGGGAAATATATTTCACACACAAGAAGATGCTTATAGACAAAAGTTGAAATAAAAACCATATTAAATGGTGTGACTTTAAGGTACTTTTCTTTATTAAACTAAAAATTGTAACTAGTTTTGTGAGTAAACTTATATCATAGTTTATTTAGTTTGAATAACCAGATAGCCAGTCTATGTCAGTAATATTTATCTATCTCCAAGCAAACTCTATTTCTAGTAACTGACCTACCTTCCTTCCTTCTTTCCTTTCTCCTTCCCTTCCTTCCTTTCTTTTCCTTCCTTCTCTTTCCTTTCCTTCCTTCTCTTCCTATTCTTTCTTCCCCTCCTTCTCTTCCCTGCCCTTCCCCTGTCCCTCACTGCCTCTCTCCTTTCCTTTCCTTTCCTTTCCTTTCCTTTCCTTTCCTTTCCTTTCCTTTCCTTTCCTTTCCTTTCCTTTCCTTTCCTTTCCTTCCTATTTTTTATTTTCTTCTATCCTTAGAAGAGGGTAAAAGAAAATTGGCAAATGGATTTAAGAGACTTTTAAAATTAAAGACTATATATTTTTTTCTGTCATTCAAAGATATGAATTCAGAATTTGGGAGTGAGGGGAAGCTCAGAACTTGAGAGTGGGGAGGATTAGGTGCTAAATTTGTAAATGGCATATATTTTTTAAACTGCGGACATTACCCTTCATGTTGACATACATGAAAACAGCCATGCATTCAATGGATGCCAAGACAGAGATGAAGGTTTATGATACATTTGCCATTTTAGCAAGCAGTGTGCTTCAAAATGCTTTAGTCACAACATGAAGTTGTGAGGGACAGATATATATTTATTAAAAAATAATTTCCAGTTCACAGACTTATGAAACATGTATGTATTTTTTGTGAGGAAAAGGTAGTTATGAAGTCTTATAACAAGAGACTATTACATCAGGTGAAAAATAAAAGATATTCAACCTAGAGTGAATTATGATAAGCATTCATTTTTGCAAAATTTGCTATGATTGCACGGTGGGCTCCTCGTGCTCATCTCTCTAGAAGTCTTCCACCTTCAGTATGCCCATGCTGGTGTGTCTGAAGATTTATTTGATTTCTTTATTTAGATGTATGTAATTTGCTCATTGTGCATGTTTTTGATTGTTTGATCCATTAAGAAATGCATTTCAAATCATTATCACATAAAATATACATCTTTTTATTTGCCTTTATATTTTGCTCACAGAGGAGAAAAATTGTGCATTGTACCATATACCTATAAAACACACATATATTTACATATATGTAGCTATGTGTATACCTCAGTTACGTATGTGTATATAGATCCACACAATTTAGCGGTCTACTTTTATTTTAACCTTTTATTATTGTATTAAAATAAACTTAAAAATTATTTCTCCCTAACACTTCATCTCACGAATAAAGAAATGAAGGTAGAGATAAGTGTTTGGTACTATATCACATTGCTTATTAGCAGCAGAAACATCAAAATTCCAGTTCCCTGCCTCCTTCATGAGGGCTGTTTTCACTCTTACATGTTACTTAAATTTTCCTTCAAATTCAGACACATTTGAAACCATTTCATGTGTTGAGGCCCTGAAATTCTCCTTTTATTTCTTTTTTAAAATGTTTTTATTATACTTTAAGTTCTAGGGTACATGTGCACGATGTGCAGGTTTGATACATAGGTATACGTGTGCCATGTTGGTTTGCTGCACCCATCAGCTCGTCATTTACATTAGTATTTCTCCTAATGCTATCCCTGCCCCCCGCCACCCCCGACAGGCCCCGGTGTGTAATGTTCCCCGCCCTGTGTTCATGTGCTCTCATTGTTCAACTCCCACCTATGAGTGAGAACATGTCGCGTGTGGTTTTCTGTCCTTGTGATAGTTTGCTTAGAATAATGTATTCCAGCTTCATCCATGTTCCTGCCAAGGACATGAACTCATCCTTTTTTATGGCTGTATAGTATCTTATTTCTTTCAGTTTGTGACTGAATCATAAAGTTCTTTGCTAACTAATGTCATTTGAACAATTATTTTGAAAACGTCAAGATAGATTCTACTTATCTCATGTATATAAGTTGGTTCTACTATGTTTCTTTGGTTCTTTTATGGGCTATCAAGATATATTTTTGAGTACAATGAAAGCATAATGAACTTATATAGGTAATTGCTATTTCTATTATTAGTTATATTTTGGCACTTATAAAATGAATAGCTTGATAAATTTTGGTAACTTTGACGTCACTCTGGAAACAGTTACATTGACATAATTAATGATCACTTTTGTGTTATGTGATAAATAGATGTACCTGTCTCTACTTAGTAAAGTCAATTAAGTGTCCTCTGTCAGTCACAATGATCAGGTCCCAAATGACAGAGATGCTACCTTGCAGAATTGATTCTATAATGCTTCTAGCATCAACAATACAGCAAGATATTTAGAATTTTCATCAGTGACCTAAGTCATGTCTTAGAAGCAAGCTTATTGCATTTATTGTTGACAGAAACTGGAGAGAATGTTTCAGAGAAGGAGTGTTTGTTTTCTCCTAGAAAATGAGTCCAGAATTCAAAATGAGCTTAAAGTAAAAAAAATATATATTTTATTTATTTTTTTTTAAAAAATTTCAACTTTTACTTTAGATTCAGGAATTACACATGCAGTTTTGTTACCTAAGCATATTGTGTGATGCTGAGATTTGAGGTGCAATTGATACCGTTACCCAGGTACTGAGCATAGCACCCAATAGCTAGTTCCATTGTATATTTATGACCATCATTATGTCCATAAGTACCCATTGTTTATCTCCCACTTACAAGTGAGAACATGCAGTATTTGGTATTCTGTTTCTGCATTAGTTCACTTAGGATAATGGCCTCCAGCTCCATCCACGTTGCTACAAAGGACGTGACTTTTTTCATTTTTCTGGCTGCATAGCATTCCATAGTGTATATGTACCATATTTTCTTTATCCAGTTCATCACTGATGGGCAACTAGGTTGATTCCATGTCTCTGTGATTGTGAATAGTGCTGCAATGAACATTTAGCAAATCTTTTTTTTTTTTTGGGGGGGGGGGGGGTGAAACAATTCATCTTCTTTTGGATAGCCAGTAATGGGATTGCTGGCTCAAATTGTAGTTCTGTTTTAAGTTATTTGGGAAATTTCCAAACCGTTTTCCACAGTGGCTGAACTAATTTACATTCTCACCAACAGTGTATAAACATTCCTTTTTCTCCACATCCTTGCCAACATCTGTTGCATTTTTAAGTTTTTAATAATAACTTCTCTGACTGGTATGAGACAATATCTCATCGCGGTTTTGATTTGCAAGAAATATATTTTAAATGTCGGATAATATGCATAAGAAAACTTAAAAAATAAGGATTAAAATACATTAGAGTTTTAAAATTTGGAAGAGGCATCCATCTTTCTATATATGCTTCCAGCTTCTTTTTATCTCTATGCTAAGTTCTTACATGACCAATATTTTTAAAAATGTAAATATTAGCCTGAAATCATTTTTATCGGAAAAAAGCCAGCTCTCATGAAAAGCAAAGCAGAAATAGCAGACTAATTGAGTGCAATATGTTTAGTTTCTTTTGTAAGAGTGGTTTCATGTCATTAGAAACATTCTGATTATCTTTAAGAAAAAGATGTATTTATTTTCATGGCTAGGTTAAAAAAGGATCAGAATTGCATCAATAATTTGATAAGTAGCTGTACAAAATGAAAGAAGAGCAGGGTAAAATAAAGCAATCTAAATTACTATTTAGTCAAGGAAAAAGAAACCAGTATATTAAAGGAATATCTGCACCCACGTATTTATTGTAGCACTATTCTCAGTTGCAAAGATACGGAATCCAACTAAATGTTCATATTTGGATGAATGAATAAAGAAAATGTGCATACATGCACAATGGAATACTCTTTAGCCATAAAAATAATAAAATCATGTCATTTGCAGCAACATGGATGGAGCTGGAAGCCATTATGTTAAATTTATATATGTAAATGATATATATTTTTTAAACTGTGGACATTACCCTTCATGTTGACATAACCCTTCATGTTGACATACATGAAAACAGGCAGGCATTCAGTGGATGCCAAGGCAGAGATGAAGGTTTATGACACATTTGCCATTTTAGCAAGCAGTGTGCTTCAAAACGCTTTTGTCACAACATGAAGTTGTGAGGGACAGATATATATCTATTAACAATTATTTTCCTTTCCCCTCCTTCAGCTAGACACAGAAAGACAAATAACACATATGGGAGCTCTCAAAAAGGTGGATCTTACAAAGATTGAGTAGAATGGTAGATACTAGAGATTGGGCAGGGTGTATAGCTGAGAAGGAGGGGGATGGAGAGACGTTGATAAATAAGTACAAATATACAGTTAGATTAGAAAGGATAAATTCTAATATTTAATAGTAGAGTAGGATGACTGTATCTAACAAGGTATTGCGTATTTCAAAATAGCAAAAAGTAAGGACTGAAATGTTCCCATTACACAGAAATGATAAATATCTGACGTAATGGATCCCTAAATACCCTGACTTGATTATTATACATTCTATAAATGTAACAAAATATCATGTGTAATCCACAAATATGTATAAATATTATGTATCAGTAGAAAGAGTCAGTTATCATTTAAATGACGTTGGGTTATCAGAGTCATTTCACTGTTACCATCACTTTGACCTTTGTTTCATAATAATTTGTTCAAATGGCATGCAGCGGTTTTGTCCTTTAAACAATCTTTATTGGTGGCATTTTTCCCTCCTTTTACACTTTCCATTGTTGACTAAAATAATTTACCATATTCTATGTTCTGGTGCCTTGGGACTCTCCAGTCACTTCCTATGATGCCTACTATCTGTTATAATCTTTACAACTACAAATTCTATAATAAAAGATTACTCTGTTGATGCATTTAGCACATATTTATTGAATATGTATTCTGTACCAGATACCTCATATATGAAACAGCAGCATATAGAAGAAATGATAGCTTGGTATCAGAATAATAATTTTTAAATCCTGCCTCTGTCTCTCTTGCAGCATTGGGTATTTTCAGTTACATCATCTGTGTTTTATTACACTTATGCATAAAATGCAGTACTATCATTTTCCCTGAGCATTTGAGGAGGTCAAGTGAGGTGAAATATATGAAAGTGCTTTATGCATTGCATGGCACATGCTTCATAGCCAATAAATATTAGATTTCACTCAATTTGAGGTTAAGTTCTAGAGTTACTGAAATCTATATGACACGCTGCCTGTCTTCAAGATGCTTGCAGTTTAGTAGAGAAGCTCTAAATTCAATTCAATAAACGGTGTTTACCATGGGTCGATATGCATTATGGAGCATAGAAGAGGAAGCGATAAACTGTGCAAAGAAAATACCTTTGAAGTCATGTTCATATCACTTATACCACTGTTTCACATGCCATTGTGTCAGCATCCTCCTCTCCACCACAAACAAACAAACGAACAATATTCTAGATAGCCCTTTGGTCCTCCCCCAAAATTCAACAGACTGAATGAGTTCATTTTAGAGTGCTCAGTGTTCTAATAACAAGAAAACTTCTGAATAATACACTATAGGCACCCAAACTGATACTTTATAAACCATATAAAAATATGATAAAATTATACTACTAGGTTCCCCAGTAAACAGTATTTAAATAGTGAAAACAATATAAATACTGCTGATGTTTGCATATAATAAACAACACAACATGGATGACTTCTCTCTGATGAAAACAAAATATTAACGTTTTCATCTTGCAAAGGAAAAAAATAAAAGTATGTAGATAAGTACCAAGGTGGAAGAGATGAGAGAGGAGAGCTGGAAAAAGGAGAGGTGCAAGAAAACCTCATCTTACAGTAAGGAAAGTCAAAAGATTGTGACTGTTTTTACGTACCAAAAAATAAAATATAAGAATATTCTTTACGGTTACAAAGAGCATACTGACAATTGAGCTAAAAGTATATTAGGAAGGCTTGAGGGAGGGATAAATGGGTTAGCAATTTTTCATACATGAAAGGAAGACTCTGATGGGTCATGTCTTATTAAATTGATAGATCTAGAATGGTAATAAAACAACAGTTTTAAGATATGTAAGTAAAGATAATATGAGCAAATTGTTTAATTTTGGGTATAAAGACAAAATGATTTGTATTGCTTGTTGCATAAAATACATCTAATTACTATATTATGCATATTATTATACATTTAATATGTATATTTATGATACATTAACTATCATTTAAAATAATATTAAGGTTTTCTAAATCTATGTCAGGACTAAGTGAAAAAAATTTTATAAAAATGTTCAAAAAGTAGTTTTTAGCATTAAGCACAATAAAAATTTATATCTTTGAATGTACTCATTGAAATTAACATTTTGAGTAAATAAATGTTAAGGAATATCTAATTATATGGTATATTATATGTCATTATATGGTATGATATTTCAGTTAGAAAAACGTCATTTTTTTTCATTTCAAAAAATATTTCTAAGATTAGTTAGCCAACTTTTTTTCTTAATTAGACTAATTCTAAATTAATTCTTAATTTAGTATATGGCTATACTAAATATCACTTAAGTTTGGCTTGTGTGTGACTGTGGAGGTCATTAATAGTGTCTCCCGGTTATTGCTGATTTGCCTTTTTGGCATATGATAACACTCATGCTTCTTTACCCTTTTGAAGTTTATGAGTAGCTGGATGGCTTGCTCTGGTCACTAGTCTGAGAACAAATTAACTATTTGCCATCTCTCTTCAACTGACTGATGTTTTTCTTGTGAGATAAACCTCGGAAAGAAACATCTCCTGATTAATGGCATGGAACATAGCCCCCAGGAAACCTATAAGGACATATAATGTGAACAAGAAATATTCGATGGTTGTTTGAAGTCACTGAGCTATAGGGACTGTTTTCTTTACTGCAGCATAACACCGCCTATTATGAATAACATAATTCCAAAGTTTTCAGTGTTTTAGGGTCATCTTTGTTATATTATTTCCATGTAAAGATCGTTGACATGATAACTGTAGACAATTATATATAAACACCACAATCTAATATGGAAAAAATCTTAATCCATAATTCAGTCTGTGTCATATTTTCTGCCTGTTTTTCATATCTCATGTAACTCATAAAAAGATATACACCTATGTACCCATGAAAATTAAAAATGTAAAATAAAAATATTTAATGGGAAAAATTAAAGAAAATATATTTGTAAGACTTTGGTTTTTTGAATTTTGACCAATATGTATTTTGCTATAATCTTATTTAAGTTCGATGAGCTAAGTGTACATTATTTAAGTGAATTAAGATCATTACTTGAGGTAAAGTTGATCAGATCAACTATGGATATAATGTATATAGAATGCAGAAATTAGACAGATCTTCAAGAATTGTTTTTGGCAAAGCTATTTTATTTAGCCCTTTCATTTTATAGATGAAGATAAAAGAAACAACATGATTTTTTAAAAAATCACTTAGAAAGTGTGTGACAGAATTGAGGTTAGAAGTCAGATCCCTTGACTTTTAGTTCAATTTCTTTCCATTACTGTTTCTAACATATGTTAGACATTTTACAGTCAAAGATTGTATGGTTCAGTATAATGTAAATTCACAAATTATTTTTCTTATTTAGGGATTTGATTAAGTCACTTCTAGTATATTAGTTATTTTTTTTTCTGATTGTTTAAAAAGGCAAGGGACATAGTTTGCTTTAAAAACTGTCATCAAATAAAAACGTGAACTCAGATACATTTTGTTAAAAGCACCGTAAAGGGGAACAACACACACTGAGGCCTTTGAGGAGAGAGGGTGGGAGTGGGGAGAAGATCGGGGAAACAAACTAATGGGTACTGGGCTTAATACCTGGGTGAAAAAATAATCTGTACTACAAACCACCATGACAGAAGTTTACCTATGTAACAAACCTGCACTTGTACCCCGAACTTAAAATAAAAGTTAAAAAAAAAAACAAAAAATAAAAATAAAAAAAACCACCAGAAGTGTTTCCAGTTTTGTATACTATCTAGTATAGGCAGAACTAAATCTCCTTGTACAGAGGAAAATGTCTTGCACAAAAAAGGCTTCCTGGAAGTCAAATAGTTTTGCACAACAAGTTTCATGAGCTAAGTGTACATTAATCAGAAACATCTGAATTAAATTTTCCTTGAAATATACATAAAATGAAGAGGAACCATGGTTTGCAGATTGTGTTTCAGGTTCTATTCAAATATTTTTCCAGCCTCATATAGTACCAGTTTTTTCATTCCTACTTGGGAGTTTATAAAAATGCTTAGTACACCACAGAATAAAACTGAATTCATCAGAAATCCAGTATAAATATGAGATAGATAATAACATAACTTTACCTAACTCTTCCTATTCATATAAAGTATTAGAGCTGAGATTTTTAAAAGGTTGTTATGAAGACTAACTCTTAACTATTTGAGGAACAAGAAACAATCATCATGAGCATAAATATCAGCAGTTATTTTCATAGTCTGATACGCTAACGTTCATTATATGGAACTCAGAGTTGGATGCCCTGCATTATTGCTCAGATTTTAAATATATACCATTATAACTTTTTTTGTGTGATGTAGCTCTGATATCTAGGGTGGTTCCCTTCTGTTACTTAGTAACAGATAATAAGCCCTAATTCCAGTGTTATATTAAAAAATCATTTGAAAACAATATTGTCAATATATGAATTTGCAACCGTTTCCCAGCAGTGAAATTTGACCTTTTCCTACAAAATGGCATGACGTTTTAAAGAAGTAATGAAAACAAACTTATGGTCCGAGGAAAAATACATTTCCATTAAAAAGAAGACCTATCATCCATGATTTTTTTCAGTATATGAGAAGTGTTTCTTTGCATATTTCTCTTATTCTGTCGTTTCTTTAATACACCAACATGTATATTTTGTGTGCAATTTACAGTAGTCTGAAATGAAGCCTTTGCTGAAAAGACGATCAGTATAAAATAATTTAACCTAATCTGATAAGTATATGCCCTAGTTCTTTCCTAATAACTATAGTGGCAGTTGAATGACATTGCCAAGGGATTTAGACATGTAAATCTGCCTGCTGAAAACTACTAAGTTTTATAAGAGCAGAAATTTGCCTTTGTATAACTAAACATAATAGTTATGGGTTCTGTGGTCTCATTTTGTATTCTCTAGTGATAGGGTTTATAATTTATATATACTATATACATATAAATTCTGACATATATATATATATCAGAAAATTAATGCTGGCACTTGATTCAAATAAAAAAGAAATTAGAACAGTGAACAAATGCCTGATTATTGCTATAAAAAAACAAGATCCATAGCTTTCGTGAATCAATGAATGAAGGTCCCTTAGCGCAGCATTAAAAATTGAACTAGAGGTGCATTTCACTGGCTTTCCTGGAAAAATCTCATATGCAAAACCAGACCAGGTCAGACAGTTTCCCCAGCTGATTATCAGAGGCACTAAGAATACAGTGCTGGAGTTTAAGCACACTGGATATGTCATGCTGGATTTTGTGTGGAATTTGAAGATTCATATGCATGTTTGTGAGTTTCTCATTATAAGAAATTAAAATTTATTTGATCCTTGTATTGCTCTTCGTTTGTTCCAATTAAACCTGCCAGTTTTCATAATTTCCCTACATAAAAAATATTGCTTTGCTTTCAGAATATGTAAGGTGCGGCTGTAAGTGACATTTATAATTATTGTTATTTTTGAATATATTTTAGGTGCTTTATTTTATTTTTTCCATAAGTTATTGGGGTACAGGTGGTATTTGGTTACATTAGAAAGCTGTTTAGTGGTGATTTTTGAAATTTTGGTGCACCCGTTACCAGAGCAGTATATACTGCACCATATGTGTAGTCTTTTATCTCCTGCCCCCCTCCCACTCTTTCCCCCAACTCCCCAGAGTCTATTGTATCATTCTTATCCTTTTGCGTCCTCATAGCTTAGCTCTCACATATCAATGAGAACAAACAATGTTTGGTTTTCCATTCCTGGGTTACATCACTTAGAGCAATAGTCTCCAATCTCATCTAGGCCACTGCAAATGCTGCTAATTCATTCTTTCTATGGCTGTGTAGTATTCCATCATATATATATCCATCATATATATATATATTTTTTTCATCTATATTATCCATCATATATATGTATATATACACAAATATACACATACATATATATATTATACATATGTGTATGTGTGTATATATGTGTATGTGTGTATATATATGTGTGTGTGTGTATATATATACAGTTTCTTTATCCACTCACTGATTGATGGGCATTTGTGTTGGTCCCATGATTTTGCAATTGTGAATCATGCTGCTATACATGTTCATGTGCAAGTGTTTTTTTCGAATAATGACTTCTTTTCCTCTGGGTAGGTACCTAATAGTGGGATTGCTGGATCAAATGGTAGTTCTACTTTTAGTTTTTTAATGAGTCTCCACACGGTTTTCCATCGTGGCTGTACTAGTTTACATTCCCACTAGCAGTGTAGAAGTGTTCGCTGTTCACTGCATCCTCACTGACATGTACTGTTTTTTGATTTTTTGATTATGACCAATCTTGCAGGAATAAGGTAGTATTGCACTGTGGCTTTGGCTTGCATTTCCCTGACGTTGAGCATCTTTTCATAGGATTTTTGGCCATCTGTATATCTTCTTTTGAGAATTGTCTATTCTTGTCCTTAGCTCATTTTCTGATGGGATTATTATTATTATTATTTTGCTGATTTGTTCAAGTTCTTTGTAGATTATGGATATTTATCCTTTGTGAGATGTATAGATTGTGAAGATATTCTCCCATTCTATGGGTTGTCTGTTTACTCTGCTGACTGTTCCTTTTACTCTGCAAAAGCTCTTTAGTTTAATTAGGTCTCAGATATTTATCTTTCTTTTTATTGCATTTGCTTTTGGGCTCTTGGTCATGAAACCCTTTCCTAAGCCAATGTTTAGAAGGGTTTATCCAATGTTATCGTCTAGAATTCTTATAGTTTCAGGTCTTAGGTTTAATGCCTTAATCCATCTTGAGTTGATTTTTGTATAAGGTGAGAGAGGAGGATCCAGTTTCATTCTCCTAGATGTGACTAGCTAATTATCCCAGCACCATCTGTTGTAAAGGATGTACTTTCTCCACCTTATGTTTCTGTTTGCTTTGTCGAAGAGATTATTTAGCTGTAACTTTTGAGTTCACTTCTGGGTTCTCTACTCTGTTCCACTGGTCTATGTGCCTATTTTTATACAAGTACCATGCTGTTTTGGTGACTATGGTCTTATAGTCTAGTTTGAAATCAGGTAGTGTGATGCCTCCAGATTTGTTGTTTTTGCTTAGTCTTCCTTTGGCTATGCAGGCTCTTTTTTGGTTCCATATAGATTTTAGAATTGCTTTTTCTAATTCTGTGAAGAATGATGGTGGTTTTCTGATGGGGATTGCATTGAATTTGTAGATTGCTTTTGGTGCTATGGTCATTTTTCACAATACCGATTCTACCCATCCATGAGCATGGGATGTTTCCATTTGTTTGTGTCGTCTATGATTTCTTTCAGCAGTGGTTTGTTTTCCTTGTAGAGATCTTTTGACTCCCTTATTAGGTATATTTCTAAGTATTTTATTTTTTTGTGCAGCTTTTGTAAAAGGGGTTGAGTTCTTGATTTGATTCTCTACTTGGTTGCTGTTAGTGTATAGAAGAGCTACTGATTTGTGTACATAAATATTGTATCTGGAAACTTTGCTGAATTCTTTTATCAGTTCTAGGATCTTTCTAGAGGAGTCTTAGGGTTTTCAAGGTAAATGATCATATTATCAGCAAACAGTGACAGTTTGACTTCTTCTTTACCAATTTGGATGCCCTTCATTTCATTCTCTTGTCTGACTGCTCTGGCTAGGATTTCCAGTTCTATGTTCAAGAGGAGTGGTGAGAGTGGGTATCCTTGTCTTGTTCCAGTTCTCAGAGGAAATGCTTTCAACTTTTCCTCATTCAGTATTATGTTGGCTGTAGGTTTGTCATAGATGGTTTTTATTACATTAAGGTATGTCTCTTGTATGCCAATATTGCTTAGAGTTTTAATCATAAAGTGATGCTGGATTTTGTCAAATGCTTTTTCTGCATCTATCGAGATGATTGTGTGTGTGTGTGTTTTTAATTCTGTTTATGTGGTGTATCACATTCATTGACTTGTGTATGTCAAACAATCCCTTCATCCCTGGTATAAAACCCACCTGATTATGGTGGATTACCTTTCTGATATGTTGCTGGATTTGGTTAGCTAGTATTTTGTTAAGGATTTTAGCATCTGTGTTCCTCAAGGTTATTGGTCTGTAGTTTTCTTTTCTTTTTTTTTTGGTTATGTCCTTCCTCATTTTGGTATTAGGGTGATGTTGGCTTCATAGAATGAATTAGGGAGGGTTCCTTCTTTCTCTGTCTCGTGGAATAGTGTCAAAAGGATTGGTACCAATTCTTCTTCTAATGTCTGATAGAATTCTGCTGTGAATCCATCTGGTCCTGGACTTTGTTTTTGTTGGCAATTTTTTAATTAGCATTTCAATCTCACTGCTTGTTATTAGTCTATTCAGGGTATCTAATTCTTCCTGATTTAAACTAGGAGGGTTGTTTTTTTCCAGGAATTTATCTATCTCTTCTAGGTTTTCTAGTTTTGCATAAAGGTGTTTATAGTAGCGTTGAATGATGTTTTGTATTTCAGTGATATCAGTTGTAATATCTCCTGTTTCATTTCTTAGTGAGATTATATGGATTTTCTCTCTTCTTTTCTTGGTTAACCTTGCTAATGATCTATCAATTTTATTTATCTTTTCAAAGAAAAAGCGTTTTGTTTCATGTATCTTTTGTGTTTTTTTTTTTTTTTTTTTCAATTTCATTTCGTTCTGCTTTGGTCTTGGCTATTTCCTTTCTTCTCCTGGGTTTGGGTTTAGTTTGTTCTTATTTCTCTAGTTCCTTGAGGTGTGACCTTAGATTGTCTGTTTGTGCTCCTTTAGACTTTTTGATGTAAACGTTCAGGGCTATGAACTTTTTTCTTAACACCACCTTTGCTGTATCCCAGCAGTTTTGATAGGCTGTGTCATTATTGTCATTCAGTTTGAAGAATTTTTAAATTTCCATCTCAATTTCATTTTTGATCCAATGCTCATTCAGGAGCAGGTTATTTGATTACCATGTATTTGCGTGGTTTTGAAGGTTCCTTTTGGAGTTGACTTCCAGTTTTATTCCTCTGTAGTTTGAGAGAGTGCTTGATATAATTTCAGTTTTCTTAAATTTATTGAAGCTCATTTTATGGCCTATCTTATGGTCTATCTTGGACAAAGTTCCATGCACTCTTGATTATAATGTGTATTCTGTGGTTATTGGATGAAATGTTCTGTATATATCTGTTAAGTCCATTTGTTCCAAGGTATAGTTTAAATCCATTTTATCTTTGTTGATTTTCTTTCTTGATGACCTGTCTAATGCTGTCAGTGGAGTATTGAAGTCCCCCACTATTACTGTATTGCTGTCTATCTCATTCCTTAGGTCTATTAGTAATTGTTTTATAAATTTGGGCGCTCCAGTGTTAGGTGCATATATGTTTAGGATTGTGATATTTTCCTGTTGGACACAGTCTTTTACCATTATATCCAGTCCCTCTTTGTCTCTTTTAACCACTGTTGCTTTAAAGTTTGTTTTGTCTCATATAAGAATAGCTACCCCTGTTTGCTTTTGGTATCCATTTGCATGAAATGCCTTTTTCCATGCCTTTAAGTTTATGAGTCCTTATGTGTTAGGTGAGTCTCCTGAGGGCAGCAGAGAGTTGACTGGTGAGTTCTTACCTATTCTACGGTTCTGTAACCTTTAAGTGGAGCTTTTGTGCTACTTACATTCAATGTTAGTATTGAAATGTCAAGTACCATTGCTTTCATCCTGCTCTTTGTTGCCTGTGTACTTTTGTTTTTTGTTTTTGCTTTTTTAACTTCCATTTTTGTTTTATAGATTCTATATGATTTATGCTTTGAAGAGTTTCTGTTTGGATGTGTTTCCAGGATTTGTTTCAAGATTTAGAGCTCCTTTTAGCAGTTCTTGTAGTGGTGGCTTGCCAATGGCGAATTCTCTCAGCATTTGTTTGTCTGAAAACGACTGTATCTTTCCTTCATATATGATGCTTAGTTTCACTGATACAAAGTTTGTGGCTGATAATTTTTTTTGTTTGAGGAGGCTGATAGGTACCCAAGCCCTTCTAGACTATAGGATTTCTGCTGAGAAATCTGCTGTTAATCTGATAGGTTTTCCTTTATAAGTTACCTGGTGCTTCTGCCCCACAGCTCTTAAGATTCTTTCCTTCATCTTGACTTTGGATAACATGATGACAATGTTCCTAGGTGAAGATCTTTTTGCCATGTATTTTCCAAATATCCTTTGTGCTTCTTGTATTTGGATGTCTAGGTCTTTAGCAAGGCCAGGGAAGTTTTCCTTGATTATTCCCCCAAATATGTTTTCCAGGCTTTTAGAATTCTCTTCTTCCTCAGGAACACCAATTATTCTTAGGTTTGGTTGTTTAACATAATCCCAGATGTCTTGGAGGCTTTGTTCATATTTTCTTACTCTTTTGTATTTGTCTTTGTTGGATTGGGTTAACTTGAAGACCTTATTTTCGAACTCTGAATTTCTTTGTTCTACTTGTTCAATTCCATTGCTGAGACTTTCCAGAGCATTTCACATTTCTAAAAGTGTGTTTAAAGTTTTCTGAAGTTTTGATCATTTTTTCATTAAGCTATCTATATCCACAAATATTTCTCACCTTACTTCTTGCATCATGTTTTAGATTTCCTTACACTGCGCTTCACCTTTCTCTGGTTCCTCCCTGATTAGCTTAACAATTAACCTCCTGAATTCTTTTTCAGGTAAATCAAGGATTTCTTCTTGGTTTGGATCAACTGCTGGTGAACTAGTGTGATTTTGGGGTTGCTGAAGAACCTTGTTTTGTCATATTACCAGGGCTGGTTTTCTGGTTCTTTCTCATTTGGGCTCTGTCAGAGAGAAGGTCTAGGGCTGAAGGTGGGGTTCAGATTCTTTTGCCCCATGGGGTGTTCCCTTGATGTAGTCCTCTCCCCGTTTTTCTATGGATGTGGCATCCTGCGAGCCAAACTGCAGTGATTGTTGTCTCTCGTCTGGATGTAGCCACGCAGTGAGTCTTCGGGCTGGTACTGGGGTTGTCTGCACAGAGTCCTCTAATGTGAACTGTCCATGGGTTTCTCAGCCATGGATACCAGCGCCTGCTCCAGTGGAGATGGCAGAGGGTGCAATGGGCTCCGTGAGGGTCCTAAGCTTTGGTGGTTTAAATGACATTATTAAAGAAGGTATTTTAGCAGAAAGAATAAATGACTCTATTAACTTAACTTACAATAGATGTCTGAGTCTTTCCCTATCTTCCTTAAAACTCAGAATATGTTCTTGAGAAATTGACTCAGTCAAGTTTGTCAAATAGTGTTTGCCAATCTCACTCTGTTTCTGTTTTCTGTGCTACAGACTACCAGATAAGTAAGTTCCTATGGGAAACTAAAAATAAATGTTCTTGCATTGGCCTTGGTAAAAAGGAAACTTTTATTCCAGAAGATTCAGTGATTCCTGATTCTTCCAGAAAACAATGCCTGTAATTCTATCTATATTTTATCCATGTAGATGAAGTGTTTTAACCTTATTAAAGTAGAAATGAACAGAGCCCTAAATGTGGGAAGGATAACACATTATATTCCTGCTCAAACGGATCCAGGAGCAGAATCAGAAGAAAACTGAAGTAAGCTTTACCTGATAAATAAGATATTCTAAATTTATCAGTATTTAGCACTTCTGACACAGAATGAGAAAGTAAAAAACAAATATTCCCATAGAAATAAAAAAATTGGAAAAAAACATGAAATTATTTACAAACTTGAATTTCATTTAAAGAAACTTAAACATTTGAATATTTTTAATACAAGCATTTTCCTGTTGTATAAGTAGTTTTAATTGTAGTTACAGCGGGGTAATAGATTGAAATGGAATTTTAAGGCATGTGGAAAGAACCTTGTTGTAGCCTCCATACATGTTCTTCTCTGTCTTTTACAATCACTAGAGCTTGGTTTCTGTAATTTAAGTTTTGATTTTTGACAGAACACAAATTTCTCTAGATAGGTTATTTTGAGACTTTATCAATCACATCCTTTTAATTTAATCACATCTGGTTCTAAAGACTTCCTTATTCTCTTGACACCTTTCCAACACCTCTTTCTCATTTCTTCTTTCCACTGCAAAAGTCACCATATTTTCTCACTGCCTTTAGTGAATTCTATCATAATACTCGTTTTGAAATGGACATGTTTTCCAATAAGATTGATATATTAAGGAACTCTTTGAGCAAAATACAGATTTTGTGTTTTCTTATGCATGATTTTGTTCATAGTAAATACTAAAAGCATGCAAAAAATTGCATCTAGCTAAATCTAGTCACATAGTATGCAAAGCACACACATACATCTCAAAAAATCTGCAGGTGTCTCTGTCTACCATGTGTGTCATGAGCATACTCATCTACATATGATATTACAACTTTCTATCCAATTTCAGATAACCTTCCTTCCACCCCCTCACAATAACTCTTAAGCTGCTAAAACCCTTCTAAAGCCCACTTCCACAAGCAAACTTCAGGTCTTTTTCAAGATCAAATGCTGTATTTATTGCAGTATATACTATATATTATGCATTTCTTAACTATTTACACATTATATATGTATTTATGTATATATTTTTTACATTTTATGTATTTCTGGAGTATTTAATAGTTTTAAAAGTGTAGTACAGCTTTTATTACATTCATGTGGTTTTGCATTTCTTTCACTTTTTTGTTTTAATGTATCATTGACAATTTTTAACTCTTGTGTCCTTAACTCCATTTCTGTGTAAGTGATATGAAATTACTGCATTTTGTATTGTGTAGTTAATTTTGGGAATGAAGAATCAGATCATAACAGAAAGGATTTAATTTTGTCTTTAGTTTTTTAATCAGATACAAGGTACCCGCCATTGTATTGAAATTGATAATGGACACACAAATTAATACTTTTAATTGTAGTTGTAGATTAAAATGGGATTGTAGAGCACCTTGATATTGTCTCTGAACCTTGATGTAATGTCATGTCTATATTCTTGATTTTCATACTTTTCAACATTATTTGAAACTGCTGAGTGCTTCCTCAAGTTTTTTAACCAACATATTACTGAATATCTTTTATGTATACAGCATTTTTTAAAATTTACATGGGATAGAAAAATTAAGCATATAGTTTGCCTAATAGAAAAGGATAAATCAAAGACTTAACCAGTTCTACTGCTGACAGAATCAGTGGCATAAAGGGATATGAATACAGCAGGCTTCCCATCTGTATGTGGATATGAAGTTGTACAGAAGATGAAGTATTTAGAGATAGTAACAACACTGACTTACATAGGTTTTGCGTTTTCACTTACTGTTTTCTATGAGACAAGTTCCTTGAGAACAGATTTTTCTCATCATCATCCTTATATGCCTTTGAGTACATATAAATTACGAGGACTCTGCATAGCATTTAACTCTTATTAACTTATTATGCCCTTGCCCAGCACAGTGACAGCCACAAGTGTTTACTTAATGATGAAGTAAATGTGACTTTAGCGTATATAGCAGGTATTGAAAGAGAAAGAAGGAAGAAAAGAATTTCAGTGGGTCACATTAAACTGACAAAGGTTTAGAGAAGTAGGTATTCTGGTATGTTCAGGCAGTAGCTGGAAGAGTGGAGGACAGGAGGCAGTCATGAGTAGAAGTTTTCTCAGTAGCAAGTTAATGAATCTATACTTGGAGCTCTCTTTTCTTTCACCTTTGACACAATTTTTTAAACTCTTCACCAACTTGTTTAGCTTTTCCGTTTATTCTTCCAACTGATAGTTTTAGTCATCTTTTTGCATCCTTAAATATAGAAAATGCCTTTTCCCCATACAGATTTGTCCCATTCCCATTTAAATTCCAAAGACCAGCTTAAATGATGCATTTTCAGTGAAATTTTACTGACCACGCCAGCTGGAACTAATCTTTCTCCAAATACAAGGTTCCTGCAGCTTGACAAAATATTAAATTTATTTACCATTAAAACACTTACAGAAATACTTTTTGCTTGGTGTAATAGTCTGTTTTCACACTGCTGTAAAGAACTGCCAGAGACTGGCTAATTTATAAAGAAAAAGGGTTTAAAGACTCATAGTTCTGCATGACTGGGGAGGCCTCAGGAAACTTACAATCATAGCAGTAGGGGAAGCTGGCATGCCTTACCTAGTGGCAGGCAAGAGAGAGCGTGTGTGAAGCAGGAACTCACAAACTTTAAAAAAAAAAATCAGATCTCATGAGAACTCACTATCTCAAGAACAGCATGGGGGAAACCACATCCATTAGCCAATGCTCTCCCACCACGTTCCTCCCTTGAAAAATGAGGATTATAGGGGTTACAATTTGAGATGATATTTGGGTGGAGATGCAGAGTCAAACCATATCATTTTGCTGCTTGCTAAAGAAAATGTTTTTCCTCAAGCACAAGATGGAACTTTATATACTGGTTACAAATTTACTTAATAAATATAAAATCACAAACCTTTTAACATACGTGCTTATGGCTATACATATTTACTATGTCTAACTATTAGAAGAGTTTTCACTTTCCTTATAAAAAATAAAACAACCCTATTTGAATTTATGGATTTCAAAGAAAATTTTATTTGATTTTTCATTGAAAGTGGAAGTCAGTACACAGTGCGTGATTTTGTTCTTGCTGCATTTCTTTTCAGAAACATATATACAGCATTCATAGAGTTTAACTACTTGATTGACCATGTTTACATCCAAATGTGTCTGAGTTTGCTAGAGTTTAAACAGTCATTAGGCTAAAGTGGGGGCTGAGTGTTCATAATGACAGATAATTTATTATAGGAAAATTTAAAAATCACATATTTGAATTTCTAATTGATGGCCCAGAACATTCAGGCACGGTGGCTTACACCTGTAATCCCAGCAATCTGGGAGGCCGAGGCAGGCAGATCACGAGGTCAGGAGATCGAGACCATCCTGGCTAACACGGTGAAACCTCATCTCTACTAAAAAATACAAAAAATTAGCCAGGCATGCTGGCGGGAGTCTGTAATCCCAGCTACTCGGGAGACTGAGGCAGGAGAATCTCTTGAACCCAGGAGGCAGAGCAAAAAAAGAAATAATAACAGGAAGATCAGAACTGGAAGGAAAAGGGACATGGCTAGATAAGGAAGAGATGAGTTTAAAGTGTCCATAACATCCTACTAAGTAAATTTTAAAGATTATTAGAAATAAAAGACAGGAGCTCAAGATTCAGGTCCCAAAGACCTTGTCATTTGGATGGTTGAAATAATGTACCTAGGAGGGATCATGTCATTGGTATTCAGAGACATAGCCAGAAGAAGCAGGGAAGAATTGAGCTCCTAGAAGTCAGACAATGAACTAATTATATAATAACAAAATTACACACTTCCGGAGTGAAAAGTTCCACCATTTTGATATGTCTTAACATATTTGAAGGAAGATTAGGAAAAACTCTGGCTAAGTCATAACACTCGAGCATCCAAGAGATATGACATTCAAGGCAGTTCCTAAGAGGATAGCAAGCCTGGAGTACAGTAAAATTGGTTTGCTTATCCTCATGATATTTGAAGAAGATAAACTTAGGTCAAAAACAGATTAAATGTAAAAAAGAGCACAACTAAAAATAAAACCTGATAATTGAATGGAGGAAGATAAACACTTTTTAATTTGATCTGCACGGGTAAAGATGAGAGATACATTTGTGTGTATGAGATTGTACACACACAAACATATACATATATACACATAAGTGTGTATCTATATATACACATAAGTGTGTCATACACATAAGTGTGTATCTATATATATGTATGTGTTTGTGTGTATACAGTGTGTGTGTATATATATATACATATATATATATATATAGCATCTATACGGGTCTTCAGTTGGTTAGAACAACAGTAGGCAGAAGAAGCTTTATCTCTCATTGGTTGCTTCTCTAAATCATTGTTTAGCAAAAATGCCTTATATCTCCCAAAGCAATTATTTTGATTTACTTCTCACTGAATATACTTCTAGTAACATTAAGTAAATATGATAGTCACAACAAAGTAGCTTTTGTACAATTACTTGGCCCCTAAATAGTTGAAGATTATAAAGATAATTACTATGCTAAACATTCTACTCTTTATAGTTCAGTTTAATAAGTACTTGGCTTATTTTTAAACCTGATGCATTTGCCATTTTCCAGTGGTAATATAAGTTTTAGGCATATCAGAAATACATATGAGCATGTTCTGTATGTTAAAAAACGTACTCCCCTAGAAAAAAATTATGATAAACTAATTCTAGCTTAAAATGTATGGAATAAAGTAAATTTTAGTTCTGAGTAAATATTACAAAGTGTTCACAATGTCAGAAGATTTAGGTGTTGAGGATTATTATTATTGTTTTACTAAATAAACCACCTATAAATCAAAAGCTTTGTTTTCCAATCTTGTTAAGTGAAACATTTTCCCACTTATTATATTTGCTTACAGTACTTGTTCTTCTTAGGATTTATGTAGAAATAATTCTAATGAATCTAGAAGCCTTCGATTATAGAATGACTGACGTACTTGTGTTTATGAAACAAACCATTACATTATGTGCATGATTGTTAATTTTGCTATGACCTACTTAGATTATATAGTTGCAACTCTGATAGTAAGTTTTGAAGTTTAACACAGCATCCAATGTAAAATAATTAAAACACTCACTATCAAAACATTGATGGCTATAATTTTGAGTCACTGGCGAAACTACAAAACCTCAACAGTCATATTATTTCTGGCAGTGTCTCATTAACTGTAAACATGGCTGAAATCAATAGATTTAATAGAAAAATAGTATGAAGAAACACATTCCATTATCCTATATAATTCATAGTAGAAAACTATCAGACATATTTTATTACATTTATGCTTACCGCTACCAATTGAATTTGTAGTGTTGCTATTCTGATAACTGAATTCAACCTTAACATTACAATATTGACTGAACATTGTACAATTTGAACAAAGGTATTGTAGCATACAAATTTTCTTATCTATAATTGTTCATGTTTATATTTAGTTTTTGACAAGTTGACCTTGAAACAAAAGCAGAGCCGAGAGAAAGAGAGAAAGGGAGAAGAAGAAAAAAAAGAAAACCTGCTTCCTTATTTATAAGCATGTTCAATTGAATGCCTATATAACCCTATAGTAATAATACAACCTGTTTCTCATTATTGAGAATTGCATTCATTGCTCCCATAGGTTTGGACAGTATGCTAAGTTTGGTAGTAGAAAGCATTCTCCATCTTCCTTACCAGCGATCTTCAAATGATTAACTAATAGTCTCACAATGATTTCCAGATGTTTTTCTCAATACAAGGAGTGCCAACTTATCTTTCACACAGGATGATGTGGGAAATGATATTCTCTTGTAGCTGTAAAATAGAGATCTCAGTGGAAAATATTTCCCACCCAGAATCTGAATTTCTTAACAGGAGAAAAATTGCTCTTAATGCCAGCCTGTTGATTAATTCAATAGATAAATTCAAGTTCAGTTTTGGTACATAGGTACACTTGTGTCACGGTGGTTTATTGTACAGATTATTTTATTACCCAGGTATTAAGCCTAGTACCCATTAGTTACTTTTCCTGATTATCTACCTCCTTCTACCCTTCACACTCTGAAAGGCCCCATTGTGTGTTATTCCTCTCTATGTGTCCATATGTTCTCATCATTTAGCTCCCACTTAAAAGTGAGAACATGTGATATTTGATTTTTCTGTTCCTGTGTTAGTTTACTAAGGATAATGATCCCCAACTCCATCCATGTCCCTGCAAAGGACATGATCTTATTCTCTTTTATGGCTCCATAATATTCCATTGTTTGTATTTTCTTTATCAAGTCTATCCTTGATGGGTATTTAGGTTGATTCTATGCCTTTGTAATGATGAATAGTGCTGCAGTGAACATATGTGTGCATGTGTTTTTATAATAGAATACTTTATATTCTTTTGGGTATATACCCAGGATTGGGATTGTTGAGTCAAATGTTTTTTCTGTCTTTACTTCTTTGAGGAATCACCACACCATCTTCCACAACGACTGAACTAATTTACACTCCCCCCAACAGTGTATAAGTGTTCCTTTTTCTCCACAACCTCACCAGCACCTGCTATTTTTTAACTTTTTGTAATAGCCATTCTGATTGGTGTGAGATGATATCTCACCATGGTTTTGACTTGAACTTCTCTAATGATTAATGATGTTGTGCCTTTTTATATGCTTGTTGGCAATGTGTATGCCTTATTTAGAGAAGTGTCTGTTCATGTCCTATGCCCATTTTCAAATGGTGTTGTTTCCTTTTTGCTTGTGAATTTAAGTTTCTTGTACATTCTGGATAGCAGGCCTTTGTCAGATACATAGTTTACAAATATTTTCTTCCGTTCTGTAGGTTGTTTGCTTAGTCTGTTGATATCTATTTTTCTGTGCAGAAGCACTTTAGTTTAATTAAGTCCATTTTGTCTATTTTGTTTTTGTTGCTATTGCCTTAGGAGACTTTGTCATGAAATATTTGCTAAGGCCTATGTCCAGAATGGCTAAGTTTTCTTCTAGGATTTTTTATAATTTTATGTCTTACATGTAAGTCTTTAATATATTTTGAGTTATTTTTTGGTGAAAGAAAGGGGTCCAGTTGCATTCTAATGCATATAATTAACCAGTTACTCCAGCACTATTTATTGGATATCGAGTCCTTTTCCTCATTGCTTGTTATTACTGGCTTTGTCAAAAATCAGATGATTGTAGAAGTGCAGATTTATTTCTGCGTTCTCTTACTTGTTAGTCTATGTGTCTGTTTTTGTTCCAGTATGCTGTTTTAGCGGTTGTACTAGTATGCTGTTTTGGTTACTGCAGCTTTGTAATATGGTCTGAGGTCAGGTAGTGTGATGTCTTAGGTTTTGTTCTTTTTGTTTAGGATTGCCTTGGCTATTCAGTCTTTCTTTTGGCTCCATGTGAATTTTAGAATACTTGTTTCTAATCCTGTGAAAAATGATGTCGACAGTTTGATAGGGATAACAATGAATTCATAAATTGCTTTGGGCAGTATAGCCAGTTTAATAATATCAATTGTTCCTATTCATGAGTATGCAATATTTTTCCATTTGTCTGTGTCATCTCCGATTTCTTTCAGCAGTGTTTTGAAATTCTCATTGTGTGTGGAGATCTTTTACCTTCCCGGATAGCTGTGTTCTTAGGTATTTCATTGTTTTTGTGGCTACTGTGAATGGGGTTGAATTCTTGATTTGACTCTCAGCTTGGATGTTATTGGTATATAGAAATGGTTCTTCAAAAGAATTAACAAGATTGAGAGACCACTAGCTAGATTAGCAAATATAAAAAGAAAGAAGATCTAAATAAACACAATTAGAAATGGCAAAGGGGTTATTACTACCAATCTCACAGAAATACAAAAACTCTCAGAGACTATTATTAGCTCTTCTGTGAACACAAACTAGCAAACCTAGAATAAATGAAAAAATTCCTGAAACATACAACCTCCTAAGATTGAACCAGGAATAAATTGAAATACTGAACAGAAAAATAGTCAGTTCTGAAACTGAATAAGCAGTTAAAAAACCTACCAACCAGAAAAATCCCTGGAGCAGATGGATTCACAGGCAAATTCAACCAAATATAGAAGAACTAATACCAATCCTACTGAAACGATTCCAAAAATCAAGGAGGAGGGACTCCTTCCTAACTCATTCTATGAGGCCAACATCATTCTGATATCCAGACTTGGCAGGGGAACAATAAAATATATATATTTTATTACACAAGCAGGTAAGCAGACATTTTTCATTTCTCTTCTTAAGTATATATGTGTGTGTGTGTGTATATGAGAAAAAGAAAATTTGCCTGGGTGTGGTGGCTCACACTTGTAATCCCAGCACTTTGGGAGGCTGAAGGGGGTGGATCGCCTGAGGTCAGGAGTTCGAGACCAGCCTGGCCAACGTGGTGAAACCTTGTCTCTACTAAAAATTCAAAAATTAGCCAGGCATGGTGGTGGACACCTGTAATCCCAGCTTCTCAGGAGACTGAGGTAGGAGAATCGCTTGAACCCAGGAGGCAGAGATTGCAGTGAGCTGAGATTGGAACATTGCACTCCAGCCTGGGCGACAGAGCGAGACTCCTGTGAAGAAAAAAGGAAAACCCTCAACAAACTATGCATTCCTCAAAATAGCAAGAGCCATTTATGACAAGCCCATAGGCAACATCATACTGAATGGGCAAAAGCAGAAAGCATTTCCCATGAGAACCAGAATAAGACAAGGATGCCCTCTCACCATTCCTATTTAATACAGTACTTGAAGTCCCAAGCAAAGAAATCAGGCAAAAGAAAAAAAAATAGACATCCAAGTATGAAAACAAGAAGTCAAAGTATCTCCATCTGCCAACTATCTGATTCTATACCTAGAAAACCCTATAGTCTCTCCCCAAAGGTTCCTAGAACTGATAAATAACTTCAGTAAAGTTTCAGGATACAAAATCAATATAAAAAAATGGTAGCATTTCTAAGTTCTTGACATACTATTAATAAAAGAAAAATTGGGGGTGCTCAACAAAAACATCAGAGGAATAACAAACAAATATTTGAAAATAATTTGATTTTCTCAAAATATAGAGTAGACTTCATAATTAAAAGGCAGTGAGAGTTAGGAGGAAAAAAAAATAAAGGAGGAGGTAGAAGATGCACACTCCAACTTTGAGAATTTAATCTAATCTCTACAATCCCTTCCAGCTATAAATTATAGTCACTCTTTGTTTAGGCTTATTTATTTATTTATTTATTTATTTATTTATTTATCGGAATTAAGAAGAAATCATTTCAAAGGGACTCCAAAAACTATATGGTTTAATTTAGTCAAGTTTAATTAGTAATGATAATCAAACCTAATAGTTCAATTCATTGGTTATTTGAATAACTGTCAAGTCAAATGTTCTCTTATTTCTGTATCTTGTAGCTCTTGCTTTCAAACCCTGTTGATGTGTTGTGATTGTTGTATCAAAGACCTGATGAAAAAAAGAGACACAAGCAGGTAAGCAGACATTTTTCATTTCTCTCCTTAAGAAATTTAGCAGAGGAAATAAGAAAAAGATGAATGAAATCAAAGGTATTCGTTGTCTTTTATAAATGTCTGAGCTTACTAAAGACCTTGTTGGGACATCTGATAGGAGGAACAACAACAATGTTCTGTGTGTGCTAGGAAAGGGATGTGAAAGGTCAGAGTTAGAGGTCTGCTTAGGGAATCCCAGAAGGGACCCTTCCACTAAAGAGCCATAGGGAAGTAGAAATACCTGAAAGGATACTGCAAGACCCAGAGAAGCCAGATCCTAAGTCCAGGGTATCTCAACCTCATCCAAGATTGTCGTAACTCGAATAACATCACACAGGATCAGATTCAGAGAATCATAAGATTCAGATTATAAGATTCAGACCCAGCTCCAGAGAATCATAAGATTTCAGATATCCGATATTTCAGCACCATATCCTAAGGCTAGAGTTATTTCTCCATTGCTTGTCCTCGAGAAAAATCTTGGGACATGAGCACAACATTATAGAGTTACTCTGATTATATTTAAAATTCAATAGTTTTGCTTCCAACACAGCAAAATCCTTATTCAGAATCAGATTTAGGCTAATTGTGGAAAATAATAAATCTTTCCACCTCTGAGTTTATGGTGGCAAGGACTTACCTGTTATGTGAGTTTTGTTTGTTTGTTTGTTTTGAGATGGAATCTCACTCTGGCACCCAAGTTGGGATGCAGTGGCACTATCTCGGCTCAATACAACCTCTGCCTCCTGGGCTCCAGCGACTCCTCTGCCTCAGCCTCCAGAGTAGCTGGGATTACAGGCGCCTGCCACCACACCTGGCTAAATTTTATATTTTTAGTAGAGACAGGGTTTCACCATGTTGGCCAGGCTGGTCCTGACCTCAGGTGACCCATCCCCCTTGGCCTCCCAAAGTGCTGGGGTTACAGGGATAAGCCACCATCCCTGGCCCTGCACAGATAATTTTACATAGATGCTTTAAATACATATTGATGGTTTGTTTTTGGTGTATATTATTTTTGTGTCTATAATGTGGCAGCCAAGATTAATGATAATATATGCACTAATACATACATATGTGTTAATAATTGTGTTTAATTCTGGAGATAGCCTAAAATAATCTTTGTAGAGCTCACAGTTAAATGAATCGGTTCTAACTCAAGGACTATTTTCTATCTGTTGATGGTGACTCTTAAGCTCTGTGTTGTGGTGAATTCTGGGCCTGGGCCTAGTAATTTTACCAGTACTTAAATTCATGATAAATTATTGATTAGTGACTTCCATATGGATGGGAAAAGGAACATTAGCAGAATAAGTTTTATTATAATTTCTTTCCAGGCTTGCAGGTTCATGTTTCAGGTAGGAGGACAAATTGTATTCATTATCAGTGTCCATCAAAATTCACGATATGGTATCAAGCTTAGTAAACAGGTTGAAATATCAAATTCAGCATTTGAGAACATGTAACTTGGAGCTTGGTTTATGCGTGCCTCAATTTCTTTATTTATAAGTGGGTGATGATAATGTACTAACTGGATAGCATGAGGATTACAGGTGATAATAAATTGCTTGCCCAAGGCTTGATACATAGAAATCGCTCAATAAATTGTTATAATTCTATGAATAATTTGAAGATATATTGCTTTGACCTCCTTTCAGTCCTTTTTCTAAATCAGATTCAAGCGGTATTAGCAAACATTTGTCAATAGTTTACAAATGCCTTTTCAATATAGACAGATCCTTTATTTATAAAGCCCAAACTGTAACATAGTCAGCCATTCAAAACAATAATTATCATCAGCACAGAATAGTAAACTAAATTAACTGTATGATTAATTTATTTCTTTTCTGTATTAATTATGTAATTATTTCTTCTCCTGTGTGTATATGTAGCTCAACAGTAGTGCCTATGGTATCAATATTTGATTTCTAAAACATACAGAAACCTTCTAGTCTTATACTTCACCTTCACTTCCCGTTTTACAGAAGTTCACTCTTCAGCTCACATAATTTGTTTTTTTGTTGACCTTGTCAATTTATTTTAAATACTGTTTTAACTAGCATTTGTGTGTGTGTGTGTGTGTGTGTGTGTGTGTGTATCTAAACCTACTTAAATTGCTTATAGGTTAATCCCTGCTTTAGAACTTCAATTCTTGACATGTCATTTCTGAATTAGTTACTGTCATTTTGCCTGACCTTTTCAATCTTAGCAGTGTCCTTCCTATAAATACAGCAACAAGAATTAAACACAGTAGTGAGAACGCAGTCTTCCCACAAAGGGCTGATAGAATAACTGTAGTCATTTCTCACTTTGAAATAAGAATACCAAGGCCTTTTTTCTCTATCCTTGACTTGTTTATTTCCATTTTCTATATGCCTGGAACTAAAAAAGGCCAGTTTAAAATAAAATCATTTAAAAAACAATGAAAATATTATGAATAGGGATAAGGAACCCTAATATTCAAGCATAGAAATTAATTTAAGTTAGTATAAACTTAATTTTAAAACTCTGTGTTCCATTGCGCTCACATCATGATGCTACATCACGGTCTCACTCCTCATTAATCTCATATACTAGATCTTGTTTATTCCACTTCAACCAGTAAAAACTTTCACTTTTTTTATTAGACCCCTGTTCATATCTGCTATTGGTAAAATCAGCAGCCACCATAAAAACCTATCCATCATCTTTGCCTCTTGACTTCCTTATTCCAATCATCTCACTTTACTACATCCAGTTCACCCACTTCTACAATCATGCTTGTTTATTACCAGAAACTCTACCATCTCTAAAATCATTAATTACAATATTCCTTTCTCTGCTGAAAACTCCCTTATGTTTGTTTGTTCCAGTACTTGAATCAAATGGTTCTTTAGACTTACTAAGACTTTATTCATTGGTCTTTTTAAATTCTTTCAATAAATGTGTCACTTTCTTTCAACACTTCCCTCTGTATGCAGGTTAGATTCTATAATTCGCCAGTGTAATTATTCCCATACAGTACTTTAAACTGACTCCTTTCTTTCTGTTTCTCCAACTTGTAAAATAGCCTTTTGAGAATGCAACTGATTTCTTAAGAAAAATCATATATCCAAATAAATTAGCATCATCATGAATTCATGATTCATCCCTTCAAAATAAAAATCTTTCAAGAATATCATTTCTGTACTAAAATTACCTTCCCACTTTCTGCCATAATTAATTGTATGTGTTTTCATTTTTTTTAAAGTCCCATATTTCATACTTCATTGATAAAATAGAACATATATTCAAACAATTAATTCATAAGCTTATCTCCCCCTACAAAGGCCTTCTCTTTCTTCCTACCTTTCAAAACAGAATAAACTTCCTTTATTGCACAGCTTAATCCCACCATATGCCTTCTTGACATCTTAGAACTCTATTACAAGACAATTCTCCATGGATTTCTTTTGTTTCTGCACATTGCAAACAGGGATACTGATACCATTTATTCTTTCCAAGATTATTTGTGTAGCGAACATCCTTGAAAGATAGAATGGTGTCTGCTTTTAGGGCAGAGGACAGATATTTTTGGCATCCAATATAATAAAGTTATCTTCCACTGTGACAAAGACTGGGCAGATTTACTTACTGCCTATTATAAAAGATTCAGGTTCCCTTAGCTAAATTTTCCTCACATGTGAGTTAAACTCGTTGCATTCAGCATCAATCTGGGCCAATTTCCTTTACCCTCTAGAATTTGGTAGGAAAGAGGAATTGACGTGAGTCTAAAGTTCAAATTTGCTGTTCATGTGTTCTAAAGTCTTGTTTATCTGATCTAATAGTCTGATGTCTTTCCAGCGTCCATGAAACTCTGTCAGGCTAACATGTTGGCTTGCAAGGAAGTTAAAAATTATAGCCCTTCAATATTCTTGATAAATTCTTGCTACACTTTTCACTATCTTTTTATGACTCTTTACCTTCTTTTCCATGAGATCATTTTCTTAGATGTTCAGTATGATCTAGATTCAACTTTAAAATAGCTAAAATAATTTTTAATCATACCCATTCTGACTGGTGTGAGATAGTATGTCATTGTGGTTTTGATTTGCATGTCTCTGATGATTATGAATACTGAGAATATTTTCATGTTTATTGGATGCTGGTAAGCCTTCTTTTGAGAAGTGTCTGTTCATGTATTTTGCCTACTTTTTAATTTTTTTTTGTCTTTCCCTGTTGATTTGTTTAAATTCCTCAAAGATTCTAGATCTAAGTCCTTTATCTGATACATAATTTGCAAATATTTTCTCTCATTCTGTGGGTTGTCTACTTACTCTGTTGATAGTTGTTTTCTCTTGGCAGAAACTCTTTAGTTAATTAATTCTCATTTTTCTATTTTTTATTTTGTTGCATTTACTTTTGTAGTCTTCATGATAAATTGTTTTTCTGGTCCAGTGTTTGGAAGAGTATTTTCTAGGATTTTCTTCTGGAATTTTTATAGTTTGAGGCCTTACATATAAGTCTTTAATCCATTTTTGTCAAATTTTTATGTATGGTGAGATATTAGGCGTCCAGTTTCATTCCTCTCTGTATGGTTACCAGGGTTTTCCAGCACCATTTATTGAATAGGATGTCCTTTTCTAATTGCTTATTTTTGTTAAGTTTGTGAAAGATCAGTTGGTTGTAGGTATGTGGCTTTATTTCAGGAGTCTCTATTCTGCTCCATTGGTCTATGTATTTATTTTTGTAACTGTACCATGCTGTTTTATTTACTAAAGGCTTATAGTATAGTTTGAAGTTAGGTAATGTGATAACTCTGGCTTTGTTCTTTATGCTTAGGATTGCCTTGGCTAATGGGGCTCTTTTTTGGTTCTGTATACATTTTAGAATAGTTTTTTTTTTTCCTAATTCTGTAAAAAATGACATGGGCAATTTGATAGTATTAGTGTTGCATCTGTAGATTAGGCAGTGTGGACATTTTAATAATATTGACTCTTCCTACACATGAGCATGAATTGCTTTTCCATTAGTTGCGTCATCCATGATCTCTTTCGGTGGTATTTTGTAGTTATCCTTGTACAGATCTTTGACCTCATTGGTTAGATATATTGCTAGGTATTTTATTTTTCTATGGCTATAGTAAAAGGGATTGCATACTTAATTTGACTTTCAGCTTGGTTGTTATTGGTGTTACAGGAATGTGATTGATTTTTGTACGTTGGTTTTATTTCCTGAGACTTTCCCAAAGTCATTAATCAGGCCTATGAGTCTTTTGGTGAAATCTTTAGGGTTTTCTAGATGTAGAATCATATTGTTGTCTGGGCACAGTAGCTCAGGCCTGTAATCCCAGCACTTTGGGAAGCCGAGGAGGGCAGATCACCTGAGGAGTTCAGGACAAGCCTGGCCAAAACGGTGAATCCCTGTCTCTACTAAAAGTACAAAAATTAGCCAGGTGTGGTGGCTGGCACCTGTAATACCAGTTACTCAGGTGGCTAAGACAGGAGAATCGCTTTAATCTGGGAGGCGGAGGTCGCAGTGAGCCGAGATCGCGCCATTGCACTACAACCTGGGCGGCAAGAGCGAGACTCCATCTCAAAATGAAAATAATGATAATAATAAAATTAAAAAAAAAAACAAAGAAAACAAAAAAAATCATATTGTTAACAAAGAGAGATAATTTGACTTCATTTTTTCCTATTTGGTTGCCTTTTATTAATTTCTCTTGCCCAATTTCTCTGGCTAGCACATCCAGTACCATGTTTAATTGAAGTGTTGAAAGTGTACATTCTTTTATACTGTTGGTGAAAATGGAAATTAGTTCAGCCACTATGGAAAACAGTTTAGAGATTTCTCAGGTTTAAAAATGGAAATATCATTTGACCCAACAATTTCATGTGTTATTCTACCAAAAAGACACATGCACTTGTATGTTCATGACAGTACTCACAATAGCAAAAACATGGAATCAACCCAGGTGCCCATGAACAGTGGATTGAATAAAGAAAGTGTGACACATATACACCATGGAATACTACACAGTCATAAGAAAACCCTGAAACCATGTCTTTTTCAGCAACGTAGATGCAACTGGAGACTGTTATCCTAAGTGAACTAACACAGAAACAGAAAAGCCACTATTATACGTTCTTGCTTATAAGTGGTAGGTAACTTTGAGTTCACACAGAAATCAAGAGAGGACCAATATTCCCTGAGGGGACCAAAAAAAGGGAAGCAAAGAGGAGAGCAAGGCCTGAAAAAATCTTCCTATTGGGAACTCTGCTCACTGTCTGGGTGAGCATCATGCAATACACCCATGTTACAACCTACATATCTACCCGCTGGAACAAAAATAAAAATAGAAATTTAAAAATATAAAAATTACGAAATTAAAATGGGACTTCTACAAAAATTAAAAAATTAGCCAAAATAAGACTAAAATCTTTGTTGACAACAAATTGTCTTCCAGATCTTTTCCTACCTTTCAATTCCTTGTTAAAGATAGACTCTCTCTTTGCACTTATCATGCATTTTTTAAATTCACAACACTAGTTTTGAATTATGCTCCTTTCAGGAAACATCCTGTAAGCATGATAAGACACATCAATACTGTCTAAATATTGTGAAAGGCAAAGCCTTATAATTATACCTCTCCTTGTAGCAATGAACGTAGGTTTTAGAAATCCTTCTTTGAAATATTCTATTTCTTGGCTCTCTTGATACCATGCTTTCTTATTGCCCTTGTCTGACTCTTGGTGGTTATTGTAGACTTCAGTACTAAGTTCTCTACTCAACAGGACCTCGACACATCACCTTTTCTTAGGCTGTAGACCTAAGTCTCTTTCTTGTCTCACCCTAAAATATGTACATAGATTATCTTTCTTGGTCACATAATGTGATGGTTAATTTTAGGGGTCAAATTGACAGGATTAAGGAATATCTACATAGCTGAAAAAGCATTATTTCTGGGTAGGTCTGTGAGGCTATTTCCACAGGAGATTGGCTTGTGAATCAGAGGACTTTATAGGGAAGCCCCACCCTTAATGTGGAATGGATCCAATCAACTGGAGACCCAGATAGAACAAAAAGGCAGAAAAAAAATGTAAATTTTCTCTCTCTCTCTCTCTTCTCTCTCTCTCTCTCTCTCTCTCTCTCTCTCTCTCTCTCTCTTTCTCTCTCTCTCTCTCTCCTGGAGCTGGGACATCCTTCTACTCTTTTGCTTGGACTTTAGAAATGCAGGTTCTCTGGCCTTTGGACTTGAGGACATGTACCAGATTTCACAGCCCCATCAGGTTCTCAGGCCCTTGCCCTCAAGCTGAGAGTTACATCATCAGCTTCCTTGGTTCTGAGGTCTTGAGACCTGGAATGAGCCACAATACTGGCTTCCCTGGTTCTCCAGCTTGTAGACAGTGTATGGTAGGAAATTTCAGCTTTCTTATTTTTTTGAGTCAATTCCCATAATAAATCACCTCCCATATATCTATATAGATTTATATACTATTGATTCTGTCTTTCTGTAGAACCCTGACTAATACACATGGCTTTAATTGATATAGTAAGTCCTCAACATCATCAAAACTACATATAGCAGGTCCTTTAATAACATAATTTTCTCCAACATCATCATTTCCTTAGACCCTTGATCAGAGAAAAAAATTGATTTTGTTATACATTGTTTTCCTTAAGGTCACAGTTGCCAAGAACTAACCAATGACATTAAGTGAGGACTTACTATATTTCTATGTTAAGAAATATCAATGTCTCCCTTGAATTCCAGGAGAATATTTTATACCTCTTCTCACATGCATCACGAAATTGACATGACCTGGCCCACCACTGCTTTGTAACCACCCACCATCATTTTTTCACATTTCAGTAAATGACATCAACTCAAGTTAACTCACATGTTTGGGAGTTTTCTTTAAGCCTCTATTTGCCTTCTCTTATGCAATGCATTACCAAGCTCATCAGTTTTGCCTAAAACATATATCACCATCTGTCCATTATCTTCCCATCACCATCTCAGTCTATACCGTCATATTTTTGTCTATTATACTCAATACTAATTTGTTGCTTCTTAATTGGTCTGTCACTTGTGATCCAACTATAATCTTTTCATTCCTTCAAATGTCACAATAATCTGGAAATATAAAAATATAAGTCACATAATCTGTCTTAAAAATGAAGGAAAAAATGTAATAAACACCTATTGTGCTTTGGACAGGGTTGCAAATTATAATCATGATCTACAGGACTCTAATATGATGTGACAATTGCATATCTTTACACCATTTCTTTCCATGCCCTTTTTGTCTTCAGTTAGTGATGACAGCTTATTTAAGTTATTTGAAATGTACAAACTCTTCTCTGCTATAAAAGTATTTTGATCTTTCTTCTTCTCTCTGCCTGAAATGTCCTTAACCTCATTCTTTACTTGGATAAATTTTTGTCATTAAGATCTCAGTTAAATTTCAGTAATAGCATATTTAATTTCTTTCATAGTTCTTAGCACAGTTTGCAATTATATTATATTTCTGCCTGTTTGCTACATTGGTCATCTATTAAATTCTAACTTCAAAGCATGACCATTCATTCTTGGTCACCATTAAACACCTTAAATATAGGAGAATGCTTGGAACATAGTAGGTACTTAATATATTTAATATGTTTTGAAAGGAAACGAATACATCTACAGAAAGCTCAAGTTGCAAATAGATTTTTAATATTTATAAGTTTACTATATTGTATTAAAACTTAAATTTTTCCAATTTATTTATAAGTTTTTGATTAACTTCCTAGGAACTTTTTCATCTATGCCAGCATTGAATGTTACTGAATAGTACCCTCAAAGGTAATTTAGATTTGCTAAGGTTACTCAATTTGCTTAACTAAAGTGGTAGAATGATACTAGAATTGATTTTACTGTGTAGACATGGCTCAAGTTGATTACTAAGCAAGTTATATAACACAGTGAATTCCATCTATTCAGAGTTCAATCTAATCAAGCCACTTTCCACTTTTATTACCCAGTACATGAAGATGAAATAATATTGTAAACATGGTTGACCAGGGAATCAGATGGAATCCTAGATGAGATAAATCATAGAAGATATAGAGTAAATAGGGTCAGTTAGGATATAGTTGTATTGTGAGGCTCCATATGTCTTCCTTTCTAGACAAACACTGAAAGTAAACATTTATGTATGAAATTTAGTAATTAACATATCATAAATATAAATTTCAAAATGTTTCTGTACTAATTTCTATTCAGGCATTCAAGTTCATATTGAAGTAAAATATACATGTGAAATAAAGACTGTATCTTCATTAGAGGATAATTATTTTCTAAATAGAAGAATATTGATTCCTTTTTTTAATTTAAGGAAAAACAGTAGCTCTTTTCACCACTTAAATGCATCTGTTTTGGATTATATATTTCAGTTTTAAATTTTCTATGAATTGTATGAAATATCCCAATCATCATTTATTATAAATATAAGCAATCAAAATGCAATTTCTCAAACATTTTAGAATATTTCTGTACAACTAAGAATCAGATATGAGATGGCCAATTAAAACTAAGGAGATTTATTTATTGGAGCTGTCATTCATCAACAAGAATGATATTTGGAATAAGAACACTCTTTTGGATCATGTTTTTGTATTATTTGAAGATTCGTTGCTCTAAGCATAAGTTGGATTTGAGAACATATTTTTTGGCAGCCATTAAGGAAGCTATCAGAGAAACATATAATCTAGTCATTACAAAAGTTTTGGAAAATAAATTAATAGGGATTAAAAGTGTAGGTAGATGGATGAGATTGGAGACTATTATTCTAAGTGAAGTAACTCAGGAATGGAAAACCAAACATTGTATGTTCTCCCTGATATGTGGGAGGTAAGATATGAGGTTGCAAAGGCATAATAATGATGGAATGGACTTTAGGGACTTGGGAGGAAGAGTGGGAGGGGAGCAAAAGATAGAAGACTACAAATAGGGTGCAATGTATACTGCTTTGGTGATGGGTGCACTAACATCTCACAAATCACCACTAAAGAACTCTTACACTGTTGGTGGGACTGTAAACTAGTTCAACCATTGTGGAAGACAGTGTGGCGATTGCTCAAGGATCTAGAACTAGAAATGCCATTTGACCCAGCCATCCCATTGCTAGGTATATACCCAAAGGATTACAAATCGTTCCACTAAAGACACATGCACATGTATGTTTATTGCGGCACTATTCACAATAGCAAAGACTTGGAACCAATCCGAATGGCCATCAATGATAGACTGGATTAAGAAAATGTGGCACATATATACCATGGAACACTATGCAGCCATAAAAAGGGACGAATTCGTGTCCTTTGTAGGGGCATGGATGCAGCTGGAAACCATCATTCTCAGCAAACTATTGCAAGAACAGAAAACCAAACACTGCATGTTCTCACTCATAGATGGGAACTGAACAATGAGAACACTTGGACATAGGAAGGGGAATATCACACACTGGGGCCTGTTGTGGGGAGGGGGGATGGGGGAGGGATAGCGTTAGGAGATATACCTAATGTAAATGACGGGTTAATGGGTGCAGCACACCAACATGGCACATGTATACATATGTAACAAACCTGCACATTGTGCACATGTACCCTAGAACATAAAGTATAATAAAAAATTAATGACAAAAAGAGAACTTACTCATGTAACCAAATACCACCTGTACCCCAATAACTTATGGAAAAATAAAAATGAAAATAAAATGTAGGTAGAAATTGGCTATTGAGTTTTTACTATGTAAAATTTTGGTTTTTATAGGTTAAATAAAATTAAAATGCAATTTTACTTTAAAAAATTAGATCACTACCATCCATTAACTCCCAATTCTGCCCTCTGCCACACACACACACTCTTTTTGAGACAGGGTCTTGCTCTGTCACCCATGCTGCAGTGCAGGAGCATGATCATGGCTTACTGCAGCCCCAACCTCCTGGGCTTTAGTGATCCTCCTACCTCCGTCTGATGAGTAGGTAGGACTACAGGTGTATGCCACCATGCCCAGATAGTTTTAAAAATGTTTTTCTAGAGACAGGGTCTTGCTGTATTGCCCAGGCTGGTCTTGAACTGCTGGATTTAGTTAATTCTCCCACTTCGGCCTCCAAAAGTGCTCAGATTACAGGTATGAGCCATGATGCCTGGCCAACCAAATCACTTTTCTTGCTCAATCTAAAATTGTTGTTGTTTATAACATGTCCTGACACCATGGCCTATATCAGGACTTGTTCTCAGTTTCCATGTCTACAATCAGACAAAATTCTGGGATCAAATCCATGAATTGGACATGAGTTGAATAATGTTGAATGAGATATTGTAGGGAATATAGCAATTGAAGATCCTGTGGTGTGGGTACACATCACACACATAGACATACACATGTGTACACATACACACACAATAGCATACATATACTAATTCATCATTGGTTTAGACAGGTTCCTGATGTGTGGCTTCCCTTCTTCCCTTTTATGAATATAAATTTTTATTTAACTTACTCTGCCCCCATTCTATCAGTGTTTATTAAGATGTGTTGGGCAGTGGGCAGAGAGCTTTTATCCCATAAGGAAGCACATCTGGACCTCATTGAGAACACTCAGCCAAGACCGCGTATGCTGGGTTGGACACAGCATCTGGATGGGGCTTTGGGTTATCTCCCATGGGGTAGGGTGAGGATGTATTATTTGTATGGGAAGAAAGATGCAGCACAATTTCAGACTATGGCAGAAAATATTAGTTATTTCATGGTTGCACAGAAAGGTGACATATCCTACTTTTTATTTATTTAGATATGTTTACTGATTCTTGTTATGGAATGTGAATGAAGTTAATATGCACCTTTTCCAGCCTGAGATATAAAGCCTCCCCAAGCACTTTTTTCCCTTATAGATAATCAGAACACCCAACACCCAGCAACATCTAGAAGTTACATGTTGAGGACAGTAGAATATCTATCAGTCTTGAGTTCCTGGGTAAGTGTACAGGGCCACCTCACCTGACTGAATTGAAAATCCATCCAGCACTTTTACAGACGCAAGCAGTAAAGTCTTGCTGTGCTTGAGCCTTCATATATCTTAAACATATTTAAAATACCAGCTGGCATTATCCTCACTGTCTGGTTACTAACAATGCGACAGAAAATTCAAGTAACTAATTAAATGAGTAGAATATATTAAACATTTTTAAATTCCTAAGAGTTGTCTTACTATAATTAATAAATAAGCTCATATTAAGCACTAAGATCGAGGAAGCATTACCAAATATTACATACATTATTCTTTTACCTTGAAGATACACATTTACAGATATAAATTCATATAATCATTCACAACCAGAATTATCTAGTAGAATAAAGAAAAACAAGAAATTCACATAATTGTCAATAATGCAATGAATTGTTTGTCTACGTCAGTGGTTTTCAACCTTGTCTTTTCATTAGAACCATGTGGAGAACTTTTTCGACACACCGATTCCTAATAACAAGTTGTTATAATGCTTTAAAAGCTTCTAAAGAGAATCTGCTGTGCAGCCAGATTTGAGAACTATTGGACTCCACATCAAAAATTCAGCAAGTTACAAGTTGTATGTCGTATTTTCATTGCCAGCATAGATTAATATATGAATATTATGCAGTTTACTCATCACTCTCTTAGAGCTTCTTAAACAGACAAATGAGTCAGGGTCTGCAAGTTCCTACAAAAATCTATATGCCTGATTTCATCTGTGAAAATTCTGATTCAATGGGTTCAGAATAGGGAGATCTATAGCTAAGACTTTCTATCTTTTAATTTGCACCCATCCAGTGATGTGCTCTTTGATTCTACTGCATATTGATCAGTGTTTGGAATGATAAAGAAAAAAGTTTTTAAAAAAGAAAGATCTGCACGTTAAGCATTTGTCAACATGCCTTATACTCTTTTTCAATTTTTTTCTTAATATTTTCATACATCCTGCCTGTTATGTCTGAAATTTCTCAAATCCAGAAACATCAAAAGCAGCAACAGCAGCTAGTCTAAAATGAAAATGTTAATGAAGCAGCACATGAATTGAAAAATCATTCTAACTACCATTTCTTCAGTTAAACAACTACTCTGACTGACTGTATCAGAACCTTTCCTGCTTTAAAGAAAGAAGGAGTTAGATGGATGCCTGAAAGTAATTACAAGAATACGCTCTTTCCCAAAGAGAGAGAGCTTACCTCTGACAGATGAAAAGAAACCAGACTTCATGCAAGTCAGTATTTTTATCATTGTTATACTTATTGTTCTCAGTTTTTTGGGGGGAGAGGGAGGGAATGTATCTGTTCCATATGTAACTTGATTTTTCTAATTGCTAATTCAAAAAATTCAAAAATTTCTGAATTTCCTTAATATAATTCATCTTTCTAAACAATCTGAGGTATTACTCTATTTTATTGTTACTTATATAAAAGGAGAAAAACATGTTGTTTTCAAGACATACAAAATATTAAAGATGAATATTTAAAACTATTTTTAGAATCCCAACAACTATCTTACTCAATTTCTACCCACAGTAGAAAACCTTTTCATCCAATCATTGTGTAGGTGGAACTGCTATTTGATTTAAACTCATTGTGGATCACTCAGGCCAATACTTTTAAAAAGTTGTGTTTCTCTACTTGCCAAGTTTTCTAGACGTGATTAAACTTCACTAAATTAATAAGCATCTCTCATTTATGGACACCACCAATTATTATAAAACTATTCTAAATTATCTCTGCTTATTCTGAACCCAGAGCTAAAATGTTGTACCTGAAAATAAAATCCTTTGGAATTTATAACTGAAAATGATCAGATTTTTTAAATGGTGTTAAATTACATAATTGGGTTATAAAGCTTGAATATTATTCTAAGTGATATAATATTGACTCTAATATTCTGAGAATCGAATTTTATATTCCTTTTAATTAATATTATAGTTATACTTAAATCACAAAGCACAGCCAAGTCTTCTGTTGGAGCTAAATGACTCCAAAGTAGGAAATAGGTTATCTTGAAGCTGAGGACGAGGCAAGGTGTTATTGTACGGACCTATAATTACACGTGTGTATATCTCTGTAAATTCAGTCTCCAAGCTTCCAAGGAAGATCATAAAGAAAGCATATCATTTTAAAAATAATTTATTGTAATTTTATTTATTTTTTATCCTGTATTTTAGAATCAAGGGTACATGTGCAGGTTTGTTAAAAGTATAGTGCATGATACCGAGGTTTGGAGCATGAATGAATCTGTCACCTAAGTGGTGAGCATAGTACCCAACAGGAGGTTTTTCAACTTTTGCTCTTCTCCCTTCCTCCCACCTCTCCTATTCCTCAGAGTAAATTAAATGTAAGTATACAATTTCTTCTTTCTTTTCACAAAATTTTTTGTTAAGACTACATGAGGTCCTTGAAAATTGGTTTAATATTTACTTTTAAAAATTAGTTAACAGAAAGAAGATAAGGCCACAAGAAAATATTTCTTGGGTGAACGGCCATTCTTCCTCAGTTTGTGTCCTCAATTCTTTCTATCCATTTAGAGAGAGAATATTTGCAGATTTTCTTACAAGCATCACTAGGCAAAGATCTCATTCCCCTCTGGAGTAATACAACTCGTATGATCAAAATATACTTACTTCATAATGTAACTAAATTAATCCATCATTAACAACAAAGAGCAAGAGTCAGAAATCAAACTATATTTATTGTAATTCAGTAATCATTATGCAACGTAGTGCTCTAGACGTGGGGAAGTATTCAGAGAATGAATATATATCCCTCTCTTTAAAGCTAAACAAATTTCCAAATTGTTGTTATAACCATTTGTAACACAAACAATCGTCAATGTCTAGTTTAACTCTTTATCTCAATTAGCTCTCAATCTTGTTATGATTGCAAAATGCACAATCCTTCAATTAATACATTTGTCAAAGTATAATAGTAGGTATGTTATAAGGTTTATTAAGCTATGAGATTTGTGTTTTGTTTTGTTTTAGACGGGGTTATTTTCTATTTTTAATCTCCACAATGTAAAGCCATGTGCTTTGCATATATTAGAAACTTAATGATGTGGTTTGACTCTGTGTCCTGAAACAAATCTCATTTTGAATTGTAATCCCCATAATACCCACTTGTTGAGGGAGGGACCAGGTGGGAGGTGATTGGATCATGCGGGTGCTTACCCCCATGCTCTTCTCATGATAATCAGTGAGTTCTCATGATGGCTTTACAAGGCAGATTTCCCTGCTCTTGCTTGTTCTGTCTCAGTTGCCACCATCTAAGATGTGCCGCTTCCCCTTTGGCCATGATTGTAAGTTTCCTGAGGACTCCCCATCGACATGCAGAACTGTGAGTCAATTAAACCTCTTTTCTTTATAAATTATCAGTCTCTGGTAGTATCTTTATAGCAGTGTGAGACCAGACTAATACACTTAATATGCATTTTGTGAGTAATTTTTGAATAATATTGAGAATTATTTATGAGTAATATTGAGAATAAGTTCAAGGGAAAGAAATATTGCCATAAACCAGAGCATGAAAGAGAAGTTTAAAGAGTTAGAAATGTATTTATTTTCATGATGGCTTTAAGCTCATTTTAGTGAGTGTATTAGTTCATCCTCACATTGCTGTAAAGAACTACCTGATACTGCATGCTTTATAAAGAAAAGAGATTTAATTAACTCACAGTTCCACAGGCTGTATAGAAAACATGGTTGGGGAGGCCACAGAAAACTTGCAATCACGGTGGAAGGTGAAGGGAAAGCAGAAAAGTCTTAGGTGGCTAGATAATGAGAAACAGAGAGAGCAGGTGAAGTTGCTACACATTTTTTAAAACCTGAAATCATGAGAACTCACGATCATGAGAACAGCGAAAGGGAAATCTCCCCCCATGATCCAATCACCTCCCGCCAGGCCCCTACTCCAACATTAGGGATTACAATTTGAGATGAGATTTGGGTGGGGACACAAATCTCAATCATTTCAGTGAGTTTGAGATTTTCCAGGGTCAGAAGCGTTAATGATATTCTGACGGAAGTTATTAATATTTTGTCTAAAAACTACACATGTACATTCCCATAATACTTTTGCACATAATTTCAGGGCCTCTTCTGAGATCCTTAATTTCCTCCATGGATGCCTTCCTTGTGTCCATGGGTTCTAGACGAAAAGGTCCTTGATCTTTTTCTGATATTTTTTAACCTCACCAGGTAAGAAAACATGTTCTCGTCTTTATACATGCATACATTTCCCTGTTAAAACCAACTGCAATTGTTATATGGGTATCTATATTTGCTAGCATTCTTAAAACTGTATCCTCAAAGTAGGTGCCTTTTACTGTAAAAGTTACATCAATAAAATTTAATAAAACTCATTTTTTAAATTCTATAAACGTAGCACAGAAAGTACTGCTCCCATTTAAAAAATAAAAATAAAAAACATTTTCACTGATCTTGTATGTGACATCATGACAAACTTTTAATTTCTATTAATAAAAAATGGTACAGATTAACATGAAGTCATCCATATATCCCCGGCACTGAACTGAGAAGTGAAGACAATTTTGTAGTTTACAAATATTTTGTATTGCTAAGGGAGAAAAGTATATAGCCACAGCATGGCTTACATTATGTTATCTATAACCAGAGTTACATAAGAGAAAACTTGCTATCTCTGGTTGAAAATATTCTTTGCTATATTTTTGTGGAGAATTCCTCCAATTCCCCAATACCTTACTTTTTCATGTGTAGACAAATTTTATCAAAATCTGGTAAACATTCTATTGTGTATGTGTACCACATTTTCTTTATCCATTCTGCCAGTGATGGACACCTAGGTTGCTTCCATATCTTGGCTACCGTGAATAGTGCGGAAATGAACATGGGAGTGCAGTTACCTCTTTGACATACTGGTATCTTCTGTGGATATATACCTGGAAGTGGGGTTTTTAGATCTACATGAAAATTCTATTTTTATATTTGTGGAACCTCCAAGAATAGATGTTTAACATATTAATGAGAAAAATAGGGTGGTGAGATGACAGATATATTAATTAGTTTAATTGACTCTTTTACATTGTATACCTAGATCAAAATATCATATTTTACCCCATAAACCGTACACAATTATTGTTTGTCAATTAAAAATAAATTTGCTTTAAAAGTCTCGTAAAAATGATCATGACTTTTCACTGTCATGTGACCAACATGATCGCTATAGTTGGCCAAGCCCCATTAAAAAAATGATATCAGCTTTTGTCTTGAACTGTTTGGATAATGTTTCTTTAAAAACAAAAGAAGAAGCCAGGGAGGTTCAGTTACCCTAGGGAAACTGAGGTGAATACCTGCTCATCTTTACTTAAAATGAATACATGCCATCTATCAACCAACACCTTTTTCTCCAAATCTATTTTGACATATTGTAGTTCAAATATCAGGCATGTGGGAATATAGCTCTTGCGCTGCTCATGGTATGTGAGTGCTAGGACAGTGTCAGGAATAGGGTGAGTAATGACACTGCAAATTGAAGTCATCTGCTTATTTTCCACATGCCTGCACAGAGCAAGCATCTGCAAAGGAATTTTCCTCATGTTGCTTTGCCCATGACCTTGATCCAAAGAATCCCACCCTTCAAAGAGAAATGCAGTGTCATTTTATAGAATAACTATATTACTAGTTAATCTATGTTTTAGTCCTTTATAAATACTAGTATACTTTTGGAGTCCAATATCTATCCATTAGCTAACATGTGTTTTTAAATGCGTTTTCTACGTTGGTCAAGAGAAGATTTGAAAGAACAACACATTAGTTCTCTATTGTATAGACACACTTAGTACCATATAAATCAAAGGGAATTTTGTACTTATATCTTAGAACAAAAATGATAAGCGTATTGGTATTTCATAAATAGTTGAAAAATTAAAGACATTGCCACTCTGTAGTGTACTGCAAATATCACAGGCAGAAATAAACATACCCTGTATCACCCAATCTTTACCTTTACATAGTCTTTTTAATATAAAGGTTCTGTGTTAGTCCATTCTCACACTGTTAATAAAGACATACCCAAGACTGGGTGATTTATAAAGGAAAGAGGTTTAATTGACTCATGGTTCAGCATGACTAGGGATGCCTCAGGAAACTTACAATCGTGGTGGAAGAGAAAGCAAACACATTCTTCTTCACATGGCAGCAAGGAGAAGTGCAGAGCAAAAGGAGGTAAAGTCTCTTATAAAACCGTCAGATCTCATGAGAACTCACTATCATGAGAACAGAATGGAGGAACTACCCCCCAGATACAATTATCTCCACCTGGTCCTTCCCTTGCCATGGGGATTATAGAAACTACAATTCAAGATAAGATTTGGATGGGGACACAGCTAAACCACATAAGGCTCCAAATAATAACTAGTAGATAAATACCAAATTGTTGACCTGTGCACTTGTGTGACCCAACTGCTACCCGCATACTTATCCATACATTCTTTATCTAAAAACAAAGGATTACTCTATTTGTAAGTCACTGGAGCAGGGTAGGACCTCTGCATCCATATTTTCTTTGAATCTGTTCCAAAATTTATACATATTATTCATTTTTGGAATTAGAAACAATTTAAATGAGTAGTTTTGTGTTAATCACAGCATTTCCTACATTCTGAAATGAACAAAATCATTTTACCACTTTGAAAATTGGCATATTGTAGTATAAAAGGAAACACCAAACTAACTAAAAATAAATACACAAAAAATAAAACACAACTGTTTTCTACTCCCATCTGTAAAGATGTATGTGATGACCTTGAACAAGTCACTTGATCTCTTTAACTTTTGTTTTTTTCCCCAGCTCACAAATGAAGATCTGGTCATTCCTCAGGTCATTTGTAATGAAAAACTTCTGTTATCTATGATACATCACTATAGAGCTATAAATATTTATTTTCCAGTCATGGAGAATGAAAGCAGAGGTTATGCTGTCCAATTTTCATGACAATATTTGAAATGATTTTTTTTTACTTGCTTATAGAAGCATCGAAAGGGTACTAACAACATATTTGGTCCTTTCTGGATGAATACCATCACTAGTATTATACCATCATCTTTTGACATTTTGTCTTTGGAAGATTTCTTTCCGGAATGATTTGACAGGAAGTATATAGTTTCTTGGTATTTGAATATATATTTGATACACTGAATACACACACACACACACACACACACAACTATCTTTATTACATTGCAGTGTTTTACTTGACATATCAACTCTTATTTTTCAGATTATGTCCTCTTAACTTTTAGTAGCTGAGAACATGTGACCTCCACAAAATATAGGAAGTTGCCTTGTTGCTAATCCTTAGGCCAGTTTTTGAAATTAGATACAAATGATGCCCACTTCCTCAGTTTTAAAGGGGCACAATTTCCGGTAACCACCATAGATACTCTGTGGAATTGTCCATCTTTGCTGATTCCAAGTACACATAGATATTTCTCAAAGGATCAGGAGATTCTTATCTTAGTGGCATTTAAAGCACACATACCCTGTCAAGAAAAATGATTATACACACGAGGATCCTACTCTAGCATTTCTACCTTGTCAGCTTGGCCTATGAAATAGCCAAATAAACTCACCACTTACGGTTTCTTTATAGCTATTAATTTTCCTGGAAATGCATCATACTGGAAATACACTAAAAACATGTAGACTAGCCCAATTCAGCATTGTTATGCTTAGTGACATGATTCCTTTAAGTATCTCTGACAGGGCTTGGTACGCAGTCCTTCATGTGGGAGTGGTTCTGTATATGCCATTACTACATGACATGACATGCCAGAACACTATGTCATTTGTTCCCACTTACTCTGACTATATTGTATTATAACCCTTTTTCATATAAGTTCCCTCAGAGGAAATTCTTTGTTGCTCTCAGATATTTCAGCAACCTGGAGCATTTCTCTGCCTTTAGTCTGCCACTGATCAGTGGATGCCAGTTTTCGAAGAGATGTACACAAATAGACCTCATAATTAGATACATCATAAGACTGATTTATTTAAACTGTAAGACAAGCTTCTTTTCGAAAGTTTTCACTTACTTGGCAAATATTGGAAATTCTTCACCAGAAGGAAAAAAGTAATAAAAATTTATGAAGGAAAATCTATCACTTATTGAAATCATTCATTCTAGAATCAGCTCACTAATAAATGAAGGAGACAGGAAGTATCTCAACACTTTACATCCCAAGAATTGTCATTTGCAAGTGACACTGATGAGAAATTCTTCCTGCAATAAACTATTGATCTCACTGGTCATAATGATATAAAGAACATGATATGTTAGAACAAGAACATCTAAGCGTCTGCATCTAAATGTCTATTTTTTTTCTGCTAATACAGTCACATCAATTATGTTTGTTTCTAGGAGAGGGAAAAGGACATCATCCTAAGTCTTTTTCCTTAGTCTTTATATACACATAATGTTCAACTTGCTATAGTATAGGATATGTGAAATAAAAATCAGAAACATACTAAGAGGGTTGCAAACAGTAACACACTCTCTGAAGCCATAAACTTCAGATAACCAATTTCCAATCTAAATTGATCTTAATAGTAAAAAACAATGCATGTCAGTGATTTCCTAAGTTTTTCTTTCATGAAGAGGAAAACTTGCCAGAAAAAAAAAAATGGCTTTTTTCCTCAGATAATTAGCTTAATAACTTTAAATACCTATATATTTTTCTAGTCAATCGACCTGTATTTTTTAATACTAATGATATATTTCATCTTTAAAGTTTGTTATCTCCTGATTTTTTAATATTGAACATTCTTTGTTGGTTCTACTTTAAGTTCCAGATTTATCCCCTTGGTAGGAAATTACAAGCCTGCCTGAGAAAGAAAAAGTTGAATTAAAAGTCTCTCTCTATCCCTCTCTCTCTCTCTCTCTCACACACACACACACAAACACACACACACACACACACACACACACGAGGGAAAGGAGGGGGAGGGAGAGAAGTAAAATACATAAAGAGAAACAAAGAGAGGGAAAGAAAATAAGAAACTACCATGTGCTTCCCAAGTGACATACGTATGTGGTTATTTTTGAAAATCTGAAGACCTGCTCTCCTCTGGTAAATGGGTGAGAGAATGAACTCTAAAATGAACAAACTCCAAATGAAACTTTGCCCCAGCTACTTACTGGCTTTCTTATTGCAGGCTTATTAATTTTAGATGTGAGAGTACTTACCTCACAGGTAGTGTCATTGGTAGAATTATTTGAGTTTGTTAAAATGTTTAACATAACACGTGGCCCAGTAAAAGCCTTAATAAATGTTTGCTCTCATGAAGACATCGTGACTCTGCCTCAAAGAATTCGTAGTCCAAAGAAGCACAGACAAATGGATAGAAAACACTAATAAAATCTGTTCAAAGCTAAATTAGGCTTATGCCCAGGATGCTGTGCAAAGTAGCCCAGGGGGCTCAGCTGTGCAGAGAAGTGGCTTGCAGAAACAACCACCAAGTTGATTTTTATAGAACAGCAGTGTGAAACACCTTGTGGGGTGTGCCACAATTCACAAGCAAGTTAAAGCATACTGTGCTTCTAAAAGGTTTTCCCAAAGTAGAAGTGTTTTTATAATCCCTCAAAGTCTTTAAGCATAACTGGAAAACACAAAATTTCTTTAAAAGAGTCTGTAGAGTACAGTAATGCGGAGAGCGTGTCTGGTTTCAAACACACCTATACCCAAGCCTGTCTCTGCCGTGTAGTAACCACTGATAAGTAACTTGTCCCTTCACACCTCAGGATCTTCATCAGAAACAAGGACATTATATAAGCATTCTTTGAGATGGTAGGAATTAAATGAGTTAATGCTTGCAGGATCCATAGTCATGCCTATCATGTAGTACTGCTCAATACATATGAAACCTGTTATATGTCTTTGCAGTTTGGTATACAGTCTTAACATTTATATTCATTTTGTACTATTATATTCCCATGTACTTTTAATTCCCATTTCAATTACTTAGAATTGAGAAAAATTGAGTTTTAAGATGCTACACTGTTTAATCATACTTCCTAGGAAGAAACATTGTTGATTTATCCTTTTATTTAATACTTATTTAGTATATGCCTCCTTTAGGACAGATACTGAGCTAAATGCTGCGAATACGATGAGGATAAACAAGATGAACTTATAGCCCAGTAAGGAAAGTAAGCATTAATCAAATAATCATACTAATAAATGCATCATTTCAAACTGAGACAAATTATCTGAAAGCAATCATGCTAATGAATGTGTAAATGCTTTTTAGGAAAGTTGGAAGAACAAAATAAAGAAGACTGATTTAGATGAGAGAAAATGGTGATCAGAGCAGGTCTGAATAGGAGAAGTGTACGAAAAATGAGTGAACTGCCCCAAATCAGTGGGAGAAATTAGTGGTCTAGCAAAGGAAATAGAAAATGTAGAGGCCTTCGTCAGCTAAGTAAAAGCACGATATCTTCACAGAACAAAAGAAGGTCAGGTTAGTTGAAGCAGTTTATGGACTTGAGTTTATATCTGAAGAGCAACAGAATGAAACTACAGGATTCCAAGGAGCAGTGGTGACATAAGATTTTCATTGTGGGAAATAAAGGATGAAAAGAAGGACCAGAGAGAAGATAGGTGGAAACTCAAATGCAATGTCTTAGTCCAGGCCCTCAGAGGAGCAGAGGTTAGATATGCAGGAAAACGTGGGGAAAGCTGGGACAGGCCTGTGAGTCATTGGGTCACCACACAGGTCTGACCTTTGTAAGGGAGAGAGGAAAGGAAAACATCTGAGTGGAAAAGTCTTAACTGGCAATTCGACATGACTAATGGGAAGTTCTGGAGTATTCTTTCAGGTGAATCCGTTGTCTTTCAGAAACGGGCCTACACATGCATTCCCTGTAGTACTTAGTCACTGCCTGGTACCAGTCCCTGGGATGTTTAGCCTAAGTATGGATGCGGTAATCATTTTGGGTGCAGCAGCTAGGACTGTGGTAGGTTGTGCTCTGGTCAAATACGCTTAGTAATAGGAGAGCTGAAAGATTCAATTTCATGGAGGCCATGTACTGTATTGACTCTGAAGACAGAAAGTAGATCAAAATGATCAAGATATGAGAATAAAAGTCAACATCAATATATAATTTCTAAAGAAAGGTTGATAATTTATCAGAGCAGTCTTCCCTGGCCACTGTGACTGTAAAGTACTCTCTTCTCACATATAGTCCTATTCTCTTATTGAGTTTTACTTAAGGAACTGGCATTTACCAACTGCACATATTATATTTTTGTTTTAATTCTTTATGTCTGTCCGTCTATACTCTCCCACCCCTACTACAATATAAACCTAATGATTGCAAGGAACTTCCTTACATCGAACTGCTGTTTTTCCAGCAACTCAATAGTGTTACTGTTTAAGATATATGTGTTGGATAAATGAACAGCGGAGGAGAAGGTGTTCAGGATGAGAGAATATATTGCCAAAGAAGACTTCCAGGTTTAAGGTATGTGAAGCTTAATGGATGGTGATTAGTTACTGTTGAAATGCACAATGGAAATCTTGGGCAGGTGGGCCAGAAAACAACAAGTTTTATTTGTACTTGTTGAGTATGGAATTCCTTTAAGACATCCAAATGGAGTTTGTAAATTCCCTAATAAACAAAATGTTATAGTACAAAAATTTTTTGTGGGTAATGTCAGAGTGCAAGTGTAAGTACAGGTTAGATCCGGTTGTGAAGACCATTCTATAATAGACTAAAGAGTTGAAACCTGAGAATTGTACTTCAAAATCAACGTATACTCATCAAGACTCTGTTAAGAGGTGATTGAAGAGGTTAATGTATCAGAAAGATAATATTTGAAGAGAGATAGGTCAGTCATGAAAACAGAGAAAATATGGATGTATGGAAGTAAAAGGCTCCAATATCCATTTGAACACACTGGGAAGGAGCTGGGTCTTTAAAATTGTGTTTCCTTGGTAGGCCCTTCCTTCTGTGAAATAGTTAAATAAATTTATGCCAACAAATAATATTAAATATTGGATTCATCAAACTCCCTTAATTCTGATTTCATTATTATTAAGTTGTCTTCTGACATTTTTCACTTTGGTTTGCCTGTCAGAAAAATAGGGTCATTTAATAGCAATATCTCATTATAAGTCAATAATCTGGGATTGCGGTTTCACATAAAAATCTCTGGGACTCTTACCGACACATTCCTGATAGAGGTATTAACCCAGTTCACATTACATTAACAAGGCCCGGTTCCTGAGCATCCCAGGCTGAAGGGCAGATTCAGGACTGTACAAATTTATCAAAGTAATACAATGCCACCCTGAGCATTCTTTGGAGTCAGTCTACTAGCCATAGTCTATGGTGACAAAATCTGGACATTGTTGGCATCTTTGGGAGGTCGAAAAAGAACTTCAAATGTGATGCCAGATTAAATAGCAGTTGACTTGGTCTCCAAAATAGACTAGATTTTACCCTGAGAAGTGAAATAATTTTGTCCCTTTAGGAACAAAAAGGAGTGTAAGGTAATTGAGGTTTAATTGTGGGCTATTAAATGAGTATGAACATGAATTCAATCATGGGTCATCCACTTTATAGGTATGTGACATCAGACAACTCACTTTATGTGTCTCCAAATGTTCGTGTTGTTAAGATGGAGGTAACAATACTTACTACACAAGATTGCTATGAAAAACATATGACCTAATATATATGTAAAGTGCATTAGCAGATAGTAAATGTACCACAAAGGGTATTAGGACATTATGAATGTACAGAAATCCTGGAATGGAAAAAAAATTACAAAAATGTACTCTTACTTATTTCCCGTTTGATTTTGGTAGGGAAATACAGACTTCCTGTCCACTAGTTAACTTCCCTTTGACAAGTTATGTTATTATTTAATTAATTAAAAGGCTATATATATATATGTAAAACCAAAAAATGTCTGTAACTGCTGTCATGTACCTTTATACAGGCAGACCTCACTTTCCAAGGTGCTGTGTTAAGTGAGATTCATGCATATCAGAGCCATGCAAAGCAAAGTCATTGCTACTCTACATAGAAGTTTCAGTTACTACGGTTAAGTGATCATGAGGACTGCCTACAGTATAGTGGCCCATGAATCATTAACAACTGTGAACATAATTACTCTTTTGCTCTTTCATGTATTTTAAGAACAGAAAACCAAACACTGCATGTTGTCACTCATAAGTAGGAGGTGAACAATGTGAACACATGGACACAGGGACGGGAACATCACACACTGGGGCCTGTTGGAGGGTGGGAACTAGGGGAGGGATATTATTAGAAGAAATATCTAATGTAAATGATGAGTTGATGGGTGCAGCAAAACACCATGGCACATGTTTAGCTATGTAACAAACCTGCACATTTTGTACCTGTATCCCAGAACTTAAAGTTTAATAATAATAATAAAATCATCATACATATGAGTAAGGTCTGAAATAAAATAATGGAAAATAGTTGGTATTTCCCAAAAAAAAAATCAGTTAGAAAAAATGAATAAAACCTACTATTTCTTAGCACAATAATGTGCTACAGTCAATAATGATTTAACTGTACATTTTAAAGTAACTAAAAGAGTATAATTGGGCTGTCTGTAACATAAAGGATGCTTGAGGGGATACCCCATTTTCAATGATGTGTGATTATTATACATTTCATGTCTATATCAAAATATCTCATGTACCCCATAAATATATACAAGTACTATGTACCCACAAAAATCAAAATAAAAAAATACTGCAAAACGCATGGAATATTATCAAGCATTCTAATATACCAGTAACTGGAATCTTAGAAGAAGAGGAGAGAAAAAGGATTCCAATTTTTTTAATTAAGAAAAAGAGTTTTATGCAGTCATAAAAAAGAATGAGCTCATGTTGTATTATGCAGCCATAAAAAAGAACGAGTTCCTGTCCTTTATAGGGACATGGATGAAGCTGGAAGCCATCATTCTCAGCAAAGTAACACAGCAACAGAAAACCAAACATTGTATGTTCTCACTCATAAGTGGGAGTTGAACGATGAGAACACATGGACACAGGGAGGGGGGCATCACACAGTGGGGCCTGTCAGGGTGTGGAGGGCAAGGTGAAGGAAAGCATTAGGACAAATACCTAATGCATGTAGAGCTTAAAACCTAGATGACAGGTTGATGCGTGCAGCCAACCATCATGGCACATGTATACCTATGTAACAAACCTGCACATTCTGTGCATGTATCCCAGAACTTAAAGTAAAAGTTGAAGCAATCTAAAAAAGGAAATAACAAGTAATATCAATTGCATAGCTGTTAATCTTCAGTAATTATGTCATTTGTAATTAAATGCCTTTTTCATTAGTCATATTATTATATTCTGTAGCTGGTTTCTACTACATAATTGTCTATCTTCAAAAAAAAGAATATAATACTAGTAAATATAATATTATTCAGTTTTCTATTTATATATGGTGGTTGCTGTTTGGCAGATAAAATGCATGGAGACGATGTTCTCCAAAGAGAATTCATCATTTTTTTTCCCCCAGACTTGCTCTTCTTTCTTTACTCACTGTTAAATAACTTAATATCCTCCTCATTAAAAGATGTAAATCCTTGCAATTATCTTTACCTTTTTTCTTTGTTAGCCTCATATCCAGTGGGTGGTTAAGCACCAGCATTTCTGGCGTTGTGCTATCTGTCACAGCTGTTCTTTTTCCTTTAATTTTATTGTTCCACAAGAGATTAGACTATCATTAAGTTTTCCTTGGATGACTGCATAGTTTTCTACCTAGTCTGCTCTTTTTTTTCCTCAAATAACATAAGCACTATGCTTACCAATTAATTTTCTTAATACACAACTGTAATCATGCCATTTCTCTGCTTACAAGACTAAAACCAGCCAATATTTGCATTCAAGTTCATCCCCAGCCCAGGCCTCAAATTACCTTTTCTATCCCCACCATTTACATCATTTCTTTAGCTCTATATTCATTGTAAATTTAAACAACATGGATAAACTCTATATTGACCTTAAATTTAAGCAACATATTTTAACTCTATAATCACCCTAAATTTAAGCAACATGGAACTATTGACTTTTGTACTTTTGTTTCACCTAAGAGAAATAACTACCTTCATTTTCCCCACTTTCATTCCTCACACTCATGTCCCATATTCTACACAATCTCTAAATGTTAACATTTTCTCTACTTTTCAAGACCAAATGACAATGTCACTTATTCCACAAACTGTCCAACTCACAAAGCTGGATGTTCTCTCTCCTCCCTCTGCATCCCTCCTCTCTCGATTTTTAAACTTCTTATGACAGGCACATTTTCCATTTCCTATAGTTATTTGTGAATGCATTAGGTCTCCTACTATCCTAGAATATTCACAAGTAGAGAATCTGTATCTGTTTTGCTTGTGTTCTCCTTTTGTATTGTACACTCAGTTACTTGTATAGAATAATTACACACCAAACACTTTTATTATAGCAAGATAAATTAACAATAGAAGTGTTCATCCTTTAATAATTTTAAGGATCTGTGTAAGTGCAGCTACATCACCTTAATACTGTTTGTTATGAATGCTCACTGGTATAATTAGGCCCTCTAAGAAAAATAAAGGAAATCATAGGAACATTTTCATAAAAAAGGAACAATTACAAGGGATATGATCCTCAAAGAGCTGTCTAATTGTGCCTGTTTCTGTTTCTTTTACTCATCATGCTGAGACGGAGTTTTAAAAATTTCAACTCAATCTTATTCTTTAGAGGAAAGACACTAGAACAAAATCCACTTAAATTCTCAGTTGCTATCGAGTTTAAAATCATTTCATTTAAATATACTTAGAATTTCACATAGCAAACACATTAAGAGGATTATGTTTTCCCTCAAAGTAAGCTCATCTTCTTCAGGACAGAACCAATAATCAACTACCATGGAATTTGAGCTTACTAAATTTAGACCCTAGTAAGGAAGTCCATTTAATTTTTTTGAAGACTTACTTTCTGTGAGGAAATTACACATTCCATTTTATGCCATTTGGGAATTACAGCATCAAGAATATCATTGCAGACTAATAGAGAAAACTTACATTTCTTTTTTTTTTTTTCCAAACTGTGAAGCACATAGGCCAAGTTGTATTACACTCCTTTGATGTAAAATTGTAATACCTGCATTTGGGATTCTGATGATGTATCAGGAAACTGTTTTACTCTCAGTAACCCAACATTGGTCAAGAATAATGGGGAGAGTTATTCAGACAAAATTCCTTATTGATATCTGACCCAGGGAGACATAGATGTAAGAGGATATAGGACAGAGTTTGCAGTTGATTTCATGGAACCAGCAGAGAATTCCACATGGTTTTAGGAAGAATAATTCTCTTGATCAGTTTAAATCAAGTGCAGTACATCCATATCCAAAGAATATTTTTGCCATACAAATTTGAAAATTGTAATCAAATCAACAGAATATATCAAACTAACCAGAAAAGACTTTTGAACCTTTGAATAATAATCTCCAGGATAAATTAATATTTTTGTAGAAAATGTGATCTTTTATTTTAAACTAAAGTAATATTTCCTAAAGGAATGTAAGATCATTTTATTTATTTGATTTCATTTTGTGCATTTATTGTTGCTTATTTTGTGCAAAAAAAAATGTAACACTGTGGACTTTGAATTTAGAATAGCTGAGTGTACTTGTTTCTCCACTAATTGTGAGGACTTTGGGCAAGCTTCTATGGCTCTAGGCACCTCTGTTTTCACTCTGAAGCCTTCTACAAATATTGCTTGATTCTTATTAGACAATTCTTATTAACCTACTTTTATGTGTTTGTCAAACTACTAGAAAACAAGATGAATCTCAACTCTTGAGATTTTAAACACAGTACTGAGATGCATCAGTTTAACTTTGCCTAGTATGAGAATGTTATAAACTAAATTGTCTTCCCACAAAATTCATGGTAAAGTTCTAAGCCTCGATTTTGCTACAGGCATACCTTGTTTTTATTCAGCATCACTTAATTGCATTTTGCAGATTTTTTTTTTTAAACAAATTGAAGGTTTGTGGTAACCCTGAGTACGAGTCTGCCCAACAGCATGTGGTCTCTGTGATACATTTTGGCAATTCTTGGAATGTTTCAAGCTATTGATTTACTATTTTATCTGTTATAGTGATCTTGATGCTACTATTGTAATTATTTTAAGGTGCCATAAACCATGTCCATATAAGATGACAAGTTTAATCAATTAATGTGTGTATTCTGAATGCTTCACCATGTTCCATTTCTCCGTATTTGAGCTGAGACACAATGCTGAAATTAGGACAATTAATAACTCTGTGATTACTTCTAACATGTTGAGATCAAATGAAAAGTCACACATCTCTCATTTTAAATCAAAAGCTAGACATGATTCAGCTTAGTAAAGAAGGCATGTCAAAAGTTGAGATAGGATGAGAGTGGGACTCTTGCACCAGTTAGTCAAGTTGTGAATGCAAAGGAAAAGTTCTAGAAAGAAATTAAATTTGCACAAAACTTCATTAAGTTTTGGAAAGAAAAACATGCAAATGATAAGTGAACAGCCTTATTGATGATATTAAGAAAGTTTTTTTTTTTTTTTTTTTTTTTATTTTTATTTTTATTTTTTTTTTTTTTTTTTTTTTTTTTAATTTATTTATTATTATTAAACTTCAAGTTGTAGGGTACATGTGCACAACGTGCAGGTTTGCTACATATGTATACTTGTGCCATGTTGGTGTGCTGCACCCATCAACTCGTCATTTACATCAGGTATAACTCCCAATGCAATCCCTCCCCCCTCCCCCCTCCCCATGATAGGCCCCGGTGTGTGATGTTCCCCTTCCCGAGTCCAAGTGATCTCATTGTTCAGTTCCCACCTACGAGTGAGAACATGCGGTGTTTGGTTTTCTGTTCTTGTGATAGTTTGCTAAGAATGATGAGTATGGCGATTCCTCAAGGATCTAGAACTAGATGTACCATATGACCCAGCCATCCCATTACTGGGTATATACCCAAAGGATTATAAATTATGCTGCTATAAGGACACATGCACACGTATGTTTATTGCAGCACTATTCACAATAGCAAAGACTAAGAAAGTTTTAATATTGTCCATAGATGGTCAAACCAGCCACAACATTCTCTTAAGCCAAAGCCTAATCCAGAACAAAATTCTAACTCTCTTCAACTCTATGAAGGCCGGGAGCAGTGAGGAAGCTGCAGAGAAATATCTTTGAAGCTAACAGAGGTTTAAGTAAAGAAGCTGTCTCCATAACATTAAAAGTGCAAGGTGATGTACCAGGTGCTGATACGGAAGCTGCAGCAAGTTTTCCAGAAGATCTAGTTAACATATTTCATGAAAGTCACTACACCAAAAAAACAGATTCTTAATGTGGGCAATACAGCCTTATAATGGAAGAATATTCCATCTAGGACTTTTATAGCTAGAAAGATAAGTCAATGTCTGACTTCAGAGCTTCAAAGCACAGGCTGATTCTCTTGTTAGGGGCTAATGCAGCTAGTTACATTAAGTTGAAACCAATGCTCATTTACTATTGTGAAAATCTTATTACCCTACACAATGATGCTAAATCTATTCTGTCTGTGTTCTATAAATGGAACAACAAAGTCCAGGTAACAATGCATCTGTTTAAAACATGGTTTACTGAATATTTTAAGCCCATGATTGAGACCTACTTAGACAAAAAAAGATTTCTTTCATAATACTACTGTGCGTTGACAATGTACCTGGGCACACAAGTGTTATGATGGAGATTAATGTTTTCATTACTCATAACACAACATGCATTCTTCAGCTTGTGGATAAATTAGTAATTCTGACTTTCGAGTCTTATTATTTATAAAATACATTTTGTGGGGTACAGCTGCCATAGATATTTATTCTTCTGATAGATCTGATCAAAGTAAACTGAAAACCTTCTGGAAATAATTTACCATTCTAGATGCCATTAAAAACATTTGTGATTTAAGAAAGGAGATCAAAATGTTAACATTAACAAGAATTTGAAATATATTTATTTCAACCCTCACGGATGACTTTTAGGGGTTCAAGAATTCAGTGAAGGAAGTAAGTGCAGATATGGTAGAAATAATGAGAACTGGTATTGGAAGTGGAGCCTGGTGATGTGACTAAATTGGTGCAATCTCACAAAAAAACCCAGAACAGGCGAGGAGTTGCTTTTTTTAGACAGGCAAAGAACATGGTTTCTCAAGATGAAACCTACTCCTAGTGACGATGCTGTGAACATTGTTGAAATTACAATGAAGGACTTAGAACATTACCTAAACATCCTTGAAAAAGCAGGAGCAGGCTTTACGAGGACTGACTAATTTTGAAAAAAAGATTTACTGTGGGCAAAATGCTGTCAAATAGCATCACATGATGTAGAGAAATTTTTTATGAAAGGAAAAGTCAAATGATGAGGCAAACTGTGTATGTGTCTTATTTTTAAGAAATCCCAACCTTTACCAACCACCACCCTCATCCATTAACAGCCATCAGCATTGAGGCAAGACCCTGCACCAGCAAAAAGATTACAACTCACAGAAGGCTCAAATGATTTTTAGCATTTTTAAGCAATATCTTAATTTTCCACTAAAGTATGCATATTTTTTGGATCTCATGCTAGTGAACAATTAATAGACCATAGTGCAAATATAGCTTTTGTAGGCACTGATTGAGAAACCAAAAAATTTGTGTGATTTTCTTTTTTGCAATATTTACTTAATTGTGGTGGTCTGGAACTGAACCCACAATATCTTTCAGGTATACCTGTATTTGGAGATAGGGTTTTCTGGGGGTAATTTAAGTTAAACTTACTAGTAGTATAATTATTAGCAGGCAATATACACAGCGGATACTCTCATCATGTATCTGACTTTCACTCTCTCCTTACTCTCCAACCCATCCTTCTCTTAGCTTTATCACCATTATAGAGAACACTGAATATTTTACCCTGGATGTGATGTGCTAAATCATTTGGTGCTTAAATATTTGGACTATGGCCATATTGGAGTGAGATGCAGGTAAGGAAGTGCCATGATCTTCCTCTTTAAAATTAATTCAGGACAATTGTTCAGGTAGTGTCAAGATACTGTGGAAATCAAGGGTGGGGTAAGGGTGAATTTACTGATTGATAAACACTGACCTAGGCAATGGGACCATAAAAAGAGATGACTAATTAGGTCTATAGTCCTCTGGAGTTTCTATTATAGAAAGGTAATAAGACATTAAGTAATTAAACAATAAAGATAAATTTAGATGTTTATATTATATGTTAACATGCTAACAAAGCAAAATGGCAGAGTGATGTGATAAACAGTAACAGGAAAGGGGCAACATCAATTTGTGTGGTCAAGGAAAGACCTCTATAAGAGGTCAAGGGAAGTCCTCTGTAATAAATAATAATGAAAGGGGGCCTAAATGACCAGAAAATAGTTTCCATGAAGAGATCAGAGGAAGGATATTGAAGCCACGTGAAATTGCGCATACAAAGGCAGAAATAAGCTTGACATTTACAAAGAACAGGACATTTTAAAAACCTGTAGATTGAATATACAGGCATGGGAGGGGGTGGTGAGAGAGAAAGTTAAAGAGAACTGACATATGGGTTTGTTGGCGAGCGCAAAGAATTTAAATTTTGTTTTGTGTAGAATGGAAGCCATTGGACTGGCTATGTAGAAGAGTAACGTATGACTGGCATTTGAAAACTAGCCCTCTAGTTGACCAGTTGAATTAAAATGTCCTAGAGGTGGGAGATGGGAAATCAGAATGCTTTTTATGATTGACTCAAGTCGGTCTTATGATCAGACACTTTGAAAATTTTTGTCTTAAATGAAGAGTGCCAACATTAACCACCAGAAAACTGGTGCCTAAGTGGGTGCAAATATATCTTAACCCTAAAACTCAGATAAATTTGTTCACTCTGATTCTGTCCCAGGAACATTTATACAAATCAGAATTTTCTATTTTAATTAACTTGCTCCATGATTTCCTGGAGCTTCTATTCTAGACAAGCAAGTCAGATATTAAATAAACAAAAGAGACATCAGTTCCTGTCATAAAGTTAAGGTGACATTCAACATCAAATAAAGAAACATCATGACAACTCAAGAAAGAAACTGCAGAAGAAAGAAAAACTTTTTCCCTCCTTTGCAAACAAAGGGTTTGGCATGTTTCTTTTGCAATGAGCCCAGAAAATTATGTATCTTACCCTGTTTATAGATTTACCTCATCTGTAAGATCAGGATGGAATTTATAGTTTAAAGGTTACATAAAAATAATACTCATATAGTACTTAAAAATAATACTCATATTATATAAAAATAATACTCATATAGCAGAATGCCTCACAAGTGTAGGTGTTCAATAAAAGATAGTTTCTCCCCCTCTCCCCTTCTTCTACTTTTCACCATTAACTAAGAACATGTTCACTAAGACACTTAAACTCCAGGATATCATTGGCTTCTTCACCTATAACATAAGTAGGTTTGGAGAGACACTATCTGAGGTCTGTCATATGCAGGTAGCAACGTGCTTTTTTCTCAGCAACATAAAGTGGACCTGATACCAACACATCACAATCATGTGTCATAGCATGATTCAGGAGCACCTGTCAGCTCAGAGAATAGCTTATCTGAATTATTCAGTCACTTTCACTGTACCGTGTAAAGAGAAGCATCTGTTAAAAGGATTTCTAAGCTGTTGTATTTGTTTCTGAGGCCTTGATGTTTTAATTATTAATAAAATATTAATATATGTATGTTAGTATTTTAAAATATTCTTATTTCATTACAAGATAGTTGTGCCTACATTTTATTTTTACATCTGGTGATTAAAAGCTTTGCTATTATACTTTATACTTTGCATAAAAAATATAGCATACACACATTATACTGTGCATAAAAACCAATCTAAAACTAAATAATTTTTAGGCCTGCTTTTAAAAATACTGTGTCAGACTTTATAAAGTATGCAATAGATTATCTCAGTTTTTTGCAAGATTAAATTTAAAATTATAAGTAACCTTTAAGATAGACTAATATGTGCTTAAAGAGAAGAAAAATGATTTTCCTCATGCTTCCTTTTCACTCTTCCATTCTCTCCAAAATGAGAAACTTCTCATCTAAATCTAATAGCAAATATCACAAAAATAGATAGGAAACAATCTGAAACAAAATGAGAAAACATCAGTATCCTGGGACAAGAAGTTGAAAAGATAGGAAAACATTTCATTAAACGGCAGGAGATCAAGTAGAAAATTAGAGCACAGGTTTTCAGAACGACAAATTCGCTTTATGTATGAGGGCTTAAGAATTTGGACCTTTGTCTAAGCATGGTACAAGAAGCAGTTTATGAATTACTTCTTAGTTACTTTTAGTGTACAGACATATTTACACATTGAGTAATGTACATGTTTATTAGAGTACACACATATTAGTTTAGTTGAGTATAGATAAACTAAAATCATATAAATGTGTTAAGGAGGGTAATTCATGTAAACAGTATTCATTATAAGTATATAACAGTTTAATTTTTCACATTAGTTACCTGAAGTAACACATTAAAGAAGAGGGTTGTACTTGGTAAAGAACAAGGTTTTACTCAAAAACGTCAATAGTAAAGGCATGACACTAAAGGCTGGGTTTTTTCTAAGATGATATTAAAGGAGGTCCTGGTAATTAATTCTTATCTGTACCTCAGGATAAATGCTTATCATAATGGATAAATGCTTATCAATAATTTTTCTATGTGTATATAATATTTAGCAGGATATAAACTTATTTTAAGAGGGGAATTTTAAAGTTACAATTATGTCCACATAAACTGATGAGACCAAGTATGAGACAGTCATCTAGGCAAAAAATGAGTCTTCAATGGAAGCATAATGTACATATATCAAATTCACAACAAGACAATGATATAGCTACAAAATGACAAGGAAATTCATCATTAAGGGTTTCACCGATCTTTTTGTGAGAGGCTTATTTATATGTTTCAAGAAAGAAAGTGTCCTTTACTAGTTAACCTATCTGGTAGCTTTTTGTGAACTGATGAATAAATATATTCATGCCTGTAATTGAAAATGACCCTTATAGAGGAAAGCTGGTATAGTGCATGAATATATTCACAAAGAGTTGGAGTGGATTTAAATGTGTTGCATTTAAAAGGATTGGCTCCTTTTTATTTGATCCTTTGTATAATTACAATATGATGAAGATGGTGCTAATTATTATAATAGTGTCCTCATTCAATGCCATTTATCTGAAGAGATCAAAGACATTGAGAAATCTCAGCCAAATAATCCATTGTGGTAAGCATCACAGGAAATACATTTGTCTAAGGAATAGCAAAGCAAAATAAAATGTGCTCATGTGAAAAGCAAAACAAGTTTATTTGGCCTAAAGTTTGCTTTTAAGTTTTCTTCCACAGAGCTGAGAAGATGCCTAACAAGTCTGATTAGGTCAATAGTGCATTTAACTGTGGGGCTCAAAGGCTAAGTGTTAAATGCTCTCAGACGCTTTCCTCTTTTTAGAACCTCATATGAAAATAAGGTAGGTTAGGTCAGGCACAGTGGCTCACGCCTGTAATCCCAGCGCTTTGAGAGGCCGAGGAGGGTAGATCATCTGAGGTCAGGAGTTTGAGAACAGCCTGGCCAACATGGTGAAACTCCATCTCTACTAATTTTTTTTTTTTTTTTTAATTAGCTGGGCATGGTGGCGTGCACCTGTAGTCCCAGCTACTCGGGAGGCTGAGGCGGAGAATCGCTGGAACCCGGGAGGCGGAGGTTGTAGTGAGCAGAGACCGTGTCACTGCACTCCATATTCATACTAAATCGCTAAGAAAGTTTGAGGAGATTATAAACAAGGAAACTATTTAGGGTAAATAATATCAGAATTTAGGAGTCTGTTAAGAATGCTATGTAATTTCAGTCTGAATATAGTTGGTCAGAAGAGAAAGAGAATATAAAGTATGTGACACTGATTTGCTCTGTGTGAAAGCTATTGGCCATTCTTCATTTCTTTCACATTTAAAAGCAAAAATCCGACACATTTTTACCCATCTCGAAGTACAATTTGTTTTCAACCAGAAAAATATTCCAGTGCCATTTTAATAGATATTTTCATTAATAAAAAATGAAATAATTTCCTAGATAAATTATATTTAATAATTGCATAAATTATGGCATTCATTGTGTCATCCACAGTATCTCACTTATATAAGTCACATAACAAACGTTTATGGAATTAAAGTTATGCAGCATTGTCATATTTAATATAACAGAGGTATTTGATATAAACCTATGCAATTCATGGCCTATTTGGTCCTAAAGCAGGAATGATATTAAAGTACTCATTTTTACTAGAAAGGCAATATTTTGCTTTTTTATCCAGTTCCAAAATTCTACTGCATATTCTCTCTCTAAAAGAGCCTAGATTTCTTCAGAATTACATATATATATATTCAACTATGAGTATAAGGAATACTAATGTCATTTTTTAAAGTTTAAAATCACATTCCATTTTTATGTGAATACTAAAAGATGATTAGGAGCTCTCCTCTAGGGTTCTCTCAAAGAAACCGGGTGCCTGGATTCTCAGAAATTGATCCTTAAGGGGAGAGCTGTCTCTGGAATGAGAACAAGGTTAGAGAATTGTATGAATTTTATGCCTTCCTCTTCTGATTAGGTGCCAAGACAGCCACATAAAACACTGCTAAATAGGCAGCATTAGGAAATGCTACAATGAAAAGAATGAGCTCAAAAGACAAAGAGTAAGGAGATTTCCATTAAAACGTCAAGTAATGCAAATATTAGCAATGTCTATAGAATTAAGTTTTACATATTGTTCATATCATTTAAAAGTATCCAAAGCACATGGTAATCATTCACTTTATTCTCTATATGAGGACTATTCCAAATGCTCACAATATTATCTATATGTAGTAAAGATAATCATTTTTACATTCAGAATTTTAAAAAATATAATCAGTATATACCTCACGCAATAAGATGTGCTGTGGTTAGTGGCTGCGAGTTGAGGTACAGGATGGAGGAACATACAAATATTTAAGAAGAAGTTCCTATCATAAAGAACTATTCAAAAGCTAACATAAATAATAAGCAATAACTACTGGATATTAATAATTTAAAAATTATGGAAAAGCTAATATAATTAATAAGCCATATATTCATTTTTTGTCTTTGATTATCTATAACATAATTCCTATATTTATGATAAAATATAAAATTTTTGAGTTACAATTGAAGTAGTGAAAATTCCATTACAAGCATGAAAGAGAATATTTTTGAATGAAACATTTTTTTAACTCTTCCATGATCTTTCATTTTCAAGAGCAATGAAGCCTCTTTTTGGGGGAGAGATTGCTTTCTTTAATATGGTAGATCTCACCTTGAAACCTTTACTTACAAGTACTTTGAAATTGAAATTGGTGATCTGATTACCAAGAAATAATTAACCCAAGAGAGTACACAGGAAATTAGGGTAAACTGGGGGCATTAAAACAGTTCAAAGACCTAGCGAGGAGACAAAGTATCCAGGAATGTAATAATTAGAGTTACACAAATTTAAATTTAAAATTAAAAGGCTTAGTGATGAATGTGTTGTTGATAAAGACAACAAATTCAAAAATTATGAAGAATGCCGTGTTTACCTAAGCTCTGAAAGAAATAAAGGAAACTTCTCACAGTTAAAATATAAAATTTAAACATAACAGTGAATACATCAGTTTTACAGTTTTGTTTTTACACAACCCCCTAAACTCACCTTTGCAAAGAATGTTTTGGGATACACTAAAAAGGCACATGAACCCATTAGTAAATTAACTTCAAAGGTTAATACATTTGGACAACCTATTCTAATGAAAATTTTGAAAAGAAAGTATATTTATGAATAATATTCATATATATATACACATATTTGAAAAGAAAAGGAGTCACAGTATTTCCTTCGAACAACAAAAAGGGTTATATTATTGAAGGAAGCATCATAAAGTTTGTTCAAGGAGAAAAACATTATGAACACTTTTTATTATTTGAAGTTTGAACTTTAAGAAAATGACATAAAATTCTGATTCATATGAAAGGGCTAATTGCTATCCAGTGGAAGTGTGCATTAATTCCCTCACATCTATTCATATTTATTTCACAAATATGAAAAGCAGCACTGAGTACCACTTGTGCCATATTCAGTGTCAGCTATTGGGGACCCTAAAATCATTTATAAAATATATTAATTTAAATATTATTAAAAATGAATCTTTCATTCAATCTAGAATGGCAATTCTTTTTAAAAATACAATAAAACTTGGTGAGGGTTGTGATAGAGAAAGTAAAAAGTAGGTACTATGGGAGCACAAGAAGGTGCATTACCAGAAATGGGGATGTTTAAGCTTAGGATAGGAAATAGCAAAAATGTGGTTAGACAAACAAAACATTTCACTGCTAACAGTTTGTGCATTCTGCAGAAAGACAGAGACAAACATATCAGAGGGAGAATGGTCTTGTCTGAAGTCTACAGGTAGTTGCCTCACTTATCTGTGTCTCCATGATATCCACACTTAACTCAATGATAGTGCCCATGGCAGTAACTTGCATTTCATAAGGGTACACGTTTTTTCACCTTAGATCCATATATGATTTTCTTTTTCAACTAGCTATTCTCAAGTGCTTACCAAAATTAAAACTCAATAAATAATTTTACCCTCACCTAAGGCAGCACAGCTACTCATTCCTCCCTGTTTATGAAACATGTGAATGATAGATAGATAGATAGATAGATAGATAGATAGATAGATAGACAGATAAACAGATAGGCTCAATTCTGTCCCTTCAAAATTGATATGTTAAAGTCTTTCCCCCAATAGCTCAGAATGTGACTGTTTTTGACGATAGGGTCTTAAAATCAGTGATAAAATGAGAATGAGATCATTAGAATTGGTTTTAATTGAATATCATTGGTGCTCTATAGAAAGAGTAGATTAGGAGATAGACATCAAGGCAAGATCATATGAAGACACGGGGATAAGATGGCAATCTATAAGCCAAAGAGGGATACCTCAGGAGAAAATTAATACAAATATCCTATTGTTTAAACCACCTTGTGTGTGTGTGTGCGTGTGTGTGTATGTTTATATATCCCAAAATAGATCATCTTTTTGGATGGCCTAACTAGCATTAAACCGCTAATTTTGTCCAATAGATGGTTGACTTTGAATTGGGAGATGTGACAATGATACAGTTCACCAAGTTTGACAAATTCGTGCAGAAAGACATCTGTTGTTACATTCTTAACAAGATGCCTATGGATGTTTTCAAGAAACCATGTCATTTCAACTTATTAATCACTATATACGGTGTTTGATATGGATGGTTAGTGATCAGAATTATGCTTTGGGAATGGAAAGTGATCTCAAGATCATTTTAACTGAGAAATAAGAATTTGAGTTAAGACATAACACACTGAAAAGAAAAGGAAGGGTGAAGTAAGAAACAATTTAGTTCTATTTTGATGTTAACCTTGACATGTAGGACAAGAGAAAAGAATAAAATAAAGATGACAATCAGGTTCAGGTTTAAAGGGGAGTGATGCCATCAACTAAATTATAAAACACCCTCTCGCAAAACACAAGAGCAGAGTTGGGAGAGAAAAAGATTGAGTCAATTTTAAGTATTTTAAATTTGAAGTGTTCGTGTATTATTAAGTAGAGATGTATTAGCGGTTTAGTGAATGAAGATGATCAGAGGGTTGTTATTGAAATTCAAACAGGCTAATGTTGGAGACAAACAAAATCAACAGTCAATAATGTGGGATCAGAAACAAGGATTTTCAGGTTTTTATCGTAAAATTCATGATGTTTAGTAACAAACACTAGCTTAAGAGATACATGTTATGGATTACAACTGGAAGAAACCAAATTTATAAAGACACATGCTTCTTTAAAAAAGTAGTAAAATCATCAGTCTTGTTTAATGCAATCAAACTGCTCTTTAAAATTATATTTTTAGTTCTGGGATACATGTTCAGAACATGCAGGCTTGTTACGTAAGTATACCTGTGCCATGGTGGTTTGCTGCACCCATTAACATGTTATCTACATTTTAGCCCCGCATGCATTCGTTATTTGTCCTAATGCGATCCCTCTCCTTGCCTTCCCAATCCCATCCCCCTGACAGGCCCTAGTGTCTTATGCTCCCCTCCCTGTGTCCATGTGTTCTCATTGTTCAACTCTCACTTATGAGTGAGAACATGCGGCGTTTGGTGTTCTGTTCCTGTGTTAGTTTGCTGAAAATAATGGTTTCCAGCTTCCTCCATGTCCCTGCAATGAACATGAACTCATTCTTTCTTTATGGCTGCATAGTATTCCATGGTGTATATGTGTCACATTTTCTTTATCCAGGCTATCATTGATGGGCATTTGGGTTGGTTCCAAGTCTTTACTATTGTGAATAGTGCCACAATAAACATGCGTGTGCATGTGTCTTTATAGTAGAATGAATACAATCCTTTAGGTAAATACTCAGTAATGGGGTTAGTGGGTCAAATAGTATTTCTGATTGTAGATCCTTGAGGAATTGCCACACTGTTTTCCACAATGGTTGAACTAATTTACACTCCCACCAACTGTGTAAAAGCATTCTTATTTCTCCATTCCTCTCCAGCATCCATTGTTTCCTGACGTTTTAATGATCGCCATTCTAACTGGCGTGAGATGGTATCTCATTGTGGTTTCGATTTGCATTTCTCTGATGACCAGTGATGATGAGTTTTTTGTGTTTTTTTTTTTTTTTTTTTTTTTTTTTTTTTTTTTTTGGTATGTTTGTAGGCCGCATAAATGTTTTCTTTTGAGAAGGGTCTGTTCATATCCTTCACCCACATTATGATGGGGTTGTTTTTCTCTTGTAAATTTGTTTGAGTTCCTTATAGATTCTGGATATTAGACCTTTGTCAGATGGATAGATTGCAAAAATGTTCCCCCATTCTGTAGATTGCCTGTCCACTCCGATAATAGTTCCTATTGCTGTGCAGAAGCTCTTTAGTTTAATTAGATCCCATTTGTCAATTTTGGCTTTTGTTGCCATTGCTTTTGGTGTTTTAGTCATGAAATCCTTGCCCATGCCTATGTCTTGAGTAGTATTTCCTAGGTTTTCCAGGTTTTAGGTCTTACGTTTAAATTCTTAAATCCATCTTAAGTTCATTTTGGTGTAAGGTGTAAGGAAGGGGTCCAGTTTCTGTTTTCTGCATATGGCTAGCCAGTTTTCCCAGAGCCATTTATTAAATAGGGAATCCTTTCCCCGTTGCTCGTTTTTGTCAGGTTTGTCAAAGATCAGATGGTTTTAGATGTGTGACACTATTTCTGAGGTGTCCTTTCTGTTCCATTGGTCTACATATGTGTTTTGGTACCAGTACCATGATGTTTTGGTTACTGTAGACTTGTAGTATAGTTTGAAGTCAGGTAGCATCATGCTTTCAGCTTTATTCCATTTGCTTAGGATTCTCTTGGCTATACGGGGTCTTTTTTGGTTCCATACAAAATTTAAAGTAGGTTTTTCTAATTCTGTGAAGAAAGTCAATGGTAGCTTGATGGGAATAGCACCGAATCTATAAATTACTTTGAGCAATATGGTATTTTCACGGCATTCATTCTTCCTATCCATAAGCATGGAATGTTTTTTCCGTTTCTTTTTGTCCTCTATTGTTTCTTTGAGCAGTGGTTTATAGCTCTCCTTAAAGAGGTCCTTCACATTCCTTGTAAGTTTTATTCCTAGGTATTTTATTCTCTTTGTAGCAGTTGTGAATGGGAGGTCATGCATGATTTAGCTCTCTATTATTGGTGTATAGAAATGCTTATGATTTTTGCACATTGATTTTGTATCCTGAGACTTTGCTGAAGTTGCTTATTAGCTTAAGGAGTTTTGGGGCTGAGATGATGGGGTTTTCTAAATATACAATCGTGTCATCTTCAAACAGAGGCAATTTGACTTCCTCTTTTCCTAGTTGAATATCCTTTATTTCTTTCTCTTGCCTGATTGCCCTAGCCAGAACTTCCAATACTATGTTGAATAGGAGTGGTGAGAGAGAGCATCCTTGTCTCATGCCGGTTTTCAAAGGGAATGCTTCCGGCTTTTGTCCATTCAGTATGATATTAGTTGTGGGTTTTTCATGAATGGCTCTTATTTTTTTGAGATACATTCCATCAATACCTAGTTTATTTAGTGTTTTTATCATGAAGTGGTATTGAATTTTATCAAAGGCCTATTCTGCATCTGTTGAGATAATCATCTAGTTTTTGTCATTGGTTCTGTTTATGTGATGGATTACATTTATTGATTTGCATATTGTTGAACCAGCCTTGCATCCCAGGGAGGAAGCCAACTTGATCGGTATGCATAAGCTTTTTGATGGGCTGCTGGATTCGGTTTGCTAGTATTTTATTGAGGATTTTCACATCCATGTTCATCAGGGATACTGACCTGAATTAATTAATTTATTTTTTGCAGTGTCTCTGCCAGGTTTTGGTATCAGGATGATGCTGATCTCATAAAATGAGTTGGGGAGGAGTCCCTCTTTTTCTATTGTTTGGAATAGTTTCAGAGGAATGGTACCAGCACCTCTGTACCTCTTGTAGAATTCGGCTGTGAATCTGTCTGGTCCTGGGCTTTTTTAGGTTTGTAGGCTATTAATTATGCCTCAGTTCAGAACTTGTCTTATATGATTTACATTTAAGCCCTTGAACCATCTTCAGTTGATTTTTGTATAAGGTGAGAGATGAGGACCCAGTTTAATTCTCCTACGTGTGGCTTCCCAATTATCCCAACACCATTTGTTGAATTGTGTGCCCTTTTTCCACTTTATATTTTCATTTGCTTTGTCGAAGATCAGTTGACTGTAAGCATTTGGGTTTATTTCTGACTTCTCTATTCTGTCCCATTGGTCTATGTGATCATGCTGTTTTTGTAACTATGGCCTAATAATATAGTTTGAAGTCAGGTAACGTGATGCTGCCAGATTTTTTGTTTGTTTGTTTTTGCTTAGTCTTTCTTTGGCTAATTCCATATGAATAAATTCCATATTAATTTTAGGATTTTTTTTCCTAGTTCTGTGAAGAATGATGGTGGTGTTTTGATGAAAATTGCATTGAATTGGTAGATGCTTTGGCAGTAAAGTGGCAGTATGGCCACTTTCACAATATTGATTCTACTCATCCATGAGCATGGAATGTGTTTCCATTAATTCATGTCATCTATGATTTCTTTCATCAGTGTTTGGGAGCTTTTCTTGTAGAGGCCTTTCACCTCCTTTGTTAAGTATATACTTAAGCATTTCTATTTCCTTTTTGCATCTATTGTAAAGGGGTTGAGTTCTTGATTTGATTCTCAGCTTGGTCACTGTTGGATCCAGCAATCCCACTACTGAGTATCTACCTAGAGGAAAACAAGTCATGATATGAAAAAGATACTTGTACATGCATGTTTATAGCAGCACAATTCACCAACTGCATAAATATGGAACCACTCCAAATGCCCATCAATTGACAAGTGAATACAAAAAATTGTGGTATGTGTATATGTATACACACACAATGAAATACTACTTGGCCATAAAAAGGAACAAATTAATGACTTTGCCACAATCTGGATGGAACTGGAGACTACTATTCTAAGTGAAGTAACTCAGGAATGGAAAACCAAACATCGTATGTTCTCACTCATAAATGGGAGATAAGCTATAAGGACACAAATGCATATGAATGATATAATGGACTTCGGAGACTTGAGGGAAATGATGGAAACAAGGTGACAGATAAAAGACTAAAAATTGGGTTCAGTGTATACTGCGCGGGTGATGGATGATCAAGATCTCACAAATCACCTCTAAAGAACTTACTCATGTAACCAGATACCACCTGTTCCCCAAAAGCATATGAAAATAAAAAAAAAATAGGAAAGTTAACTTAGTTTAAGAATTTGAAACTTAGAGGCAAACAAAAGTTGGTGGTTTGCTACTATTCATTACTGTATTTTAAGAAAATAAGATATATCTCAAAGTAATACAAATTAACTCAAAATTCATAATTAAACTACAAGAATCTGGGATATAGGTTAATAACTTAGATACATATACTATAGAAAGAGAAAAAGCAACATGGAACTGGTAGATGGATGCATAAAAGATATGAGGTATTTAAAATAGCCAAACTCATAAAAGCAGACAATAAACTGCTGTTTGTTAGAGGCTATGGAAAAGAGAAAATGACAACATGTTGTTCATGAGTACAAAGACTCAGTTATGCAAGGTTAATACCTTCCAGAGAGCTGCTGTACAGCATAGATCCTACATTGCAATGTGCACTTTATACTTAATAGAATAGATCTTATGTTAAGTGTTTTTACTACAAAACAGACAAAGTCAAACAAACAAAAACCACTACAAAAGAACACTAGAAATGTTTTGGCGGTGATAAATATGTTTTAGTACTTTTAGGGGATGGTATTATAGGTGTATACAAATGTCAAATCTCATTGAAATGTATACATTAAATATGTGCAATTTTTGTGTATCAATTATACTTCTATAAAATTAGAAAAAGAATGAATCAACACTTTGAAAACTTAAAAACTAAGAAAAATACTGGTTTTCTATTTGCATTATAGACAGAACTGAAGAATTCAAAACACTAAAAATTTAGAAAATATACTGATAATAGAGTATTTTTAGAACAGAAATTGCAAATATAAGATGAATAGTTAAATTTTGGAAATCTTTATTTTAAATAGTATATACTCATAAAATTTGCTCATTAGCAAGTTGTAGTATGCTTATGAATTCCTATAGGAGCAACAAGAATAACTGAGAGGGAATTAATTGGACTGGAATAGTTTTCTTTCTTTCTACAAAGCAACTTCAAATGCAAGAAATAAAATTGTTAGAAGGATGTAGGAGAAAACAAAAAAGAGAATAAATAAATACTACCCCTCTCTAGATGTCTTAAATCTGTTTTTCTCCAATTTTGGAATATATAATAATCACCTGAAATACCTGTAAAAATCCAGATTGCTGGATCTGACCTAGACTAGTACATAAAAATAGCTTAGGCAGGACCCTAAAATCTGCATTTTTAACAAGAAGTTCTCTGGAGACTTGTAAAAAATTGGACCATGTAATAAAAACTTTTTTAAAAAGACTCTTTTAGAAAATGCAAGGAAAAAATAAAATCAAGAAGTTCATTACAGAACTGTGTCTAAAAGTAAAAATGCAGTGGGAAAATGTGGAAGAAATAACATTACAGTCATCTCACAGTTCAAAAATGAACAAAATGATTACTTTAAGATGGGGGACAGGCACAGGAAGTGAGATCAAAACATCTATATTTTAGTTTTATGTCATCTTTCACAAGATTTTGTACATGATCCTTAAGAAATATTGAGCAATAGTTTTTAATGTTTTAAGTAAACTTTTAAGTTTAGAATAGTTTCAGATTTACAGAAAAGTTAAAAAGATATTACAGAGGTCCCATATATCCCACACTGTTTCCATATTATAAAGATTTTATATTAGTATGGCATATTTGTAATATGAGACAACATTGATTCTTTACTGTTAATATACATTTATAATTCATTCAGATTTCTATATTCCTTTGCTAGCTTTCTTTTGCTGTTTCAGGATTCTATCCACAATACCACATCACATTTAATCATAGTATCTTCAATGTCTCTGCTTTGCTATGGCAGTTCTTAGACTTTGCTTGTTTTTGGTGATACTGGCAGTTGAAAAGTCCAGATTAGGAACTCTGTAGAATGTAACTCCATTGGGTTTGTCTGATATTTTTCTCATGGTAAAACTGAAATATAGGCTTTTAAAAGGAAGATTACAGAGGCAAAGTACCACTTTAATCACATCATTTGAGTAATAGCTTGATTTGCTCATTCCACAATGTCTGCGTGTACCAAATCATCACATTATATTCATAAATACATATAATTTTCTAATTAAAAATAAAAAACTGCTGAAGACTTTAGATCCTTTGGGTCCTAGAGATATTACCAAGAGGAATCTGACCAACGAGTTTTACTAACTAGCTTTTCTCTGCCGTTTATTTGCCTCTTCCACAAGTTGCTGTTGTGAGAGACTAAAAATCCTTTTCGTTTGTCTTGTCACTTCTCTAAAATTTTATTGTTCTTGGTTGAAGGTGCTATGATATACATGCTGAATCCAAACTCATCTCTTTGAGAACTATTTATTCCCTAGGTATCTCTCATGTGTATACGAAACAAACATGTTAGTAAACTTCTGTGTGTTTTTCCTTTATTAATCCATATTTTCTTACAGGGGTCCATTCCAACTAATAACTTATTAGAGCTGAAGAAAAAGTTACTTCTCCTCCCCTGTAACACTGAGGTCTCCAACTCTAATTCAGGAATACCTGGATTACAACAGTCAGACTGCCATCGTTTATCATCCATTAACTTAATTGTTCAATATACATGTGTAGTGGTGCTAGCATGTGCTCCATGGGAAACAACTTCATCAACTAGAGGACAACACTCATGTACATTTCCCTTTGTCTTTCATCTTACAGTCTCTAGTCATTTTCCAAATTACTTAGATTAGCACCTTTAGACCCTAATCCAATCAGTAATATAATTTAATACATTTTTAGTATATTTAGATTTTTTTTGTCTCAGTCTGAATCCCATCTTGGAATCCCTCATTTTTTCTATATGATTTTTTAAAATTTGTATATGTTGAGTCTGTTTGTACTATAATATTCTATGGTTTTGATAAATGTATTATTTTATATATGCACCCTTAGAGTATCTGGAAGAATAATTTCATCAACTTACAGATTTCCTTTGCCACCAGCGAACTTTTTAATTTTTCTAGAGTTTTATATTTTCCAGAATGCCATCTATTTTGAATCATACAGCATGCAGACTTTTCAGAATGACTTCCTTCATTTAGCAAGAGACATTTAAGATTCATCCATCCTTTTTTGCCATGACTTGATAGTTCATTCCTTTAGTCATTGAATAGTATTCTATTGTCTCTATATACTATAGGTTAATTATCTACGTATTTATTAAAGGACAGTTTTGTTGCTTTAATTTTGAGGTTATGAATAAATCTTCTATAACTTTCATGTTCCATTTATGTGTCTGTGTGTAGATGTAAGTTTTTAAATCAGATGGTAAATATCTAGTAGCGCAATTGCTAGATTGCATGGTAAGGCTATGTGTAGGCTTATAAGAAACTATTGCACTATCCTCCAAAATGACTGTATCATTGTGCACTTCCACTAACAATGAATGGGAGTTTCTGTCATTTTCCATTCTCATGAGAAATTTGTGTTGTCATATCTTTTGGATTTTAATTATTTGAATAGATCTATAGTATTATCTTGTTGTTGTATTTTTTAACTTGCCTCTTCCTAATGACAGATGATGTTGTATATAATTTTTGTATGCTTATTTGACATAATAGTGAGGTGTACCTTCAGAAATTTTGCACATTTATAATCTATTTGGTTTCTGATTGTTGAGCTTTTAGGGTTCTCTTTCTGCTTTAGATACAAGTCCTTTTCCAGATTTTCTTTCAAATATATTCTTCTGGTCTGTGACTTGCTTTTTCATTCTTTTAACAGTATTTTTGTTGAGCAGAAGTTTCAAATTTTAGTAAACTATACCATCTATTCTTTCTTTCATGGATCATTCATTTGGTATTGCATCTAGGAGCTCATCCCCCGCCCCAGGGTCCTGTAGATTTTCTCATGTGTTTTCTTCTAGATCTATTATGGCTTTGCATTTTACATTTAAGCCTGTTGAGTTAATTTTTATGTAATGGTTAAGACCTCTGCCTAAGTTTCTTTAAATGGCATATGATATAATGGTAAAATGATCAAATACTGATTCACACTGAAATTTTTAAAAGGTAATGGAAAAATAATAAATTACTCACTACTGACATTGCTTAACTCTGGCAACAACATTTTGTAGTGTTCTTTCTTCAATAGCTGGCCATGAACAGGATATAATATAAAATAAAATCTCTAACTCTTGCACATCTTATTTCACAAATGATTTGGTACAATTAAAAGAAATTATGAAACAAATCAAAAAGGTAACAAATATATGATTGGGTATTACAATATTTTTTAAACTGTGAAAATTATTCAAAAGCATTATTCAAAAACACTAAATACCAAAAGGCTCCATATCTTGATGGAGTCAATGCTCAGCTAATGACATGGTTAAAGATATTAACATGAGGAAGTTAGAAAACTACTTTTGTAGGCTCTGAATGTAGTTAATATACTCTGTCATAAGAACATGCAGACCAAGAATATTAAAGACACAGGTGATAAAAATAGGTTGGCTAACTCTACTATAATTTATTTAGACAGCATCACTTTGACAGCTAATTGGTGGAAATATCTAAAATACTGAAATTGCAAAGATTTAAAAAGAAACAAAAATCAATACAAAAAGCGTGAGGGCATAGAAATAGGAAAAAGAGGCCAATACTTTACGATTCAATTAATTTTAGTTCAGCACTATGTGTTAAGGCACTTGGCTATGCTTTGCTAATAGAAATCTGAATAACACATCGGGCTTCTCTTTGAGGGGCGCACTGCCTAATAGAACAGAAAACATGTGTTCAAATCATGTAAGATGTATATCAAAATAGACTTTTATACAAGAAAGGTGACAGCTCACTGAAGAATTTATAAGTGTGATAGAAGGGCACTCAAAATGCGAGGAACAGCAGATGCAATGGTATGAAAGTATGAAACTGCACTGTGTATTCAGAGATTTATAGATGATTTAGTGATTTTTGAAATTAAAAAAACACAGACTTTCAAGAATCATTTTTCTTAGTATCATATTTTTCACAAATAGATATCCATGTGGGATCTTGCCATCTTAATGTGTATATAAACAGAAGTTATATCATTTTTAAGTATATTTATTAGAATTCATCAAATAAATGATTCTTCTTTTTTAACCAAGAAATGAAAAATGTTCTTCTGTCCCAAGTGTCTACCTCTTGGAAACTTGAAGCATATAGAGTGAGTCTATTCAGATTCATTTCTACCCATTCATTTCGATGCCAATCATATACCATATAGTGTCCAGAGACAGTGGTTGAAAAAAATTAAGGGGAAAAAAAAGCACGGTTTACACATAAATTATGTCAACCATAAAAGTGACATTCCTTAGATGATAACCCAGTATAATTGTAGCATTTTAAGCACTATTATCCACTATTCTATGCATTTCAATGGCATTGTTCACCCAAGTTTGCAAGATCAATGAAAAGGCTGCTGTTTTATAAGAAAGTAGTATAAAATGCAATTAGATATTCACAGTTTTGTGCTGAAGCTGGCTAGTAAGACTAGCAGAAGCCGGTTGGGTACATTTTTTTTTTCCCAATTCCTCATTCAGTGACCTCGTATTGGCAGATTGAAATTGGCCATGGTAGCAGTATATATACGACAGAAATCAGCAAATGTGACACATCAGCTTTGTTTTCCCCTGGGGCAACCAGTGATTACACACTTTCTAGCACACTACTGAATATTTATTTACAAAAATCTTTTAATATTGGAAGAAAAATTATTTCATGGTGTATAGATTGCATGAACAAGATTTTTAAAAAATATATCTTAATACTAGAATATCAAGAATCTTAATACTAGGTAAGGAACACTTGATATTATGAGTAAAATGATTATTTATTTTGGAAGTGACTACTAATACTAACATGTAACATTTTGTTTTCAACATAAGAAGTTTTTATGGAAATCAAAAATAATGGAATCTAAGTTATTAATATTCTACATTCTACCTCCTAAATTTTGAAACAATAATGAGATTATCACATCAAATTCCATCACGTGAACCACACTAAGATTCCCAATCAACTCTATCATGTATAAGAAAATGATAAGATGCCTGTGAATTTTCACAATTTGCCTGTATTTTGTGTATTAAGCTGTCAGGGACTATCTAAATCACTTCCTTTTCTGTCACTCCGTCTTCGGACAACATCCTTTGAGACACAACAGCTTTCAGCAAAGACCTCCATCCCCAACGTCTCAAAATGATATGTAAATCCTGCAATTCATCATGCTCTGTGTAGTACAGGTTAATTCTTCCTCCTAGGCCTCAAGCTGATGAAACATTACTCTGATATACAGTACAAAAGCAGTAACAAAGATGTTCATATCAGTCCTTTGTGAGTTTGTGGCAGGCAGAGAAATCAATGAAGCCAAGGGGACAATAGCTGGAGTTTAAACAGGCTGCTGAAATTTGCTAAGAGGCAGACAAAGGGCCTATGCTGAAAGGAGAGCTGCCGTGGAATTCCTTGGCCCCATTATGTGGCTGAAACAATCCTTACTCAGAGAGTGGATTTGCATCTCTAATAGAGTTCAGGCTCTGTTTGTGAAAGGCTTTCGCTAGGCCTGACCCCGTGTCTCAGGAGCACATTGATACCCAGCGCCTTGCCTTTGCCTTGTCCCACACCACAGAGAGCAGTATCATGGGAAAATGCGCTAACCTAAAAGAAAGCAAAGGAAGGCAAGAGGAAGGGAAAAAAATTAAAGGCTTGAGGCAGTTTCGGTGGTACTTAGTGGTGAAAATTACTTTGGCAAATAATAGAACCTACTGCTGGTAATTACTGCTAACAAGCTTCCCCCAGCCCAAATGTGACACTTGGGCTGATGTGAGAAAAGCTGATATAGGCCAAGCTTATTAAGCTTGAATGAAAGGAACCTTTTCCCTATGAAAATACAGCAACTTAGGGGCTTGCAAATCTTGTAATCTAGTGTTACCAATTATTCAGTAAAACAGAAAAATGGTGCTGCAATATTTAAAATCCTTCTTGGATTTAATTCAGGCTGGTGCCCTAATCCCAAGCAATTGTAATCATGAACATCCTTGATTTCCTAAACATGTACTCTTGGTTCCAAACAAAATATTTTGGGTACTTAACCTACTTCATGCCAAGTACCACTGGGGAAACCTTTCATACTTGATGCCCAGCAGATAACTTGGCAAAACATTTTTCTCTAGAAGATTTTTTAAACTGTAAACAAATACACATAATTTGAAAGAAGGTAATAGACTCTTGTTCAAAGTATGTCCCCAGAACACTTTCATGACTTATTCATGATATTAATTTCAAATTAAATTTGGTGTGGTTTGACGTAGTAATGTTAACCTCTTCATCGACTTTAAAATTGCTTTAATTACCATGGGAAAGTAATCACATAAAATTATAGCATCTATTAATTATCATATTAATAAAATACTGTGCTTTATTTGAGAGTAAACTCATGTTTCCTGAGTAAAAAATAATTAAGAAAATTATAGAAGTCTCAGTAAGGTATTTTATTTGTTACTATATTTACTACGTAAAAGAAAAGATTCTATTCTTCCCTATATAAGACACAGGCATTTATTAAAAGATGAGTATTACTTGTGTGCAACAATAATTACATGAAAGATAAATACTTAATTCAGCATTTTGAATTGAATTCCATTAGTATCATCTGGCATACCCATAATGTTTTAAACATTAATATTTTCACAGTTTTTCAATGTTAACTCTATGATATAAATGACATTTCTATTATACAGCAAACTACTGAAATTTTAAGTTCATTTAAGTCAGTGAAACACAATCATGTGTTACTATGAACCTAAATGGGTATAATTGTGACTTGACTTTAAATTTTTCAATGTGGCTTCAATTTCTTAATACCTCCTTAGTTCATTGTTTGAATGTACTTTTTGCATATTTCCAATAATTTGTTTTTCTCCAGCCTAATTACCTCGGGCATGTAGCAAGTATGAGATAGTGTAAAATTTTGTTATTTTAAGAGTTCATATAGACACTTAATATATATTTTTGTGATTTTTTTCAAAAAACTTAAAACACATGTTGAACAATATAATAAAGCCAAGAAGTTACACATTTGTTTAATTATTCATTTTGAAATATATGCGTTTAGTTCTAGAACTCTGTGGTGTTTTACGGTTATGAGGCCTGGAAACCTTACAATGCTCTTCACCCAGCAAAATATTGTTTGTTCATATTCTAAGGATTAGTACCACGTGTCACAGTTGATCCATTCACTCGGCACTCAAGAGTCAAAATAAAGTTAAAACTTTATATTAAACCAAGAGAGTACATTTAAAATTTGTCTTAGAATCTAAAATTTTGTGCTTTAAAATGATAATATTAACTGAAGACAATTTAAAAGAACTTTACAACATATTTTATAACTAAATTTATGCTGTGCTGTATTTATTTAATTTCCATGGAGAATGTTCTATTTTTCCATTCCTGTGCTGTTGCAAAATCTTAAAGACTCTTTTTTTGTGTGTGTAAATTAAGATGCTGGCTAAGCTATAATTGTTTTTACAAAATTTATTTTTAAGTATCTCTGCATTTGGTTTATCTCCATCATGATAGTGGATAAATTTAATCAAGTAATTCCTTTATTTCCTAAACATAATAAATACATAATAAACTTGTGCTTGAAAAATTATTACCCCCTGACCACAAGCTGAACCCAACATGGGTCTAAAATCTTTCAAAGTAAAATAGCATCGCTCAGGAAAAAGCTATTTATAATCAGTGAATAAAATTTGGCAAAAGTTGGTTAATCCATGTTAGAAATGTTCAATTTAATTTTCAAACTTTATAAAATGATGAAGATAATTTTATAATACACTCTAGTAAGGAAATTCTCTCTTCTTTCTAATCCCATAATCCGGGAAAAGAAAAGCACCAATGGGAATAGTAAAGAAGCTAAATAAATGAGTACAGATTACAACCCTTCTTCAGCTGCTTTCTTTAAGCAATGTAATTTTTTTTTTTTTTCAGATAGAAGGGTGTGTATGTGCATGTGTGCACGTTATTGTGTGTTTTATATGATCTTCACTTTGGAACAAAATATGTACAATTAAAATTTAAAAATTACCTAAGACATTTTGGTGAGAATGAATGCTATAATTAATTCATATAATTGCCATCCTAATGTGAACCACAGAATGTATTGATTCTGTAATAAGAGTAAGTATATGTTTTCAGTGATTCTTTATGGGAAAACAAAAGCAAACGTAAAGGAAAGGAAAGAAAAATCCAAGGGAAGGAGGAGAGAAGTCAGAAGCTTAGAGGATATGAAAGAAGCGGGTAGCGAGATGGGTCAAGAGAGGCAGATGTGGCTTGAGGGGTGGTAGGAGAGGGGGGATGGCAGAAATATAGGGAAGAGAGAGAAAAGAAACTTGTGCCTCACCAGTATGAGCATTTTAATTCACGACACTGTCATAAGTCTATATTCACTAGTACACTTTCTTAAAACCCTGTTTTGTCAGTGGTTCTTTTTCTGTTTTATGGAGGCATAATTGACAAATAAAAATTGTGTCTATTTCAGGTGTACAATATAATGTTTTGGCATATATCAACATCGAGAAATGATTACCACAATCAATCTAATTAACATATTAATCACCTCACATAGTTACCTATTACTTTGTGTATGTGGTAAGAACATTAATCCATCTCCGACTTTTTCTAAAATCTGTTTTAAGCTATTTTGTCTCATTACAAGGATAACTTGTAGTTAAAAATAGACTTTATGGCAAACTAATTGTTCCAAGCTCTGTTAATACATTTCTATGGAGAAAAAAATACAAACTTAATGATAGACTGTGAAGAGTTTGAAAAGAAAACATGCAAACAAATTGGATGGCTCATGATATTCTGTAAGCCATCTATTATTAAGTATATAAGAGAGAAAATTAAGGGAAGCAGCAGTTTATGAAAGAGAATATAGTAATTGATATCAAATACTTTGTTCTGCAAAAGTGTGTGCCCAAGATTATATCTACACTGTATATAAAATTTTGTACATACAATTTGAAGCTGAGAAATGATCACCAGATGAGACCAGTCACTGAAAGTGGGAGTGTGTTGAGACTTTCATTCATTGTGATGCTCCAGTGAAATTCTTAATTGCTTAATTCTGTACAATGTGTTACTACTTTGTCCAGTTTTGAAAGTGATGCTCCCTTTCATTTTTCCTTTCTCTGTCTACTATCAGATATTAATCCCTGTAGTTACTCTTTCTTGCATGTCTTCATGTTGTATACATTACTTTAGTTGCATTTTATTATCTTTGGTCTGACCACTGCTGCAGCCTCTGATTCTCCTTTCCCTTCTTCCACTTTTCAACTTTCCATTCCACTGTGTACAGACTTATCACATGAAGTATCCTAACATTCAAATCCAATCATGTCATATTCATACTCAAAAACATTCCAATCTCCCTGTTGCCTTCTGAAAAGACAATTAACTTTTTTTCACTCCTTGAACAATTATTCAAAACAAGTATTGAAAGCTTTCCAAAATCTAAACTAAATTTCTTTTCCAAACTTATTCTCACTCTATTCTTCTACACATAGCATCCTTAGAAGAAGTCTGCTACTCCATGTTTATGTCAGTACCATGAATATGTTCCAGATCTGATTATTTTGTTCGTGAAGTTTCCACTTCTTCTCTGTGTCACTACCTATCAACGTTCAAATGTGACTTCTATTACGACGTCTTCTTGGATCTCACTGGCAAGCAGTACCTCTGAAACTTCATTGCCTCTTACATTAACCAGCCTGTACTTTACTGTAATACTTGCATGTTTCAGTTCTGTCTTTTAATCCTCAAAAGTATGTAACAACATTTCTTCCCATACATACCATTCATTAACATGGAATGAATTTAATACACAGATAGAGATGGATACTAGCTAATTTTAAATTAATAAGAGCAATAACAAAAGAGATATTCATAATGTCAACAGAGTTAGATTATCAAGATTATTTTACCATTTTTAAAAGAAGCTAAATATAGTTATGTGCCTTTAGTGACAAAAATTAATAGTAAATCTTTACATATACTGGTCATTTTTAACTATGGATATAATTTATCACATTCAGGAATTTATTTCTAGGTTAATATTATAAAAATCAAGAAATGGAAACTATTCATCAATTTTAATTATGTCTGCACTAGCAATATAAATGCAGATAAAGATTGTACTATAAGATAGCATTTGGGATATCTCTTTAAAAGTGAGTTTTCTTTTTTTCCATAAAAAGTAATACTTCTATTTTGATAGATCATAGATTATATTTCTTATAATAATATATGAGATCAATATAATATATAATGAAATTTATAAAATCTAAAATTGATAACACTATAAGAACTAGCAAGCTATGAGATAAGATAGATTGATTTATATTCATCTCAAATGTTTTATAGAAAATATACTGTAGATGTGTCATAATAGAAAAAATTTTTAAGTGAAACTTTTATATAATTATTGATTTCTTATTATTCAATTCTACTGAAAGGCTGCCATTCTTCAGTTCCTTTATTCAGAATGTAGCATGTGAATAAAGATCCTCGAAATTCTCATAACGCTGATATTTTACAATGGCTTTTAATAATCTTGTATGCATTGATTATATAACCGTTGATATATTTTAGAATGAGGCTGCAGGATTTTTTAAAATCTCTTTTTCTTCTTTCCCAAATTCAGAGAAGAGTGATCATTTAAATGTCTCTTTTTGTTTTTGTTACACTTTGCAAACTGGAATGTATATTAAATTTCTCTTAATATAACTATAAAGATAGTAAATGTACTCTATAGCAGCTGAGTAACTTGTTTTAAAGATACAAGTGAGGTCTAAAACATGCAGTGTCAGTTTTGTCAATTTGTGTATTTTACTTTTTTCTTTTAAATACTTTCTAATGAACACAACACAAATTTTATAGATAATCTCAAAACTTGGTACCATCTACATTTACAAGAATGGTATATTTCTTATGTATTTTGTAGTGTTTTGTGTACTATACACAATGATTAAAATAAAAATAGTACAATGAATTATATAGTTTCTCCTAATCTTTGAAATTTTAGAGTATATTACTGGTGTCAGTTTATCATTATCTTAGAGCAAAATGGCTAAAATCTTATACAGTATGACTCAATTTTTCTCTCTATATACAGCATCAGCAAGTATATGAGTCACTAACAATAGGATAATTTAAGTCATTTCAAAACTTTTGAATATTATCAGAAATGCAAAATAACAGACCTACAGCGTGTTTAACTTCAATACCTGAGGTATCTTTTGTCTCTACCAATTTCTATATCATGGTGTAAAAATATTTCATTATCAAGTTATGTGATTCTATATAAAGCTAACTTGATTTTTAATGAGCCTCCACACTTTATGAAATAGTCCACTAATTTTCTGTATTTAACAGTTTGCTATAAAATGTAAGGGAAAAACACAAAATAACTGCTCATTTCATTTTAACATTTTTATATGAAAATTATAATACCACTTAAAAATGCTTAGGATGTTTAACTTTCTAAAATTAGTCTCAGATTTCTGAAAGTTCTGAAAAATAAGACAATTTATTACTTATATTTAAAATAGAATAGCGTGGTGATCAAATGTACTTTAGTGAGAATTTGAAGGCTGACTATGGAGTAATGCCTTGTGGCCCAATTAACATTTTAAGTCCCACCTACTGGGTCTGTCTCCTCTGTTCCCACATAACAACAAAAATTGTGCATTTAGTTTTTGTTGTATCAAAGAACAAAGACAAAATACATTTCTGAACTTGAATTTTCAGATCATAATAGCATCTTGTCTCCTTGGTGTTTCTTTCATTTTACCAACTGGGTGACTTGTTGAAGGGAATAAAGAGAGAAGGCTTCATAGAGGGGAGGCCACCGATATCATTGGCAAGAGAAGTGCACGACAAATGAGATATTGTACAGGCAAACACAAAATGAGCTTTCACGCAGGGTTCTGTCAGTGTCATTCAGCTTTGCCTGAATGGATAACCCTCTCATGATTTATCTTCCATTCATCAAGTCAATGCCTGGTATCTTTTCAGTTGTGATGGATAAGACCTTACTAAATTGACTACTGCCTGCTGAGCATTGTGGAGCCTGAGAACTGAACAGGAAGGGGGATCCAACCATATTTCATTCACATAGTAAGTCAGCCATGCTCAGTAGATCTAAGGACTGAGAATTATAAAGAACCTTGTTTCAACTTGCTTATGGATCTGTACCTGAGAGTGGTCAAGGATCTATCCAGTTTCCTGATTTTGAAAGTAAAGAAGGAATAGAGGTCGTTAGGGATTGCCATAATAGGCCATCTGGAACACTGAAAATGAGTTTCCTAAAAAGAAAATACTATTCCTTCAGGTCTTATTCTAGACAACAGGTATTTAGCCACATCTTTTCAAATATCACACTTATTTTATCATAAAAAGAACCATATCAGATATACATTATTGCCTATAAGTAACAGAAAGAGGCTAAACATGGTTAAACCCTTTTACAGCAGTAAGCTTACTTTCCTCTTTCAGTTAGCTTTTAGAAGACTATCAAGTTCAGTAAATGTCTGTGGATAGATGGAGGGAAAGAGGTAGAAAGAGGTGGAGGGAGAGAGAAAGAAAGGAAAGAAAGAGGGAAGGAAGAAAAGAAATCTAAATTCTAATATTAGACTTAAGATTTGAAGTGTGAGTATACATTTCTAAGTACTGTGTATTTTTTCCACTTTAATAAAAATCAGCCCTAAAATTTTCTGAAGTACTTCTTCAAATATTAAAAGGGCAAGTACAATGTATGTACTTAAATCTCTTTCACAGATATCACATCCTTTCTGCCTCTAGAAAACTTGTTTCTGATTTCTTCTCATATTTAAAGGCATAGATCAATTACTGAATACCAAAAGTATGAATTTATAGCAGGTTTATATAACTGCTATCTTCCTTGAATAACTTTTTTCAGACACAGTTTCTCAATTAGACTTTTGAACTTCAAATGTTCTTTAAAAATATATTAAATGTCCATTTTCCATAAAGTCATGACAATAAAATGCCAAGGTATATTCTTAAAATCACTGTGCCATATAAACACATTCAAAGATATGGATACCAAAAATGAGGAATGCCTGCATGAAATAGGGACTATTATAGCCATACAGTACCAAAAGCAAAGAAGAACATTAAAAAACACAAATACACAAAAAACATAACATGAAAAACAGAACATCATATATATTAATGCTGTGGAAATTGATTAAATATATTACTTACTTGTACATTCACAAAGAATTACTTGAAAAATTAAGTTCCACGGGGAAGAAAAAATTTCATTTTTTTATACTTTTGTGTCTGCTTTTAAAATTTAATTAACAGATTACGAAAGATATTACATCAACACCATATGGAAAAAGACACTAGAAGGTAATTAATTCGTATGAAGCATGTTTTCAAGAGCTATTTATAGGTGAAATGGATTCATTTAAACACATGCAACATAGGAATAAAATATGATTCTCTTTTATATTTCCAACAAGGAGCAATATTGAAACCTGATTACAAATTGATATACCTTTTGTTTGAAGAGTTAGCTAAGTTTCTGAGCACAATGCATTGGCATGTCTAAGCCTTTGCATTTTACGTGGACCTGGGAGTTGGGCCCAGGTGGTCAGGAAGAACATACCCTATATTATCATGATAAATATTATGAAAAAGAAAATACTAGCAACAAAAAGGGAGTGGCAAACGAAGTTAAATAAGTGATAGACTTGTAGTATATTTTTAGATCTTTAAGCTAAGCTGTCTCATACTTACATTTGTTTTGAGTTTTCACTTTTTGTTTACCAAACAGAATGTACTTTCTGTAGCAAGCAAAGTAAGTAAAAATACCCCAGTCTGACATCTTAAAGCACAGAGAATATTCCAAAATAGATAGGTCAAATGTATAAGGAATGTCTACAGACAAAGGCTTGCGCTTGTGTGCACGTGCACACACACACACACACTCACACATAATGCCAAGGTAAATTAAACTGATCTCCACAACCTCCTTTTCTAGGGTTTAGTGTAAAACTTATTTAAAAGCCAATAACACTGTTGATTTTTTGTTTGTTTGTTTGTTTGTTTGTTTGAGACGGAATCGCTCGCTCTGTCGCCCAGGCTGGAGTGCAGTGACCGGATCTCAGCTCACTGCAAGCTCCGCCTCCCGGGTTCCCGCCATTCTCCTGCCTCAGCCTCCCGAGTAGCTGGGACTACAGGCGCCCGCCACCACGCCCGGCTAGTTTTTTGTATTTTTTTTAGTAGAGACGGGGTTTCATCGTGTTAGCCAGGATGGTCTCGATCTCCTGACCTCGTGATCCGCCCGTCTCGGCCTCCCAAAGTGCTGGGATTACAGGCTTGAGCCACCGCGCCCGGCCAACACTGTTGATTTTTAAAAATTTCTTTGATTCTTTTCTTCTGACTTGGCCTGTAATTATTTTTCTATCTCAATCAGCTTTCCCAAAGCATGTGTTATGGATTGTATAAAGACAGGAACTACAGCCAGTTTCAAGTTATTTGCGTAAATAGTAGAACAGTTGACTGGGAGGACTTTAACAGCATAGCTTAAAATAACGTTTTGGAATTGTCTTAGTGTATGAATTGTGCCTCTTCTCTCTGTTCTGTTATGAAAGCAGATAGTCAACAATGAACCAGTTTGATTTTGTTTTGGCATTATAAGATATTATTGTTATGGTGGCATTTTTTACTGCCAACCTTAATTTGTGTAGAGAAAAGAATTAGTGGTCCATGTTATTTGTGCTCCTTTAAGAGAATAAAACTGCTAACAGTTCATGTTACCAGCCACATACACCAAAGCTCACAAATGAGTTTTATTCAACTTTTATTTAACAAATACTTATTGAGTGCTTTCTATGTGCCAGATGTTGTTCTGGGAAATTGGGATACCTCACTGAACAGTACACAGATAGCCCTGATATCCTGGAGCTTATATTTTGGGGGTAGAAAGGAGCATGAATTGCAATTGTATGAAAATCACTTTTAGTATCAACCAAGATGTGGAAAGGCAGGATACTTCTATATGTTTTGATCATTCATTGATGTGTCTGCTCTTTAACAAATCCTCAGGGCTTTCTATTATTTTAAACAAAATAATTTTGGGGGGCCTTTGACACAAATAATCAGAGCATCCAAATTTATAATGATTAAGGTTATCAAGTAAATAAAAATGACACTGGGTATACCTAGAGCAAGATCTAGTTTATAGCCTCAACCTCAGTGTCATCTTTCTGAGCTCCACATAGTCATGCTTCCCTCCTAAACTGCACTGAAAAAGTACATGGTGATTAGGACCATCTGCCCTGACTACTAGAGATTGTTATTAGCATCATATGACAGAATGTCTAAGGCAGTCCTTATAATGGATGAAGAATGAGGCATCTTACCAAGTCTGCATTCAGTGGGCACTCTCCATATATCTTTGGATGAATGAATAAACCAGTGAAGAAAAACAAATATTCAGCACTATTTGTACCATTCATGGCTGACCTGCCTGTTGAATGTCTGATCTTTCAGTCCAAGCCTAGTTTTAAAACTAAAAATGTCAATTCCTCACTCCAGGACTGCACAGAGTACATTTTTTTACACACTCTAGATTCACCTAAGTGTTTTTGGTGGATGTGTCTTGTTGAAATAAACAAAAACCCTATGTGGGTTAATAATGATGAACATATTGGTTATTAAATTATGATAATCAGCTTGCTCTTTGAGCACTGTTAGTTCTTCAAAGAGGCTTAGCTTATCTATTTCAGAGTTAGCATAAGTATCCTGTCATATGATATATTTAGAATAAATGAATACTTAGCAGCTGCTGAAGAATTAAGATGTAACAAAATCTCCATGAGTCTTAGTACAAATTTAATTTTTCTTCAAATACTGTGGTTTTATTTTATATCTACAATTACTTATCTCCTTATCAAGCTTAATCTTTTACTTTTTGTCTAATAGAGTGAAGAATAACTAAAACTAAAGGTTGCAAAACAAGTAATTTCTCTGACCAAGATTGCGAATATCAAAGACCTGGCAACAGGGGGTGGAAAATGGAAGACGGAAAATCCGTATTTGGTTGCACTGTCACTTGGCTTCAGCCTAAATCTTAGTTATGTGATCAACCACGCATGTGAACAAAGAAGACATTCTCACAGGAGAGGAGGGATTTCTGATGGAAATCACAGAGAAAAAAGAATATAGTTTGAAAAAAAAAAAAAAAAAAGCGAGAAGATGGGTGTCGGGGCCTTGTGGGTTTTGCTAAACGGGTAGACGCCCCGATCCTCTTTGCAGCAATTCTTTTCTCCTTAATCTCTAACTTTCTTTTTCAGAATGCATTAAACCCAATCCAGAATCTCTTGTAAAGGAAAGTTTTGTATATTTTTGATGTCTGTGGGAAAGAAGTGCCCCTGCAGAGGCTGTATTTAAGAAGATATTTTAGAAGCATTTTCTCGAGGGGAGAAATGGTTTTCATTTAAGAGGAAGACTTTGCCATTAGTTTGTTAGCATGAAATTGCAGAACTATGTATTAGACGATTTTCTCATTTCTCACAGTTTAATGTGCCTCTACACAAATTAGCTATCCAACTCTCTCTCCAGCCAAAGAACATGGCATCTTCAAAAGAAGTATCATGGATATGAACAGTAGCAGGTTGGTCATTTGCCTTTAGCTACTCTTATGAAGAAATTAGGGAAATATTTTTACAAGTAAAAATATTAAAAACAATGAAAAAGATGAGGTGATAGTCAATTGAATCAATAACATTATGTCAACATATTCAATTTACATTTACTATGGAAAAAATACACAAAAATGTGGAAAAACAAAATACCACAGCCCACCCAGAAAGGAAAAAAGTTTGTTTACTAGACAACACAGTCACTGTTTATTCTACTTGTAGTTGGAAAAAACACAATTAACTCCCTGAAATTTTGTGAATCACTGTGCTATATAAGGCATGTTAATAGATCCTCATTCAACAAATACACTCAGTACTGAAGGGCTGATTTAACTCATTTGCATCATGAACTAAATAGAATTATAGGTCTTGAGAACCTTCATATTTAAACTGTAATGCTCACACGGTTAGCTATTCTTTCCTTTTTCTCTTATATTTACACTAAACACATTCACTTCCATCATGGTCATTAATACTTAGGTAAGTAGTTGAAAATGTGAACAATATGAAATAAAATAATTAAAATTTGTTTAATCCAATAATCAAAGTTTTTAAATAACATTTTATATATTTAATGTGTTGGGTAAAGTAGAAGAAAGTCAAATGACTAATTCAAGATTTAATCCTTTCCATGTGAGTTAGGGATTGGGAGTGGAGGCAGTCAGTGAGGGAATAGAAAGGAGAGGGGAAAGGAAATGCTTTTTACTGTTTTGTTCAGACACCTACACAGGCACAAAGAGTTCTCTATACTCATATGAATTGCTCCATGCAGCACGCTAAACACACTGCTTGATTGCAAAATAATAACTTCCCGTTTTAGATTTTAAGAATAAACAAAAGCAAAAACAAAATCTTTTAGGAAACATTAGGGTTTAATATGATTTATTGTCCTTTCGTTTTTTTGAGTTGTGCTACCATGCCGTAAAACGTATTGAGAGTCTATCCACTTCCTGCCTCAAATTAGAACACACTAACTACCCAGTCACCAAAGAATCAATTGTATCTGAATTGGCTTAAAGGTTAACTTTTCAGTACTGTCTATCTTACCTTACAAATTTTAATGAAGGCTTTTGTGATATACGTCGTAACATCAGTGTAGTGATAATTATTATTATTAATGTTAGCAACGCAATACAAAAATCTTTAAAAAGAGTCACCCAATAGGAATTTTAATGTGCACATTTTCTCTTATTTTTCTTGTGAAATTGCCTTCCACCTCCAAGATATTCCAAACTAAGTTGGCATGTCACTTTTCATAAATAAAAACATGAGAAATATCTGTGTCTTGAGAAAAAGGAACATATAATAAATGTCAATGATAAATTATATTTTTGATCTAAATTTATTCAAAAAATAACGTCAAAAGTAAATATTTCTACACTATATTACTGAAAATTGAGCCTTTATCCCAGCGTTTCTATCTAAATCTATCAGGTGTGGTTAACCATTTCTTTACTGCCACTGAATATCTTATGGGGTTTTTCGTCAATTCCATTGGTGTTTATACGAAAATCCTGCCGCATGTTCCTGTTAACCCTTTTATGAGGATGATAATGACATAAGGACTAACGTATGGAATGTGTAGTTTGCGCCAGTTACTATTACAAGCACTTTACATATATTAGATAACCTAGATCTTCTAATTTAACAGAAACTGAAGAGACGAGTAAAACTCTTAATGGTTCTTTTAAAATATAAATAAATAAAATTGTCATTTTTGTAGTGAAAACATTTGGAATTATTTTCATATGTTTCATCTTAATATAAAATATATATTGGTTTTATTTGACTTTTAAAGGTGATAGCATATAAGCGTGTAATAGGCAAATATACATCCATGTAAAATTTTATAAACATGAAAATTTATCAAGGCAAGAGTTTTATTGACCAATAAAGTTTGTTTGTGCATTGTGATTGTGTTTCATAAGATATTTTAAAGTGTAGCCATTTTATTGACCTTTAGTCAGTTTGCATACACTGCTTATTAATGACTCTTATTCAACCAACTAATCATCCTTTCAAATGAGATCAACACATTTTCACATTTTTATTGATCTCAGGTTTACAAAATCTCCCCACTACTTAGCAGCAAGATAATTATAAATTATGTTAACTAAAAGCTGACAGTAGTTTATTATTTCAGTAAATGGATGCCCAGAGTCAAAAGAGAAACCCAAATAGATTAACAGTGAGAATTATCTAGCTGTTCTAATACAGTACCAGAAAATAGGCTCTACACTGTGGGTACCAATATCATTGACAAGGATGGTGAAGAAATTGATGCTGATGAATTTTTTTCTCAATTATATTTTTCTTATCTTCATTATTAGGAATAAAAGTAGAATGCTTTCTTGTTTTCCAGCAGGAGCATTTGTTTGTTTGTTTGTTTGTTTAGTCATTTAACAATATATAAAGCTACTATGACACTCCACAGCTAAAAAGACTAAAGAGACTGCTAATTCTATTAAAAAATCATTCTAATTTTATAATTAGAAAGCAAGTCATAAGTAATGGAGTCAACAAAACTTAACAGCATTTTAAGTAATTAGATTTGATCATCAGAGCAAAAACATTTTAACAACAGAAGCTTGTGTTTCCTAGGAAAACTTAATATTGTCTCACCTAGGACACATGTTTTAAAATATTTTTAGCATATGCCCTATAAGGTTCAAAGACAGAATTTTCTATCATCAATCATTCTCTTGGCTAATAATGAGCCAATCTTAACCATAAAATATAGATCAGATTTGCTGCCCTCACATTAAGAGTTTCAGGTTCTCCTCCTGCACTGATCACAGTATTGCCAAGCCTAAAGGAGAGGTCTTAGAAGAAAAGAACAAGGATCCATTAATCATGAATCATTACATTTTGTCAGTTGGCAAAGGAATACTTTGCTCATTTATCCTTTGAATGAAATTAGCTCTGGCTCAGACCCTTGTAGAAGGAAATTTTAAATTGTCTTGGCATCTTCCTATAGCAGTTTGTGTATGTGCCATAAAATGGCAGATGGGGTTTATTAATGGCAGATGAGTTTAGTTTGCAAGTTTTTTAAAAAAATTTTCTATTTGATAATTTTAATATTGAAGCTCAGATATGACTCACGTATTATTGTTGTTCATCTATAAATATATGTTTTATCTAATTAATGAAAGGAAAAAGAGAAATCTGGTAATGTTTATGTTTCCAAATATGAGCAAGCTCTTTCTTCTCCGTGTCATAGACAAAACGGGCACATATTTCCTTAGGTATAAGTATCCTAGTGGAACCAAATCATCAAAATTGTTGAAAATATTCACAAAAAGTATGTGAAGATAATTTACTCATAAACAGCACTAAGCCGTTGATAGAATTATATGAAGATTATAGTCATATGAATTTATGTTTAACAGATATTTGAGTGAGTTTTGAAAAACTATATTCTGTCATGAATAAATTTGACATAAGTTTTACTGCCTTTACACAATTCTAAATAGGGACGATTTGTGCATTTTTACTATTAAACACTAAAAATTAAGCTATATAACTGAAATAATGGACTATCCTATAGGTGTATTAATCAGCCGTTGAGTCTCACCTTATTGACTATGCTTTTACAGTGGGGTAGATAGAAACATGAATCTACTGGATGAGGGTTTGGCTGGCAGCAATCTAATGCTGAACAGGAGGTATCTCCTCAAATACATACCTAATTTCACAGAAGTGGCACAAGTGCTAGAGGAAATACACATATAAAAGTGCTTATAATCTATAGAGAACTGTAGGAATGAAATCCATTATTCAACCTAAAACCAACAGATGTAAGGACTTTACAAATTATTATTTAAAATGTTTATACTGAGTGTCCATATGCTGGACTTGGTGGAAGCCGATGGTGAAAATTTCATTTCAACAATTTAAAATATAGTTTTGACTTGCTTTGAAGACGATTAAAGTATGTTAGGAATCATAAGCTACATACTTAAAAATAGTTCCGAGCAAAGTAAAAAGGAAACGGTATTTACAATAACTCTTAATCAAAGCAAATCTGTGACTGAATGCATTTCCCTAATAAGCAAGTGAAGCCTCAGCAAAAGGGTAAAATAATAAGCCATTTGTTTTCCTAAGGCGTCTTGAAATAGGAATGAGTGTCAATTATAAGATATCATTTAGATATTTTAAGGGAGATATTTATTTTTACAACTTACATCTTAACATCAACCAGCCAATTATATTGGCTATGTTCCTAGTTCATCAAACACATTTTTACTGTGTATACTTAGTACATATTTTTATTTTAATATAATGGAAATAGTTAAGCTTAAATTTGGTGGCAGCCTTAAACAACAAAAAAGTGACATATCAAGGTAAGAGTTAAAATGTTAAAGCAAATTTAAGTACAATTCTGTAGATATTATTGAATATCGATTAAAAGCCAATCATTTCCCATCATGACACACAGAAAGCTACTTAACAATTTAAACCAAGATCCAAATGCATACAAGTTTCTTTTATGTTTTTTTCCTGGCCATCCTAATGTTGGATTCAGAATCAATCTGTCCATACTACCACCAATTACTTTTTATGGATATAATATAACATTCTCTGGTATCTGGAGAAGAATAAGACATATTTTATATTTATGACTGATATGGTTCCACTATTAGGGAAGATTTTGCTTCCGTTTCGTAAACCATTATTGAATCATAACATAACTGGGCACCTAGGCAGACCTGTAAAGTATGTGTTCTGATTCTTGTTACCACTACGTATACTCCTAAAGTACTACTTCTTGTGTGTAAAGGATGTTGTTTATCTCCACAGAAACACAAAAGGTCAGCATCCAGTCGTTAATTTTCTCTAGGTTTAAGATGATGAAGAAATACGTATCACACTTTGGCTGCCAAAAGATAATGGAATCCCCCGAAATCTCATTTTCTACAAATGTAATGATAGTCTTCATAAAGTGAAAAAGCAGAAAAGGAAGTGCAATGTTTCTGAAAAACTGGTATTGTAAATAGATATCACTACCCATTACTTTTTATGTCAATATTTCACATAAGGAATAAATTTCTTTTACATTTGGGACCTGATTTAGGATTACACAAATGATAAAATTATTTTCCTCTCCGTATTGGAGGCTATGCATATTTTCCCCTGAAAAATTTTCTTTTTTCCTACCTTTAAATAATGTAACTCTGACTTCCAATCCTCCTTTGCTCCTCTTCCACAAAATCTTGGGATGCTGGATTGATACAGGGATAGAAACATAGGGTCCCAGACAGACCAGTACAAGTGAAGCCCAGAATTTTTACAGGAGTGAAAATAGTAACAAATACACACTTATTATATGCCAGGATCTGACCTATTTTCCACGCATTCAATTTTGTAATCCTCATGATAATTCCACAAGGTATTAGGAAAATGATAGGATCTTCCCATGTGAGGTCGAAATCTAAACAAATTGTAAACCCTTTGCTTGCTGCGGCCCTGTAGGAAGGTCTCAGCTCTGTCTGAGAATGGTACCCACACAGAGGAAAGCTGAACCGAGTCTTGAAAAGAGACTATGTTTTAATGATATTGTTTGATCTCCTGGATCCAAATGTGACAGAAGTCAGCCAATTTAAACAGTAAAATGAAGCGATAATGATGTTCTAGGTATTACACAGAACAATTTTGTGTATCAAATGCCACAATGAATGCAAAACTTCACATCGATACTTCTTAGAGTCACTATACAAAATACTGAAAACTAAGCACATTTTTTCTAATGATATTCAAAATTTAATGAAGATCCAAACGTTTAATTAAACAAATGAAACTATTGGTTAGCAGAATTCCCTGTTTGTGCAGGATTTTATGGCAGGCACAAAGTCTCCCTGAGGCCCTTCAAATCACACCAGATTCATATTGAGCACACGGGTATTTGGTACCTATTATGGGGAAATGACTACAGAAAAGAGAGATGGCAATGCCATAAATCTACAGGGGCCCGCTGGTGTGCAAATGAGTGAATTAAACCATGTTTTTTTTTTTTTTTTTTTTTTAAATTTATTTATTATTATTAAACTTCAAGTTGTAGGGTACATGTGCACAACGTGCAGGTTTGCTACATATGTATACTTGTGCCATGTTGGTGTGCTGCACCCATCAACTCATCATTTACATCAGGTATAACTCCCAATGCAATCCCTCCCCCCTCCCCCCTCCCCATGATAGGCCCCGGTGTGTGATGTTCCCCTTCCCGAGTCCAAGTGATCTCATTGTTCAGTTCCCGCCTATGAGTGAGAACATGCGGTGTTTGGTTTTCTGTTCTTGTGATAGTTTGCTGAGAATGATGGTTTCCAGCTGCATCCATGTCCCTACAAAGGACACAAACTCATCCTTTTTTATGGCTGCATAGTATTCCATGGTGTATATGTGCCACATTTTCTTAATCCAATCTGTCACTGATGGACATTTGGGTTGATTCCAAGTCTTTGCTATTGTGAATAGTGCTGCAATAAACATACGTGTGCATGTGTCTTTATAGCAGCATAATTTATAATCCTTTGGGTATATACCCAGTAATGGGATGGCTGGGTCATATGGTACATCTAGTTCTAGATCCTTGAGGAATCGCCATACTGTTTTCCATAATGGTTGAACTAGTTTACACTCCCACCAACAGTGTAAAAGTGTTCCTATTTCTCCACATCCTCTCCAGCACCTGTTGTTTCCTGACTTTTGAATGATCGCCATTCTAACTGGTGTGAGATGGTATCTCATTGTGGTTTTGATTTCCATTTCTCTGATGGCCAGTGATGATGAGCATTTTTTCATGTGTCTGTTGGCTGTATGAATGTCTTCTTTTGAGAAATGTCTGTTCATATCCTTTGCCCACTTTTGGATGGGGTTGTTTGTTTTTTTCTTGTAAATTTGTTTGAGTTCTTTGTAGGTTCTGGATATTAGCCCTTTGTCAGATGAGTAGATTGCAAAAATTTTCTCCCATTCTGTAGGTTGCCTGTTCACTCTGATGGTAGTTTCTTTTGCTGTGCAGAAGCTCTTTAGTTTAATGAGATCCCATTTGTCAATTTTGGCTTTTGCTGCCGTTGCTTTTGGTGTTTTAGACATGAAGTCTTTGCCCATGCCTATGTCCTGAATGGTACTACCTAGGTTTTCCTCTAGGATTTTTATGGTATTAGGTCTAACATTTAAGTCTCTAATCCATCTTGAATTAATTTTCGTATAAGGAGTAAGGAAAGGATCCAGTTTCAGCTTTCTACTTATGGCTAGCCAATTTTCCCAGCACCATTTATTAAATAGGGAATCCTTTCCCCATTTCTTGTTTCTCTCAGGTTTGTCAAAGATCAGATGGCTGTAGATGTGTGGTATTATTTCTGAGGACTCTGTTCTGTTCCATTGGTCTATATCTCTGTTTTGGTACCAGTACCATGCTGTTTTGGTTACTGTAGCCTTGTAGTATAGTTTGAAGTCAGGTAGCGTGATGCCTCCAGCTTTGTTCTTTTGACTTAGGATTGTCTTGGAGATGCGGGCTCTTTTTTGGTTCCATATGAACTTTAAAGCAGAATTAATTATTAATGTGCAAAAATCACAAGCATTCTTATACACCAGTGACAGTCAAACAGAGTGCCAAATCAGGAATGAACTTCCATTCACAATTGCTTCAAAGAGAATAAAATACCTAGGAATCCAACTTACAAGGGATGTAAAGGACCTCTTCAAGGAGAACTACAAACCACTGCTCAGTGAAATAAAAGAGGACACAAACAAATGGAAGAACATACCATGCTCATGGATAGGAAGAATCAATATCGTGAAAATGGCCATACTGCCCAAGGTAATTTATAGATTCAATGCCATCCCCATCAAGCTACCAATGAGCTTCTTCACAGAATTGGATAAACCATGTTTTGAAAGCTCAGTTAAGAGATCAAGGGAGACAAAGCTGGGTGGCTGGCAAGAAGGCGGAATAGGAACAGCTCTGATCTGCAGCTCCCAGGAGATCAGCGCAGAACGTGGGTGATTTCTGCATTTCCAACTTAGCTACCGGCCTCATCTCACTGGGACTGGTCAGACAGTGGGTGCAGCCCACAGAGGGCAAGACAAAGCAGGGTGGGGTTAAGGGAACTCCCTCCCCTAGCCAAGGGAAGTCCTGAGTTTTCATGGTACTTTTCAAGCTCCAGAAAGCAAATGTGACTGACGTTTGCCAGTTGAAATGTAAAATGGATGATGAGGACTACAGTGAAGCAGATAATATACTTCTTGCCTTTCTACCTAAAATATTTCCAAACGTTATGCTTTTAAAAAAAAAAAAAAAACTGGAATGGAAATTTTTGTTGAAAACATTCCAATTCTTAGTGTCGGCACAATGTATTTTTTTTAAGTACGGACACCCAAAGCCAAACCAAACTTACAACAAAAACATGTTGGGGATGTGGGCCGCTAATAGTAAAGAACACAGACATGATCAACTGTAAGTTCTACATTTACAATTTAAAAGGTGTCTTTTCATTTTTATTTGTTTTAATTATTAAAATAATCCACTGGGAAATTATCTTCAGTTTATAGATGAGGAAACAGAAGTCAAAAGAAGTAAAGTAAATTGTTCCGGTAATGTAGAGGAAAGATTGCAGAGTTTACATTCATGTTCTAACCCAAAATGAATTTGAAATAGATTTGAAAATTCAATACACAGTGTAAAGAAGTCCCTGATACAGCTTTATTATTTATCAATGTATTTATTTATCTTGTTATACAGCAAATATATACAGGGTAACTGCTATGTATCAGGCACTCCAAACACTGAGAAACTTTCAGGTTAAAGACAGTAAGGCTGCAATGAGACAGAGGAACATTCTTTTTGAATCTTACTTTTTAATTATTATAGAAGCTTAGGCAGTTGCAGGTAAGACTGGCAGAAAAAAAGTTAGGCTTAAAGGTAGAGGATGTTGAATGCTAAAATAAGCAATTTTGACGAGTAGTTGAAAATGTGGCTTATACACGAAATTGTCATAAACACTAGTAGATGTTCAAGTCATTACAAATTTTTATCAAAGGAGTAAAATAGAAGTCTCTCAATCTGTGAGTTATGAGTTTTTGCGAACTGTCCTAATTTTTGTTTAAATTTGTATGTGCACCTGCATGCATGTGAATGTTTTTCTGGAGACGGGGCTCAGGATTTCCACATATTTTTGAAGGACTCTGTGACCACAAGGTTAATACAAGCTAGATTTGAGTTTTCCCTTAAGAAAATTAATCTAGCAGTCATAGGGAAAGAGGAGACCACCAAAGGCCACTTGAGAGATGACTAAGTATAATAGTCCTAGTAAGAAGGAATTGAAACTTTGGCTAAGAAAGGAGAATCATTAACAAACGAATTAATGCCAATAAAACTTTTTTCTTCTTTTCTTCCCTCACGTTTCTTCTCTCTTTCCTCTTTCCCCAACTTCCTTTATTCTTGACTTTTTTTAACCCTATACTGAAGACTTCACACAGCTTCTTACAAGAACCAGTTGTGAACATCTTTTCCAAACTGCTCAGTAATGTAATTTTTGTAACTGGAAATCAGCTATGGATGGGAGCATTTACACCAATTAAAATGGAAAACACTAGAAATCAGGTTTTCACACCTGTAGAAATGATTGTTAAATATTTACAGATAGACAACTTCTCTCTTCCTTCCTCTCTTTCTCTTTTCCTCCTTTCTTCCCTTTCCTCTTTCTTTCTTTCTTTCCTTCCTTTCTTCTTTCCCTGCCTCTCTCCCTCCTTCTATTCCTTCCTTCCTTTCTTCCTTCCTTCCTTCCTTCCTCCCTCCCTCCCTCCCTCCCTCACTCCCTTTCATTTTGCCTTACTTCCCTTCATCCCTTTTGAAACTTCCTTCCTCCTTTATTTATTATCCAGTTTCTAATCCACATTTTTGCTTGATTTATACAAGATCAGGAAGAAAGTGGACATGCAGCACATACGTTGAAAAAATCAAATTAAATAATTTGAATAATATTGAGCACATTGAACTAAGTTCTGTATGTAATCATCCATATTGCATATTAACCACCAATGAGACATTCTATCATCTAATGTATCTCAGTCATCTTCTGAAAATGTTTACTTCTTTATAAACAATATTTTGGCCTTGATTTATTTTCTTGATGAATGCAATATAACATCACAGAATTTAAACATGTCTAAATAAATAGTTCTCAGTCTCTGAAATAACAGTGAAATCAAAACACAAGATTTCAAGTCCTAGCTGTGCCACCTAATAAATTTGTGACATTGATCAAGCGACTACATCCTTTTGTGCATTAGCCTCTTAACAAACATGGATTGCTAATTTGTTTCTAGCTCTAAAACTCAAAAGCTGTGCAAGTATAGAATGTTTGACATAAATGTTTTTCCATATTACATAATATATCTGTGCTGAAACAAAATATAATCAAACATTCCAGTACTTAATTTACATTATCACTTAAGATATTATCAGTAAGAAGTAAGAGAGTGGGGCTACTGTGTGTATACCACAGACTATGCCGAATTATATCTGAATGTGATCTTCTGAATGCCTGCACCTGCTTGGAATGATAATATTTATGTATAACTTTTAATGCTTGTGCATTCATTGGCCAATATCTTCAATCTTATTTATCAAATTTCTTTCCCTCAGTTACATGTTATTATATAGCTTTCTGAATATTCACTGTGGATATTTGTTATTAATCTCTTCTAATTTTCCTTCTGTGGAGGAAAAAGTTTCCATAAAATAAACTTTAAGAATCAGGAAAATGAGAATATGAATTCTATAAAATAAAATAACTATATAGGTATTTACATGTACATATATGCAGATATATATGTATGTGTATATATGTAAATATACATATATGTAAATAAGATTAAAAGAAAAACACAATGGAAGTTTTTCTATTTAATATATTTAGGTTATACATAGGCAGATTAACAACTACTGAAAGAAAAAATACAAAACTTAAAAAATTATGATACACCTAATGTAAATGACGAGTTAATGGGTGCAGGACACCAACATGGCACATGTATACATATGTAACAAACCTGCACATTGTGCACATGTACCCTAGAACTTAAAGTATTAAAAAAAGCACCTATATGAATAATTTAAAAAAATTGTGTAATCGATGGCCTTTCCTTTTTTTCCCAAATAGTAATATTTAAAAATACTTTTTAAAATATAAAAGCAAATGTTTTAAAAGAAAATAATCTATATTTACTTAAATGGGTATATTTACTATCTTCGGTTCCATTCCTAAAATTAGAAAGTATTCTTGCCTCTAACTGGATGAAACGTGGAGGCTTTCAGTATTACATTGTTGCTGTTACCTTTAATTTAATTATGTTAGTGTACTGAAGAGTTTTATAGATTTACTGGTTATTATTATAAATGTCATTTAACTTGATGTTGGACATTAAAATGTCAGTTTTTTTGCTTTTAGGTTAATAAAATGTTTTTACTGAAACAAGAATGGTGATATAAAATGTAATGCATAAACCCACTTTGATATGCACATCATGTAATCACAGAAACTACTCCATAAACAATCTATTTAACTCATTTCTCCTGACAAAGTTGTACTAGAAGCTCTTACTTTTAGCATCATTACAGTGAGCAATATAAACTTACTGCCTAGTTTATTCTATATCAGGCAATTTCAGAATCTTTGAGGACTACAGAATCATTTCCTTCACTCCTACTTTGCTAGTGATACAATCATCTGTCTGATAGGATGGCTATTAGAGAAGATAGCAAAGTGGCTAAGGTATCTTCTGAGGCTGATAAAACATGGAGTGGCATCAGATAGTGACGGAGCATCATTATATAAAATTGGAATCCTGCACCCTAGAGACCTCTCACTTGGTCAGGTACATATTTATGCCTCCTTGCAATACTTACTTTCATGATAGGACAGAAAGCTTTAGTCTGCCAGATAATTACAGTTTACCAGATTACTTGTGTTTTTGTTAAGTGCATGAGTATAAGTGTAAACATTAATGTGTAAACATGAGGAAACCAAAGATCCCCTGATTCTGATGAGGCAGTGCTAGTCATTTATAAGCAAAGTCAAGATCTCCTTCAGCCTCAATTACTCAATTAGAATGCCGGTGGTTGTTGCGGATGACTTAGTTCATAGCCATAGGAAAATAGAAGAAATGTACGAAGGAGGAAGAACTGGGGTGGGAGGGGAGAGGCAGCTACAATAGATGATGGAATAGAGAAAATTTCTCAATCAACCTTTACTATATTTAATAATTAATTTTATAGAGACAGACTATTTTATGTAATAGTCTGACTTTATTTTTGATGATTTCCTGCTGGCAAATTTTGAGCCTCGGCCCTCCCTCTTCCCCTTCTGCCTGTCCAACATGTGGGAAATATGACAAGAATGCCCCTTTCTGCTTTGGTGATGGCAAGAAGTTCAAAGAACACAAGCTCCTGTCACACATGGGAATCCTTACCACGGACCCACCCCTTAATCATCATAAAAACCCTGAAGCTAGTAACCTTATTTAGCTCTCTCAAGCCACCTTTGGACCTGCTTGGAAGGCCTGCCAGGTTCTCCCTGGAAAGCCCTATTAGGTAAGCAATAAACTCTTTAATACGCTTTTGGTATGTGTGTGGTGCCATCATTCTTGACATCCAGCCCTCATTTTGGGTAGGGTTTCACCCTAATTCTATAAAGTGGCTACACAGAAACATAAATTCATAAGAAAAAATCAATGACCAAGAAGTTGGTAGACATTTTCAATAATTTCAAATGATAGATGATGTCTAAATTATAAAATCATCGACTATTATCCTTTGCAATCATAGTAGTTCTTTTCATTTCTCTTTCAAATTTTATGTAATATTCTTGCCCAGTGGAGATCCTGATGAATATTAATGCTTTGCCAAGAAATATTCATACAACATTTAGCAAAATGACATATTTAAGAGAGAAAAATTACCATTTTCCTTATATATTAGTTTTTTAAGGCTGCTGTAAGAAGTTGGCACAAATTCAGTGGCTGAAAACAACAGAAATTTATTCTCTGACAGTCCTAGAAGTCAGTAGTCTGAAATCAGAGTACAAGCATGGAAGCTAAATTCGCTGTGGAGACTCTAAGGGAGTCTGCTTTTTCCTTGTCTCTGTTTTTTGTGACTGTCAGCATCCCTTGACTTTGACTTTATCTCTTTTTGCTCTCTCTCTCTCTTTTTTTTTTTTTTTGACGGAGTCTTGCTCTGTCACCCAGGATGGAGTGCAATGGCACAATCTCGGCTCACTGTAACACCTGCCTCCCGGGTTCAAGCGATTCTACTGCCTCAGCCTCCCCTGGAGCTGGGATTACAGGCGACCGCCACCACACCCAGTCAATTTTTGTACTTTTTGTAGAGACGGAGTTTCACCAAGTTGGCCAGGCTAGTCTTGAACTCCTGACCTCATGATCCACCTGCCTCAGCCTCCCAGAGTGCTGGGATTACAGGAGTGAGCCACCCCACCCAGCCTCTGCTCTCTTTTATATCACCTTTTCCATTGCATGTCTGTATCCTCCTCTATGTACTCCTCTTATCTTCTACTGCCTATTTCTTAAAAGGACACTAGTAACTACTTTTATATCCCCATCGATAATCCAAGCTAAACTATGCTTCTCAAAGTCTTAACTTAATCACATGTTTTTCCCTACAAAGTAATATACTCTTTTGCCATATAAGTTATTTTTCTGAGGTTCTGGGGATTAGGATGTGGATATATATTTTGGAGGGTGCCTCTATTCATTCACAACACCTTCGCTAATATCAATAGATACAAAAAACCAAGGAAGTTTTCCCCTGCACCAATGCCATGTTGAGACAGAGAATATCTGGACCTCCTCCTTCACTGAATTTATGGGAAGAATTCAGTTAATGTGATGAAACATAACAATTAACATGGATTTACCCACATGATTTCAAAACTTATCTCATCTGTTTATGACCTTTTCCATGGTCTTTGATCGTTGTAATGAACCACCTGGTATTCACTCTCTAAGCCCTGAATTTCTGCACCCAGTAGTCTTTTAGAACAGTTCCTTTAGCTCACAGTGTCCTTCTTTCTATCATTTAATGTTCATATTGTATTATCCTGTATGATTTGTTAAAAGGCCAATTGTTTAACATGTCTAACTAAACTATAAATTAACTAAGGGAATAAGTTCTACTAGTCATTTTTTTCAGTACTAACATAATTCCTTTTACATACTGTGACATAAATATTTAATGAAGTGATGAGATGAAAGTGTCAATTTTTTCTTAAAGCTACACATTTATTTCTGGACTACATCCAAAGCACTCCCTATATTTGATTTTTATTCATGACTACACTAGATTTCCTATATGACTGACTGCCTCTTATACTTGCTCTTTAGGCTGATTCCTTGGATCATCTTTAGGTTGAGTTAGGGTTTTCTAAGTCCTCAATTTCAAATACATGTTGTCCACATCTGTTGGATTACTAAGCATTCCCCTATAGGATTCTGACCTGATTCTTTTATTCTAAGAGTCTGAGTTCTCTTGAATCACAAAAACTTAAGTTTTAATATCATCTTTATGTCTCCTGCATATTCCTAAATTCAGATAAATGAGGTAGATTGGCCACATTTGCTAGTGAGGTCAGATTGTCCCATATCCAGCTCGTTGAACTTAGATCCCCATTGATTATCAGGAAAAGAAATAGACCAACACTTTTAAAAATAGAAACACACAAAATCTTTACTTCCATCTGTGGGGGAAAATTGGATGGCTATGTTGAGGCTAGAAGAGGCTATGTAGCATTACTTTGCTCCCATTGGGAACAATCCTTATTTGACCTTCATTTGTGTCATGGGCTCCCTAAAGGAGGACCTGTGTGGCTGCCTTCTTGTTGTGCAAGTTGTAGAGAAAAGCACCCTCCTTGCCATTAATGGCATTGGGTTCAGATAATCTGGGACCAATTTTCTCCTATGCTGCTGACTGACTTAATGACTTGGGCAAGTCACAGAATATCTCTGGTCCTCTATGTCCAGAGAGAGTTGGATTCACCGATAGAACTGACACTATTCATGACTATTGTTTACACATGATATAATTTAATACTATTTACTTCATCCTAGACTCATTAAATAGGTAATGTACCAAGCATTATGCTCCATGTTGTGATAAAGGAGACATAATTGCTTCACTCAAGAAACTCAGTTCCTCAGAACCCAGTGAAAAAGACAGACAAGTAAGTAAATTGTTAGTAGCATAGATATTGTGGTGAGCATGATTGAGGTTTTAGTATCAGTGCATAGAAAGACATAGTAGATGCCATGGAAAGATAAATAAAAAATAGTGAACATATTTGGGATAAGAAAATACTTGGAGAGAGATTGGCAAGTGATCTGAAATTTAAAAGACACTATCCAGATAAAGAAAGTAGAAGGACGGAATCTCAGGCAAGGTAATAGAATATACTAAACCATGGAGGCAAGAAAATATGATACATGCAGAGAAGTAGTATATTCATTTTTAACTTTCCAACAAATATTTATCAATCACTTATACTCCAGATACTAGTTAGGCAATAATTTATAAGGCAAACAGTCTGCGTCATCACAGGTGGGACATCTCAGTGTTCAGAAGACAGTTGCAGCTTATAGCAATTACTGCCAGCTGTCAGTGTGAAGACTCAAGCCTGGGAAGAGAGGAAGCTATGGTTGTAGAGGGACAGAAGTACAAAAACCTGATCTGCTGAACTAAGGGACTTATATTGCATTCAGTGGGCAATAATCACAAAGCCATAATAATTGATTATAAGCAAAGTGAAAATGTAATGAAATTATCTTTTTAAAATACTCTCTGTGGATAAGAAAATAACAGATTGAAAGGAGATATTACTAGAGAACAAGAAAAGTATTACGAGACAACCACAAGAATCCAAGAAGTCAACTATGGATTTTAAGGTAAGATACTGAATATAAAGTTATTTTAAAAAGAGAACCCAAAAGAGTTGACAATACCTTGTCTTTAAAGTGTCATAGAAGAATCTGACATGGGTGGCAGATTTTATTCATTTGACTCTTCAATAAATACTTATTGTTACTACTAATAATCTAATAGTACAGAGCTAATATAGATTCTAACCATATATGAACCAAATCAACAAAAAATTTAGCTTGTATGAACCTTCTCTCCAGTTTAGTGGAAATTAAACAAAAACAAGATAAATAAGTAAATTATATGTTTAGGTTATAAGTATTATAGAATATAGAGAAGGAAAAGGAAGATTGCTACTGTTGCGGGGAGTTAAACTTTTAATAGAGTAGTCAGGGCAGGCCTTATCGAGAAGGTGATAATTGAGAAAAGACATGAAACAGATGAGAAAGTCAGTCATAAGCATATTTAAAAGGATGTCATACAGAAGGAAGAAACTTTGCAAATGTTTTCAGGCATAGCATGTGTCAGGCATGTTGAAGTAAATAGCAGCTTGAAGGCCGGTGTGGACAAGAATCAGGGACAGTGAAGCAGAGTGAGATGAGGTGAATCAGAGAGCATGATCTTCAAGACCATCATGAGAAGTCTGGATTGTTTTCAGATAGGGAAGATTTTGTGCCAAAGAGTGACCCAAATATACTTAAATTCTAAAAGGAACATGACATTTGATCTGTCATAAATAAGCAAAAAATCAAGCAAACATGCAAAAAATCCAAAAAGGCAAGAGAATATTTCAAGGCAAGAATTGATTGTGACTTAGATATAGTGGTAGCAGTAGAGATGGCAAGAATTAGTTGTATTCTGGGTATATTTTAAAAGTAAAGCAAACAAGATTTGTAGTTACATTGGATATTCAATAATAATAACTTTGTATACTAATGTAAAGATACAGGGGAGAAATAAATTTGAAATAGTAGAAAAAAAAGATAGGTAAGAGAATCAAGTGCACAACAAAAGAGTGTTTCCTTAGATAGAATCAGATAAGTTTCATCTTTAGAAATGGATTAGAAGGACGAAACATGAATATTGATTGTGGTAGGTAGATAGGTGGGTTCCTGTGAATCTGAGAAAGTTCTCTTTGAATGATGTCACTTTCTTTAATGAAATAGGAACAATGGTTACTTGAGAGTGAAAATGTGAAATTATGTGTTGTACCTTGAGAAGAGAAGAAAAGCAATGCAATAGTCTGTATTAGTCCATTCTCACACTGCTATGAAGAAATACCTGAGACTGGGCAATTTATAAAGGAAAGAGGTTTAATTGAATACAGTTCCACATGGCTGAGGAGTTCTCAGGATAATTACAGTCATGGCGAAGACAAAGGAGAAGCAGGCACCTTCTTCACAGGGCAGCAGTGATTGCAAGCAGGGGAAATGCCAGATGCTTATGAAACCATCAGATCTCATGAGAATCACTCACTATCATGAAACTGCATGGTGGAAACCACCCCTATAATCCAATTGCCTCCCCCTGGTCCCATCCTTGCCACGTGGTGATTATGGGGATTATAATTCAAAATGAGATTGGAGCGGAGACACAACAAACCATATCACACTGTTTGTGGTATATACTCTGGGGTTCACTGTCACATGCAAAGAAAAGTTAGGACATGGACACACGCAAGGAGTCTAGGAGTGGAGGTTTAATAGGCAGAAGAGAATAGAAAGAGAAAGAGCTTTCTCTATAGAGAAAGCAGTCTCCCAGCAGAAAAGAGGCAAATGTGCTGGATTTTATAATCCAGTTTGAGGAGGCAGTGTCTGATTTACATAGGGCTTATAGACTGGCTTGATCAGGTGTGTCCTTTACATAGTGCACAGGGAAGGCTGGTCATCCCCCCCAATCTTACTACGCAAATGGGCTTTCCAGTTGATGGGTGCCATTTTGTCTGCTTCTTACCGTACACCTGGCTGGCAGAGAGGGGAAGATGGAGCTGCCATCTTGAACATATCTATTTCCTAGTTCCTGCCAGCATTTACCCGTTCAGGCTCCCCGCTTGCTTGTCTATGTTTGCAGATCAACTTTGCAGGTTTCTCTTTGTTAGGTAATGATTTGGGTCTGCTTTTCAGAAAAGCCATACTGAGGACTTCCAATACGCTTACTATCTGCCTATGTAATTTCTTCTTAACTCCTGTGTCCTGTTCACAATAGCAAAGACTTGGAACCAACCCAAATGCCCGTCAATGATAGACAGGATAAAGAAAATGTGGCTCATATACACCATAGAATGCTATGTAGCTATAAAAAAGGATGAGTTCATGTCTTTTGCAGGGACGTGGATGAAGCTGGAAACCGTCATTCTCAGAAAACTAACACAGGAACAGAAAACCAAACACTGCATGTTCTCACTCATAAGTGGGAGTTGAGCAGTAAGAACACATGAACACAGGGAGTATAACATCACACACTAGGGCCTGTCAGGGGTACTATGAGAGGGATAACATTAGGAGAAATACCTAATGTAGATGACGAGTTGATGCGTGCAGCAAACCACCATGGCACGTGTATACCTGTGTAACAAACCTACACATTCTGCACATATACCCCAAAACTTAAAGTGTAATAATAATAATAAAATATAGTTTCAAGACTTCAGAATTTGAATTGCTTGTTTTGGTTCAAACACCTATTCTCTCTCCATAATATTTCTATGTCTCATGAATCCTACGAAATCAGTCCTACCATGACTTCTGAAAATATATTTATTTCTTATTTAAATACAAGCAATAGGATTTATGTTACAACCATTATAGAAACTATTAATATGATAAATGCCTGTCCTTTGTTGTCTACAAAAAAATGTGTTTTGCCATGGTCATGCTATATAAGGTATGGCTGTAGAGATGATTTACATAAGATATTCTACCTAAACTTGCTGGTTGACATGAAAGGTTTTGCCTAATAAACAAATGGAAAATGCCAATAATGATTTTCAATAGATGTGAGAATATAAAGACTAAACAAATTCAACATAGGCCAGATTTCCCCTGGGTGTTATTAACCCATAGATCAAGCAGCTGAAGATAGATACAGGCCAGGCACAAGGCAGCAAATCAGTGTCATCCTAAGCATTGAAATGAACTCTAAAAGAAAAGCAAGACAGTAAATTATGACCTTATCCCCTGGGTATTTACTATGTATGCAACTACATGCTCCAGAACTATATTACATCTATATAAAGAGCAGCCCTATGCTTGTGAAATCATGTATGGAAAATTAGTGTTTAGGAGTGGTATGAAATATTTTTCCAATCAGCACTTCCTTAACTATTATTTAAGTATACATTCTTCACAGTGAACATTTTACCTAAGCTTATAAAACAAGAGAATTTTATTACAATTTATTGCTGAAACAAATCACAAAAACACTTTTATCAAAAAAAAAAAAAATAGATGCTGCAGAGGCTGATGATACTACTACTTAAAACTGATGGTTCCTTTTTTTCCTCGTTGCACACATCACTAAGGCAGTCCTATGAACGTCAGCATTATTCTTCAAGGTTTATCACCATTTTCGTAGGTCAATTTAGGTTTCCTGGAAATATATTAACTTTGTAATTCAATTAATATGAAAATCCATAGCAAGCTATTTGATTAAAATGTGTCCTATACTTCCCAGATGTGTATATTTTCTTTCTTTGAATTCCTTGAAGGAAGATTAATCTTAGAAACTTTCAAATTACTTTTAGTTTTTAAATTTTCATTTTTTTCAACCAGTTAACAAATTGGAGAAGAAAGGGGCAACATAAAGTCGTTCCTTGTTAACACATATGTTACGTTGTTAACACATATTTAGAGATCGTATGAAATTTAAGTGCCTGTTTATGGTCATGAAAATTATCTCTGAACATCTGTGTTCCACACACTCAGAGACAGTGAACATGGCAGTTTTACCTGGCTGGAGTTTGGATCCTATCAATACTCTCTCAACTGAATAGCCTTTGGTGCTAGTAATGGCTTTCCAATATGTAAAGACCTTTGCAGACATCAGGGCTTACAGAGGAATGAAAGAGTGAAATGCAAGTAAAGAAGCAAAATATTAGTGAGAGAGAGAACATATTGTGAATATTTAGTTCCACGTTTATATTTTATTTTATACCATTTTTCTATTTCATAAGATAGCCACACAAGGCCTCACTCAAGGAGGAAAGGTGATGGTTTGGTGTTCTCCTTACTCAATTAGGACAAACATAGCAGTTTATTTCGTGAGTCAACTGTGCTAGAATCACCAGGAATACTTGCGTAGGATGACCATATAATGCATCTTCCAATCCAATACCCTTTTGAGAGAGAAACAGGGGGCTTTGATAATTAAGCCGGGAGACCAAGCTCAAGACAATTATGCTCTGTTGTCACCTTAGCTAAAATGCAGATTACTCATTCCCATTCTAGATCAAATAAATAAAAACAAATGCTTGGTTTAAAAGAGTAGAAAGAATTTGATATTTTCAGTATTCTTTCATAAAAGGGAGATAGTCTGAAGAGGAGAAGAAATAATATGAAGGAGAATTTCAAAATTATAGCAAGAGGCTAAGGGCCCTGAGGTGCCGCCCACAGGGTAGGACACGCCTGACAATTTTTTGCACAGTGATGTCCACTGTTACAAATTAACTTATTGCCAGTACTAACTGTAATATGTATTTCTGTTCCTTGCATCCAAATATAAACTAAAATGTTTTTCAAATAGTACATTAAGTAATATATTTTAGAGAAGTGGTACTTTAAGATAAAGAGAAAATAAGGGTAGAATCCAAAATTCGGGAAAATGGCAAAGAAAAAATAAACTTTTTGAGACAAGATGCACAGTGGAAACTGAGAATGCAAAGGAAACAGGCTGTTGGAACAATATATGTGCTCAAGAGAAATATACACCTCCTCAGTATCATCAACAGCATGGTGGTGGCAGTGAGCAGTTTCTCATCATATATGGAGTGGGAACCATTATAATAAAGGTCCACTCAAGTCTCAGGGACTTTGGTAACTTGAGTCACTTGAGTAACACTAATAATGTGAAGAACGCGCTCATGCATAAAACTTTTTTGTGTGATTTTACAAAGGTAAATCTATTAATGGTGAGAGAGATAGCTTAGAGCAACAGAGATTAGGACGACTAGTTAGTATGATATTGTGAAATCTATATTTGATCCTCATCTTCTTGTTTACAACTTCTGAAATCTCCAGAATCTTCAAAGTGATAAGTGTCATTTGTATGCTGATGGGATGATGAATGGCTGGCAATCCCTAGATAGATTTGGAATGGGAGCTGGCCACCAGAAAAACCAACGTGGGATTACAGGGTTGGAACTTTCAGCCCTACACCCCAACTATCAGGGAGGCGACATGGTGGTGCTGAAGGATATGTTGATCACCAATGGCCAGTGATTTAATAAATTATGCCTATGAAATGTAGCTTTCATTGAAAACCCAAAAGAATTGGATTTGGGGAATTTCAAGATAGCTGAACGTGTGGACGTTCCTAAAGGGTGGCACACAAGGAGAATTATGGAATCTCCAAACTCCTTCCTCCATACCTTTCTGTACGCATCTCTTCATCTATATCTTCTGTAATATTCTTTATAATAAACTTGTAAAAATAAACAGGCATTTCCCTGAGTTCTGTGAGCTGCTCTTGCAAATTAATCGAACCTAAGGAAGGAACTGTGGGAACCTGGATTTACAGCCAGCCTGTCAGATGCACAGGTAAAGCAACCTGGGGTTTGTGATTGACATCAGAAGTAAGGGGTGGTCTTTGGGGCTGAGCCCTCAACCTGTAAGATCTGAACCTATGCCCAGGTAGATAGTGTCAGAATTGAATTGAATTGAACTGGAGGAAACCCAGCTCATATCTGTTGCAGAACTGATTGTTAGCTTAAGGTGTGGGAGCAAACCTCTGCACACCTGGTATCAGAAGCAGGTTGTGAAAGTGTACTAGGAGAAACACTGTGTTTTTCTCTACTCTGTCAGCAACTGCAGAAACATGAATGAATGGAAATAATTTGCTGGGAGAGTATGACCAGAATTTATGGTAGAAATAAGAGAACTTTCACCTAAATATTGATATGATCATCTCTACAAAATTCAAATAAAGTTATAGTACATGAAAGCTAATTAAATATGGATTAGAGAACATAGAAGGAGTCAAATAGCTATATTTTTTATATTTAAATAAACAAGCTCATGATAGTTTCGGCGATAGACAAAGATACCTAATCTCTCTGTGCGTCACTTTTCATATCAGTAATATAGTTATTTAGTACCTATAATTATTTGTAACAGTACCTGCCTTATAGGTCATTGTGTTAATCATACATCTATATCATATATATGTATACACACATATATATATATTCAATATAATACCAAGCTAAATAAATACTGGCTGACTGGATGTGAAGTTAGGGTGGGTTTGTTGTTATTATTATAAAATGATTCTTTTTCTTAAATGCAATAGGCCATCACAAAGTGAATAATACTAATTATGTACATTTATCCAGCCCTTGCTATGTGCCAAGCCCTATCTCAACATTGTGTAACCATTACCTTGGTAAAGTGTATTCAGTGCACCTGTGACCCCAACTAATTATTTTGGAAATCAGTAAATGCCTTCGGTCATGAAGAGGCCTGGATAAATATGAATAGATGAAAACACATCCATCTGACTTCCTTAAAAAAAGCAACTACAACACACAGAGCTCCTGATAGTGCAGCAGAGGCATTTCCTAAAAGAAGCACTGTGCTTGGCGGACTCAACTGCCCTACAGAGAGCAACGCATTTCCAATAACTCAACCTCAGATATGTTTCTCCTCAGTCATCTGTCTCCTTGTTATCTTTCTTTTGTGTGTTTCTGAATTGTTTTCTCTTTCCATTTTACACACGCACACACCCTTTATGCCTACAGCAAACTGTATTTCCTCACATAGGAAACCTGGCTTTAATCCTAAGCCTCTCTTAAGATATATGAGTTCTGTTAAAGTTCTAAGACACAGTAATGTCAAGCATTTGATTGTCTGAATCACCCTTATTATCCAAAGTATAATATTATAAGGTAATTGTAATAATAAAATCCTACACCATTCTATATCATAGCTTGCCATGTGCCATTGGAAATAATAAACAAAATAGGATACTTATTATTTCCTAAATGACTCATTGGTTCAATGTTTTTAGGCCACAAAAAAAGACTGGTATAAAACTATTTAACTGTGGTGCCAAATGTAAATGACTATGATAGCAGTCACTGGTGACAAATGATACTGTCAATGCAATCCATGATAATTACTTTTGTATCTATGAATGTATATAAGTTGATATTGACCTGACTTGAATACAAAAATCCCTTCTGCATTCTTCAGCTATAGTGGGAAGCAAGGCACATGAGCTACAAAAATTTGTTGATCCAAAGTATATTCTGAATAATTACTTCAGATTTTATTGACCCCAGCCATTACTCAGTGTTCACTCTCTGACTCCAACTGAAGCTTTTTCTTAGAATTCTCAATGAGGCTGCATTATTAAAACATGGCTTTAAGTTTCTTATCTTACAGGGTGATGCTATGAAAGGCATTAGTATAACAGATTAAGGAGGGCATGTCTTATAAAAGCAAATCACTAACCTTTCATGTCTACTTCTGCACTTTGTGTGCTACAATGCTCCCTAGATATTAAAAAACAGTGAATCAAATGGGACTGTTCACTGCGAGGAAAGATCAATGTTTTTTTTAGCAGATTCCCACAGATAGCCAAAGAAACTCACTCAATACATTTTTATATGAAGCTCTTAAATATCAATACGAATTGTATGTATCCAAAGGAGAGGCTAAATCAAGAAAAACGTTAAGCAACGCTGACATTTAGGAGTTTTCCTGATGGCCATCATGAATAGAATTTGTATGTTACAAAATCAGTCACAAAGAAAGCCTAAATTTAGACTTTCTAAATTTAAAAAGAAAAAAAAATCTACTGGAATAATAAAAAATGCTAATATCGTTCTTAGATGTTACATAAAGTGTACCCCACTAGCAACACCACCACCAAAAACAAAAAGACCTTTCAGTTTTTCAAACACTTCCTCAAGTAGCAAATTATAGAAATGTCAAAATTTTCAAAAAGAACTAGGAATTCTTTTTGAGTTTAACATTGTGGATTGCTTCCTTTTATTTGAATATTTTCAATATTCCCATTTCATTATATCATATTCTTCTGAGAACAGATAATATTAAATCCTCTAATTCAGAGAGGGACTAAAATTCTATTCTTAGTCTCCATTATAAAAGTGAAAACTTCTATAAATCTGTTGGATCCAGGATCTTAAAATTAAATATTTCACTTTATATTTCAGATGTTAATGATTACTTTCTTACAATTAATGTAATGTTTTTATTAGCAACTTGAAATTATGTGACTGTTTCAAAGGCTCTTATATTACAATTTTATATATCTATAAAATCTTTTAGTAGTCAATTCAACAACCATTATGATGAAGCATACTGTATTTGCTACATTAAATCAACCTCTACTTTTAGAGAGGGTCATTCTCTATTCTTGAATGGTTCTTCCTAGTGCATGCATACCTCATTTTATTACACTTCAATTTATTATGCTTTGAAAATATTGCATTTGTTACAAATTGAAGGTCTGTGGCATCCTTGTGTCGAGAAAGTCTATGAGCACCACTTTTCAACAGCATGTACTCTCTTCATGTCTCCGTGTCACATGTTAGTAATTCTTGCAAATTTTAAAAATGTTTTCAATATTATTATATGTGTTATACTGATTTGTGATCAGTGATCTTTTTCTACTATTAAAAATGTTTTGGGTTCCCCATGAACCACATCCATATTAAGATGACAAATATAATCAATAAATGTTGTGCGTGTTCTGATTACTCTGCCAACCAGTTCTTCTCTCAACTCTCTCCTACTCCTTGGCCCTTGTTATTTCCTGACACAAAACTATATTGAAATTAGGCTAATTGATAACATTACAAAAATGCCTTTGTATCTTTGTAGGTGAAAGGAAGAATTGTACATCATTTACTTTAAATCAAAAGCTAAAAAAGATGAAGATTAGTGAGGAAGTCATGTCATAAGTGAAGATAGGGTGAAAGCAAGGCTTTCAATGCCGGTAAGCCAAATTATGAATGCAAAGGAAAATTTTTTGAAGGAAATTAAAAGTGCTACTCCAATAAACACATGAATGACAAGGAAGCAAAACAGCCTTATTGCTGATGTAAATTTTTAGTGGACCAGATAGAAGATTAAAGCAGCCACAACATTCCCTTAAGCCAAAGCCTAATCCAGAGCAAGTCCTTAAATCTCTTCAATTCTATGAAGACTGAGAGAGATGAAAAGTTGCAGGAGAAAAGGCTGAAGCTAGCAGAGGTTGGTTCACGAGATTTAAGGGAAAAAGCTTTGTCCACAGCATAAAATTGCAAGAGAAGCAAAAAGTGCTGATGGAGAAACTATAGCAACTTGTCCTGAATACCTAACATAACTGATGAAAGTGGCTATGCTAAACAACAGATTTTTCAATGTAGGAGAAACTACCTTGTTTTAGAAGAATGTCATCTTGGGCCTTCATAACTAGGGAAGAGAAATAACTGCCTGGCCTCAAAGCTTCAAAGGGAAGTCTGACTCTTATTAGAGGCCAATGCAGCTGATGACTTTAATGTGAAGCCAATGTTCATTTACTATTCTGACAATCCCAGGCCCTTAAGAACAATGCTAAATCTACTCTGCATGTGCTCTATAAATGAAACAAACCCTGGATGACAACACATCTGTTTACAGCATGGTTTACTGAATATTTAAGCCCATTGTTGAGACATAGTGCTTAGAATAGAATTTTTTCAAAAGATTCCTTTTCATTTACTATGCACCTGGTCACCAAGAACTCTAGTGGAGATGTACGAGTAGACTAATGTTTTTATGCCTCCCAACACATCTATTCTGCAGCCCATGAGTCAAGAAATAATTTGACCTTCAGGTCTTATTATTTAATAAATATATTTCGTAAGGCTACAGCTGCCATAAATAGTAGTCACAGTGATTCCTCTGATAGACCTGAAAAATCACTTAAATCTGCAAAGTAAATTGGAAATCTCCTGGAAAGGATTCATTCTCCTAGATGCTTAAAAACATTTGTGATTCATTTAAGAAGGACAAATATCAACATTAACAGGAGCTTAGAAAAAGAGGATTCCAAACCTCATGGTTGACTTTGAGAAGTTCAAGACTTGAATCAAGGAAGTAACTACAGATCTGGTAAAAATGTCAAGGGAATTAGAATTAGAAGTGGAATCTGAAGATGTGACTGAACTACTACGTCCTTGTGGTAAAACTTGAACAGATGAGGAGTTGCTTCTTATGAATAACCTAAATAAGTGGTTTGGAGATGAAATTTATTCCTAGGGAAAATGCTATGAACATTATCAAAATGACAACAAAAATTACATAATTTGGGCCACGTCTTTTAAATATGGCTTTCCCAGGTGCACGCGACAATGTGAGGAGCGGGGAGGAGCGTGTGTGGTATGTGGCCGCAGCCTGGGCAAGAGCCACCGCGAACCATGAGTTGAGTAAATTCTGGAGGGATCCTGCCTCCACTGAAGCCCTTGCAGCCAGGCAGCTGTGAACTGTGAGCTAGAGTGAAGCAGAAATCTAGGAAGATGAGCTCCAAGATGGTCATAAGTGAATCAGGACTGAATTGGGATATTTTCCTCAAAAATGACCTTAAGACATTTTTCTCTTGAGAAAATTATAAAGATCTTTCCATGGCTCCAAGTGTAAAAGAACTATGTGTTTTATCGAACAGAGCGAGCAGAGGAGTTATATGGACTTGTTGATTAAATATGCAAAGATTCCTGCAAATTTCAAAGCTGTTGGAATAAATACAAACGACTTCTTGCACTCCTTGGATATGAAAAAAAAAATGTGAATGAAGAAGTACTGGGTTCCTAAAGTTTTTGCAGAATTCTGCAAGGAAATGTGCACAGGATTATAACATGCTTTCCAGTGAAGTTTGTCTCTTTCCAGAGAATATTTTAAGAGCTTGCATTGAACAAGTGAAAAAGTACCTAGAATTCTATACTCTCCACGAGGTCACCAGCTTAATGGTATTCTTCCCATTCAAAGTAGAGATGGAATTAAAGTTAGAAAAAACTCTTTCTGCATTGGGCAGGGTAAAATATGTGAAAACAGTATTTCCCTCAATGCCTATAATGTTGCAGCTCTCAAAAGATGATATATCTACCATTGAATTGCCAGAACAAACAGCTGAAACTATGCATTATGATATTAGAAAAGATCCAAATGCAGAGAAGCTTGTTTCAAGATATCACCCTCAGCTAGCTCTAACTAGTCAATCATTATTTACCTTATTAAATAATCATGGACCAATGTACAAGGAACAGTGGGAACATCCAGTATTGATTCAAGTAATACCTGTTGCAGGTTCAAAACCAGTTAAAGTAATATATATTAATTCACCACTTCCCCAAAATAAAGTAACTGTGAGAGAAATCAAATCTTTCATGAAGTTCCATTAAAATTTATGATACCCCAGAACACATCTGTTCCAGTATCTGCAGTCTTTATGGACAAACCTGAAGAGTTTATATCTGAAATGGACATGTCCCGTGAAGTCAATGAGTGCTGAAAAATTGAGACTCTTGAAAACTTGCATCTGGATTTTGATGATGACATCACAGAACTTGAAACTTTTGGAGTAACCACCACCAAAGCATCAAAGTCACCAATTCCAGCAAGAGCTTCCACAGTACCTAACATGACAGATGCTCCTGCAGCCCCCAAAGCAGTAACTACATTTGTGGCAACAAGTGCACCAGACATTACTGCTAATTCTAGAAGTTTATCTCAGATTCTGATGGAACAATTGCAAAAGGAGAAACAATTGGTCACTGGTATGGATGGTGACCTTGAAGAGTGCAAAAATAAAGATAATCAGGGATTTGAATCATGTGGTGATAAGGTATCAAATTCTGACAAGTTTTTGAAGCAAGATAGTGACTTGAAAACATCTGATGCCTTACAGTTAGAAAATTCTTAGGAAATTGAAACTTCTAATGAAAATGATATGACGGTAGACATGGTACATGCTGATGGTGAAAGACCCAATGTTCTGGAAAACCTGGACAACTCAAAGGAAAAGACTGTTAGATCAGAAGCAGCTAAAACTGAAGATACAGTTCTCTTCAACTGTGATACAGATGAGGAGTGTTTAATCATTGATATGGAGTGTAAAAATAATAGTGATGGAAAGACAGATGTTTTGGGTTCTAACTCCAGTCAGTCCAAATTCTTCCTCAGGACAGGCTTCTGTAGGAAACCAGACATACTGCTTGTAGGCCTTCAGAGTCATGTGTTTTGTAAAAATCTTATCAAATGAGTATATAAAACACATGATCCAGTTGGAGAAATTTTAAAAATGCAGGATAAGCTCTTAAAGTCAATTTCCAGAAAAGTACCCGAATTGTCCTTAATGAATTTAGAAAATTCTAAACAGTCTTCTGTTTCTCAGCAATTGTCTGTTCCTTCAGATAGCTCTAGTTGACTGAAATCTGGATGGCCTTCTGCATTTCAGAAGCCCAAAGGACGGTTGTCCTATGAACTTCAGGACTATGTTGAAGATACATATATACTAGGCATTCACCTAGTTCCTCAAGAAGGAAGTTTTGTTTATAATTTATTTAGCCTGCAAGACCTGTTGTTTCTCATGTGCCGCAGCGTCCAGAGGATAGAGACAAGACCGTGTTCTAACAAAAAAACAGAAGAAAATCAGAAGACAATTTCCGTTGTACGTACTATCAAAAGTAGAGTATCAAGCTTGTTATGGAGTTGAAGCTCTGATTGAAAGTGAACTTTGTCACTTATGGACTGAAAGTTTGTTGCATTCCAACAGCTCATTTTATGTTGGGCATATCAATGCTTTTACTTCAAAGCTTTTTCTACTGGAATATATTACCTCAGAAGAATTAAAAGAAAAGCTTTCAGCACGCAAGATTTCCAATTTTTTTAACATCCTCCAACACATTCTAAAGAAATTAAGTAGCTTGCAGGAAGGTTCCTACTAGTTATATCATGCAGCAGAAGATTCTTCACTCCTGATCTATAAGGTCTGTGATGGAAAAGTTACTAGGACAGCATACAATTTGTATAAAACCCATTGTGGCCTTCTTGATGTATCTTCCAGTCTCTCAGTTCCCTGGGTCCCATCAGATCCCAGCCTGTTATTACCATATCATATCCATCATGGAAGAATACCTTGTACTTTTCCACCTAAATCACTGGATATCACAACCCAACAAAAGTTGGTGGAACCAGAATGCCTATACGCAGCCACAGGATTCCAGTTTCCATAGAAGCCAGAAGCAGTTGCTTGCCTGCTCAGCAAGTTGAAACTGAAGGAGTGTTTCCAAATAAAAGAAAAATAACTTGAGGACTGAACCATGGAAAATTAAATTAAAAAACAGTTATAACAATGTTCAATTTAGAAAAGTTTGAGGGAAAAAATGACTAACAGATCAGTAGGCAAGAGGAACATTTCTCCTGTAGTATCCTGAAGAGTTCTTAGAGTGCCTAGAAAAAATATGTTGGCTATGTGAAGGAATGCTTCAACTAAAATGGAATGTTATGCTTTTCCCCCTTAAAGTCCGAGGAGGATCTTGATATGTTTTAACATTACCATGGCAGGGAAATATATAAAGAAGAAAAATATTTTTACATTAAACCTTTTCTAAAAATTGTAAATAGAAAAATAATTTGCTTTTTTAAAATCAAAAACAACACTGTTCTGATAGACTGACTCTGTTGAAACTGACTCAAAAGGTTAAACATTGCCAATGTTGAAGATAATTATGAGCATTGCAAACCTTGTTTCTGACCCATTTTGACAGTTTTTATATACTCCTTTAAAATGATGAATGTTGCAAGTTAAAATTACATAACTTAGTTAAGACAGCAGTGGAAGGGTTTCAGAAGATTGACTCCAATTTTGAAAGACGTTTTACTGTGGGTGAAATGCTACCAAACATCATTACATGCTACAGAGAAACCTTTCAAGAAAGGAAAAGTCAATTGATGAGGCAAACTTTGTAGTTGTTTTCTTTTCAGAAATCCCTACAGCCACCACAACCTTTAGCAACACCATCCTAATCTATAAGCAGCCATCAGCATTGAGGGAACATCTTCCACTAGCTAAGACTTTCCACTATGACTCTCTGAAGGCTCAGGTGATCATAAGCATTTTTTTAAATAATAAAGTATTTTTAAATTAAGATACATGCATTGTTTTTCATACTGTGTGCTGTTGAACACAGAACAGGCTACAATATTGTATAAACATAATTCTCTTATGTCCTGGGAAATGAAGAAAAATTGTGTGACTTGCTTTATCGCAATATTTACCTTTTTGAGGTGATCTGGAAGTGAACTCACAATATCTCCAAGGTATGCCTGTGTTTATTACTATTAATATTCCATATGAAAGAAGGTATGAAGTGTTTAATTCCTTGAAATTATAAAGGAAAACACTTTACCACGTGTACATTATCATCCCTAGTTTTATTTCTTTAAGTGACGAAGAGAAAAAACTAGAGAGGAAGCCATAGTGGGAAAAATCAGGCCAGGGTTTGTCCAGGAGCACGTAGGAATCCCTCAAACTGGTAACAATGTTGACAATGAGATAAGCCAAAAAGTGGAGAACTATATTCTAGAATACCTTTTGACAGAAGGATGTATGTAACATCAGAATAACTATTTATGTTCTTTGTGCTTTTTTTGTTCTTTCCTTCAGAGTAAAGGGTGTTGGATGACATGGTAAGTAAAGTCCCTTGATTTGTTATTATATCACCTTGCTTGGAGGTGTATCACAAGCAATATACGCTAAAGGATGTAAGTTGAATTTGTATACTTCTCTTTTCTCTTTCTCTGTTTTTTTGTTTTTTTTGTTTTGTTTTTTTTTTTTGTAATAAGACAATGTTGTGAAATAATAATCAAGATGCTTTCCACTTTGTAACACTACTACTCTCCCTCATTTTTTTACTGAAATGACCTAGCCAACACCCTAGAGCAGTTAATCAGTTATTATATTTTCAGTGTGAACAGTGAAGAAATTGACAGACTGGTTCGAAGGATAACGTTTGAAAGAATCCTTGCAGAGCAATTTTAAACTTTATTTGAGTATTTATATGTGTGCGCATGTACATATGTATGCGTGTTTCTTGTATCACAGAAGGAATCTCAACATCCTGGGATGCCAAAGAAAGAAAAAGCAGAGAGTTCGATGGATATTGAGGGCTTCTTATCCATCAGCACTCCCTAGTCCGTTAGTTATAGGCCCCTATATACATTTTGTGGGATTGAGTAATTAAGAGAACCTGTATCCAACTTCCTTTTGAAGCCAGAAAAGCAGAGCAAACTGGTAAGTTTCCACCACCCTCTAGAGAGAGAGTCAGTAAAGGAGTAATAGCTATGTTTGTAGCCAAGGTCAAAGAGGTCAATACAGATATTATAAATACCAATAAAAGATGATGTACCTGAGACACTGGGAATGTACCACAATTAGAGGCTTTAATTCATTTTTTAGCAAGCAATTATGAATCTCCTAACGTTTTTCTGGTGTTATTTTATTATAACCATCTCAAGTTGTCAACAGCAACCTGCCATCTTTCCCCATCTAAGAAAATCCTAGTTATCATTCTCATCCTTCTATTTTTTTGCCAAAAGATTTTGATTTTTATGTTAACTGCACAAGTAGAATTAAAAAAAAGAACTTAGGCTAAAATTAATATTTTACCATGCTTATATTCACATCACAGAGGCCAAAGCCCTGTGAGACAATTTCCAGTAAGCAGTAATTCTGATTTCATTGTTCATAGCAAGTAGGGAAGGCATTATTCCATGAAATGTGATTAAATTTCATGTTGGGAAGTTTGAGTGTGAAACTATCTAGACTTTTTTGTGCTTAAGTAGAGGACAGAAATTTGAAAACGATAACACTGAGAAGTTACTCATTTCACACATTCCCCTTAAAATGGGTAGTAAGATAATCTTAACCTTCATGTTTATGAAATAATGTAGGTGAAGAGAAACCATTTCAAAGGAGAGGTAAGAATATTTCTTAATTTAGGTTTATCTTCCAAGAAGTTATTTCAAATGTGTAAACATTAATTTTGATTTTGCATGCAAATTGCCTAACCCCATGTCTGGCACGTAGTAGCCTCTCAATAAGTAGTTAGTTTTTTTTTGTTGTTGGTTATCAATATTACTATTAACATCACTTGGTAACTGAATGTAGTTTATAAGGCTGAATATATATACAAGTATTCAACATATTTTAGTTGACTTTGTCTGATAAAATAAAGTTCATTAGGTAAAATATTAAGTTCACAAATAAACACAGATTTTACTAGTTTTGTAGGTACATAACATTGGAAACAAAGAATCAAATATAAAATATAGACACTGGTCGGGCGCAGTGGCTCATGCCTCTAATCCCAGCACTTTGGGAGGGTAGGGCGGATGTATCGCTTAAGGTCAGGAGTTCAAGACCAGCCTGGCCAACACGGTGAAACCCCTGTCGCTACTAAAAATACAAAAATTAGCTGTCCATGGTGGCCTGTGCCTCTAATCCCGGTTACTCGGGAGGCTGAGGCATGAGAATTGTTTGAACCTGGGAGGCGGAGTTTGCAGTGAGCTGAGATCACACCACTGCACTCCAGCCTGGGCGACGGAGTATGAAAAACTATCTCAAAAAAACAAACAAACAAATAAATACATACATAAATGCATAAAATATAGACATTTTAAAATATACTGCTTTTATGGATTATCTCCTTGAAAACATTAAAATAACTACTGTTGAGCCTGAAATGCTGAAGTGTATTGCAATAACGGTGAAAATGGCATCATGAAATAGTTCTATAAAATAAATAACCTATTCTTTGAAAAAAGTGCCCCTTCGAGATTGTAATGATCACCAAGTAAAAGCACAATAAATGCTGAAATAAATTGATTATATTTCAGAAATCCTTCCCTTCCTTCAAAAAGAGTAATCTCTCTCCTGGTTATTGATATATGAGGTTTTTGATGAAAAAATGAAACTCTGGGCCAGAAAATAGATTTAGGAAGCATCAGTGTTTTGGCCTTTCTCAAAATACAGACATAACTGAAGTGTCAGAAGTGGAGCTGACAGTGATGGCCGAGCATCTGACAGCTCAAACACAGCTTGCTCGTCAGTCTTATGCTGCCAAGCAGGAGATGGCACGATTCCACCATACAAATATGTTATCTTCAGGTTAGGACTGGTTTTTGCCTTCATGTGATTGGAGCTTATTATTATTATTATGAAGCATTGATTACCACTTAGTCTACAACTTCAGGGCCAATATTCAAACCTTCATTTCCCCAGTTGCCCAGGATGTACTTGCAATATTTTCTCTCTTTGAATATACTCATTCAGAATGAAAAAAAAAAAAAAATGGGTGAGAGGGTCTACATTCAGAGGCACTTTTGAGACCTGTCATATTTCCTCATTTGCATGGCAGTATGCTACGAAATCAAGTTTTGGATTCTAATTTTCTGGCTCAGTCAGATGACTTGAACTGGTGATATCAGCACTTCATGATGCTGATGCCAAGCGTTGTTTATGCCTTCCTGTCCTCCAGGGACACGTAAATCCATCCTGCATCCGCAAGCTGTCAGAGGAGAAGAAAGGCACTGGTCACTAATCTTGTCATGATCAACACGGCTTTCAGCACCCTGGTTTATGTCTTGCCTGGATTGGAATGCGCCGGTAATACAAATGTGTACCTTGTATGTCCTTTCCGTCGTTGCCATCAGTTGATCTTTTCTCTTGACATTCTTTTAAACCGTGTTAGACAGGTGTTACACAAAGTTGAACACATATCTCTCCTAAAGAGTTTCATGCGTATGTGTTAAATGGCTATTGAACAATTTATTAGGGTTTTGCAGGAGCAAGCAGTCCCTCCAGGTTCCTTTTTTCCCCTCTGAATTCTATTTTAGTGAACAGGCTGGATATAAAGGAGAAGCTACTGCATAATGTGGTATGAACAGCAATAAGACTGAAAGTTCTCCGCTTAAATGGCCCCATTAAATCCGCCATTGCCCCCTTGATGGCCCATGATGGCTCGTTTCTTTCAACAAAGAATACTACCAGTGTCGATGTCATGTTCAATAATCATGGGCTGCTGTTCTCAGAAAATATATATATATATATCTTCCCAAATAGTGAATGTTGAGCTTCAACATTTCAAATTATTTTCAGTCTTTCAGTTTGCAGAATGAATAGACACAGAATTTTATTTTCTCTTTCTTAGCATTTTTTATTAATATACTTCGCTGTTCTTTTTGCCTTCAGATAAAATATTCTGATGCATATGGAGATAAGAGTTATTTGTTTACTCATAGCCCATGTGCATAAACAAACGTCCTTACTATGGGAAGCCTTTATTTTCTACAATAAGAGGAGCATTTTTTAAAGAAGCAAATATTTTTTGGTTATCACTTCAGCCTGGATTGGAGTCTGTGGCTCATTTTACAACCTGCACAAGTTTTTGGTACTTGTAAATTTGTTGTTGTAAAACTTGCTCTTTCCACCTTTGACCTGATATCAAAAGCTTTATATTTTCACTTTCTGGGGAAAAAAAAAAAACTTGATGTTTTGAAATTCTCTGACCTTTCATTTATGCATATCCATAATAGGAAACACGGCTTAATAGAATGGGCTTCAAATAATTTTGAAGGCAAACCGATTTTAGCTTCAACCCTAACATTTCATATCTGTGGGCTTTCTGGTAAGATATGTAAACTCCACGTCTCTCAATTGATTCAATAATAATAATAACAGCAACACTAACCTTGCAACGCTTTTGTAAGAAGCAAAGGCATTATTTACGAAGTATCCAGAACATTTCCTTGTATACAAACAAGTCTTAATATATAATAACTCTATATTTTATTTACGCAGATTACGAAGCTCTTTCACTAATAGTGGAACCCTGCTTATTAGTAAAAGAAACTAATGCAGGTAAAATGAACATCTAGAGCATTCGTTAATTAAATAAAAGATACCCAGAGATCTGATTTTGTAGAAAAAGAAATATATAAAAGATGTGTAGAGCTATTAATTGCTTTTGTTTTCATTAGAGATTTTATTGTGGATTGATTAAAATGTGCGTGCACATGAGGTCTCTTCTGCACTGGCTGACAGTGCCACCTCCTTCGTGTCCTTTATCTATAATACATTTGAGAGTCTACCAATAATCCCAACCCCCAAACAAGCCACAGCTTCTGTTTGCATTTCTCTGTCTTAGAAATTGCTCTGTCAGTTTTCTTTCTTAATTCATTAATTTAGTTTCATCACTCAATAAAGCATATGACCAATTCCAACACATGTCCACTAGTTGATGACATAGCTCAGAAATATTTTTCTTTCCATAAACATGAACGATAGTTTCAGTGGTACCTAGCTCAAAAATGTAACTTCCTTCAAGTTCCTCCTTGAAGTAGTTCCGCAGAACTACTTTGCAAGTATACACTTTGGTTAGCCAACCAAACAATTGTTGTTTTGTATATGAAAAAATAAAAATTGCTTTTTGTATATCTCCTTCTCTACTTTTCGCCACTAGCTGCACTAATTCCTATCCAAGAGATCACATATGAGGTCCTTTCAAGAATAACACACACTTCTAATTCTTTTTGGGTTTGTATACTTCATGAGGCCTCATTCCAGATTCTCACTCGGATTGACCTTAGAGTAAAATGAATAATTTTGGAGATACTGTGTCTTTAGGAAATACTTTAAAGGATGAAAATGTTTAGACCTTGTGGCAAAGCACAGAAACTCTGTACTCGCTGTGTCTGGCTGGTCTCCATCTGACTTCTTGGAACCCCTCTTTAGTTTCAATTCTCTGCCTTATGGAAAGCTAGCCTAACCATGCACTGATTCTACTTTCAGTAGCAGAATTCTCTCTGAAGCGATGTGAGAATCTTTCTGAAAACAGAGATTTCTGGAGGGAGAGCTTCCATGGCTTATCTCAGATACTGAAAAGAATCAGTGAGTCAAAAAACTTTCTCAAGACAGTAATTCTGTTGGCTCCCAAATATTCATATTTGTGGTTGCCAGCTCCAGGCTGTGTCATTTTGAGTCAGAAAAAAAAATAATAATAACCCACAATGTAAGTCTCTAAAGAAAGTACTCAGTGTCTGGCATATTTTTCCCCTGTTCCTCATTGATGCTTTCTTATTGACCTTTCTTTTTTGCTCCAATTTAGAATCTGTTAATCTGTTACCCCTGGGAGGTATGAATTTCCATATTCTGGTTGATTTATATGGATTTCCTGTAAACTGAAGACTGCAGGATGAAATCAATCACTGTGATGCCTATACCAGTGGCCCGGGATAAGATTTAAAAAATACCTGATGTTTTCCATTCTTATTAGGAGTGAAATGAGGGAATACTATTTTCATGATGCTTCCTGGGCTGTGAAGATTATTTTGAGAACTTCACACTGATAAGAGAAGAATAGGAACATGACATTTTGTACCTTTAGCTGATGTTTTATGATGGTGATGAAAGAATATCTGAAGGTTTTATCTGACCCTTTCAAGAACTGTAGAGTGTTACAGGACTTCCGTGTGTAGGAATACAAGTAGCATCCCAGAATGTAAGAAATTGCTGCATTAACTCGGTTTAGCTAAGCTTTCACTATAAAACGGAATAGTTTGAAATTCTGAGTTATATTCACATGTTGGAAGGAGAGTTTTTAGTGTGTTTAATCTCATTCGCTTTCTTATGAGATTTTTTTCTTACTGTTCTTCTGCATGTGGAAATATTCCATGTATATTCAGTTACCAAAAGTGATGTAAATACCAATTACCTCCTTTTAGAAAGAATTAAACAACATTCTGGCAACCCCTATGTTAACAGTTACTAGTTTTTTAAAAAAAACTACCTGACAAAGAAAATCCTGAGGGTCAAAACTTGGGCCATTTCTTTGTAGTTAAACTGCATTTTAGTTTTTCTTTTCTCTTTATTTTTATTTATTTATTTAGTTAGTTTCCAGATTTCCATTTGTCATGGAAATTTAAAATTAAGCCTCTCCAATGTGCACATTTTAATTTAATATGAGGAAATGTAATTTATTATTTGGCACAGATTTATTGTTGTAAAAAGCTCCCACTGATGTCATGGTGAATTCTGTGCATGAAATGAGGGCAAACAAATGATTCATTTTTCATGAATATTAACAATCAATGTTACATTCTCCTAAAACTGCAGTATAAGATTCTTTACCAAAATGCTCAACTATATTTAGATATATTTCTTTCACTAAAGCCATGAGACAGAGAAAATTTTATGAAAAATAATAGTGTGGTTGGTATAACCACAAAAAGTGATATGGGATAAAAAGTCAATTTCCAGATCCATGAAGCCCTATGTCCAAGTGGTAATAACCCCATAGGTAGGGTCACCTTGTTACCTTTGATATATTTCAGTAGATGCTGTCCTGACTCTGTTGATTAGATATATGAAATAATTCTTATTTTCCCATATAATGCATCATACTAATAAAGATCTCTCTTTAAGAATCAACCCTTCTTTCATTTGACACATATTTATTAAAGTTATTACATGCCTTTGCTGGATATCTGAGACAATACAACAAACAAGATTGACAATGTCACCAACATGTTAAGGAGCTTATATTCCAATAGGCAACACTACCAATAAACCAAGATAAATGGGATAATTACAAATTATAATTACTACTAACGTTATGAAGTTTTTCCTGTTTTTCTAATTGAAATCAAATTGCTTTCTAAAGCCTGATATATTATAAGGTGATTAATGGAGAATAATTTTTAAATCACTAATTAATGTCCTTATGTTTTATTTAACACACACACACACATACACACAGAGTTCTGTTAGTTTTAGTTTTCTCTGTGTCTTTTTCAGGTCAATATTTCAACAAGAAAATGCTAATGGATTTAGCTTACCATACGACTGAGCTAAACAATTTGTGAAGTACTTATATATTCATTTTTGCTTCCTAAAGCTGACATAATAAATTACCACAAACTGAGTATCTCAAAACACCTGAAGCTTTTTCTCTCATAGTTCTCGGGTCCAAAACTAAGGGTGGCAGGGTTGGTTCCTTTTGTAGGCTCGAGGGAGAACCCATCCCTTGTCTCTCTCCCAGCTTCTAGTGACTGTGGGCAATTGTTAGTGTCCCTTAGCTTGTAGATGAATTATTCCAATCTCTGTCTCCATTTTCACATGGCCTCCTCCTCTGTTTCTCTGTGTCTCAAATGTCCCTGTGCTTATTCTTATACAAGCAAAGGTTATTGGGCTGAGGACCCATTGTAATTCGGGATGATCTCATCTCAAAATCCTTAAGTACATACGCAATAACCCTTATTCCAAATAAGATCAAATTCTGAGGTTCCTAGTGGAGATATCTTTTGGTGGAACAACATTTGCCCAGAACACTTGTAAATTACAATTTTATTCGTTCCTGAGCATGCAAATAAGTATTATTTGTTAGGTTAACAAGTTAGCTCCCCCATCATGATCTGAAAACATAAACTTACAGTCATGGAACATGGGCAAGTTATTTCTCCTCTATCTGTTGCATGTTCCTCATCTACAATGTGATAGAGCTGCAAGGAGAAATAGTAGAATCCACCTTTATAGTTGGAGATGCCAACACCTTGCTACATGTAATGGACAGATCCAGCAAGCAGAAAATCAGTAAGGACATAGTTAAACTATATAGCACCATCAATCAACTGGATTTAATTGACAGAAAATACTTCATATAACAACAGCAGAATGCACATTTTTTCTCAAGCTCATACAGAATATTAACCAAGATAAACCATATTCTGAGCCATGTAACACATCTTAATAAATACAAAAGTACAGAAATCATTCAAAACATGTTTTCAGAACACAATGGAATTAAACTAGAATCAATAACATAAATATACCTGCACATTTCCAAAAGTTTTGTAGACTGAAAACACTGTTAAATAACACCTGGACCAAATACATCTCAAGAAAAATTTAAAAATACCTTAAACTAAATTAAAATAAAACACAACATCAAAATGTGTGGAATGTAATACTTACAGAATGTTTTTTCTTTTTTCTGAGATGGAGTTTCGCTCTTGTCACCCAGACTGGAGTGCAATGGCACGATCTTGGCTCACTGCAACCTCTGCCTCCAGGGTTCAAGCGATACCCCTGCCTTAGCCTCCTGAGTAGCTTGGATTACAGGTGCCCGCCACCATACCTGGCTAGTTTTTGTATTTTTAGTAGAGACAGAATTTCACCACGTTGGCCAGGCTGGTCTCGAACTCCTGACCTTAAGTGATCTGCTCACCTCGGCCTCTTGAAGTGCTGGGATTACAGGCGTGAGCTACTGAGCCTGGCCTACTTACAGGAAAAATTTTTAACGTTGACTCCATATATCCCAAAAGAACAAAAATCTAAAATCAACAATCTAATCTTTCACTACAGAAAATCAGATAAAAGAAGAAAATTAATTTGAAGTAAACGGATTAAACAAATAATAACAATTACTTGAGAAATCAACAAAATTATAAACAAAATGAATAGAAAAGGAGAATAATATGCAAAGTGTCTTTGGCAAGCCAGTTATCAATGGTTTTATGAAACGAAGAACCTAGAAAAGATGAAAGAGATTTTTCAGAAACAATAGGCACCTAGGTTGAAAATTGCAGTAAATGTGAAGATCTAACGTTGGTATAATATCACATGCTTTCAGAGGTAAACTGGAAAAGAATTTCTATGAGTGTGAAAATATTCAAAATTTAGTATTTAATGGTTTATTAAGACACCTTATCAGTTTTAAACATGTGATTGATTCTATGTTAAAGTCTTTTATAAACAGCAAAGAGAATGTTTTTATCATGACCCTCAGGTTAAAAACAGCTGCTATCTTAGACATGTGATCTTCAGAAAATCTACCTATATATTTCCATGAAACTGATGTGCTAAATGTAAAGGAATTAGGCAGGAATACTGTGTCTAGAAGAGCATTTCCATTTCAGAATGGAAAATCATTCTGAGATGGAGTTTAGAGTGCAAGCATTTTGGGTTATAACAATTCCTTAACAGGCAAAGCTGAACGAATTTTTAGTTTTGCAACACTTGCCTAAAATGTATACTAGTACTGACAGAACTGATGCATAACATACTGGTAATTAGCATGATAAACCTGCATTTTGAACAATGAGAATATTAAAAGTAATGAGAGAGAGATTATGATAATGTGAAATAAAAATTAGTGCATAGACACTATGACCTACTGTTACTTTGCATGAGGTGAGAAAACAGGGAAAAGCTCAAAGCACCAGCAGTGATATGTCTGTGTAACCCAAGGCTTTTCAGTCTGCTCTCTCTAGCTCATAAATCAGAGCACCCTCCTTGTCAATGCTGACTTCTGCACCCATCTCCCAGGCAGGCTAAATCAGAACTTTTGGTGGGTAGGGCCATGGACTCTATGTTTTCTCATGTATTGTTGTTTGAAAATAACTAAATTAAACTATAAGCTGTTTAATGACATGAATCAGGTATTCATTTTAATATCAGGTTCTCAAAAAAGTGCTGTATATGTAGACTTAATCTCTTAATTATTACTGCACTAAACTAACAATAAGGTAAATTATAGGGTTATGATATTTAATTGATTTTATACTAGCAACTATAATTTTGTGCAAGTTTTAGGATCATTATGTAAATGCCACTTTGTGGATTTCTGAAATATTAGGAAATTATGAAGCTTATTAATAAGAATATACTATTAGATCTTGATGACCGTTAAGCATAAATAAATCTTAGTCTAGTGCAAAAAAAAATTAATGCAAACAAGGTCTGCAATGGAGTAAGACATAGAGGTCAGGCAGAGTAGCAGTTATTTATAGAACATCTATATAAAAACTGTCCAACATATATTTTAAGTGCTTTTTTACCAATATTTCTGATATTTCCACCTAACGACACAAATAAACACCTCACCAGCTGTTGCAAGTCTAGGTCCCTTGGAAAACCATTCTGAGATGGAGTTTAGAGTGCAAGCATTTTATTAGAGTGCTGTTGGGTTCAACTTCTTTGGTAATAAATAAAGCAGCTAGGCAGAGGGAGAAGTTGAACTGCGATACAGTCTCAGTGGAGGCATCAGCCAAACCAACTGCAGTCAGAATAACCATTTATATTTATCCTGAACTGGAGTGAGAGAGCCAAACATTTACAGCCCTGTAGTGATTACCAGATGCAGGCTGCCCCTAGAAGAAGGTATGACCTTGAGCAATGTACCTGTCTGCAGCCAAGGCAAGCCCAGCATGGGGCTGGCAGATGAGGACTAGCTATGCAGACAGTTCTTGTAGCAGCTACATTCTTGAAGGGAGAGCTTGGATAAGCCTACTGCTTGAATTACTTGGCACCATTTAATTTAAAACTTCAGAGAACAGTTAGCCCAGGACTCTAGTCAACCTCTCTTCTTAGAGAAATTTGGTTGAAGAGGATTCGTGAGAAAACCATGTACATTACTGCTATGACGGGTCTTAGAACCACAAACATTCTTTTTGTTTTTCTCCTCAATCATTCATTCTATATTCGCTTCCCTTCAACATTGACTAGCAGCTTTGCTGATCTTCCTGGCATGATGAATACCATAATCTCTGAGAAATTTGAGCCCTTATTCCTCACGTTCTTATCATATTAAGGTTGTTGCATTCGTCCATTCACCAATATTGGGCAAGAGAATATCAAGAGAAACTAAATGTACTACCTGAATGCTAAATATGTTTCTTCTTGCCACCACTATGTGACAACAGACCTACTGGATTTTCCTGATCAGATTTAATGAACTCTGCCAAAACGGTGACTCTCCTTCTTGTCTCCTCTCTCCCTTCAACCCTGTCCCTTGAACAAGAGTCCTTAGATTCTCATCCCATGCATAATCATGGTGATTAGGTCCTTACAGTTCTTTTGACGTATTCTCAATTTCCCTCCTTTTTAGGCCCTGTTTGTCTCTAGCTGGGTTATATCATGACATAACCCTAGAGACCAATAGGAGAACTGGGGACAAATCTTGAGGTGCACGAAGGAAGCCCTTTCACCATCTTCAAAAGAAGGGTAGACTATTAGCCCTAAATAAGAAGGAGTAAGCCACTTCAACCCTCAAGGCTTAGGGGAATTTAGGGAATTCTAGGTCCGATAAATCTAGATGTCCCCATCCCATGTGTCAAGGTCACATTCTTTCCTAACTGGGGTCTTGGTCTCAGCACAGCAAACCTACTTATATTAAGAGTTAAACCATCTTTGAAGCTCTGTCACTCCTGTGATTAAGTCCTGGACCTAGTCCTCAGCTTTCTCTGACTCCAGAAAGTGAAAATTTCTTTATGTGGTAAAAGTCCCCTAGCTTCACACTTAGCTTTCAGTTATCAATTAACCACTCTGAGTCTTTCCCTTTCTTTTTTCTAAGGCAACAGCACTTAGCTGACCCACAAGTTTTACGTCCTTATAGCTACCTTTACTCAATATTTCTCACACACCACAACTGACACAACACACCATTTAATGCAGTCCTTCTACCAATATACCAGCTTGAATAATTGTTAAGGTATTTTGTTTCTGGAGCTATCTGTATTTTAATGACTCTCTCTCTTTCTAGTTTAAGGTGACTTCTCCCTCCCCACTACATTGAGACCAAGTTTGGCGCTTTCTGGACTACTGGTACTTCTACTGTACTTGAGTTTTCTTACACCATGCCCCCACCTTGGTAATAAGTCCATCCGCAAATAAACCCTTCCCAAGTTATCCTGACTTGGGTGTACACTACCTTATGCAAACATCTTTTCTAATATTATCAATTGTCTGTAAACTCCCTTAGTGTTGTACCTTTGCCTAATTTGTACTTGTCTCCAACCTGCTCTAAGTGTTTAATAAGTATGCAATAATTGTGTTAAATAAGACTTTTTTTCAAACAGATACACAAGATTACTACTTAGGTCAATGCTATTATCATTTGAAGTTCTGATTACTTCCTACTTTTGCCACAGTTGGAGAGAGTATCTTAAATGCGGTAACATTCACTGCATGTCATATTTCAGTTATAAATACAATATTGTCTAACTCATCTTTTCAGTTATGTGGCCTTATTATATAATGCATAGACCGTTTAACTCGATAATGAGAAGTGATAATTACTCAAGAGAGTCCAGTATGTGTATGACCTGGTAGAAGTTGCTTGGTCTCAGGGCCTTATTTCTACATCTGTGCAATAAGAAAGTGGAAAAATAAAAATATCACTGAAGACTTTTCAGTTCTAATCTCTTGTAGTGCTCTGATGCAAAAAGTTGTAAAATAGACAAGGCACATTGCTTAGAATTTTCATTTTGTATATCTTTTAACTTCTGGGACATTATATTTTTTACAGGTAATGTTCTAGGCAATTGATTATCATTTCCTGCCTTTTAATCGATGCCAAAAAAATGATAACTAGACAATGTCACGGAGAGTTTGGCAAAGACAACAATGAGAGGTTTATAAATACTGCATTTCTGCCTTTGGTGAAGTGGTCATTGCTCAAAGTTAATGTCTTTGGCAGACCTAGATCGCCCAATGTTGACTGACTGACGTAAAGGTCAACTGCTTAATTTATAAGTTGTCCTTCCAGAATAAAGTCACAATGTTGACCTGCTGGCAGGATGGGGCTGCCATTGACACTGTTGTATACAATAGTATAGTAATGATCATTTTTAAATAATCCATTCACCTTATTTTGATCCTCGCTTCTTGTGATCAATGGCACTTAAGCCAGGTCAGGATAAGTTGTAGACCCCTCTATGGATATGGAACAAATAAAGGCCAACTTGCTAAAAGCAGTATTAACTTAAAGTGCATTCTGTTCTAACAAACTGAATAAGCTGGATATAGAAAGGTACTATTACTCATACCACAAGCAAGTTCAGAATGGCATTTTCCATTAGTTCAAAACTGTTCAAACACAAATTCAGTCATTTAATCACTCCATGCATTGACATTATTTTAAAATTTTATCTCAGAAGTCATTTTGTAATATCACAAATTCTGTTCTACACTGTTTTTGTTATTGAGATAATCAGGGTAATTTATGAAAACTGGTAACTATAGCTGAATATGACTTAATTTCTTGAATTCTTTGAGAATATGAACACATCATTTAATTCAGAGTTTCTCAATCTAGGTACTATTGACATTTTGGGATAGATAATTCTTTCTTGGAAAGGATTGCCCTATGTATTATACAATGCTTAGCATCAGTACAGGTTTCTACTCACTAGATGTAGTAGCAACTCTCCTCAGTTGTGACAACCAAAAATGTTCCTAGACATTGCCAAATATCCCCCTGGGGGAAAATCATCCCCAGTTGGGAACCACTGACTGATCTAATAATAAATATTTTTAATTTTACCTTCTTGCCAAGCATTAAGCACTGGGGACTCAAAGAACAGAACGTGGCTCATACTCCCGAGAATCTTACAATTGGTTCAAAAAAGGAAGACCGCTAAGTACTACCATTGAGGTATGTATGGAAGGTTTTTGGATATTTTTTAAACTTTCTATGCTTTCAAAGTGTTTTATTTAGTAATAATATGTTAGACAGTACATTTGCCATTAATTGATTAGGCTGCTCCTTGCAGTTTTGCCTCAAGGAAAAAGGAGAACCTAAAATATCTGGAAGAGGGGATGAGAATAGGGACCTTAATGAAAATAGAATTGAAATAGCTAAAACAGATGACTTGAACTTTGACACCTTAGTAAGGAAAAGCATAAACACTAAGTCTGAAGATGAAAACTAATTTTACTAGCATGGCGTCATCCTTTACGAAAGTTATCAAGCAAATCTTCTAGATATTTGCAGTCAGATGTTATACAAGTTTAACATTTATATCTATATTGCCAGGAGACAACACTTGCAACCAAGTTTGCCTGGCACTATCTTCTCATGCTGGTTTATTCACCTGACAATGTAGGGCAGGTCTTGCTATCTCTCCTTTTCTACTGCATTTTTAACCCCCAAACTAAAAGTCAAAATGCAGTGACAGTTCTCTGAAACTCAAAGAAATTAGAGGATGAACTCCAGCAGGGAAAAATAATGCTGTTGCCACATACCAAGTGGGTAGAGTGGGAGTTTATATAAAAGTCATGCTCAAAAGGCAGTAGAAAAGAATATAATGGAATGACTAGATTTAGTGAGATCTACACAATAAAACTCTTCATGGAACACACAATTTTCAGTTGTGACAGTCAAATTGAATTAGTACTCTTTATATTGTTAAAAATAAAAATGGTCACTTACTTCATCCATTTTGGGACATGTCCAGGAAAAATCATGAACTTATACAATTCTGGAATAAAAATCATTAGGACCCACAGCAGATTTCCTATGTATGGAATTATCCAAGTAATTTCAACAGAAGTTCTGGAGTTAGAAAGGTACTGCAAGAAGTCCAGGAGAGCAGCAGTTATTTTTAGCTTAAAAATTCACATTTTTAGTAGGAACTAAATACTCAGACCAAATAGAACACAAATTTTCCAAAAAATGCAGAAAATTTGTACTTTATACGAAATTTTTTTTTCACTTGAATGTAAATTACCTAGGTAGTTGGAAACAAAAATTGGACGTCATAATTTTATCTTTTTTTGAGCAACAGAAAGTATTATCTCAAGCATACACCAAGGCCAATAAAAGGAGAATGAGTTAATACGCCAAGCAAAATTAACATCTTGACTTAAGATCCACTCAGACTCTAAATAGCAAATGGCCAGATTATTGTGAGGACCTTTTTTTCCCGTTTTCCAGGTTGAAATCAAAGGGCAGGTGTGCAAGCTTGACCCAGTAACAAGTTGACTTGTATACTTGCCCAAACGATTTCACAAATGGAGACCCATCCTGTCCACGACTATCCATAACCCACTATAAGAAAAGAGGACACAGCCTGAAACGGCAAAATAACAAGTAACAAAGAACAGACCTCTTATATTTGCCTTAATTCATTCCCTAGTTAGTTTGAACCTGTAATCGTTGCAAAGCTCTGTGTGAGAGAATTCAAATATGAATTAGACAGATTCCTTTTCTCAACTTGTTCACAACTTAGTGGGGGAGATTAATGCAGAAGCAATTAACTAAAACAGACTTCATTAAAATACTCTTAATTAAAACACAAAAGAAATAATTAAACATAGAACATTGTGGAAAAGGGAACAGGGATAAAAATGGGGAATTGCTCTTTTCTCAGCTCTGGCAAGCTTTTGAAAATTTTGTATACGTCCATATTCATAAAGTGAATTAGAGCAGTCTTATTTTTGTTGCTTATTCTACGTCCTTATATAAAAATTGTAGACAGTATCCTGCAAAGATATAGGTGACTATGTGAGGGTCATTTCAGGAAGGATCAGTTTCTCTTTCAGCTATTTAAACTGAACCTAGGTTTTCTTTGAAATTGGTGGTGTTCCAGTCAGCATCTCAGAAGTATAAGACAAACGCGAACATGTATCAGATTTTTCTTTTTACTTTTTTGAAAGTGCCATTATGTTAGAATGGCAGCAACACTTAAGAATTTTAAAATATATTACACCAGAAAGCTTAGAACTTAATATTTGTTAAACCAGAAAATGCCATTATCCAATAAAAATTAAGAAGCAGATGTAGTGTTACTTTTCTGATGTTTCTATACATTTATAATTATATTTTTATGTTTATATATGTGAGTGAATTTTGAGTGGGCATGTGTTTAATGATATACAGGTTGCAGGCTTATAGGAATGAAAACAAATTATTCTGTTTCTAGTCTCCATTATACTTAATTTAAATCCCAAACTGATCATTTAAATAATAGAATGCATTTACATTCTACATTATAACATATTTATGCTAATATAGCAAATTATTATATACGATATTCTTATAACTTTTGGTTTTGACACATTACATAGTTTTTTTTTCTTTTTTTTATTATTATACTTTAAGTTCTAGGGTACATGTGCACAATAGGCAGGTTTGCTACATATGTATACATGTGCCATGTTGGTGTGCTGTATCCATTAACTCGACATTTACATTACGTATATCTCCTAATGCTATCCCTCCCCAATCTCCTCTTCCCACAATAGGCCCCAGTGTGTGATGTTCCCCTTCCTGTGTCCAAGTGATCTCATTGTTCAATTCCCACCTATGAGTGAGAACATGAGGTGTTTGGTTTTCTGTCCTTGCGATAGTTTGCTGAGAATGATGGTTTCCAGCTGCATCCATGTCCCTGCAAAGGACATGAACTCGTCCTCTCATCCTTTTTTATGGCTGCATAGTATTCCATGGTGTATATGTGCCACATTTTCTTAATCCAGTCTGTCACTGATAGAGACTTGGGTTGACTCCAAGTCTTTGCTATTGTGAATAGTGCTGCAATAAACATACGTGTGCATGTGTCTTTATACCAGTATGATTTATAATCCTTTGGGTATATACCCAGTAATGGGATGGCTGGGTCAAATGGTATTTCTAGTTCTAGATCCTTAAGGAATCGCCACACTGTTTTCCACAATGGTTGAACTAGTTTACAGTCCCAACAACAGTGTAAAAGTGTTCCTATTTCTCGACATCCTCTCCAGCACCTGTTGCTGCCTGATTTTTTAATGATTGCTATTCTAATTGGTGTGAGATGGTATCTCATTGTGGTTTTGATTTGCAATTCTCTGATGGTGAGTGATGATGAGCATTTTTTCATGTGTCTGTTGGCTGTATGAATGTCTTCTTTTGAGAAGTGTCTGTTCATATCCTTTGCCCACTTTTTGATGGAGTTGTTTGTTTTATTCTTGTAAATTTGTTTGAGTTCTTTGTAGGTTCTGGATATTAGCCCTTTGTCAGACGAGTAGATTGCAAAAATTTTCCCCCATTCTGTAGGTTGCATGTTCACTCTGATGGTAGTTTCTTTTGCTGTGCAGAAGTTCTTTAGTTTAATTAAATCCCATTTGTCAATTTTGGCTTTTGTTGTCGTTGCTTTTGGTGTTTTAGACATGAAGTCCCTGCCCATGCCTATGTCCTGAATGGTATTGCCTAGGTTTTCTTCTAGGGTTTTTACGGCTTTAGGTCTAAAATTTAAGTCTCCAATCCATCTTGAATTAATTTTTGTATAAGGAGTAAGGAAAGGATCCAGTTTCAGCTTTCTACTTATGGCTAGCCAATTTTCCCAGCACCGTTTATTAAATAGGGAATCATTTCCCCATTTCTTGTTTTTGTCAAGTTTGTCAAAGATCAGATGGCTGTAGATGTGTGGTATTATTTCTGAGGTCTCTATTCTGTTCCATTAGTCTATATCTCTGTTTTGGTACCAGTACCATGCTGTTTTGGTTACTGTAGCCTTGTAGTATAGTTTGAAGTCAGGTAGCATGATGCCTCCAGCTTTGTTCTTTTGGCTTAGGATTGTCTTGGCAATGCAGGCTCTTTTTTGGTTCCATATGAATTTTAAAGCAGTTTTTTTCAATTCTGTGAAGAAAGTCATTGGTAGCTTAATGGGGATGCCATTGAACCTATAAATTACTTTGGGCAGTATGGCCATTTTCATAATATTGATTCTTCTTACCCATGAGCATGGTGTATTCTTCCATTTGTTTGTCCTCTTTTATTTCACTGAGCAGTGATTTGTAGTTCTCCTTGAAGAGGTCCTTTACATCCCCTGAAAGCTGGATTCCTAGGTATTTTATCCTCTTTGAAGCAATTGTGAATGGGAGTTCATTCATGATTTGGCTCTCTGTTTGTCTGTTACTGGTGTATACGCATGCTTGTGATTTTGGCACATTGATTTTGTATCCTTAGACTTTGCTAAAGTTGCTTATCAGCTTAAGGAGATTTTGGGCTGAGACAATGGGGTTTCTAAATATACAATCATGTCAATCATGTCATCTGCAAACAGGGACAATTTGACTTCTTCTTTTCCTAAGTGAATACCCTTTATTTCTTTCTCTTGCCTGATTGCCCTAGCCAGAACTTCCACCACTATGTTGAATAGGAGTGGTGAGAGAGGGCATCCCTGTCTTGTGCCAGTTTTCAAAGGGAATGCTTCCAATTTTTGCCCATTCAGTATGATATTGGCTGTCAGTTTGTCATAAATAGCTCTTATTATTTTGAGATACGTTTCATCAATACCGACTTTATTGAGAGTTTTTAGCATGAAGGACTGTTGAATTTTGTCAAAGGCCTTTTCTGTATCTATTGAGATAATCATGTATTTTTTGTCTTTGGTTCTGTTTATGTGATGGATTACGTTTATTGATTTGCATATGTTGAACCAGCCTTGCATCCCAGGGATGAAGCCCACTTGATCATGGTGGATAAGTTTTTGATGTGCTGATGGATTCGGTTTGCCAGTATTTTATTGAGGAATTTTGCATCAATGTTCATCAGGGATATTGGTCTAAAATTCTCTTTTTTTGTTGTGTCTCTGCCAGGCTTTGGTATCAGGATGATGTTGGCCTCATAAAATGAGTCAGGGAGGATTCCCTCTTTTTCTTACATAGTTTTAAAAGTAGGTTCTTAAAGAATCTAAGACAACTAGTTTAACAGTAAGTGGTTATAAAAATGACTTATATGAGATTTTTAAAAGATAAAAGTATTAATTATTCTTGAACCAGTATTATTTGTGCTAGAAGATAACTTAAAAGGAAATCTTGACTAGAAAACATAAAACAAGAGCTTTATCAGGTTGACAATGACGGTTTCAGAAAACTGCTTCATAAGTTTCATACACATACAGTTAAAACTGAAACACTTGCATATCATTTACACCAATTTAAAATCAAATGTAGCAAGGTGATATTTGAGAAGCAAATAAAAAGGAAAATTCTGAGAAGTTCTTGTAGTTTGAATAGCAGTCCCGAAGGGGAATTAAACACTGAGGTGTGAAATGATATGTTTTTACACATGATTAAGTTATTGATTTATAAAATAATGCTGAAGTTCATGTTCTACCTTTCTACATATGAGTACAGTTCACTTGGAATTATCGTAATTTATCCACATAATGTTTTAAAAGTGTAACAAGAACCTCTATATAATTGGCTGCATAATTAAGAGACGACATTCCAACTATGATCACTAACAAATGAGCTTGGTGATAAACACCTACCCAGAAAGACTAAATTTCCTAAGAAAGACTATAAAACACTTGGCACCTCTGTTAAAAGATTGTAACTTTTTTTTTGCATTTCATTTACTAATTGAAATCTTTAAACATGCTTGATTATGGCAGTTCCGTTAAACAGAGTTCCCACTGAACAGGTACAAAGTAAAATGTCAACAAAGCTCATTGGTCTTTAGGCAAAATATATTTGTAAAAATCAATTCTGGCACAGAAACATATCTATGTTATATTTTATCTCCATGAAAAATTGCTTTTTAAAAAATAGTAATTATGCATCCAAGGAACAATTTTTAAAGACAGCATCTTAAACAATGGTGTCATTATAACGATCATCCATAAACAAAATGAATATAAATGATAACACAGTCATTTCAAATACACTGAAAGTAGAATTATATGGTAGAAATAGCACTGTATTCATGTATATTTTAATTCATTAAATGCTATTCAGGAAAATAGATACACCTTAGCAGGTGCTGAATACAAAGCAGAGAAATGAACATGATTTCAGATGCATGTGGGTAGTCACAGCTTGGATAACAATAACTGGAAGAAATTCAATCATTATAGATTGCATGCAGTGAGATATCACTACTCTTTTCTGGAAAGTTTTGTTATTTCCTGTTCGGTTATATATTTTCAAATTAAATGGAATGTCACTTGCAGTTTTAATAATGTGATGTAACACACTAAATATGCATGCAGATATGGAGTATTTTAGAAGTGTCACTTGAGAGTTATTCTGCAGCCCTCTATTAAGTATATAAACAGACATTACAAGGAAAAATATAATTTTTGACTACTTATTGCCAAGTACTTTACAGATACTAATTACCAAGTCACTTGGTCCAGCAAATGTAAGCTTCCTGAGAACCTTGGTCTAACAAAAATCCTAGGAGGCAAGGCACAATGATTGCACAGAGTGTTATACACAAAGGTAAGATATGATTGATGATAAATATCTTGCCCATTTCAAACAGAAGACGTAATAGTAGATGTAGGATTTGAACTGAGTAGTATGGGGTGAAACTGACATTTTTAAACATGATGCTGTATATGCTGAATATAGTTCCTGACAGACACTTGGAGCTGTCCCTTTCCCAAAACTAACACAGTTATGAAATACCTTGTTGATATTTTCTAAACATTAGAGAACAAACTTAGATCTACTCTGTTTTTGTTATTGTTGATTTTTTCCTTCTGGCCAACATCTTCCTGTTGTTTGCAGATGGGATGTTGCCAGCCAGGTTCAGGTTTATTTTGCCCATGCTCAGTAAATCAATCACAATGACTGGTTTTGCAAAAGAGAAAAGATTCATTTACAAGGACACCAAGCAAGGAGGTGGGAGAACAGCTCTCAAATCCACCTCCCTGAAGATAAGGCTTAGGGATATTTATGGGTTAGAGAAATGGCTTGGTTTAAGGCATAGGGAGAGGTGACTGGCTGTGGGGAAAAATGAAGTAACAGATTTATTTTGACAACTGTAGTTGGGGATCTTGGCATTTCATAGGACATATATATGCAGAAAATGGTGGTGTTAGCATAATCTGAGGGTGGAGTTTTTGGCCCTCTAATATCAAAAACTACCTCTAGGGCACTTGCATAGGCACAGTGAAGGGTCAGTGATCTCAACTAGTTTGAACTGGACAGGAGTTGGCCCATGTTCCTGAAAAGCAACTGAAATGACCATTACCACGATGACGATGTTATCTATAAAATAGATAGTGAAAGTTAAGTTTCAGCATTCAGCAGCCAACTTGTAGCCTTCAGCTTCAGCTTTTTTTTTTTTTTTTTTTTTTTTTTTTTTTGGAAAAAGGAAACAAAAACAAAAATCAAGCACCCAAAAGCAAAGAGGGCAGGAAGACATAGTCAAATTAATGCCTTGGTTTCAAGGACCTCAGGGTTAATCTTCTCAGGTCAATTTTCTTTGGCAGAAATATTTACTTGATTAGAGGAGAAAAAAGAAGAAAAAGAGGAGGAGGAGAATAATGAAATAAAGAAAAATTCTAGTCCATATTAATAAAGGAAAAATGGAAAAGAAAGCAAAAATTGAAGGCCAAAGGCCTTTTAACAAAACCTAGTCAGGCTGTTCTTGCATTAAATGCACACATTGAAATTTGAGGACCCCTTTATGGGATAGGATAGAACTGAATGAAGAGTGTACCCTGACAACAAAAAGACTGAAAAGGAAACAAAGAGAAGTTTCTTTGAAATAGTTGAAACTCCTACTCCACACCATTCGGGTATCTAAAATGTAAAAAATAATAGTAATCATACAAACTCCCCACATTTGGTTATCCAGGTAACAGAGAGACACACAAAGAATCTGCTCACTCTGTTTCTGAAAACCAGCTTTAAATAAAATTGTCTCCAGTCAGAGGGGAAAGAGAAAAGAGAATTCACATAGGTTATGGACAGCTATTTTAGGGAGTAACAAATCAAAGAAGGAATGCTGTAATCAAGAGATACATAGGGAATAAAATCCAAGTAAATAGAAACAAGAAGAAAGCTTAGAAAAGAAATTCACCAAGTGCTAAAATAAATTTAGTAGACAAGTGCATCAAGTACTCAGATAACCAAGTAGACCAGGAAATCTATGAAAAAGAGATCGATGATGAGATCATCAGAAAATTGATGAGCTTCTAAGAGAGCTAGTAGTAGTCAGAAAACGAAGTGAGGAGAATGGTGCCATCAGCGATAGTAGATATATTAGAAACAGGAAGGAGGAATTGGAAAATCATTTCTAATGATAAGATAACAGTCTTGAGATTATCAGAGATTGAAGAGAGAAAAGACAAAGCTGGAGAAAAAAGAGGTAGTGAAATAAATGCTAGATTTTGGGAACAGAAACATACGGAAAATTGGAGGTTCCTTGACGCAGAAAGCAGAACAAATAGAAAAAAGAAAAGAAATTAAATATATGTTCTTGAAATGAGAAAATATCTGAATCCACACATTGACAAAGTTCATTTTATTCCCAGAAAATTTAACAGAGGACATTCAAAACTAGAATTTACCCTGTTGAAATTATTGAATTATAGGGATTAAAAAAAAAAAAACACAATCATGACAAAGGCATGCAAACAAAAGAAGCAAGTCACCTATAAAAAAAAAAATCAAGAGGGTCTCAGACTTCTTTAAGGCAGTCACTGTGGATTGGAGTCAAGTCTGCCATGTTTCTAGGGAAAAGAAGAATGCGTTCAAATTCCATTCCTAGCCACGTCATCTTTAATATGTAAAAGAGACAAAAAGACATTATCAGATGGTCTGCAATTTGAGAGATGTATTACCTGTAAGGAAATCTTTGTATAATTTATACAACTAAGATACTAACTGAAACAATGAAACCCTGATATGACAACTATTGAAACTAAACAAAATAGAACTATATAAATAGAACAAACTCACCAGTTACAAGGAAAAGTATGTCTTTAAAAAAAAAAAAAAAAAAAAAAAAGTTGTATACAAGTGGCATGTTTAAAGTAATTTGATTAAAAATATTATTACAAGGGGGCTTCAGGATGGCTCATTAGAGACATCTTTTACCTCTTCCACTATGAAGAACCAAAATTGTGAGTAGATAATTGCACTTCAAATACATTGTCCAAGAGAAAACACTGGAATTCAACAGAGAAATGACAGGAAACACCTAAAGCAAGTAAAGGGAAGAAGGCAGCTAGCATGCTTATCTGAGATTGGCTGACAGAGATTCCCCAATACCGGAAACGGTAGGAGAGAGGCCCCAGAAGTCCACATTCCCACCACTGACTTTTAGAATCCCAGCCACAGGAGAGCGTCTAAATCCTCATGGGCCCTGAGACTTATTTAAGGACTTCTTTGGAAGTCCCATTGCTCCAAAGATGGTGCTCTTGCTGAGTCCCACAATCCCCAGAATCCTTGGCAGTGGCAAAACAACACCTTTATAGAGCACAGCTCACACCCCCATTGGATTCTGGTCTGTCCTGCAACCAGGGCAAGGTAGCAGCCAAAGATAGCAATCCTTCTTACCTTCTTACTACCCTTATACATCCTCTTACCAAGGGGTGGCCACACAGTCTCATATACCCAGAGGACAAATTTCACTGCCCATAACTGCTTTGGCTGTAGAATGCTGTGGACCAAGATACAGGCAAAGCTTCTACTCCCCATCTGGCTGGGTGTCTACAATTGCTCTCAAGGAAAGCAACTCTGCCTTCCCCAGTAGCAAGGTCACAACATAGCCATTGCTGCTTCCACCTGAGCACTCTGCCAGTGGTTTGCAACTCACCTCACTGCTGCATACCATAGCCAGTGTATTTTTCCCACTGCGGGGGTGGGGTGGGGAGTGGGGACTGAGGGAACAGCACCACCGGGTTCCATGCTTCCCAGTACCTAGTTATACCACCCAGGAGCTTGGGAATCACCCAGCTCAGTCCACCAGGGATGGCACATGAGCACTTCCCAAGTACAGCAAGAGAATTAAACATCCAGATACAGGTAGCCTAGAGATCTCCAAATAAATACAACACACAAACGTTTTCATGGCACATTACCGTCAACTCCCTAAAGTCAAAAAACAGCAAGAGATAAGTGTTTAGTCATCTATAAAGAAATTTCTGTCATGCTAAAAGCAAATTTCTCAGTAGATACCTTACAAAACAGGAGAAAACATAACAAGATATTCAAAGCGCTGTAAGAAAAAACTGCCGGCCCGGGGGCGGTGGCTCACACTTGTAATCCCAGCACCTTGGGAGGTCAAGGTGGGCAGATCACGAGGTCAGGAGATCGAGACCATCCTGGCTAACAAGGTGAAACCCCATCTCAACTAAAAATACAAAAACTTAGCCGGGCGTGGTGGCGGCACCTGTAGTCCCAGCTACTAGGGAGGCTGAGGCAGGAGAATGGCGGGAACCCGGGAGGCGGAGCTTGCAGTGAGCTGAGATCGCGCCACTCACTCCAGCCTGGGCGACAGAGCAAGACTCTGTCTTAAAATATATATCTATTATAATAATAATAATAATTAATAAATAAGAAAATGCTGCCATTCAAGGATACTATGTCCAACAAAAATGAAGGAGAAATAAACTCTTTCTAAGACAAGCAAATGCTCAAGGAATTCATCACCACTAAACTGGACCTATAATTAATGCTGAAGGGAGTCCTAACCCTGGAAATGAAAGAATGACATTTATCCTCATGAAAACATACAAAAGAACAAAACGCATGCATGAAGCGAACATCCAAATAAGAAAGAGAAAGGACTCAAAAGGCATCACTAAAGAAAACTACCAAATCACAATAATAGTTAAAAGAAAAATAGAGGAAAAAAGTACATGCAAAAATACCAGAAAACAATTAAAAATGTGAGACAAAACCTCAGATATCCATAACCTTGAACGAAAATAGATAAAATTAAGCTGGGCACAGTGACTCACGCCTCTAATCCTAGCATTTTGGAAGGCCGAGGAGGGTGGATCACCTGAGGTCAGGAGTTTGAGACCAGCCTTGCCAACATGGTGAAAACCCATCTCTACTAAAAATATAATAATTGGCTGGGCTTGGTGGCGTATGCTTGTAGTCTCAGCTACTGGGGAGGCTGAGGCATGAGAATTGTTTGAATCCAGGCGGTGAAGGTCACAGTGAGCTGAGATTGAGTCACTGCACTCCAGCCTGGGTGACAAAGCAACACTTTGTCTCAGAAAAATAAAATAAAACAAATAATTAAATTCTCAATTTAAAGACATAGGCTGGTTAAATCAATCAAAGAACAAGATCTAAATATATCCTGCCAAAAGAAATGCATTTTACTTGTAAAGATACATATAAACTGAAAGTAAATGGATGGAAAAAAAATTAACACAAATGAAAATGACAAGTGAACAGAATTTGCTACACTTATATCAAACAAGCTTTAAGTTAAAAAAAAATCAAAAATTTCCAAAAGAGTTATTAAATAATGATAAAGGGAGCAAACCACCAAGAGGATTAACAATCCTAAATATATATGCTCCCAATACTGGAGTAACCACATTCATAAAGCAAATATTATTAAATCTAAAGAGAGAAACAGGCACTGATGCAATAAAAGTAGGAGACACACCTCACTCTCAGCATTTAACGGATAATCTAGACAGAAAAATCAAGAAACATTGGATTTAAACTGAACTTTAAATCAATGGAGCTAACAGATGTTTACAGAACATTTTATCCAACGACTGCAGAATGCACATTCTTCTCTTTGGCACCTGGAACATTCTCCAGAAAAATCGTATGTTAAGCCATAAAACAAGTCTCAGCAAATTTCAAAAAATTAAAATTGTATTGAGCACCTTCTCACATCACCTGGGATAAAATTAGAAATCACTACCAAGAGGAACTCTAGAAACTATGCAAATTGATGGAAATTAAACATGAATCTGAACAATCACTGGGTCAATGAAGGAATTAAGATAGAAATTTTAAAAAGCTCTGAGCCGAAAGAAATTGGAAACACAACAAACCAAAACCTGTGTGACATAAGCAAAAGCAGTACCAAGAGGGAATTTTATAGCAATAAACACCTACATTATAAAAACAGAAAGTTTCCAAATAAATAATCTAATAATACACCTCAAGGATCTAGAAAAGGAAGAACAAATAAAAACCAAAATTTACAGAAGAAAAGAAACAATAAATCTCAGACCAAAATTAAACAAAATGGAAACTAAAAAAGAAAATTAAAGATTGATGATATTAAAAGTTTGTTATTTAGAAAGATAAACAAAATGGATAAACTGCTTGCTAAACTAACCCAAAAGAGAGAAGATGCAAATAAACAAAAGCAGAAATAAGAAAGGAGATATTACAACTGATATCACAGAAATACAAAGATCATCAAAGACTATTATGAGACTATTATAATACACTAAGAAACTGGAAAACCTAGAGGAAATGGATAATGTCCTGGAAACATAAAACCTACAAAGAGTAAATCAGATAGAAAACCTGAATAGACCAATAATGGGTAGGGAGATTGAATCAGTAATAAAAATCCCCCAATAAAGAAAAACCCAAGATTGAATAAATTCTCAGCTGAATTCCACCAAACATATATGTAAAAACTAACACCAATCTTCCTCAAACCATTTCAAATAATTGAAGAGAAGGAAATTCTCCCTAACTCATTCTACAAGGCCAGAATTACCCTGACACCAAAGATAGACAAGTACACAACAAGAAAAAGAAAAGCACAGACCAATATCCCTCATGAACACTGATATAAAAATCCTCAACAAAACACTAGCAAACTGAATCCAACAACACAAGAAAAAGATGACTCAACATATGCAGATAATAAATATGATATATTATATTAAAAGAAAAAGAATAAAATCATAGTCATCTCAATAGACACAGAAAAAGCATTTGATAAAATTCAACATTCCATGATGATAAAAATGCTCAACAAACTAGGCATAGAAGTAATGTAAATCAAAATAATAAAGGCCATATTTAAGGACTGACAACTATCATTGTATTGAATGGGAAAAAGTTAAAAGTTGTTTCTCTAAAAACTGGAAGAAAGTAAAAAAATCTCTACAAGAAAAACTACAAAATGCTGATGAAAGAAATTGAGGAGGAAGCAAACAAATGGAAGGATATCCCTTGATCATAGACAAGAAGAATATTGTTAAAATAACCGTATTAACCAAAGTAATCTATATATTCAATGCAAGCCATATACCTGCAGAGATATATGAAAAAAATGTCCAACATCACAAATCATCAGAGAAATGCAAATCAAAATCACAATAAGATATCATTTTACCCCAGTTAAGATGGCTGTTATTAAAAAGACAAAAAAAAAAAAAAAAAGTTGGCAAGGATGTAGAGAAAAGGAAACTCTTGTACACTGTTGGTAGAAATATAAATTAGTGTAACCAATACGGAAAACAATACAAAGATTTCTCAAGAAACTAATACTAGAAATACCATACAATCCAGCCATCCCAGTATTCAGTATTTACCCAAAGTGAAAAAAAACACACACACACACACAATATATCAAAGGGGCACATGCATTGCCGTGTGAACTGAAGTACTTTTACAGAAGAACAAAAATATGGAATCAGCCTATGTATCCATCAATAGATGAATGGATAAAGAAAATGTGGTATATGTACACAATGGAATACTATTCAGCCATAAAAAAATTAAATCTTTACACCTGTAGCAATATGGATGGAAGTGGACATCATTATGTTAAATGAAATAAGCACATGTATAGCAGACATGTAACGCATACTTATATAAACCAGGAGATAATCACAAGTAACGTTAAGGTCTGTATATTTATGCAAATATAAAACAGGAGATAATGTTAAAATCTGACAAAGTGGCATTCAAGACAAAAACGTTTTCTTAATTGAGGCAAAGAAAAGTACTTTGATGAGAGATAATGTCTAGGAAAGACATGTAAGTATCATTAATATCTCCCAAATTACACAATATCAAATATTTCTTAAGGTCTTGGAAATTCAAAGAAAATAGTCAGATACAATAGTCCTTCCTTTTCTGCAGTTTTGCTTTCTTTGGTTTCAGTCACCATAGTCCACTGTGATCCAAAACTAAGTGAATACAGTATGATAAGATATTTTGACAGAGAGAAAACATATTCACATAACTTTTATTACAGTATACTATTACAATTGCCCTATTTTATTTATGAGTTATTGTTAATATCTTAATGTGTCTAACTTATAAATTAAATTCTATCATAAGTAGGTATGTATAGGGAAAAAATGTATATATAGGGTTTGGTACAGTACACTGATAGTCTTCGAACAGTTCCCCCATGAGTAACGGGGAATGACTATATACAAAAGTAGATATGTATTTTATATATAGCAGGCCCTCTGTATGTATGAGTTCTAAATTTGTGAATTCAACTAACCCCAGGTGAAAAATATTTGGAAAAATATTCCAAATAATTTCCAATACCAAAACTTGAATTTGCTATGCACTGAGTACTAGAGTTTATTTTGTTTGTTCATTTTTTTAATTTTCTTTTCTTTTTTTTGTTTTCTTTTTTGTTTTGTTTTGTTTTCTTTTTTTGTTTTCCTTTTTTTTTTTTTGAGACATAGTTTTGCTCTGTCACCCAGGCTGCAGTGCAGTAGCACGGTCATAGCTCACTGCAGCCTCAGCCTCCTGGACTCAAGCAATCCTACACCTCAGCCTCCAGAGTATCTAGGACTCAGGCATGCAACACCACCACTGGTTAGTTTTAAATTTTTCTTTTTGTAGATACAGGGTCTTACTATGTTGCCCAGGCTAGTCTCAAACTCCTAATCTCAAGCTATCCTCCTGCCTCAGCCTCCCAAAGCTTTGGGATTACAGGCATGAGCCACCATGTCTGTCCTGCATTGAGTGCCACCTTGAATCTATACTAATGACATTATGTGTAAGTATTCACTTGTGTATTATAAGTAATCTAGAGATGATTTAAAGAATATGACAAGATGTACATAGAATTTATTAGAATATATGCAAATACCACACTATTTTACACAAGAGTCTTGGGTATGGTCTTGGGTTTGGTATTTGTGAAAGGTACTGAAAACAGTCTTCCATGGTTACTGAGCAATGACTGTATACAAGAATACATTTCTATCAGTTCTTAGAACAAATATACAAAAATAAATAATGCTCTGAATAATACAATTAACATGGTTGATTTAAAAGAAATATAAGAAACTCTATATGCAAGAAACAGAGAACATATCTTCTCAAGGATCCATAAAACATAAATTTAGCTTGAAATTGGCAAGGTAGAAAAATAATCTACTACTCAGAATTAGTTAATAAATGTATAATCTTGATGTCTTTCCTCTATGCTACCTAAGCAACTACTTGAAAAGGATCCCCTTATTAATCCACTTTATATTCAAATATTTCGTTCAATTTTTGACATAAAATAGAATATTTTTACCATTTATACCTGGTATATGTGATTGTATAAAATGAGGCATTAAGAAAGGATTCTTTCCACTAAGAACATTCAAAATACTTGCATATGTGCTTCATATGCAAGTGTTCTGAGAAGCAGCATGCAATGTCAGTGATTGATGAGCTAGTTATTTCAGAATTCCATTTTGTGATAGTATTTCAGAAATGTTAACTCTTGTGGCAGTTTTGCCAGATCAAAAAGCCGTAATTCAGTGTCGACCATAATGCTGAGCAGTTAGTTCTGGACCTGTAGTTTGATGCCATCTTTACTTTCGCAGATCAATCCCCCATACACCACTGTCACATAAAAAACACCCCATCACACTGTACAATTTGGCATGATTGCCTAAGAAGCTTGGACTGAACTGGCATTAATTAGCTATGTCACACTATTATTCATTCCCCATGAATTTGCTCTTACCATTCAGATCAGGAATGAATTCACTAGCACAGCAGTATGTAGAAACAATATATGATCTACTCGATTGTGTTTGGTCTCATATTTTTACACAGAAGAGTCAGTGTTGCAGAATTTAAAGCGCTCTAAATGCTATTCCATCTTTCATACTTTCCTTTCATTTTTTAGCACAAATAATTCACGTGTTAAGAGAATCTCCTCAGTCTGAAAATTGCAATTGAAGGCCAGTTCCCTTTCTTCCCTTTATGGCAGCCCCGGTTTAGTCTCTTTGCCACATTCTCCCCTACCTATTACATCCTCCTGTCTGTCAAAGGCCTACCTTCCTGGATTCAAATGTTTGAGGACTATTTCATCCTGGCTTCATATATAAATTTATATTTATATATATATATATATATATCCCTATTTATTCTGAGTTGTGACCTTCTAAAAGGGAGAATATATAGTTCATGACCGTGCTTTTAATTAAATAATATGGAAAAGTAGCTATTTACTAGGTAACATAAGAACCTTAGGTGACACTCTAACAATATTCATTTTAAACTATTGTTTAGCATCTTAAAAGCATTTTATTACTATTTTATTGTCCATTATTCTGGTTGCTGCCAGTAATCATAAAATTATTATTATCATTTTGAGGTTGAGTCTCCCTCTGTTGTCCAGGCTGGAGTGCAGTGGTACAACCTTGGCTCACTGCAGCCTCCACCCTCCTGTGTCAGTCTCCTGAGTAGCTGGGAATACAGGCTCCCTCTACCATGCCTCACTAATTTTTGTATTTTTTAGTAGAGACAGGGTTTCACCATGTTGGCCAGGCTGGTCTTGAGCTCCTGAGCTCAAGTAATCCACAGCCCCTTGGCCTCCCAAAGTGCTGGGATTACAGGCATGAGTCACAGCACCCGACCAGAAAATTATTCTTTCTTAAAACTTGTCTACATCCAAGCAAGAATATGGAACAGAGACTTTTTAATTTTGTAACCCAGAATCAAACTAGTCCCACAAAACTGTGGACAGTCTTCCAGATTGTGTATGTTGAAAATAGTTGAAAAGGAAAAGTACTGCATAATCTTTTTTCTGCTAATGAGTCTGAAACGTAGACTAAAAAGAAAAAAAAAAAGTTTGCCTGAATGTCGCTGTTAAAATGTATGTCATTAGAAGTTGTTTTAAAAACTCTACTATTACAAAACATTGGCGGTTGTTAAGACGTATTAAACTAGAAGTGACAGAAAATTTTGACTCAGCAATAAAAAAATACTTATCTGTTAAAACAAAAAGTCCTCAGGTCGGGCCTAATTGAGCATTCTAAAGACGTCATGAAGGATCTTTAATCCTCAGAATATCAGCTTAGCTCTTGACATAATGGAAAGATCGTCGCTACAATTTCAGACAGTATATGCTGTCATTTCTCCACCCAGTAAAAGGAAAAAAAGAAATCTTTTCCGGGATAGTTGAGAAAACATCTTCCTATATTGCTTGGCCAGTATTATGTCACATCCCTAAGGTTAAACCAATGGCAAGTAAGGGGAGTAAGGCCACCATGACTGGCTTAGGCAAATCAGAATTTACCCTTGGACTTAAGAATAGTGACATCCTTCCCTGAGTGACAATGGGGATTTGATATCAATAAAGGGGATTAAGGAAGCAACCAATCATATCTGGGAAATTCTTTTGCTGAATTTCCCAATACATATTTTGTTTCTTATGAGAAGGAAGCCCAAGGCAAGTTAATAATCTTCAGTGGAATTTATAACATTGATAGGATAAGGCCCAATGATAGGAGAGGACTGAGGCAAATAATAAGGGATTAGACCAGAAAAAACCATTCCCATAGTACGACACGTTTATGTTAATGGGAACTGGCAAAGGGGGTTAGGGGGACTCAGCAGTTAAGGAGATGAAAGAGAAGGGAAGGCACTGAAAACACAATGTTTAAGGCGACAAATTTATCTTCTCATTTTGTTCTTAATTTAGACAAGGACAAAGAATTCAAAACATCTTTGCTCAGATTTTACAGATTCCAGGCAAATAGTTTTTCCTTCTATATTTCCCTCTCTTCTTTCTGCCATAAATTTAACAGATATTGTTCTAGCTGACTGGACTGTGGCCATGAGTGACATGGGAGAGAAATGTAAGGCAAGGTAATAAAACAGGTGGGGTATACTTTAAAATCATGTATTTAGATCACACTGCGTTGCAATGATATTTGAGAAAAGACTTTCTACTATTCAAATCACCTCTGTCTTAGTGTTAAGTTGTAACACAACTGTGAAGACTTTGAGATAATAAACATCCCTCACAAAATATGAAAATGTACTTATTCACTGTTCTATAAAATCTAATATATTTTGTTAAGCTATGTTAGAAAAACCTTTTATTCTACTTTCTCTTTAACTATCTCTAGAGGTAAATTTCAGTTTCTGATATGTACTAAAATTTACATGAAAATTGATTTCTTCCTTAAATTATAACCAGTTCTAGGTTTATTCAAGCTACTATGCATTCCTTTAAGTTCTGCCCACTTACTTGGCTAAACATTTGGCTTTATAACTGGCTAAAATAGAGCCTCTTTATTTTCTTTCTGGGAAGGCTATTGTTCACTAAATGGTAGGAAGACTTGAGAAGAAGAGGGACACAAGTTTATGAAGAATTGAAAGGGGAAGCCTTCACCTACTTTATCAACCAAAATAGCCAATAATCAATCTTAGTGATCAAAGGTGTAAAAGATTGCCTTAGTATGCAGGTGGCTTTCTAGAAAAGCTATTGATTTATTTGCTGTGAAATAGAGAAAGCAGTATTCTTGAGCATAATTTTAAAACAATCAATGTTTATTTTCGATATCTTTTGATGCCCTCCCTTTCTACATTCTCTAGGTACCTAATGCACATCTCATTCTCCTTTCCCAAACTGTCCTAGACTTTGAAGGTTTTGAGTCTCTTCTTATCATCCTTGTATGTAGATCTCATAGGTCCATACCAGGTTACAGCACTCACTTGATAGATTATTTTGCACCAAAGTGAATTATAGAAAAGGATATTATCATTCGTTGTAAGTTATATGCTCAATTTTTTTCAAGAGTCTTGTACATCTTAATCCATATGGATGTAGCAGATAGTAATAGACACACAGAAAGCATCTTGTAAAACAGGTGTGCTTCAAATCACAGCTCAGGCCAGAACATGAAGGCAGCACTCCATAGGTTTTACTCTGTAGAAAATATTTCTTCTTCAATTTGTTTTCTATCTCTCATTTCTAGAAATTCAAATTTCTAATTCTAGAAATTTGAATTGCAGTACGATGTAGTAGATATTTTAGAAACTCCTATAGGCAGGATATAACAGTTTTAGTGAACTGAGAGTATGAAACTTAGATTATAAGGCATATTACTCCCACCTAGAATTATTAGCACCCCCCTCCCCACCACTGCTAGAAATATTTGGAAAATTGGGGGTATTTTAGAAGCAACACATACTTTTGCTGAGGTCTCATACTAGTGGATGGAGATGCAATACATACTTTGGGTGAGGTCTCATACTTGTGGGTGGAGATGAGCATGTTGAATATTCTTCAAGTGTAAGAGAATTTGTGTATTATAAAAACCTCCTGACCAAAATGCTCATAGTCCTCTTGTAAAGAAATACTGAAACATGTAAGTTGGTAGGCGCAGTGAAGGGAAGAGAAAAGAAGACCCTCCAGTTAACACTATCGAATATGTCATAGTGAAAGCAAGCAGGTATGGTGGCTAGGTTAGGGCAAATAGGAGAGAGGACAAACAAGCATGGGCAAAGTATCCGATCTGCTTCAAATACAAATGTAGGTAACCTTTTTATACTTGTTCACATTAACAGAGCAATTCTCATTTTTACCACTGAAAGTACTGAAGCTCAGAGATGTTAAATAATTCACACAAATTCAACATATTAGTAAGGGATGAAGCCAATATTCAAACACAGTTTCATTTAACTACAGAGTTCACATCCTTTCTCCTAGAGTGAAGGACACCAAAGCACTGCTCTGAGCCCACATGTAATTCATTGATTTATTTGCTTTAAAAACACTATATATAAACATATATATACTTCCCTTACAAACTTGTTTTGTCTGTGGTGTCAGGATTTGTGTAAAAATATTGGATGCCAATAATATGGTTATTCATAATAACACATTATACATAATAAAGTAATATAAAAGTAGTATTTTATTATCTCTCTGAGGCTTCAAATGACTAGTGTGCTGAAGAATGAAAGCCCAGGCTGATATGATAACGTGATAGATTAACTGATTGCATTCTTGGCCCCAATTCATAAATTAATGGCCTCTGTTTCGCCCAGCTATCGGACCTGTAACTTTACAGTCCGCTCCTAAGCTGACTCTGAACTGGCCTTGTGAATTGCCTTAGCCGAGAGAAAGCTACAGGAGTCATGGTGTGCTTACTATAGCCCTAAATCTTAAAAGGTCTTACATTCCTTGCCTATCTTTCTTGTTTCCTCTTTGGACCCTGATACCTCCACAAGAACAAGACTGGACTAGCTACTAGAATACAAGATACCATATGGATCACAGCCCAGTTATCTCAGTCAAAGCCATCCTGGACTATTCTATGGCAAGATGATCTCAAACATATGTGATAGACTAGAAAATGCATCTACATCTCTCTTAACTGTCTCTAGACATAACATATGAGGGAGCACAGTTGAGAACAAAACTACTGCACAGCTGACCTATAGACATACAAGCATTAAAAATAATTGTCATTTTTAGCCATTAATATTTGGAGAGACTTGTTACATAGTAATAGGCAACTAACACCAATGGCTTTCTTGAGTTATTTTTAATGACTAGTGTTAATGTCCCATGAGAACCAACACTGCTTCAGCTTCTCAGGACATGGCAATTCTGAGTGCATCAGTAGACCATATTCTTAATATAGATCTGGCATAACCATCAAGGGAATGAGAGCATTAACTCATGAGAGCTCCTTCAGGAAGCTTCAAGGTCAGGAGCCATCTGCTAAGGGGAGCTGGCTAACAAGGAAGAACTTGGTACATAGATGATACATAAATAAATTGATCTGCTAAAAACATGAGTCACTCCTTTGGGGTACCCTAGACAGTGAACATTTCCTTTAGTCAAGGTTCTGATATTTGAGCTATTATAATTGAGAATTGAAAACAAATTTGTTCAAATTTTGGATCCTTAGAATAATAAGGCATTTGGCCTACCAGTTATACAAGCAAAGCTATCTCTCAATGGAATTAATCACATGTGTCTGGAATGGTTCAACTGAAGCCACGATGTTTGTCCAAATGACTTTTTGGCATCCTTTCTGACCCATCAATTCATAACTTTAAACAGGGAATTTTTCCAGAGGAATTGCCTATTCTTTGTAGCACATTATTACTTATAATTGTAATTTAACAAATGTTATAGAATTCAGATTCCATATTTTAAAAAATTCACTAAATCCCTAAAGCTCATTATTGAGCAATCAGCATGCAATAAACCTGGAAGGCATCTTCAAAGAAAGAGAAGATTTACGTGGGATGATCTAAAGTCTGGGAATTACAATAATCAAATCTTGTGGTCAGGAGACATTCGTTGCTGCTGTGAGGTCTCTGGAACATAAACATGGCTGAAACCCACATTGAACCAATAGCTTACATCAACAAGTTTTCTACTATGTCCTACACAAACAGATTGGGTGGAAAGAGAAATCTTCCAAATTAAATCAGCTCATCATTTCCAGACAACATTCTTGTAACCCTACTGCCATCCAAATTAGGGAGGAGGTGAAGAAGGAAAGATTGGAACCTCAATAAAACATCTTATAACCACCAAAATGTCAGTCTTCCTGGTTTGGAATTAAATAGGGTTGGCTTGTTCACCAAAGAATGTTCCTGTGAGTGTCCTGGAAAACAATAAAAAATACTAAGAAAATATTTAAGAATAAGCTATAGACTCATATTTTACTAATATGTTCTGCGTCTATAGTAATACTTTGTTAAATACATTTTTCGTAGCGTGAATGATAAAAGTATTAGTTCATGAAAATATGTCATGTGAAGTTTACATATGTGTGATTACTATTACAAGTCAAACCCTATCATAACAAATAAACACTTACATAAAATATATCCAAATCCTAGTTACTCAATCACTTGTTTCATATATAAATATTTGATAAAATCAACTTCCTTTAAAATAAAAGAAAGTAAACGTCTCTCTTCCTTATTTCATTTTAATCAAATCTTATCTGTATAAATAATAAAAATATGAATCAGCCAATTAGTTAGGAAACAATGCACTATGAATGTTTTATAACTTAGAAAGTATCTCATCAACCTAACAATCTCAGCTAATGGAAAGATTTTGGCTGAAACACGAAGTCAATACTATCTAAATATACAGTTTCACCATTTCAAAGATTGCTATTTAAATTTGATTATTTGTTTTAAATATTCATCTAGGTAATGTTACAGATGTTAACCAATTGTACACTTTACAAAAGGTTATAAGGAATTGCATTAGCCTCTCTCTCTCATCTCTTCCTACTAACCCTCTTATTTCACAAAGCACAAGAAAAAATGGGTTTATTCCATCAAAGTAAGTATTTTTGTTCAATGAAGGACACTACAGACAAAATCAACAGCTACTTCATAGATCAGGAAGCAATATTGAAAATATCTAAAACATATGAAGATTAACAGTAAAAACATAAAAGAAAGTCTTGAAAATCAAAATGAAAAAACTTAGAAAACGCTATGGATAAAGGGCTACAGGATATGAACAGATCTGTCACAGGAAAGAAAATTAGAATGCCTAAGAAGTAGACAAAGATATGACTAAACTCACTTTTAATAAGATGTTTCACTTATGTAATGCTACATAACACAGAACCCAAAATGGAGAGGCTTGAAACAAAAAAAAAAATGATTTCTTCTTTGCCTCATGGGATAATGACTGGCTTATTACTCATTCAGCTGCATTTATCTTTGAGCTTTTCTAGAATTGGAACATCAAGGCTGGCTTCTCACACATATGTGGAACCTCAGCTGGGATGGTTTGAACAGATGGGGCCACACATCTCACTTTATCTGGGTATGTTTTCTATCAATGTAGATCGCCTCGTTATACAGTTCAGGGGTCTCAGAGACCAAAGGCAGAAGCAGAAACTGGCATAGTATCATTTCTGCCACCATCTATTGGTTATAGTAAGTCACATAGCCAGATAAAGATAGGGGAAATCAGCCAGGCGCGGTGGCTAACACCTGTATCCCAGCACTTTGGGAGGCAGGCGGATCACCTGATGTCAGGAGTTCAAGACCAGCCTGACCAACATGGTGAGACTTTTCTCTACTAAAAGTACAAAAATTAGCTGGGCATAGTGGTGGGCGCCTGTAATCCCAGCTATTTGGGAGGCTGAGGCAGAAGAGTCACTTGAACCCGGAAGGCAGAGGTTGTAGTGAGCCGAGACCGTGCCACTGCACTCCAGCCTGGGGACAGGGTGAGACTCCATCTCAAAATAAATAAATAAATAAATAAATAAAAAGAAAAAAAACAGGAAGAGGAAATAGTCACAGTCTCTTAGTGCCGGAAGTGGTCAAGAGCTTGTGATTGTATTTAACTGCACCATTAGTTAGGTGCAAAAATCTTAAAACAATAGTAGTGTACTACTTCTCACATATCAGATTGGTAAAAGGCATGAAATTTGAATAAGGTTGGTAAGGATGTGAGAAAGCAAAAACCTTAAAGCACTTATATAGAAGTAATATCGATATTGAGAGGACTCTGGCGAAGCAAAGAAATAAGTAGGATTTGCTCTCTGACCCAATATTTGTGATTTTACATTCCCGAAATACTTTTGAAAAGCTCCCTAGGTGAACCTCTAAGAAAATATTCTTTGCAGTATTTTTTGTGGCAGTGAAGCAATGAAGGCATCTTATATAACCATCACTGTGGAATTCAGCAAGTAAAACAGAATAGATTTATATTGAATCTCATAAAGCTATCAGAATCAATGAAATAAATATACTCACGGCAACATGGAGACATCTTTAAAAACATAATGTTGACTAAAATAAAGCCAAAATGAAATAAATAAGCAATATAGCTCAATACACTTAATGTAAATGAAAATAACACTTCTGAGTTAATAAAAAAACTTTTCCAAAAAAAAAAAAATTGGAGAGGCAAAGCAAGATGGCCAAATAAAAGACTTCAGTAGTCATCTGCCTCACAGGAGCACCTAATTTAACAACTATCTGCATACACAAAAACACCTTCCTGAGGACCAAAAAATCAAATGAGCACTCACAGTGCCGGTTTTAACTCCATATCTGAAAGAGGCACTGAAGAAGGTAGGAAAGACAGCCGTGGTTACTGACGCTGCCCCTTCCCCATTCCCCACAGAAGTGCCTTACCACAGAGAGAGAATCTGTGCACCTAGGAGAGGGAGAACACAGTGACTGTGAGTCTTTGCATTGATCTCATTGCTGTCTTGTCACAGTAGAAAGCAAAACCGGTTTGGAACTAAGCTCACATCAATCCACGGAGGGCACATTTAGAACAGCCCTAGCCAGCAGGGGAAGTGCCCATCCCAGTGGCTGGAAGTTGACTTCCAGCAAGTCTTGTCACTGTACTCTAAAGTACTTTGAGGCCCTAAATGAATTTGAAAGGCAGTCTAGGCCAGGAGGATTGCAACTCCTAGACAAATCATATATCATATTGCTGAGCCCAGTGTGGAGCTAGCGGATTCAGGGGGCATGCAAACCACTGAGACACCACCCAGAGTGGCTAAGGCAGTGGTTGTGCAACACTGCATAGGCAGCACAAATTACAGCTCCAAAAGAGGCCCTTTCCTTCCACTTGAGGAGAGGAGAGGGAAGAGTAAAGAGCGCTTTATCTTGTATCTTAGATATCAGCTAAGCCGCGGTAGGATAAGGCACAGTCAGAGTCATGAGGCCCCCATTCCAGGCCCTAACTATCAGATGACATATCTATGCATGCCCTGAGCCAGAAGGGAGCCTGTTACCTTGAAGGAAATGACTCAATCCTATCAGGATCCATCACCTGCTGAAAGAGCTCTTGGACCCTGAATAACAAACAGTGATACCTAGGTAGTAAGCCAAGGGGATTAGGTGAAGCTCTGAGATGTGCTGGCTTCAGGTGACACTCAGCATGTTCATGGTGGCTATGACGAGAAACTCCGTCTGCTTGAGAGAAGCAGAGGAGAAAGTAAAGGGGACTTTGTATTGCATCTGAAACACCAGCTTGGCTACAGGAGGGAAAAGTACCAAGTGGGCTCTTGGGGTCCTTGATTCCAGGCACTGGGTCCAGGATGGCATTTCTGGCCCTTCCCTAGGCCAGATGGGAGGCCGCTTCCCTGAAGGGGGAGTCTCAGGCCAGGCAGAATTCATGACAAGCTGACTGAAGAGCCCTTGGACTGTAAGGGGACACTGGTGGTAGCCTAAGGCATTACTGTCTATGGGCCTTTGGTGGTGTTAGCCAGAGGAGGAGATTCCTCTGCGTGTGGAAAAGGGAGAGAAGAGTGGGAAGGACTGCATCTCACGGTTTGAGTGCCAGTTCAGTCACAATAGACCACCAGACTGATATCTAAGGTTCTTGAATTCAGTCTCTGGCTTATTGTTCATCTCTTACTGCATCTAATTTATACATTAAACTTTATCATAACTATAGGAAAAACCACAGTATATATAGAGTTTGGTACTATCTGCAGTTTCACTAGGAATCTTTATCCGCCAACAGTCTTGGAATGTACCCCTTAAGAATAAGGACTGAATACTCTGATGTCTAAGATCAGCAGAAAAATTTTTGGTTTACTTTTCTCTTTGCTATAAAAGTTACTTATTGTAGCTCTTATTTAGTTTAGACCAGTTAACATTTGCAATAGGTTTTGTGGAACCGCCAACATAATGAAAATACAAATTTAAATTGTAAAATATGCTGCACATGTATTGACTTGGGTTTGGATGATTAACCTTTGTTGAAACTATAGTCTAGTTAACATAATTACTTACCCATAATATGTATACCTCATGTTATCTTTACCACAAGAGATAATAATTTTGTGGAAAACTAAGTTTTATTTGGAAAATTACCACTTTAAATACAAATACTCAGAGAAACTTTCAATTCCACCTAAGTAAATCATCTTGAGAATAATACATTAGTGACAGTACAAATTAATAATTGCAGTGGGTCAAGCAGGAGTTTTAAAAATTCAAGGAGTAAAAAAAACAAACAAAAATGCAGCCAACAGACACATGAAAAAATGCTCATCCTCAGTGGCCATCAGAGAAATGCAAATCAAAACCACAATGAAATACCATCTCACACCAGTTAGAATGGCAATCATTAAAAAGTCAGGAACCAACAGGTGCTGGAGAGGATGTGGAGAAATAGGAACACTTTTACACTGTTGGTGGGACTGTAAACTAGTTCAACCATTGTGGAAGACAGTGTGGCGATTCCTCAAGGATCTAGAACTAGAAATACCATTTGACCCAGCCATCCCATTACTGGGTATATATCCAAAGGATTATAAATCATGCTGTTATAAAGACACATGCACACCTATGTTTATTACAGCACTATTCACAATAGCAAAGACTTGGAATCAACCCAAACGTCCATTAATGACAGACTGGATTAAGAAAATGTGGCACATATACACCATGGAATACTATGCAGCCATAAAAAAGGATGAGTTCATGTTCTTTGTAGGGACATGGATGCAGCTGGAAACCATTGTTCTCAGCAAACTGCCGCAAGGACAGAAAACCAAATACCACATGTTCTCACTCATAGGTGGGAACTGAACAATGAGATCACTTGGACACAGGAAGGCGAACATCACGCACCGGGTGATTACCAGTGTACTTTTGGAATATACAAAAGGCACTATTGTGAGGTGGGGGAAGAGGGGAGGGATAGCATTAGGAGATATACCTAATGTAAATGATGAGTTAATGGGTGCAGCACACCAACACGGCACATGTATACATATGTAACAAACCTGCACGTTGTGCACATGTACCCTAGAACATAAAGTATAATAATAAAAAAAAAAAAATCACAGTCTCGGCAACATGGAGAGACCTTATCTCTACAAAAAGGAAAAAAATAAATTAGCTGGGCAAGGTGGTGCTCACTCGTGACACAAGATGCTCAGATGATTGAGGTAGGAAGATCTTTTGAAACAAGGAGGTAGAAGCTGCCGTTAGAATAGAGACCCTGTCTCAAAGAAGAAAAAAAAACTGGGCGTGGTGGCTCATGCCTGTAACACCAGTAGTTTGGGAGGCCAAAGTGGGAAGATAACTTCAGCCCAGGAGTTTGAAACCAGCCTCTGCAATGTAAGTGAGGGCTTGTCTCTACAAAAAAATAGAAAAATTAGCCAGGCCTGGTGATGCCTGGCTGGGACTTCTGGTCCCAGCTACTCAAGTGGGGCTGAGGTGGGAGGACTGCTTAGGCCTGGGAGGTCTAGGCTGCAGTGAGCCGTGATTGTACCACTGCACTCCAGCCTGGGTGACAGAGCGAGGCACTGTCTAAATAGATCAATAAAATTCATGACACTCAGTGTGGTTCAAAAGGGCCAATGAAGTTGTGTTTATCCTGCAGATGTCAGCTGGTTCTCTTAAGCCATCATATATTGTTGTTACCTTTCTATTTGGTAAGTAGATAGGTGACTGGCTCCGTGACCTAGAATGTATCCTTAAAATTAGTTTCAAGGAAAGCAAATTTATGTGGTTTTGAGAGGAAAATGTTTTCAATTTCAAGTAGAAAATGGATTATGTGTTAATCCATAAAATGTTATATGCTAGTCCCCAATTATACTTTGTATAGCTATAGTATTACATGTTTTGAGCACAGGAATGAATATCTGTCTAGTCATCCCAGTCATTTATCTTTTATTTTCCCCATAGTATAAGACAAGAGGTGAGATGGATGAGCTGCCACTTTTCCACAGAGGGATAACAGTGAGATACAGACACTCCTGATGTAGGTTTTGGCAGTGGTTCTAGGCTGGCATAAAACTCTTCAAAATTTCCTTAAATAACACTGATTAAGGTTTGTATTCTGTGATGATGCCAACTTTTTCTTTTGACTGCATCTTTTTTGTAAAGGTTCTGGATAAATTTTGAATTTATAAAATTTGAACAATTGCATTTGATTGGTAGGCTTATTCGATTGCAGAAAAAGCTGCTTTTTCCCATCACACACATTCTTGTTTTTTCCAAATTACTGCCATCCTCATACCTTGGGAGGTACAGTTAGGTTGGATAACAAATTCCTGAAGCAAATGTCTTTAAAAAATAAAAATCGATTTTTCACAGTTATTCAAAAATGCATACTAATTGGGAGTTTGTCTACAGGGAGGTATTACTTTCTCAGCCACAAGTTCTGTCCCTCTTGCTCAGTCTCCTTGTTGGAAAATACTTTGTGTAAACCTTAGGTGCACAGAATATTACTATGATTCACTCTGCAGAGCAGAACATGCTGTGAGGGTCCTGCCTGAAGCAATTGTTCTGCATTCCTTTGGGACACTAGAATTCTCTGAACTAAAATTATGCTTGAAAGCTTGATAATTTGATAAATCTTTTAATTGTGAGCTGTAAATCATCAAATTGCTTTTTAGTTTGGTGTTAACAATATTAGCTCTCTGCAAAGAGCACACTGAAATGATTAGCTAGAGAGCATCCTGTTAAAAGGACAGACTATGGATTCGCTTTTTTGTACCATCTTCCAGAAGCAGCCAAATAATGTAGACACTTTACTCTTATTATACTGAGGTGAAGAAAGCTGAAAGTTTGCCACATTCTTGGAAGGAATCAAAGGGTTCATTCCTTAGCTTAGAAATTGGGTTTGCATTAATGTGTTGCCTTTAGGTATTTCAATCCATAGTACCAAATATGTTCTTTCTTTTCTTGTACATAGCAGCAATGCTGACACTAGAGATTGTTCTCTTTTTTTCTCATTTTATTACAATATTTTTTTATGTTAGCTAGGAAGAGGTATGGAATCAATATTTTACTTTGAAAGTTTTGAAATTAATACAGAAATTTTCAATGGTGTACCACAAAAGGGTTTTGTGTATCTATCTGACAACAGATACATTTATTTCTTTGGCATTCACATTATTAAAACAGGACCAATGTTTTTGTCCAGTTATTCAGGAAAGAGACCAAGAGGTGCTGAAAAATTCTGGAAGAATCACAGAGGGAGGACAGAGTTATACAATGGGTTAAAATTATATATATATATATATATATATACACACACACACACACACACACATATATATATATACACACATATATATATATGAAAAATTGGGGAGATAAGTTGAATCCTTGACAGCAAGTCATAGCAACATTATGTTTAATTTGCCTCAAGCAACAGTGTCATCAACCTCCTGGTAGGAGCATTTTTTATGGTTTGAAATCTCATCTAGGCTAATTGGCAGCTGTTTTAGCTTGGCTATACATTTTACATCCTGGAGTTTTTGTTTCTTCATCTAGAAAATAAGTCAATAGCATGTTTTTTATGGTATTTTAAATATCAAATGAAATAATACATGAGAAGACAAAATGTCTAGAAGTGTCTCATAAATGTTAGTCCTTTCTCAATTAAAAAGCAAATGTTCATTCAAGATATAACACAAAAGCTAACTGGGCATTAAAAATATCAAGTACATTTGTTTTGCAAATAGCTATGCCAATAACCTTAATTTCTTAACTGCCAATTACCAGTGTACTTTTGTAATATACAAAAGATACTATAGTCCTCTTAAACATATTTCCCTTAGAACAGCAGATATAAAATGAACTTGTAGTATGTTGTGAGGAATTTTATACTTCTTATCTTAATTCTTTTGTATTCCTATTGCTTACAATTTCAGAATTTCAAAACTTTTTATCTGAATAGTGTTGTAGCCGTTATTTTAAATTACTTTTTATATCCCTATTATCAATATTGTAAAGATAAATGATGATCCTAAAATTGTCTATACAAATATCCTCAAAGGTTATTCTTATCCCATTGAATATATCTGATTTTTTTTTCCATTTCAGCATTCGGCTTCAAAATTTATAACCATTATATCTAGTTATTCCTATACATGTACCTTATACTTCAGCCAAATTAAGCTCTTTCTCATCTCTAAACATGTCTTAAGTGCCCTTACATTCTTTTACTCAAACTAACCTTTCCGTATGGAATAATGTCGCCACCTGAAACATCCTCCTGCCTTTCATTTGACAGAATTGTATAACTGTATGCATCTCTCATAATCCAGGTCAAATGTGGTGTCCTATACAAACGTAGCTCTCGTGATACTGAGAAAATAATTCAGGGTTCTTCTCTGCATTCTCTCTCTCTCTCTCTCTCTCGCTGTGTGTGTGTATGTTTGTGTGTGTGTCTGTGTGTGTGTGTGTTTATCATATATACGTGGTAAAAAAAAAAAAAAAAAAAAAAAAAAAAAAAAAAACGAAAATTTCCCTAAGAGAGAGAGAGAGAGAAAAAGAGAGATTCATCTATCTTATGGCTATTACCATATTCCTAGTTTTTAGTTTACCTCCACATATGCCTTTGGAGCTTTATAATCATCTTTTTGATACTGAGAATAACTAGTATGATGAAATTAAATGAATCCCTTAATCCTTCTTCTGGATTAGAGTACTAGGTCATAACAATGAGTATTTTTAAATGAAAAGGAATTGAGAAGTAGAAAGAAGAAATAACCTCGTAGAATAGATCTGTCCTGTCAGGAACCTGATGAGCTGATGCTGGGGTGGGGATTGTAAGTGAGCAGGTTCTGAGCAAAAACAAGGCGGGCACGATGAATGGAAGTGTATATACATGCGAGATATACTATTTCAGTTTTTGGCCAATGGTAACTCTGTTCCTATAGAAAATGGTGATATAGAGCAACTCAGCCACTGGAGAAAAAAGAAGACTGTTTGCAAATGTAAAACGTGACCTCTAATCTCCATCAATGTTCCAGACTGTGCCCTAATAGCACACCTTTGCTCACACAATTGTGACACTGATCCTCTCCGAAGCATTCAGATTCCTCTCACGACCTCTTTAGTCAACTGCAGCTCTGTGTAGCGCACGATCTAAGATCTGGCACCTTTCAAAGTTGCCTTTGCCTATTCTGAAGCAGATATTGAAAACACTTACCAAACTAGGCTGCTCTAATATTTCACACATGACCTAGTTTTCTTTCCACTGTCATACAGTTTCTCATATTCTTTGATCTGACTGGAATACACTTCCATCTAACCTGTCTTCATTCCCCACAATCTCCATCTCTATTTATGTATTGAAATGCTACTCATGCTTCAGGACATAATTAAAGTATCTGTTTTTATTTGAGGACTTCTGAGATTCCTAGCAGTATGTCACAAATAAGATATGATTTCTTCTTTGTACATGCAAAATAATTTAAATAATGTATAGAAATCACAGTATTTTGTTATAATGTGTGCATACTTTTTAATATCCTTTATTATTCTATAAATACCTAAACATGGAGTCATATTTTTAAAATTGCACATGGAATAAGCCAAGAAATATCCTACGAATTCAAACGTAAATGATAGGAACTGTTTTCAACAATAAAGTCAGAATAAAATTAAGAAAGTAAAATCTTTGATTTTTATGTGAAATAGCAGAAAATTTCATTCCATTGAAAGATTAATACGGAGTATGTTAAACTGGAGTTTGCAACAAAACATCAATTGGTTAGTTTCACAGAGATAGGAAAGGTTGTCGGGCATGGTGGCTTACGCCTGTAATCTCAGAACTTTGGACAGCCGGGGCATGGGATCACTTGAGCCCAGGTATTTGAGGGCAGTCTGAAAAACATAGGGAGATCCCATCTCTACCAAAAACAAAAAATAGCCGGGCATGGTGATTCACACTTGTAGTCCCTGCTACTTGGGAGGCTGAAGTGGGAGGATCGCTTGAGCCAGGAGCTTGATACTGTGAGCTGTGATTGTGCCATTGCACTGCAGCCAGTGTGACAGAGCAAAGCCCTGTCTTTAAGAGAGAGAGAAGAAGGGAGGAAGAGGAGGGAGGGAGGGAGGAAGGAAGGAAGGAAGGAAGGAAGGAAGGAAGGAAGGAAGGAAAGAAGGAAGGAAGGAAGGAAGGAAGGAAGGAAGGAAGGAAGGAAGGAAGGAAGGAAGGAAGGAAGGAAAGAAGGAAGGAAGGAAGGAATAGAGGAAGGAAGGAAGGAGACAGAAAGAGAGAAAGAGGAAAGAAAGAAGAAAGAAAGAAAGAAAGAAAAAGAAAGAAAGAAAGAAAGAAAGAAAGAAAGAAAAAAGAAAGAAAGAAAGAAAGAAAAAAGAAAGAAAGAAAGAAAGAAGAAAGAAAGAAAGAAAGAAAGAAAGAAAGAAAGAAAGAAAGAAAGAAAGAAAGAAAGAAAGAAAGAAGAAAGAAAGAAAGAAGGAAGGAAGGAAGGAAGGAAGGAAGGAAGGAAGGAAGGAAGGAAGGAAGGAAGGAAGGAAGGAAGGAAGGAAGGAAGGAAAGAAAAAGAAAGAAAGAAAGAAAGAAAGAAAGAAAGAAAGAAAGAAAGAAAGAAAGAAAGAAAGAAAGAAAGAAAGAAAGAAAGAAAGAAAGAAGGAAAGAAAGGAGTTGACAAACATCAGGAAAACAACCAGCATGAATGAAAGAAACATCGTAATCTAACAATTTTATAATAAAAAAAAATAGTGATTGCTTTTGCATCAAAAATCACCAAGTCTCTCAGGAGTTCCAATGTCTAATTAAAGCTGGTTCCCCACCAAAAAAAAAAAACTCTTAGTGAGAGTAGGGCACTAAAACTTTTGATGGCTTTGTATCTTGAATTCTCTACCAAAAGGCCATCACTAAATTTCTTGCTCATTCAAATCTTAATTCTCTCACCCCTGAGCTATGATTTCTCTATCAAGCCCAGGCTTGGCTACTTTATTCATTTATTTGAATTCATTCATTTGACACCAAAAAAAAAAAAAATACAATCATTTGAAACACAAAAAGAAGTATCACTCTTTTCTTGCCTCCCAAAGCCGTCCGGTTTATCTCTAAGATTGCAATAAAAGACAAAATTAAATTTCAAGAAGCAATTAGAAAGAAACATATAAGAATACATATGGAACCCCAAAAATAACAGCAGTTATTTTAGGTAATGTTTCTCTTTAAAAAGTCTAATTTGTTCAAATAGGTCATGTTTTAAATTGAATATTCCGTATGCAATCCCCATCCACTTTTAATTATTATTTTGTATTTGAGATGCTTTCTTACCAGCCAATCTTGTGTATGGCATGTGATTTGGTATAATCATCTCCACAAATAATGAAATCCTCAACCATGATATCTAGCCTTTAATAGAAATTACTGTAGCACACACAATGATTTTATAAAATAAAGGTAGTAATGGGAAGCAGACAATTAAACATCATCAGGAAAATGTCAAGTTGATTTTCTTCCCAACTAATTCAACCCATGACATACAAATTTCTATGTTTTAAACTAAATTGATTTAACCTTTAACTTCAACAGATAAAGAATTATGTTCCAAATTTATTTATTATTTAAAATGCATAATCATACATAAACCTGGAATGAATGCAATGTGATGCTATGTTAAATAGAGCAACCAGAAAAAGTGAAACGTATGACCTTGTTTTAACTAATCACTCATTGTCCTTATTGGGAGAGATTTCAATCCTCCCACCTCTTAACTTTTATACAATAGCTAAGGAAACAAGAGGAACACAGTCCTTTCTATGGAACATACAACAACAAAATTCTGTCAGTATTCACTCTGCCAAAGTGCTATAATTAGAACTTGCTGGAAGTGAAATTACAGTGATAAATAATTATATTTTCTCTGCTAACAGCACATGTGGGAATACAATAGAGATAAACACAATGAGAAGGGGAGGGAGAGAGAATACTCTTTCTGTCTAACATCTCTGATAAAAACGGCACCAGAGACAGGCCATAAACTTAGTATGCAAGTAGTAACTCTCTCCCATGAACCCAGAGCTCCCCAGTTTGTCAGTGTCGAGAAAGAAAGAGTCCCAGACGTTCTTAGGAAATCAGTGACAGTGCCATGTTAAACGCTCCTTCATGGGTTATTACAGGTCAGTCTAAGAATCCTTTTATCCTCATTTTCCGTTACTTTGCTATTTTCTTTATGAGTTTTTAGTTTTCCTTATTGAGATATCATGATTAAACAAACATCAAAACTGCCAGTTAAATGCAGGTGGATTTTCTGAGCAAATATGAAAGCAACATGACCTACAAATAGCATGAGAGATGTGTTATATAGAATGTCTTTTCCACAGAAAAGACAATAAAGACTGAGTTGACAGTTGTAGAAAAATACTTATTTCGTCCAAATTACCTGGAGGAACTCTGTTATGGAAATTGAAGCTGTTTTGTTTTGTTTTAAAAGGGATGTGATGCCCGCTCACAGGGAAACATCCTCAACACAGAAACACTCCTAGACCACAGCTGGATTGTCCAGCGCTCCAGCTCTTCCTTACTCTGTTCTTTCATATAAGTAGTCCCCAGAAAGCCTGTCTAACCTACACCTCCAGCCAGCTCAGATTTGTCAAGGCACGTTGGCAGAGCTGGAGTCTTGATCTCAAGGTGGATCTAACTTCTTGAAGAATCAGAAGCTGAAATGAACTAAGTATAACTAGGAGGCCAGCTATATGGTTTCAGGGGCATAAGTCACCCTTTAAATCTCTAGGCTGGTTGAGAAATATTCTCATATAGATCTGAGCACCAGTCTCGTGTGGAATGGTCTGTTAAGTAAGGACTATCTGTGCGTATGAATGAGGTGAAACCCAGATAAGCTTATAACACAATTCCTGTTTTTTCTGAAGGGCGTGTGTGTGTGTGCGCGTGTCCGCACGCGGTGCACGCACATGTGTATGTGTGTGTGCGTATGCGTGTGTGCGTGTTATGTTGGGGGACAAGGTAAACCACAGAACGTAATAATATAATACAGGTTGTTTCACTGGAAAATCTTTATGAAACTAAAAGCAGAGTATTTTGTGACCTACCTGATACACAGAGGAAACGTGCCCTGTATTTTCTCCAAGTAGATTGGCCTCTGGATAGCATCCGATAGCAGTTAGGGCTCCTTTCTGTGAGCTGCACACTTGAAGCTCAGTAGGGTCTTGTGTTTTTGAGACCCATTTCCTCCAACGCTTTTATTATATTGAATCATTTTGTTTTTTTCCACGAGACCTTCTTTTTTCCTACACTTCTGTTCTACGTGAGAAACAATTATGATTTTAAAAAAGCAAATAGTACTACTTGTTAACTATTAACAACCTATTCGGCATTTCCACAACTATCTGGTACTTTAGGCAAAGAGCCTCTGGATATTAGAATAAGTGGCGGCTTTATGGTTTTTCATCCATAATCTGGACCCCAGGTGAGATTTTAAAATGAAACCAAAACCAAGTGTTAAACTATGTGCTATCCAGGATCTATGCTATGGTCTGAATGTCTGTGTTCCCCTAAAATTCATATGCTTAAATCTTAATCCCCAAGGTGATGGTATTAGGAGTTGGGGTCCTTTGGAGTTGATTTGTTCATGAGTGCTTTGACCTTATTAATGAAATAAGTACCCTTATAAAAGAGGCCCAAGAGAAACCTATTTCCATTCCACCCCATAAGAACACAAAGAGAAGGAACCCTCTGTAAACCAGAAAGTGTGTCATCACCAGACACAGAATCAGTTGAGACCTTGATCTTGGATTTCCCAGCCACAGGACTGAAAGTAAATTTCTATTTATACACCACCCAGTTTATGGTATTTTGTAACAGCAGTTCAGATGGACTAAGGCAACCTATAAGCACTCAGATATATAAAGCGATTCAGCTTCTACTTGTAATATGGGGAAACTCCTCTCTTGGTCCCCCATCATGCTGAGATAGAAGACTCTCAATTCTGAGGGCCTGGAGCAACCAGCCTTGTGGTTGGTTTAGGGGAATTAATCTGCCAAGAATCAAAGCTTTGCAGGAACAAGTGGGCTCTAGCATTTGACTCCTACATGAAAAAGAAGGCCTGTGTCACCTCTCTAAACACCTGTCGTGAACAGCATCATTTTACCAGTGAACAACTACTTCTAACATCCCTTGGAGGCAGAGAAGCTTGATTGATATACTTGTGATAGGGACAGGAGGCAGGGAAGTTCTGGGCAGAAGAGGGCGAGTCTGGCGAGGGCATCACCCTCAAGCATAGAACCACGGCCCAAAGTGAGAACAGGCATTCTTGCTTTCCTGCTGGAATTTTGCCTTTTCCAAAAGCACCTATGGCCCTCCAGCCGCCCATCCTGTATCCTTAAAACCCTCAAGCTTCACTGGCAGAGAGAGGAGAAGAGGAGAAGCAGCTGGAGTTCCAAGACTATGGTTTGATGTTGGAGAGAAGCAGCTTGACTTCAGAGGGACGGCTTGATGTCATTGCTTTGTAGTGGAGTCCAGTCGGGGACAGTCGGACTCTGGAGTAAGATCCCCTTCCCACTCCATCCCCTTTCCAGCTCCCCTTCCAGCTGTCAGCCATCTGCATTGGCAATGAAATCCTCTGTATTCACCACCCTTCAATTCGATTGTGTGACCTAATTTTTCCTCAATGCTGAACGAGAGTTCAGGTGCTATGGGCACAGATGCTAAAGGCTATCATGTTGACCCTCTCTCTACCCTCACTGACAAAGAGCAACCACCTAATGCAAAAAGGCAGAGGACCCACTGAGCTGTTTAACACTTAAGCCATTTGTGGATGGCAAAGCTAAAAATGCACTGTAACACATGTCCTCTGGGGCTTTGTGGGTCATGGGTATTCCCTGTTAAATGATGCAGGAGATAGACATGGAGTTTTGCTCCCACAGGCACTTGAAGGCACTCGCCCCAGCTCCCGCACCCTCTCATCTGTGCTCCCACTCCAGCAAGGGGTGGAACACAGCAGGACCCAACAAGAGGAGTCTACCCCTTACAGCCCAGAAGTGGATGGCTAGTTCTAGCATCTGCGCACTCCAGTACTCGCCTGCAAAAGGGTCAGAAAAAAATTCCTGCTTCTCTTAGACCTTATGAAAATTCTATTATAATTTCTTTAATTTTCTTAGTGACGTAAGGATGTCATCAATTGGAAGTAGAGATGGAGAAGAAGGGTTGGAGGTAAAGAAAAGAGGAAGGGTATGAAATCAACATATAAGATAGTGGGAACATGGATGGATGAGGGAATGAAGTTTCATTTATTTGCAGTGTTAGGTGCCCATTTGTTGTTATTCGTCGTGATTTCAAGGTTGTTCACTTTGGTGGTGCATTTTTCTCCAGACACATTCAACTGCATGAATGTAGACGTGGACTAAGCAAAGAGGTGCATTTAAGTGGAATTAGAATTACACTCCATAAGTGATGTTGAAGTATTTTCAAAGAAAACACAACATAAAGTATATAACACTATTTGTGATCCAAACTGTATATTTTCAGTTTCTTTCATTGTTATTTTCTTTCATCCAGTTATTTTAATTGTTACTTATTTAAATTGATAGTCTCAGAGATCCCAAGTTGAACATGCTATCCCATAATCAACCTGTATAAAATAAATCCTTTTTATTTATTCTATCTCTCAGCCCCACCCCCACTACCAACACCACAGCACTCATCAAAATTATAATTAATCTATTTATTTGTTCTTTATCACACTCTCTTTTTGAAATTAAATGTGTAAAACATACATAATTCTTTGTTCGCCATTCTATTCTCAGCATCTGGCACAAAGTCGCAGCATAGAGTAGATAATGCATATTTATAGAATGACTACATGAATGAGGAAATGAATATAAGCAAATAAGTGACTGAAGGAAGAGAAAGATCTGACTATGGTTTGTATCTTACAGTTTTCTAGTTGTGATGAACTAGAGATAGGTGGTTTATCACCATCCCTTGTGATTTCATAATACTTAGCCTGTTGACTTCGTGAGTGCTCAGGACTAAAGCCAGTCCTATCTACTCTGTGACCCTTCTTTCCCAATCTTTATTGGAATAGTATTCAACCAGTGACCTATTCATTTGGCATGAAGTAATTGTCTAAATTATGAAGAATCATGGACCAAAAACGCTCAGGAACACTAAGAAGTGAATTTACTTTCATTGTGGTTGAGAATTCTGGTTCAATATAAGCTGGCTTTACAGCTCTCTTCTGTTTCTGTCTCACCCACAGTAGGTTTGGCAATCTTTCTAAGCTATTATGTTTGGCAGAGCTCGAAATACAACTTCTGGGTTAAAGATGCAGGTAATTCCTCCCAATTGGCTGCTTCACATGGTGGATAAGAGTCAGGATCTTTGGAACTTCTTTTTAAACATTCATACATGCACAGACTTACTTATTTTTATTTCCTACTCTCATTTATTACACTATGTTTTCTTTGATTCTATTTCTTTTTCTTCTCTTTATGTTAACCTACACTACTTGGCAGGTCTTTTACAGTTTACATACTCTTATTTTATGCTTTATGCTTACTCAGATCCCAAGATTTTAGTCACAATTTTCTTCAAATACTCTTCATTCAGACCCTGCATTCTTATAACATTAGCATCAACAATGGCCAAATTTTCAAAAATATGCATGAGATACATTTTATTAAGTATAAAAATGACACATTTACAAAAATAATTGGGAAAAACTTACTCATTTAAAAATCAGGAGATTCTCTTTCTCTTTTTCTTCTTTTATTCTTTTTAAATATATTTCCCAAAGAGTTTTGGAGAAATTTCCTGCTTTACTAAGCAAAAATAGCAATGAAAATTTTGTTGTTAACAAAAATCTTATGATACTCAGGACCATTACTATTAGCATTGTTACTGCATTGAGAATATAGAATGTTTAAGACATAGGACTTGGCAATGGATCTTGCTAGATTTATCAGAATTGTTTCCTTTGAAAACAAAGTATTATGTGAGCTTGTTTGCTTGCTTGCTTTCTTTCTTTCTTTCTTTCTTTCTTTCTTTCTTTCTTTCTTTCTTTCTTTCTTTCTATCTTTCTTTCTTAATTTCTACTTTCTTCCAAGGGCTATATCGAAACTACTTTCTAATAGCACAGTCATTAAAGGCTTACTCATTATTATGTTCCTACAATAAGTGAAACCTGAAGTACACTTTGGCTCACTTATCCATCATGATTCAAGCAAGTGAAATTTTAAAACCAATCTATCAGAAAATTGCCCCGAATCTCTATTTCCTTCAGTATGTGGACACAGTCCATAAAATATTTTGGAAGTGATTATTTGCTTCATTTTAAAACAGCTGATTCCCAGGATAAATTTAATAAAAGTGATTTGTCATCACCATTGATTCATGGTAAGTAGCTATCCTGGGACTTTGGCATCACATACTAAACTTTAAAATTTGCAGAACTTATAATTGCTACCTTCAGAAGTTTATCCATTGAAATACAGAGAGATGAAAAACTTTTCAGAATCAGAAGGATGATTCAGCAACAATATGGCTTAAGCAAAGACCTTTATGGAGATTAATACCAGACAGGAAGAAGGATGTATCTGGTCCACATCTTCATGAGGACGTTCTTAAAAATATGTTCAAATAATTATTAGGAATGTGTGAGGCTAACTATGTTTTGTTTTGTAACCCTCAAGTTTTAAGAATAATTATATTCAGAGAAAAATGCAAGTAAATTGTGCCAAACACTTCTCTCTCTTAAATTTTAATCCCAAGGAAATTCCAGTGGAATGCACTGCATATGATTCTGATTTATTTTTACTTATTCAATCATTAAATCAAATAGAGACTATAATGAAGCACTGGACTGTACTTTTCTTTGTCTTTGTAACACAATTTCTATATGAAACAAACAGGCCTTGAGCTTCTTGCAGGATTCAAACTGTCTGCAAACTTCATGGTCTATAGATTAAAGGGTTTTGCAATTTTTCAGATCATGGCAAGCAGGACACAACAATTGCGAATGCTTTATACTGTTAAATTATCATTCTTACTCTGAAAATGGAAAGAGAGATAATGACTCCCTATATAATCTACATAGCTTTTAGGGAGTGAAGGAACAAATTCAAACATAAAAGCACCAGGAAACAAGATTATAGGAAGATGGTGGAGTAGAAATCACCAGATACCACACACGTATAACAATTACTCTAGCAGAATCTGTTTGGTGTAACTATTTTGAAACTACAGACTCCACTGAAGGCTTATAATTTGCAGGTTAACAAATTACGGAGAATATCGTCAATTTCAGGTCTTATTTTGACAGCAGCTACCCATCCTTGAACCCTAGCCTCCTGGCAGGCAGTCATGCTCATGTTCCTAGAATAGCTTGCATGCAGCATGCAAAAGCAAGAGTAGACAATAAGGAGCTGTCCCCCAAATATTGGGGAACTGTGTTCTGAGTATTGATTGTGTTTGATTATAGAGGTGCAGATACAGAGGCAGATAGCTATCGATTTTACATCCCCCCATTGTTGCAAGCCGCCCAAATCTCTAATTGAAGTGGTTTCTAAGGGGTGTAAAGGACTAGTGATTCTTAACACCCTTTATTCTTATCTTGTCCTCTTTTTAGGGGCTAGACATTAAATACCAGAACATTCAAAAGCAATCGCATACACAGGAAAAATTGGAAAATCACTATGCACGCCTGTGGAAATGTGCAGGATCAGAAAAGACCTACAAAGACCTTAAGATTACACCTTAGGCTCATTCTCAGCACAAAGACAGCTGACATCAATTTAAAAACAAAAACTAAACAACAACATCAAATCCTGAGAAAGGGAAAAAGTCTGATTTCTGGGAATTTACACATTATTAGACTCAAATATCCAGTTTTCAACAAAGAAAAAGTCACAAGACACACACACACACACACACACACAAAACAGAAAAGTATGACATAGTCTAAGGAAAAACACCAACTGAGACTATCACTGAGGAAAACCTAAAAAGTTTAAAACAACTGTTTTTAAAATTGTTAACAGAACTAAAGAAAGATATGGAGAAAGTGAAGAAAATGATGTATGAACAAAATGGAAAAAATTCAAAAGATAGAAAGGTCAATATCAAACAAAAAATATTCTAAAGCTTAAAAGCACAGTAACTGAAATAAAAAATTCACTACATGGATATAAAGGCAGATTTAAACAGACAGAAGGAAGAATTGGTGAACTTGAAGATAGGACAATTGACATTATTGAGTCTCAGGAAAAGAAAGAAAAAAGACTGAAGAATAGTGGAAAGAGCCTAAGAGATCTAAGAGACATCATCAAGCAAACCAACTTATGCACAGCAGCAGTTCCAGAAGGAAAAAAGAGAGAAAGGGGCAGACACGATATTTGAACAAATAAAGGCTGAAAAATTCCAAATTTGATAAAAGATTCAAATATAAACATCAAAGAATCTCAATGAACTCAAAGTAAAATGAAGTCAAAGTCACCCACACTGAGACACATTACAATCAAAATGTCAAAAGCCCTACAAGGCTACAATAAACAAAACAGCATGGTACTGGTATGAAAACAGATATATAGACCAATGGAACAGAACAGAGCCCTCAGAAATAACACCACACATCTACAACCATCTGAACATTGACAAACCTGACAAAAACAAGAAATGGGGAAAGAATTCCCTATTTAATAAACGGTACTGGGAAAACTGGCTAGCCATACATAGAAAGCTGAAACCGGATCCCTTCCTTACACCTTATACAAAAATTAATTCAAGATGGATTACAGACTTAAATGTTAGACCTAAAACCATAAAAACCCTAGAAGAAAACCTAGGCAATACCATTCAGGACATAGGCATGGGCAAGAACTTCATGTCTAAAACACCAAAAGCAATGGCAACAAAAACCAAAATTGACAAATGGGATCTAATTAAACTAAAGAGCTTCTGCACAACAAAAGAAACCACCATCAGAGTGAACAGGCAACCTACAGAATGGGAGAAAATTTTTGCAATCTACTCATCTGACAAAGGGCTAATATCCAGAACCTACAAAAAACTCAAACAAATTTACAAGAAAAAAACAACCCCATCAAAAGGTGGGCAAAGGATATGAACAGACACTTCTCAAAAGAAGACATTTATATAGCCAACAGACACATGAAAAAATGCTCATCATCACTTACCATCAGAGAAATGGAAATCAAAACCACCATGAGATACCATCTCACACGAGTTAGAATGGCGATCATTAAAAAGTCAAGAAACAACTGGTGCTGGAGAGGATGTGGAGAAATAGGAACCTTTTACACTGTTGGTGGGATTGTAAACTAGTTCAACCATTGTGGAAGACAGTGTGGCGATTCCTCAAGGATCTAGAACTAGAAATACCATTTGACCCAGCCATCCCATTACTGGGTATATACCCAAAGGATTATAAATCATGCTGCTATAAAGACACATGCACACCTATGTTTATTGTGGCACTGTTCACAATAGCAAAGACTTGGAACCAACCCAAATGTCCATCAATGACAGACTGGATTAAGAAACTGTGGCACATATACCATGGAATACTATGCAGCCATAAAAAAGGATGAATTCATGTCCTTTGTAGGGACATGCATGCAGCTGGAAACCATCATTCTCAGCAAACTATCCCAAGAACAGAAAACAATACACTGCATGTTCTCACTCACAGTTGGGAGTTGAACAATGAGAACACATGGACACAGAAAAGGGAACATCACACACCGGGGCCTGTCGTGGGGTGTGGGGAGTGGGGAGGGATAGCATAATGAAATATACCTAATGTAAATGATGAGTTAGTGGGTGCAGCACACCAACATGGCACATGTATACATATGTAACAAACCTGCACGTTGTGCACATGTACCCTAGAACATAAAGTATAAAAAAAAAAAAGTCAAAAACCAAAAATAAGAATCTTAAAAGTAACAAGAGATGAGTGTTATTACATACAAGGAATTGGTAATAAGCTTGCCAGTACACATAAGAACTTTGGAGGCCAGAAGTCAATGGGTTGATATACAGGCATACCTAAGATACTGTGGGTTCAGTTCTAAACCACCATGATAAAGTCAATATTGCAATAAAGCAAGTCACATGAATGTTTTCATTTTCTAGAGCGTATAAAAGTTTACATTACTATAGCCTATCAAGTGTGCAATAGTGTATCTCTAATAAAAACTACATACCTCAACTAAAAAATACTTTATTGCTCAAAATGCTAATAATCATTAGATCTGAAAGCAAGATTTAATATTTCTTGTTGGCAAAGGGTCATGCCTTCTTATTGATAACTGGTGACTGATTAGAGTCATGCTTGCCGAAGGCTGGAGTGGCTGTAGTAATTTCTTAAAATTTATATTTTCTTTTAAATAAATAAATAAATGTTTCCACATCAATTAAAGCTCCCTTTCACAAAATATTTCTCCATAGCAGGAAACACTATTTGATTGCATTCTGCCCTGAGTAAAAATTATTTCAAAGTAGGAGTCAATCCTCTTAAACCTTGCTTCACCAATTAACTTTATGTGACCCTTTAAATCCTTGGTTGTCATTTCCATAATGTTCTGAATATCTTCAACAGGAGTAAATTTCATCTCAACAAACCAATTCATTTACTCATCTGTGAGAAACAATTACTCATTCCTTAAAATTTTATCACAAGATTGTGCAAATCAGCCACATCCTCAGGTTCAATTACTAATTCCAGTTCTCTTCTATTTCCCTATGTGCAGCTGCTTCCTCCACCAAGCTCTTGAATGCCTAAAAGTCAACAAGAGGGTTACAATTAAATTAACTGTAAATTAATTTTTTCTACATAATTACATTCTTCTACATTCCTGCTAATTGAATGTTGATATCTTATTTTTTTAATTTTTAATTTTTGTACGTAGCTGGTAAGTGTATATATTTATAGGTTACATCAAATATTTTGATACAGGCTTGCAATGTGCAATAATCCCATCAGAGTAAATGGAATATCCATCATCTCAACTATTTATCCTTTGGGTTTTGAAAAATCCAATTATACTCTTTTAGTTATTTTAAAATGTACAATTAAATTACTTTTGACTATAGTTACTCTGTTGTGCTAGCAAATACTAGGTCTTATTCATTCCTTCCATTTTTTGTGCGAATTAACTATCCCCATTTCCTCCCCTCTGCACCCCTCGCTGACCACACTACCAGCCTTCCTAGCATCTGGTATACATCCTTCTACTCTCTATCTCCGTGAGTTCAATTATTTTAATTTTTAGCTCCTCCAAATAAGTGAAAACATGCAAAGTTTGTGTTTCCATGCCTGGCTTATTTCACTTAACATAATGACCCCCAGTTACGTCTATGTTGTTGTTTTCAAAGACAGGATTTCATTTTTTGTAGCTGAATAGTGCCATATATTGTGTATCTGTACCATATTTTCTTTATTCATTCATCTGAAGATGGACACTTGGGTTGCTTCCATTCTTGGCTATTGTGAATAGTGCTGCAATAAACATAGGAGTGCGGTTATCTCTTCAGTATACTGATTTTCTTTCTTTAGGACATACACCTAAGAGTGGGAATGCTGGATTATGTGATAACTTAATTTTTAGTTTTTTCAGTAAGCTCTAAACTGTTCCCCATAGGGGTTGTACTAATTTGCATTTTAACCAACAGTGCATGAGGGTTCCTTTTTCTCCACATCCTTGCCCACATTAGTTATTGCCTGAATTTTGGTTAAAAGCCATTTTAACTGGGATGAGATGATATCTGATTTTTAGTTTTGATTTGCATTTCTCTGATGATATATAATATTGAGGACCTTTTCATATGCCCATTTTCCAGGCTACTTAACTTGATGTGATCCCATTTGCCTATTTTTGCTTTGGCTGCCTGTGTTTATGGGGTACTTCTCAAGAAATCATTGACTACTTCAATATCCTGGAGTTTCCCCAGTGTTTTATTTCAGTAGTTTCTTAGGTTCAGATCTTAGATTTGGTCTTTAATCCACTTTTGATTTGATTTTTGTATATGGTGAGAGATAGGGATCAAATATCATTGTTTTGCATATGGATATCCAATTTTCCCATCACCATTTATTAAAGAGACTATCCCTTCTCTTTATTGTGTTATTGGCGCATTTGTTGAGAATTAGCTCACTGTAGATATATAAATTATCTCTGGGTTCTCCATTATGTTCCACGGACATGGGTATCTGGTTTTATTCCGGTAACATACTGTTTTGTTTACTGTAGCCTTATAGTATAATTTAAAGTCAGGTAACATGATTCTTCCAGTTTTGTTCTTTGTGCTTAGGATAGGTTTGGCTATTCTGGACCTTTTATGGTACAGTATTAATTTTAGGTTTTTTTTCTTTTCTGTGAAGAACACTATGGTTTTTTTGATAGGGATTGCATTAAATACATAGATTGTTTTGTGTAGTATGGACATTTTAACAATTTTGATTCTTCCAATCCATGAACATAAAAGATCTTTCCATTTTCTTGTGTCCTCTTCAATTTCTTACATCAACTATTTTTTAGTTTTTATTGTAGAGATCTTTCACTTCTTTGGTTAAGTTTACTCCTAGATGTTTTATTTGTCATTATTTTAAATGGGATTATATTCTTGGTTTCTTTTTCGGATTGTTCACTGTTGGCATATGGAAGTGCTAGTGAATTTTGTATGTTGACTTTGTATCTTGCAATTTTACAGAATTTGTGTAACAGTTCTAATAACTTCTTGGTGGATCCTTTAGGTTGTTTTCACATACAAGATTATATTATCTGCAAACAAGGATAATTTGACTTCTTCCATTCCAGTTTGGATCCCTCTATTTTTTTTCCTCCTGTCTTACTGCTCCAGCTAGGACTTCCAGTGCTATGCTGTACAACAGTATTGAAAGTGGACATCCTTATTGTGTTCTCGATCTTAGAAAAAAGGCTTTCCATTTTTCCCCATTCAGTATAATACTAGCTATGGGACCATCATATTTGGCTTTTATTATGTTGAGATATGTTCCTCATATACATAGATTTTGAGAATTTTTCTCATGAAGAAATGTTGAATTTTATAAAATGCTTTTTCAGCTTCAACTGAAATGATCATATGCTTTTTGCCCTTCATTCCGTTGATGTAATGTGTCTCATTCACAGATTTGCATATGTTGAACCACTTGCATCCCTGGGGTAAATTCCACTTGGTCATGATGAATAATCTTTTTAATGTGCTGTTGAATTCAATTTGCCAGTATTTTCTTGAGAATTTTTGAGTGACTATTTATCAGAGAGAATGGCCTGTAGTTTTCTTTTCTCAATATGTCTTTGTTTCATTTCAGTATCAGAGTAATACAGGTCTAGAATTAGTTTGGAAGTGTTCCCTGATCCTCTGTTTTTATAGTAGTTTGAGTAATATCAGTATTAGTTCTTCCTTAAATGTTTGGTAAAATTCAGCAGTGAAGCCAAGGGGTCCCAGGCTTTTCTTTGCTGAGAGAATTTTTATTATGACTTTGATCTTGTTACTTGTTATTGTTCTGTCTACGTTTGGAATTTCTTCATGCCTCAACGTTGGTAGGTTGTTTGTGTTTAGGAATTTATCCATTTCTTCTAGATTTACCAATGTATTGCATATAATAGTTCATAGTCGCAACTAATGATCCTCTGAATTTCTGCAGAATAAGTTGTCATATCTCCTTTTTCATATCTGATTTTATTCATTTGGGTCTTATCTATTTTTTCTTGGTCTGGCTAAAGGCTTCTCACTGTTGTTTAATTTTTCAAACAATCAACTTTTTATTGAGTTTTGTATTGTTTACTTTGTTTTAATTTTATTTCTGTTCTGATTTTTATTATTTCTGACTTTGGGTTAAATTTGCTCCTGCTTTTCTGTTTCTTTCAGATGCGTGGTTAGGTTATTTATTTGAAGTTTTTCTTTTTTTCTCATATAGGCACTTATAGCTATAATCTTCTCTCAATACTTTTCTTGCGGTACATCATAGGTTTTGGTATGTTGTGTTTCCATCATCATTTGTTTCAATAAATTGTTCGATTTTCTTTTTAATTTTTTCATTGACTCCCTGGTCATTCATGAGCACATTTTAAAATTTCCATGTATTTGCATAGTCTCCAAAATTCCTCTTGTTCCTCTTGTTCTTGATTTCTAGTTTTACTTCATTGTGATCAGAGAATATTCTTGATCATATTTCAATTTTTTATATGTGTTAAGATTTGTTTGTGACCTAACATGTGGTCTAACTTTGAGAATGTCCTGTGTCCTGAGGAAAAAATTATGTTCTGCAGCCATTGGATGAAATGTTTTGTGAATGTCTATTCAATCCATTTGGTCTCTAATGCAGATTAAGTACAACGTTTTGTTATTGATTTTCTATATGGAAGGTTTGTTCATTGCTGAAAGTGGATGATGAAGTCTCCAGCTATTATTGCATTGGGGTCTATGTCTCTCTTTAGCTCCAATAGTATTTGCCTTACATATCTCAGTGCTTCAGTGTTGGGTGCATATATATTTACAGCTGTTATATTCTTTTGATAATTTGAGAACTTTATCATTATATAACCACTTTACTTCTCTGTTTCCATAGTTTTTGTCTTGACACCTATTTTGTCTAACATAAGGACAGCTGCTCCAGCTTTTTTGTGGTTTCCACTGGTATGAAATATCTTCTTCCATCCCTTTAAGTCTATGTGCATCTTTATAGATGAAGTGTGTTTCTTGTAGATAACAGATTATTGGTTCTTGTGGTTTCAACCATTCAGTTCCTCTATGTCTTTTAATCAGAGAGTTTAGTCCATTTACATTCAGCATTATTGTTGATAAATCAGGACTCACTTCTGTCATTTTGTCATCTGTTTTCTGATTAGTTTGTGGTCTCCTCTCCTTTCTTTCCTTCCTGTCTTCCTATTAGTGACAGTGATTTTCTAGGGTGGTGTAACTTAATTTCATGCTTTTGTTTCTTATGTATCTACTGCATGATTTTGTGATTTGATGTTAACATGATTCTTACAAATACTATCTTATAACCCATTATTTTGAGCTGAAAACAGCTTAACACTGCTTGCATAAACACACAAGCAAAGTCAACTAATAAAAACCCTATACCTCAATGTCATCCCCAGCTTTTTTTACATTTTATTATTTTTATTTATATTTTATTGTATTGTCTGCATCTTAAAAAGTTGTTGTAGTTATTATTTTTGATTGGTCATCATAGTCTTTCCACTTAAGAGTAGTTTACAATTCACAGTTACATTGTTATAATATTTTGTATTTTTCTGTGTACTACCTAATGTAGATGACGGGTTGATGGGTGCAGCAGTCCACCATGGCACATGTATACCTACGTAACAAACCTGCATGTTCTTCACATGTGTCGCAGAACTTAAAGTATAATTAAAAAAAAAAAAAAAAAAGAACGAGGAGATTATACCGGTAATCAAAAATATCTGGAAAAGAAAAGTAATGGATCTATGGCTTCATCTGTGAATTCTACGAAACATTTAGAGAATAACTAAAATCAAAAAACAAACAACCCCATCCAAAAGTGGGCAAAGGATATGAACAGACATTTCTCAAAAGAAGACATTCATACAGCCAACAGACACATGAAAAAATGCTCATCATCACTGGCCATCAGAGAAATGCAAATCAAAACCACAATGAGATACCATCTCACACCAGTTAGAATGGCGATCATTAAAAAGTCAGGAAACAACAGGTGCTGGAGAGGATGTGGAGAAATAGGAACACTTTTACACTGTTGGTGGGATTGTAAACTAGTTCAACCATTATGGAAAACAGTATGGCGATTCCTCAAGGATCTAGAACTAGATGTACCATATGACCCAGCCATCCCATTACTGGGTATATACCCAAAGGATTATAAATTATGCTGCTATAAGGACACATGCACACGTATGTTTATTGCAGCACTATTCACAATAGCAAAGACTTGGAATCAACCCAAATGTCCATCAGTGACAGATTGGATTAAGAAAATGTGGCACATATACACCATGGAATACTATGCAGCCATAAAAAAGGATGAGTTTGTGTCCTTTGTAGGGACATGGATGCAGCTGGAAACCATCATTCTTAGCAAACTATCACAAGAACAGAAAACCAAACACCGCATGTTCTCACTCGTAGGTGGGAACTGAACAATGAGATCACTTGGACTCGGGAAGGGGAACATCACACACCGGGGCCTATCATGGGGAGGGGGGAGGGGGGAGGGATTGCATTGGGAGTTATACCTGATGTAAATGACGAGTTGATGGGTGCAGCACACCAACATGGCACAAGTATACATATGTAGCAAACCTGCACGTTGTGCACATGTACCCTACAACTTGAAGTTTAATAATAATAAATAAATTAAAAAAAAAAAAAAGAGAATAACTAAAATCAATCATTCTCAAACTTTTTCAAAGAAATTCAAAAGTAGGGAACAATTTGTAAACTATTCTATAAGGTCAGCAGTGCCGCGATACCAAAACGAGACAAACACACTACAAGAGGAAACCACAGACCAGTACGTCTCATGAACATTGATTAACATGTCCTCAACGAAATGCTGTCAAACTAAATTCAGCAGTATATTCAAAGGATTATACACCATGACCAAGTGGAATTTATTATTGAGATGCAAGGATGTTTCAATATATGAAAATTGATCAATATAACACACCACATTAGTAGAATGAAGGAAATAAAAAACAACACGTAACCATCTCCACTGATGCAGGAATCATATTTGACAAACTTCAACACACCTTTATGGTTAAAATAACATATTAAACCAACTAGAAATAAAGAAAAATGCATATATGTGTGTGTGTGTGTGTGTGTATAGTGCCATATATAAAAAAACTCACAGCAGGCATCTAATTAAATGGTAAAAGACTTAAGCTTTTTCTTTAGGATTAGGAAAATGGCAAGGATACCCACTTTAACAACTTCTATTTAACATATTGCTTGGAATTCTAGCCAGATTATTTAAAGAAAAAGAAATAAAAGTCATCCAAATTGAAAACCGAAGGTAAAATTATCTGTTTGCAGATTTTATGATCTTATATATAGAAAATCCTGAAAATTTCACTCCCCTCCCAAAAAATGGTAAAACTAATAAATCTGGAAAAGTGACAGGATATGAAGCCAACACTCAAAAATCAGTTCCTTTTCTACACACTAACAAATAACAATTTGAAAAGGAATCAAGTAAACAATTCTGTTTATGATAGCATCAAACAAATAGAATACTTAGTAATTAACCAAAAAAGTAAAGACCTGTACAATGAAAACAACAAAACATTGCTGAAAGAAATTTAAAAAGACATAAACAAATGGAATATCTCATCTTCATGGATTGTAAGACTTAGTATCTTTAAAATGGCAATACTATTCAAAGTGATCTAAAGATTCAGTACAACATTTTCAAAATCCCACTGATGTATTTGTAGATATAAAAACAATTCTAAAAATTTTTCCATGAAATTTCAAGGGAACTTCAATAGCCAAAACAATCTTGAAGGAAAAAGTTGGAGAATTCATACTCTGATTTCAAAACTTACTACAAAGCTATGGTAGTCAAAACAATGTAGTTCTGTCACAAAGATAGGTGTATTGACTAATGGAATGAAATAAAAAGCCTAAATATAAACCCATGCATATATGTTTAAATTATTTTTTACAATGGGACCAAAATTGTTCAACACGAAAAGGGCCATCTTTTCAACAAGAGATTCTGGGAAAACTAAATAATCACATGCAAAAGAATGAAATTGGACCCTTAACTCCTACTGTATACAAACATTAACTAAAATGAATCAAAGACTGAAATGTAAGTTCTAAAACTATAAAACTCCTATAAGAAAACATACAGAAAAAGCTTTATGACATTGGATTTGGCAATGTTTTGGATATGACACCAAAGATGCACGCAAAAACAACAAAAATATACACAAATCAGACTGCATGAAAACTTAAAAATTTTTGTGCATTAAAAAACACCGTCGACAAAGCAAAAATGCGACTTACAGAATGGGACAAAATATTTCCAAATCATATGTCTGGTAAGGAATTAATATCCAGACTATATGTCTAAATATAGTATATTTCTAAAATTCATGGACCAAAAAAAAAAAAAAAGAAAGAAAAACAGTAAAAATAAACAAAGAACTTGAGTAGTAACTTGTCCAAAGAAAATATAAAAACTACAAATAGGGACAAAAGATGCTCAACATCCCCAATCATTAGAGAAATGCAAATCAAAATTACCATGAGATACCACCTCATACCCAATAAAATGGCTAGTCTCAAAAAAAAAAAAAAACAACCAACTAAACAACAATAACAACAAAACGGAAAATAATTATTGTTCGGAGGATGTGGAGAAATTGGAAACATTGTACACTGTTACGGAGAATGCAAAATGGTGCAGCTGCTATGGAAAGCTGTATCACAGTTCATAAAAAAATTAAATATAGAATTAACATATGATTCAGCAATTCTGCTTCCGGGTATATGCCCCAAGTATTAAAAGCAGGGCCTTGAAGATATGTTTTCACACCCATGTTTACAGCAGCATTATCTACAATAGGCAAAACATGGAAGCAACCCAAGTAGCCATTGACAGACAAATGCATTCTTTTTTTCTTTTTTTGAGATGGAGTCTCCTGTCACCAAGGCTAGAATGCAGTGGCGCGATCTCTATTCAATGCAATCTTTTCCTCCCAGGTTCAGGCAATTCTCCTGCCGCATCCTTCAGAGTAGCTGGGATTACAGACGCGCACTAGCACGCCAGGCTAATTTTTGTTTTTTTAGCAGAGAAGCAGTTTCACCATGTTGATCAGGCTGATCTCGAACTCTTGACCTTGTGATCCACCCGCCTTGGCCTTCCAAAGTGCTGGGATTACAGGCGTAAGCCACAGCGCCTGGCCTGAATTTTTAAAATATGTTGTGTATATATACGTGTGTGTGTATATACATCATATATATATATAATCTCTATTATTTATCTATATATAATGGAATGTTAATAGGCCTTAAAAAGGAAGAAAATTCTGACTTATGCAGCAAATGGATAAACCTTGAGGACATTATGCTAAGTGAGATTGACAATCACACACACAAAAATACTGTTTAATTTTATTTATATGAGGTACTTAGAGTAGCCAAATTCACAGAGACAGAAAATAGAATGGTGGTTGGTGGGGACTCAGGGAGAGGAGAATGGAGAGTAGTTTAGTGGATATAGAGTTTCAATTTGTGAAGATAAATGAGTTATGGAGGTGGGTTATGGTGATGCTAACACAGTAATATGAAAGTACTTAATATTACCGAAATATAGACTTAAAAACAGTTAAGATGGTAAATTTTATTTTATGTGTATTTTATGACACTGATCAAACTTTGGGGGAAAAAAAGAGTACCAGAGTTATACAAACATCCTTTTTAGTTATCATACTCATAGATGTGATAAAAATGTTTAGATTAATGTAATTTTAATATTTATATCGGTGTTTCATACACACTTGAGTTATCATTATACTGCTTGTGTAAAAAATATGTCCTGCCTCCTTTCTTGAGATATGGACATGGTCACTCTCTCTCGATTAACTTCTGCTTAAATGACTCCTTAGTGAGTTCGTTCCTGAGCAACGTATGAAGAAGAATTATCTTCTCCTATCAGACCCCGAAGTCTGCTTGACTTTTATTCTTTTTAAGTAAAATATTTCATATTAAAACATATTAATCTGCTTACTTCGTTATTATCTGTCTCCCAATTTGACCATAGCCCACTGAGGGCAGAAACATTGTACCATGTACCTCTTATCTCCTGCAGAAAGAAGAGGGGTTCAATACAAATTTACTGGACAAATGGATGAGTCATATAATGCATTAAAATGGCAGGAGGCTATCTCTGCCAGCTGTTAACATTTCAGAGAAAGGGGCATTTACTTACTAATAGGGTTTTTTTGTACATAAGACATAGTCAATACTTATTAGCAGAAAAGAGTTCAAGTTAAAGGATATTCTTTCAGAAATGTCTAATATCTTCCAGAGCTGAATTGGCGGGAGTAACAGTTTCAGTGACTGACATAGCTACAGATGGAACCTTTGCATAAGACAGTGAATGAAATAGAACCAACTGCAAGAAGCTAGCTCATTTGCAGTTGGTTGTTTTCATTAAACATACCCATCAATCAACTGAAACCAGCTGCTCAATTTTCAGAAGCTATGGGTAACATTTTTTACTGAAAAGGATAATGAACTTATGACAAAAATACATGTGAGCCTTTAAATCAGAATTACTCTGCTAAGCTTTTATTAAACTCACATAGATTTTTTTTTTTTTTTCATTTAACTTTTGAATTTGTCTTGAGTTCTAAAAACCTTCAGGGGTCAGAGAAAAAGAAATCTTGTCTTAGTGAAGCCTTTATATTCTGCTTCTGAGAGATAAATACAGTTGAGGTAATACTGAAGGATTCTTTTTTCAATTTAAAAATATGATTTTAATCAGAAGAACACATTTCAATCACTACTCACCCATTTGACTGAATTCATGCTTGACTCTAAACTACATGATTTACAAACCTCATAACTCAGTCAAGTTTGGTCTTCTCACTACTCCTTAAGTGTGTGCCAACCACATTAGTGTTCTTTTAGTGTAGCTTTTCATCACATCCCAGATTCCTTAGGGATTTAGGATTTCCAAAATAATCTTCTATGACCAATTATAATGCTCAGTACAGCTCAATTCTCTCTTTGTGTGACCTACAGAATTCTGTAAGTGAGGTTTGATCAGAGCTTTAGCTCTAAGTTTCTCCTGTAAAAGCTGACTTTTCATATTCACAAGCTGCGTGAGTAGAAATTACCGTGTCAGTTTTGTGCCTTACTCTTTATTTATATGGTATAATAAATGCATCTGGCAAAAGCATTCAGAACGAAAAGAAGCCTATTTTCTTGCTCCAGACTTGGATTATCCATACATTAGCCACTTTCTCTTGCTTTAGATCAATCCCTGCTATCAGAACACACCTTATTTAGTAGCATTAATTGGACGTCTAGATGTGCCTTTTTCTTAAGCTAAATAATTCTGCAACGTTGATAGTCCCTCTTCTAAAACGGGATTCATTATGTTAATTTCAACGGGTAGCCTGCAGAAACCCTGTCTGTCTAAGCTCTATTCTAGGAATGGCTTGGTTTTGGAAATAAATGACTCTACTAAAGTATGTCTGAACTCTTTCGGCAAGACATTTATTTATCTGAAAGGAGAATACAAAGGTAAGCTTTAAATTTGACATTATATTTAATCTATTAGTTGAGCACCTACGAATGTGACAAAATGAACTCCAAAAGAAGTCATGCCTTCCTTGCATTCAAGAGGTCAAATCTGAAAGGAAATATAGATATGGAGGCAATAACTAAAAACAACATACAAAAGACACACACCAACATGCATTACAGAGGATGTGCCATTAAGAATGAGGTAGACTTCAATGCTCATATAAAATAAAATAAATGATACATGAAGAAAGAATATAGTGAACAAAGAAGTAAAAATATAAAAGTGCACAGAAGGTTTGGGGGATAGAAAATAGTTCCATCTGGTCAATTGGTCAACCATTGACACTCAGAGATTCTGGGTGACAAATGACCCTGGGTATCCATCTGCATCTACTGAAGTGGATCAGAGATCTTATAGATTAGATCAGTGACTCTAAAATGCTAGTGTCCTTAAGATTAACTGACAAGTTTGTGAAACATAAATTTTATGATCCATCCACAGAGGTCTTGTTTCAGTATGTTTAGAATAAAGTAAGACATATGCATATTCAATGAGCACAGCAGGAAATCTTGATTCAGATCAATGCCACTCTTAGATCTAGGCAAGTGGTGCCCCTGCTGCAGGTCCTCGCATCAGGGGCTCCTCATGTTTTGGAATGCCTTTCTCAATACTTTCCAAGCTTCTCTCAAGTGCTTAGAATCAGCTGTTCCGGCTGTGTGGCACATACCAGTACCCACATGGGCTTTGGTCTAGTTTCTCTGTCTCCTCTTCAACCCTTTCTCATAGTTATGGGTTCAACATATGCCCAAGGACCTATGAGGTTGTTTCATGGCTCCAGGATTTCCTCCATGGGATCAGGTGACATTGGACTATGATCATAGAGATGGCACACCGATTTAGGTGACACATTAGTTTAGCCCTCCAGGCTACCTACAGCTCTGACACTTAGGATTTGAGTTATATATAGACCTGTGAATCAGCTTTTGACTTTCTGTTGGCTATCATCTATCTGTGTTATGTCCCCTTGCTCCGTAGCACCTAAGTGTGGCAGAGGTGATTGCAAGGATTCTCTATCCTATATCGTCATCACTACTAGAACCAAAGGAAGTTTTCCATTACCTTCACCAGTTTTGTGTCATGAGTCAGGCAGTCCTTCATTGGTAGCTGTGCACTGCTCCATAATGTCAATGGGCCATTCTGATTCATATTCTTTTTTGCTTCTGAGCGATTCAGTCACCTGCTGCTCTTCTAGGTTAGTCTTAAGCTATGTCAGTTGAGGAATGGAAATTCCTATGACTTCTACATAATTCGGGTCCACAAATGTATGTTGAGTGCCTATTGTAGTTTAGACATGGTTCTAGGTGTGAGAATATAATGCTTAATTAAGTCATGACCCGTACACTCAAAGAGGTCAAAGTTTGTGAGGTGGACACATAAAATAAAACAGTACATGTTATTATGGCACATTCTAGAAAAACAGAAAGCACAAATCACTAGGGAAACATAGAAAAGTAAATAATAATTCTGCCTGAACTTGCATTTAAATGAACCCAGAATATGTTTTTAAGCAAGCATTCATTTATTCTTTCAAACAGGAAATATTTTGGTGCATGTCTACACCGTGCCCGATATTATGCTAGTCACTGACAATGGAGAAAACTGTCAAAGAGTGGCATGAATGACACCCAATTACACACAGAAACAAGTTGAACAATAAATGAACCTTTCTTAGGCTATAGTCTTCCTCAGGGATATATCCCTCGTCTGTTGATAACAAAGGCAAGATTTTTGTTTCAGATTTTTTGAATAAGTGAAAGGAAAAAGATTTGATGTTTTTAGAATTTAAAAAGGAAAGAAACAACAAACAACCAAACAGCATTTATCTCAGGCCCTTAAAGTCACTTTCTCCCTAATTGCAAACTACCCACAGCAAGTTTGTTTAGAGTTGATCCCTGTTTGACTGATGAGATGCTTGTCAAAGCTTTAAGAGATGAAAATACTCTGAATGACGAGGAGCTGGATAAGATAGCATCCATGAATATAAGGTTCTCTATATATTTTTTCATCATTCCTAACAGCAAACCTCTTCATTGAACCCTATACAGAGGAATATTCCTGCACCTTAACTCAGGGAGCTGTTGGTTTGTTATTATTCCAGCCTCATCTCATCATTAGAAGGAGTTATTCATTATGCTTATTTGTTGAGTTCCTGTAATGTAACATATCCTGTTTGTCAATTGAGAAAGTGAACTCTGAAAATAGCAGCAATTATTATTCTTATTACTGTCAATATTTTATTTAATATATATATATAAGTACCTCCTGAGCTTAACATCACAATTATAAAATAATAATTAATATTATAGATATTTGAAGCCATCTATTAATCTACATTGTGAAGTTTGCTAAAGGAGATCTTAGTGTTTGAAAACCACTGACTCGACCTATGTGGATGATTTAATTAGGACAGGGAACAGTTGAAACGATATGAGATGAAAATTTTCATTGCATCAAATTTGGCAACTTTTCTTTGTGCCATCTCTGAAACATCCAACTGATGAACAATCATGTTACAAAACAGTGGATGTTCCATTCCATTCCATTTAAACCCTGTGTAGAAACAAAATTATGATAGTCAAAACATTTGTGATGTCATTTCTTCAAGACACTGAAGTATGGAATCAGTTAATGGTAGTCAGTATTAAGTCTTCTTTAAGTGACAATTACCATTTAAATACATATATATATATTCATTCTCATAGCGACTCTAGGTTTTATACACACACATACATGCATGCACATGCACACACATACAAATAGCATAAAGGGTAAATATTTATGTAATTCAAGCTTTCTAAAGTGCTCTGTTATGCTGTCACTTGATAAAATACTTCTATTAGTTTGCATTTTGGGCATATTTTGACTTCCTCTGTAAATGATATTTTAGTTGAGATAGTTTCCAAGAGAAAATTGAGTTCCATAGAATTCTGTCTTTAAAATTCAGCTTCAAATTAGTCATTACGGGCAAGTATAGAAATCAGTGCATAGAAATCTCAATGGCCCACATATTATCACCTTCAGGTATTTTGTCATGAAAAGGAACATCTGGCTACCTTATCCCAGAACACTTTAAGACATATATTTTTACCACGTTAAGACATGTAAGAATCATGTGGGGGCCTTTGAAATATAGAGATTTCTAACTTCTGTAGAGATTGTGATTTATTTAGTGTGGAGGAAGGCTCTAACAATACTCAGCCAGACTCTGAGACACATTGCCTACAGAGAGGAGACCTAATGATTAGAATCTAAAATTATAGTGTCTCTTTATATTTGATAGTGATTTTTTTTCTTAATTATCTCTACATCAATTTCATAGTCTCATTAACTTCTGGATCAGTGATCTCCAAAGTAAAATGCAGGTATTTGAGAGCAAAGATATTAGATGGAAATGTAGAGAAAGTATTAGAGCCCAATTTATTTTTAAAAATTCATCCTTTTTTAATTTTTTAATTTTTTACTTTTTGACTATGTTTTATAATATAAAAATATATAAGTAAAATGCTAAAACACCAAAAGCATTGGCAATGAAAGCCAAATTGACAAATGGGATCTCATTAAACTAAAGAGCTTCTGCACAGCAAAAGAAACTATCAGCAGAGTGAATAGGCAGCCTACATAATGGGAGAAAATTTTTGCAATCTATCTATCTGAAAAAGGGCTAGTATTCAGAATCTGCAAGGAACTTAAACAAATTTATGAGAAAGAAACAACTCCATCAAAAAGTGGGCATAGGATATGAACAGACACTTCTCGAAAGAAGACATTTATGGGGCCAAGAAACATGAAAAAATGCTCATCATCACGGGTCATTAGAGAAATGCAAATCAAAACTACAATGAGATACCATCTCATGTCAGTTAGAATGGTGATCATTAAAAAGTCAGGAAACAAAAGTTACTGGAGAGGATGTGGAGAAATAGGGATGCTTTTTCACTGTTGGTGGGAGTGTAAATTAGTTCCACCACTGCATACAACAGTGTGGTGATTCCTCAAGGATCTAGAACCAGAAATACTATTTGACTCAGCAATCCCATTACTGGGTATATACCCAAAGGATTATAAATTGTGACTACTGTAAAACACATGCACACATATGTTTATTGCAGCACCGTTCACAATAGCAAAGACTTGGAACCAACCCAAATGCCCATCAATGATTGACTGGATAAAGATAATGTGGCACATACACACCACGGAATACTATGCAACCCTAGAAAATGATGAGTTCGTGTCCTTTGTAGGAACATGGATGAAACTGGAAACCATCATTCTAAGCAAACTAACGCAGGAACAGAAAATCAAACACCACATTTTCTCACTCATAAGACGGAGTTGAACTATGAGAGCACATGGACACAGGGAAAGGAACATCACACACCTATTGGGGCCTGTTGGGATGTTGGGGGCTAGGGGAGGGATAGCCTTAGGAGAAATACCTAATGTAGATGACGAGGTGATGAGTCCAGCAAACCACTATAGCACATGTACACCTATGTAACAAACCTGCATGTTCTGCACATTGTATCCCAGAACTTAAAGTATAATTTAAAAAACTGCAAAAAAATCAGCTATAACATTTATAAATATGTATACACATTTCCATATACATAGATGAAATACTCAAAAATTTCAAAAGTTTGAAAATTACTGTTTCTAGATTACTGCCAGTCTGTATTATGCATCCATAATAAACAAAATACAAATATCAGATCCTCAGTACAACAAAAGTGTTGTTTTTATCTCACACAATGTCTGCCATAGGTCTGGGCACGTGTCCAAGGTAACTGTCCTTCATACAGAAACTTGGTGGGGAGGGTCCAGCATTCAGTAACTGCTTCATAATAAACACAATGCCTCAGGGCAACACGGGTCTAGGCAACAGGGAAAGAAAGAGGGGAGAATTGTGCATACGCTCTTTGATATAGCTTGGTTGTGTGTCCCCACCCAAATCGCATATTGAAATATAATCCCCAATGTCAGAGGTGGGATCTGGTGGGAGGTGATTAGATCATGGTGTGGATTTCTCATTAATAGTTTAGAACCATCTCCTATGGCACCGTTCCCATGGTAGTGAGTTCTCCTGAGATATCGTTGTTTAAAGGTGTGAAAATCCTTCCCCTCACTCTCTTGCTCCTGCTTTGGCCATGTGATGTGCCTACTCCCACTTTGCTTTGCCATCTACCATGATTGTAAGTTCCTGAGGCCTCCTCAGAAGCTGAGCAGTTGCCAGCACCATGTTTCCTATACAACCTGTGGATCCATGAGCCAATTAAACCTCCTTTTCTTTTCTTTTCTTTTTTTTTTTTTTTTTTTTTTTTTTTTGAGATGGAGTCTCTCTCTGTCGCCCAGGCTGGAGTGCAGTGGCGGGATCTCGGCTCACTGCAAGCTCCGCCTCCCGGGTTCACGCCATTCTCCTGCCTCAGCCTCCGGAGTAGCTGGGACTACAGGCGCCGCCACCACGTCTGGCTGATTTTTTTGTTTGTTTTTTGTTTTTTTGTTTTTGTTTTTTTTTTGAATTTTTAGTGGAGACAGGATTTCACCATGTCAGCCAGGATGGATCTCCTGACCTCGTGATCCGCCCACCTCGGCCTCCCAAAGTTCTGGGATTACAGGCATTTAAACCTCTTTTCTGTATAAATTACCCAATTTCAAGTGTCTTTTATAGCAATGTGAGAATGGACTAATATTCTCTTAAAGTCACATTTTGTTGGCAAAGCAAACTCCAAGACCATCGCTTATGGCAGGGCAGTGGGGAATTGCAATACTCACATGTACAAGAAATATTGGTAAGCAAATCTAATATCTGCTACATAATTTAAACAAATTTTAACATTTAATACAATTTATCCAGTTCTAAATATTACATTGTAGTTGTTCAAACACACTAATATACCTGCATATCAGTGCTGATCATAGAACTACATATATGTTTATATATTACAAAACATATTTTAGTTAATATACCACATTTCACAATAGAGCCTATAAGTTAAAATTCTGCTAGCATATGTTTCTTTTTATTTGGAAATCATCCTTTGATATAACATAGCGTATTATCTAATGCAAAGGAGTAAAGAATATTTCTTTATCTGGATGACTATTACACATAATGTAAAAGCAGCGGAAAACTGATCATTTTCAGCATCATTATAGTATTATGTATTTAAGTTGGAGGGGAGAAAATATGATTATGGAAAAACTTGAAATGTTGACATTCCTGTTCTATAGAAGAAACTGAGGTATTTAAATTTTTTCATTTATTGTTTTAATTATTTAATTTAATTTAATTATTATTATTATCAAGACTGAGTCTTGCTCTGTTGCCCAGGCTGGAGTGCAGTGGCGTGATCTCGGCTCACTGCACCCTGTCTCCTGGGTTCAAGTGATGCTCCTGTCTCAGCCTCCCGAGTAACTGGGACTACAGGCGCCCACCACCACACCCAGCTAACTTTTTGTATTTTTAGTAGAGATGGAGTTTCACCATATCAGCCAGGATGGTCTCAATCTCCTGACCTCCCAAGCGCTGGGATTACAGGCATGAGTCACCATGCCCAGGCTAAATTAGTTTTAAAAACAGGCAATTCACTGGTTTCTATGCCAAATTTCATCCACTTGAAGGGATTTGGCTTTTCACAGCCAAGTTTTAAGCATGAGGAAATCATAACTGAAAGCATATTATGTCCTCTGATCTTTGAGGTGGCAAATTTCCTACAAAACAGGGTGGGAGATTGATCTCATTCTTTGGTTTTTTACTTTTTTGCTGAAGAATTTAAATTTACTGTATTTTAACCAATAGTTTAAAAAAAATTGCACAGCCTCAGTTAAAAGAGCATTGCTTCATAACTGCATAATAGCTTCATCAACAAATAAGAGTCTGTTTCCTGCAATGAAGCCACAAATATGTTGAAAGGTCCCAGCTTTCTGCAGGATGTACAAAGATGTCCTTTCGAGTCACTTTTGGACTATTTTCCTTCTTTGTGGTACCAGTGGTTGTCTGGATGCGTGGGTGTACATTTAAAACACATCTTACAGATTTTTAATAATGCATTCTTTGGGAGGAAAGAAGACTAATTTTTTCCTATGCTGTGAGCACTTAAAGCACTTTACTGATGACTTATTGGTTTTCTTTAGCAACTGAAGATTGACTGAACAGGGAAATAAAGAGGATTTTTGAAGGAAAGTAGAAAAAAGTACCTAAAACATTTTATTATTATCAGGCTCATTTTAAATTCATTTCTTGTCAGTGCCACAAAATCTTTCATAGCCAAGTTAAAATCTCAACTGGAATTTAACATAGTGAATTAAAAGATGTCAAACTCATTTATTTTGAAAGCTTTTCATATGGTGATATTACGTCCATAATGTTTATTTGTTAATTCACTCTCAATTTCCATTTGATATATTCAGTGATGGTGTATTTCCAGCTCTAATTTATTATCATCTCAAAAGAAAAAAGAATTCTTCCAGGTCAGACCTTCTAGAGGGCAAGTATCTTGAGTATTTTCATGACCTACTTTACTGATTATATGATTAGATGATGACTTTGGCAAATTTTTCCCTGGAGAGTTTCCTTCTGATCTGTGTCTTTCACAGCAATTTGGGTCTGTATTAGAGCAAACACATCTGATCCATTTCTATTGTTCTTCGTTTCAGAAGTAGGTTTCACGTTCTTCAATAATATCATATAGAGGATAGTATACATATGTTATGAGCAGTTTTCTCTGGTTACCTTCCTGTATGACTAAATGGATATTTAAACAAATCAATGTATTCATTTCAATGTTTTTAAGATTGTCATAAAATCCGATTCCTTTTCTCATCTAGTAAATATAAATTTTATTCGTTTGTCTCTAAGCTAGATCATAATTTCAGCATAATAAATAGATGCATAAATAGGTAAAATAAAATAAATAGGTAAAATCAAAGGTTTGGTTGAAATTATTTCTCATGTCTCCAAACTCTTACATTTCATATTCTGTTATTTTAAAACCATTAAGGATGATTGCTTTACCAACGTTAAGGAACTTTTTTTTATTATAGATGCTTGTTTTTGGAAAATAAATTCCTCATTAATGATCTAAATTACTCAAGTTTAAATAGATCATTATTTTGTACCAGTTTAAAAAATACTAAGTAATAAATAAATTTTAGAATTCTTAAACCATATACTAGATCACATCTCTTTTCTTAACTCCAAGAAAAAAATAATAATTTCTCACTTTTTCCGATGTTTAGACTCTTAGCAAAATGCTTCTTTTTGTGTGCCATTTTCAGTTTTTCTGATTTTTTCTTAATTTGTGATCTTCAGTCCTGTGTGATCACTAGGATAAAAGAGACAAGTTCACAGTTTTCAGCACCTATGCTCTAATACTCCAATTTATGCATGGTAGCCTCTTCTACAGGACCTTTAGCTCATTGGTTTTTAAGCATCACCTTTACCTCACACCTCACATCCTAAAAAAATCTAGCAAAATGAACAGGCAATGTCTTTCCCACCCCCTTGGAGAGTTTTTATAACTTAATAGAGAAAATATATAATAAAATTGGTCCTTGAGCTTATATATGAAGAATATATATATATCAATTGAGCTTATATATCAAGAATAAATTCTCACAAAAATATTTTATTCAACAGGTAAATGTGTGGATTTAGAAATAACAGAAGAAGGGATTTCAGGTTCGGAAGGAATGTGATTTTGGAAAGCCTCTGAATGCAAGCTTGCTGTTTCCATAGACCTTACTTTGCAAGATACTTCATGAGGAGGGATGTTGATGACACTGCAGCACATACAATGGCTGCCAGAATTTATCCCTCTTCACTCTACACTCAATTCAGCCCAAACTCAGGGAACATTTACTGTGAGTCAGGTATTGTCTACACATTACCTCATGTAATGCTCATATCAGCCCTGTAAAATCCATGTCATAATTATCATAAGTTCACATGTGAGGAAATAAATATTTACAGGCATGACATTATCCAAGGTCACACAACCAGTATGTGACAGAATTGGAAATCAAACCCCCTACTCATTTGACTGCAAAGTCAGTGTTTCTACCCTTTCAGCTCTAACTATCTGTGCTTTATGACTGCTTTATGTGCCACATCACATTTGTCCCTCTCATCATGGTCTTCCCCATTCAGATCAAGTGATATTCCTGGGAATTTACTATTTAGCATCTCTACTTGTTGAATTTCCCATGTTTTACAAAAATGAACTAAAATAATTGTTTTAAATTCTCCCAAGTTTATTTTTTCTTCTTAATTTGTGTTATTATTATTTTTTGAGATGTAGTCTTACTCTGTCACCCAGGCTGGAGTGTAATAGTGCTGTATCAGCTCACTGCAACCTCTGCTTCCTGGGTTCAAGCGATTATCCTGCCTCAGCTTCCCAAGTAGTTGGGATTACAGACAAGCCCCACAATCCCCAGCTAATTGTTGTATTTTTATATTTTTGTTGAGACGGGGTATCACCATGTTGGCTAGGCTGTTCTCAAACTCCTGACCTCAAGTAATCTGCTGCCTCGGCCTCCCAAAGTGCTGAGATCACAGTTGTGAGCCACTGCACTAGGTCAAATTCAAAATTTAAATAAACACAAATTCAAATGTTAAATATCAACTGTTGAGATAAAGTAACTAAAGAGTAATTGTGTTAAATTTTATCTTTTCCAATAAAACAACAACAATAAAAGTAATTATTGATTGCAGAGTACACTATCTCCTACTCTCAGGAGACCAATTTCAACTAGGAAGTGTAGTTCATGCTCAGATTAAACTCTTCTCCATTTTTCACTTATAAATATGTTATTTGAAGCCAATATTGTCACAGACAGAACGTCTTATATTTTCAGGATTGTGTCTTGATATTACATACCAGACTCAAAGCATCTGTAAAGCAATACGAAGTTTTAGATACTACACGAGTCTTTCAACCCTGACCACTTTAATAACCCAGGGTCATTGCAAAGCTGTCCTCTCAGTTTGTATGGAGCCACTATTAGAAATTAAAAATCAGAATAATTATTTCACAAGAGAGGAGATGGAGAGTATACCTCTAAAGAGCAATATTGTTCTTTTAAAAAATCTATATGGTTTTAAAGATATTTTAGTTTCACTTAAAGAATTTCCCTTATTGACCAGTAATCAAAAGATCAAAAGTAGATCCAAATAATTTTATAAGGTTGAACAGTAAGCACTATTTCTTCTTGGCTGCCAACTTGTTCTTTGTTTCAGGACTGTGATGCAGCTCCCAGTTAAAGCATCCTGGCTTTTCTTTGAAAGCTACTTATTTGCTTCCTGACTACGGTCATATGCTTTCAATTTCTTTTGCATTTTACCACTTACTTTCTACAGCATTCTTTTATGCATGAATGACTGCCTGGCAAAATAGAAACTGAACCACACTATGTAATTAAATTCTTTGCACAATGAAAGTTAGTCATCGACACAATTAAACCACTGGCTTCAGGATCCAGCGCTGAGGGAACGAACAGCACAACCAAAGAGTGTTCATTTCAATAAGACTTTCCTAAATCATTGAATTGAAGAGTTCTGCCTGCTTTTTTGATGTCACGATAAGAATCCAAAGCAAACTCTCTTTCACAAACTGAAAAGAATTCATGTCATATTTTATTTTTGCTACATAATTTTTAAAGATTTCTTTTTACTGTTTCTGAACTGTTAACAGAGATTTCAGAATATTGGTGGGAATATATAATTTAGGGTTTATTTTCTTGTTAAAGCCTAGAAAAACTGTTCTAAAACATAAAATGTAGTTTTTGATAACATATTTGAATATTTTGCTATTTTAATATAATGTATGATCCAATAATAAATACAATATAAAATTGTTAAATATATTTTAATATGTTTCAGTTTTCTAAAACATAAGTAACTTTTAGAGTTGGTTAAGAATGCTCTAGGACTATTTTAACTTATTATGTAAAATTCAATTTCAAGTGATGGCCAGATATGTATCTAGATTAAAAGATGTAATAAACAGCCATTAAGTTGCTGGAAAAGTATTTTTTAAAGAAATTTTTAGAATTATAAGTATGTTTAAAAAAAAATTCAAAGTGAGATATGAAGATAAAAATCTTGGAGAGGGAACGCGCCCAAGATGGCCAAATAGGAACAGCTCCGGCCTCCAGCTCCCAGCATGAGCAACACAGAAGATAGTTGATTTCTGCATTTTCAACTGAGGTACTGGTTTCATCTCACTGGGGCATGTTGGACAGTTGGTGCTAGTCTGTGGGTGTAGCCCAACAAGTGAGAGCTGAAGCAGGACTAGGCATCACTTCACCTGGGAAGCGCAAGGGGAAAGGGAATTCCTTCTCCTAGCAAAAGGAAATTGAGACACACAACACCTGGAAAATCGGGTAACTCCCACCCTAATCTTGCACTTTACCAAGGGTCTTAGCAAACGGTACATCAGGAGATTATATCTCACACCTGGCCCGGAGGGTCCCACACCCACAGAGCCTCCCTCATTACTAGCACAGCAGTCTGAGATCTAACTGCAAGGCAGCAGCAAGGCTGGGGGAGGGGCGCCCACTATTGCTGAGGCTTAAGTAGGTAAGCAAAGCTGCTGGGAAGCTCAAATTGGGTGGAGCCCACCACGGATCAAGGAGCCTGCCTGCCTCTGTAGACTCCACCTCTGGGGACAGGCCATAGCTAAACAAAAATCAGCAGAAACCTCGGCAGAGGTAAATGTCCCTGTCTGACAGCTTTGAAAAGAGCAGTGGATCTCACAGCATGGAGGGTGAGATCTGAGAAGAGACAGACTGCCTGCTCAAGTGGATCCCTGACCCCTAAGTAGCCTAACTGGGAGACATCCCCTGCTAGGTGCAGACCGACACCTCACACCTCACATGGTGGGGTACATCCCTGAGACAAAGCTTCCAGAGCAAGAATCAGATAGCAACACTCACTGTTCAGCAATATTCTATCTTCTGCAGCCTCTGCTGCTGATACCCAGGCAAACAGAGTCTGGAGTGGACCTCAAGCAAACTCCAACAGACCTGCAGCTGAGGGTCCTGACTGTTAGAAGGAAAACTAACAAACAGAAAGAACACCCACATCAAAACCCCAACAGTACGTCACCATCATCAAAGTCCAAAGGCAGATAAAACCACAAAGATGGGGAAAAAGCAGTACAGAAAAGCTCGAAATTCAAAAAATCAGAACTCATCTCCCCCTCCAAAGGAACATAGCTCATCACCAGCAACAGAACAAAGCTGGACAGGGAATGACTTTGACGAGTTGAGAGAAGAAGGCTTCAGTCGATCAAACTTCTCAGAGCTAAAGGAGGAACTATGTAACCAGCACAAAGAAACTAAAAACCTTGAAAAAAGATTTGATGAATGGCTAACTAGAATAATCAATTTAGAGAAGTCCTTAAAAGAACTGATAGAGATGAAAACCATAACATGAGAACTACGTGACAAATGCACAAGCTTCAGTAACTGACTCGATCAACTGGAAGAAAGAGTATCAGTGATTGAAGATCAAATGAATGAAATGAAATGTGAAGAGAAGTGTAGAGAAAAAAGAGTAAAAAGAAATGAACAAAGTCTCCAAGAAATATGGGATTATGTGAAAAGACCAAATCTACGTCTGATTGGTGTGCCTGAAAGTGACGGGGAAAATGGAACCAACTTGGAAAACACTCTGCAGGATATCATCCAGGAGAACTTCCTCAACCTAGTAAGACAGGCCAACATTCAAATTCAGGAAATACAGAGAATAACACAAAGATACTCCTCGAGAAGAGCAACTCCAAGACACATAATTGTCAGATTCACCAAAGTTGAAATGAAGGAAAAAATGTTAAGGGCAGCCAGAGAGAAAGGTCAGGTTACCCACAAAGGGAAGCCCATCAGACTAACAGCAGATCTGTCGGCAGAAACTCTACAAGCCAGAAGAGAGTGGGGGCCAATATTCAATATTCTTAAAGAAAAGAATTTTCAACTCAGAATTTCATATCCAGCCAAACTAAGTTTCATAAGTGAAGGAGAAATAAAATCCTTTACAGACAAGCAAATGCTTAGTGATTTTGTCACTACCAGACCTGACTTACAAGAGATACTGAAGGAAGTACTAAACATGGAAAGGAACAACCGGTACCAGCCATTTCAAAAACATGCCAAAATGTAAAGTCCATCGATGCTAGGAAGAAACTGCATCAACTAGTGAGCAAAATAACCAGTTAATATAATAATGATGGGATCAAGTTCACACATAACAATATTAACCTTACATGTAAATGGACTAAATGGTCCAATTAAAAGACACAGATTGGCAAATTGGATAGAGTCAAGACCCATCAGTTTGCTGTATTCAGGAGACCTACCTATCTCACATGCAGAGACACACATAGGCTCAAAATAAAGGGACGGAGGAAGATCTACCAAGCGAATGGAAAACCAAATAAAGCAGGGGTTGCAATCCTAGTCTCTGATAAAACAGACTTTAAACCATCAAAGATCAGAAGAGACAAAGAAGGCCATTACATAATAGTAAAGGGATCAACTCATCAGGAAGAGTTAACTATCCTAAATATATATGCAACCAATACAGGAGCACCCAGTTTCATAAAGCATGTCCTTGGAGACTTAAAAAGAGACTTAGATTCCCATACAACAATAATGGGAGATTTTAACAGCCCACTGTCAACATTAGACATATCAATGAGACAGAAAGTTAACAAGGATATCCAGGAAGTGAACTCAACTCTGCACCAAGCAGACCTAATAGACATCTACAGAACTCTCCACCCCAAATCAACAGAATATACATTCTTCTCAGCACCACATCGTACTTACTCCAAAACTGACCACATAGTTGGAAGTAAAGTACTCCTCAGCAAATGTAAAAGAACAGAAATTATAACAAAGTCTCTCAGACCACAGTGCAATCAAACTAGAACTCAGGACTAAGAAACTCAATCAAAACTGCTCAACTACATGGAAACTGAACAACCCACTCCTGAATGACTACTGGGTACATAATGAAATGAAGGCAGAAATAAAGATGTTCTTTGAAACCAGTGAGAACAAAGATACAACATGCCAGAATCTCTGGGACACATTTAAAGCAATGTGTACAGGGAAATTTATAGCACTAAATGCCCACAAGAGAAAGCAGGAAAGATCTAAAATTGACACCTAACATCACAATTAAAAGAACTAGAGAAGTCAGAGCAAACACATTCAAAAGCTAGCAGAAGGCAAGAAATAACTAAGATCAGAGCAGAACTGAAGGAGATAGAGACACAAAAACCACTCCAAAAAATCAATGAATCCAGGAGCTGGTTTTTTGAAGAGATCAACAAAATTGATAGACCGCTAGCAAGATTAATAAAGAAGAAAAGAGAGAAGAATCAAATAGACACAATAAAAAATGATAAAGGGGATATCACCACCAACCCCACAGAAATACAAACTACCATCAGAGAATACTATAAACACCTCTATGCAAATAAACTAGAAAACCTAGAAGAAATAGATAATTTCCTGGACACTTACACTCTCCCAAGACTAAACCAGGAAGAAGATGAATCCCTGAATAGACCAATAGCAGGTTCTGAAATTGAGGCAATAATTAATAGCCTACTAACTAAAAAAAGTCCAGGACCAGATGGATTCGCAGCCGAATTCTACCAGAGGTACAAGGAGGAGTTGGTACCATTCCTTCTGAAACTATTCCAATCAATAGAAAAAGAAGGAATCCTCCCTAACTCATTTTATGAGGCCAACATCATCCTGATACCAAAGCCTAGCAGAGATACAACAAAAAAAAGAGAATTTTGGACCAATATCCCTGGTGAACATCGATGCAAAAATCCTCAATAAAATATTGGCAAACCGAATCCAGCAGCACATCAAAAAGCTTACCCACCATGATCAAGTGGACTTCATCCCTGGGATGAAAGGTTGGTTCAACATATGCAAATCAGTAAACATAATCCAGCATATAAACAGAACCAAAGACAAAAGCCACATGATTATCTCAATAGATGCAGAAAACGCCTTTGACAAAATTCAACAGCGCTTCATGCTAAAAACTCTCAATAAATTAGGTATTGATGGAATGCATCTCAAAATAATAAGAGCTATTTATGACAAACCCACAGCCAATATCATACTGAATGGGCAAAAACTGGAAGCATTCCTTTTGAAAACTGGCACAAGACAGGGATGCCCTCTCTCACCACTCCTATTCAACATAGTGTTGGAAGTTCTGGCTAGGGCAATCAGGCAAGAGAAAGAAATAAAGGGTATTCAGTTAGGAAAGAAGAAGTCAAATTGTCCCTGTTTGCAGATGACATGATTGTATATTTAGAAAACCCCATCATCTCAGCCCAAAATCTCCTTAAGCTGATAAGCAACTTCAGCAAAGTCTCAGGATACAAAATCAAAGTGCAAAAATCACAAGCATTCTTATACACCAGTAACAGACAAACAGAGAGCCAAATCATGAACGAACTCCCGTTCACAATTGCTTCAAAGAGAATAAAATACCTAGGAATCCAACTTCCAAGGGATGTAAAGAACCTCTTCAAGGAGAACTACAAACCACTCCTCAGTAAAATAAAAGAGGACACAAACAAATGGAAGAACATACCATGCTCATGGATAGGAAGAATCAATATTGTGAAAATGGTCATACTGCCCAAGATAATTTATAGATTCAATGCCATCCCTATTAAGCTACCAATGACTTTTCTCACATAATTGGAAAAATACTGCTTTAAAGTTCATATGGAACCAAAAAAGGCTCCACATTGCCAAGACAATCTGAAGCCAAAAGAACAAAGGCATCACATTACCTGACTTCAAACTATACTACAAGGCTACAGTAACCACAATAGCATGGTACTGGTACCAAAACAAATATATAGACCAATGGAAAAAAACAGAGCCCTCAGAAATAATACCACACATCTACAGTCATCTAATATTTGACAAACCTGACAAAAACAAGAAATGGATAAGGATTCCCTATTTAATAAATGGTGCTTGGAAATTTGGCTAGCCATAAGTAGAAAGCTGAAACTGGATCCTTTTCTTACTCCTTATACAAAAATTAATTCAAGATGGATTAGAGACTTAAATGTTAGACCTAAAACCATAAAAACCCTAGAAAAAAATCTAGGTAATACCAATCAGGACATAGGCATGGGCAAGGACTTCATGTCTAAAACACCAAAAGCAATGGCAACAGAAACCAAAATTGACAAATAGGATCTAATTAAACTAAAGAGCTTCTGCACAGCAAAAGAAACTACCATCAGAGTGAACAGGCAACCTACAGAATGGGAGAAAAATTTTGCAATCTACTCGTCTGACAAAGGGCTAATATCCAGAACCTACGAAGAACTCAATCAAATTTACAAGAAAAAAACAAACAACCCCATCAGAAAGTGGGCAAAGGATATGAACAGACACTTCTCAAAAGCCAACAGACACATGAAAAAATGCTCATCATCACTCACCATCAGAGAAATGGAAATCAAAACCACAATGAGATACCATCTCACACCAGTTAGAATGGCAATCATTAAAAAATCAGGAAACAACAGGTGCTGGAGGGAATGTGGAGAAATAGGAAAACTTTTACACTGTTGGTGGGACTGTAAACTAGTTCAACCACTGTGGAAAACAGTGTGGCAATTCCTCAAGGATCTAGAACTAGAAATGCAATATGACCCAGCCATCCCATTACTGGGTATATACCCAAAGGATTATAAATCGTGCTGCTATAAAGACACATGCACACGTATGTTTATTGCGGCACTATTCACAATAGCAAAGACTTGGAATCAACCCAAATGTCCATCAGTGATAGACTGTATTAAGAAAATGTGGCACATATACACCATGGAATACTATGCAGCCATAAAAAAGGATGAGTTTGTGTTCTTTGTAGAGACATGGATGCAGCTGGAAACCATCATTCTTAGCAAACTATCACAAGAACAGAAAACCAAATACCGCATGTTCTCACTCACAGGTGGGAGTTGAACAATGAGATCACTTGGACACAGGAAGGGGAACATCACACACCGGGTCCTATTGTGAAGAGAGGGTAGTGGGGAAGGATAGCGTTAGGAGATATACCTAATGTAAATGACAAGTTAATGGGTGCAGCACACCAACATGGCACATGTATACATATGTAACAAACCTGCACGTTGTGCACATGTACCCTAGAACTTAAAGTATATTAAAAAAAAGAAGAGTACTGTGGTAAATATATGTAACGTAAAAAAAAAAAAAAAAAAAAAAAAAAATCTTGAAGAGGAAACTATCCAAGGTCAATTGAGTTAATAAAAAGTTTCAAATTGCTCTTTGCTTTTTGATCATATTATTGACCAAAAACACGTACATAAGAGTCTAGCTGAAGCACCTACGAAATCAGATAAAAGCACAAAATATAGAAAATTATCCCACAATGTCACAAAATTGTAATAACATTCAATATTTCCGGGACTGCAATTGCTGTTGATATGTTGAAAAAATGCATTTATGTAAAGAATGAGTGTTATATGATCTTATTGTTTGTAAGCTAACAGGAACACTTCTTCTTTGATATTTTGCTGTAAAGTTTTCATTACAATAACTAGCATGTTTAGACTTGACCACACTCAAATGTGTAAAACTATAAATATCCAGAGAACTCCAAAGAAATTGGAGTTGCAATTAGTGTTTCTGTTGCAACTAATTTTTGTGATACTAGTTTTTGACTAGGCATTTATTTTTCCTTTGATAGAGGGTTATAAATAGTTTCTGGTTGATAGTAACTGAATATGGTCACTTAACTTACTCCTATAACTAGTACATTATTTTATGAACTTTGAATTTAAGGACAACCACTAAATTTCTGGTAGAATAGTGGAAGAAATAAAAAAACATGTCCAAGTACAGTCTGACTTTGGAAAACTTGTTTTTTTCTAATTGCCTATGATCATTCCCCATCCACCTCCCTCGGATTGCATCATCCTTAGCTTTTCCCATGGGACATTTAAAAAATCTTTCTTCCCTCTTAAATGTTACCATTCCTTCACAGTGCTTTTCATAGGTGTTTTGCTATAGCTATTTTCTCCAATGAATTTTTCTAATAATGCATTAGTGAATACCTGTCGGTTAATACACTGACTCTTTAGGAAAAGCAGGGAAGGCATTGCAACTTATACAAGAGAGAGATTTCTTATAGACATATGAACTTTCAGGTCCTCAGTGTTGTTGGATAATATTTTGAGACAAATTTTTCCTTTCACACATATAATGAAAGCCGTCACTTTCTTGACCTATGTCAGAGAAAGGCAACATCTGGTCTCAGGGCTAAGATTATCATCATCTAACTTGATTTACACAAGGTTGTAGTATTCCAACTCACTGAAGGACAGCGTGGAATGTACCATTAACTATCCCATAATCAAGTTAGACAGTAACATAAGTGGGCTGTCAGAAAGAGCTGGGAATAAATAAAATCTACAATGGATAAAAATACAGGCAGAGTGGAGCTTGTAGGTTTTGTAGCTCAAAGAATTTTCAAAAGATTAACTAGTTGGGAAATGGGTTGGAATGCTGGCAAGGGGTGATCATGGAAAGGAAGCAGCTTGTCATGTGGGCTGGGGTTTGGTGAAGAACCTGAAATCAGGAGTGGATGGTGGAAAGAACACCAAGGGTGTGCCAGCCTGGGCTTCTACTGAGTGCTGTCCCAGGTCTTCTTTGGTCTCCAGTGGAAACACTGTCAAAGTATGTACATGGATTCTCACAGGAATTATTTTATGTGAGATGATTTTCAGTTCAATATTCATTCCTTTATGCATCTGCCCAAAAAGTTATTATTAAGTAATTATCACCTATCACCTAAGATGTGAATCTTAATGTTTATTAAGATGTAAGAATCTATGTAAAGGGAGAAATAAGTACCCAAACAGTACAAGGGGCTTGGTGAGAATATAGAAGGTATGTGTAATATAAACTAAGAATCTCAGTGAGTTTACCGAAAGAGGAGACTCCTCAACAGCAATGAAAAAAAAAAAAAGATCAAGATGAAAAAATGTTAGAAGTTTCCAGGTAGAGCATGAGCAAGGTCCACGGGTGATGATTGAACTCTACAATATTTTAGAACCATACACAGAGTGGGAAAGAGGGCAAATGGCCCTCTGACTTTTAAGGACATCTAATGTCTTGAACATAAGTTTGAACTTTATCCTCTAGGTAACAGGGAGCCATTGAAGGGTTTCAAGCACAGAGGTGACACCTTTCGATTTGCCTTTTAAGACGATTGCTCTGGGCACAGTGAAGAAAATTATTTGGAAAAGATCAAGATTAGAGGTGGGAAAACCAGTTCAACAGTTGTAGAAGTTAGAAGGAAAAATGGCAAAAATTTATTGTTTACGTAAATGGTGATCATGAAGATTGCATACTTAATGTCATGAATTCTCATGTTTATTTAAATATCATTCAATTATTTAACCTTTCCTGCTCCCTTTTAAACTTAACAAAGTGTAATATCTCTTTTATTGTTTTAAATTAACCAAATTTCTGGACAAGGAATGTAATGGACTCTGTCAGAAATTAATAAACTTTAATCAAGAAAAGATTATTTTCACCAAACAAGATATTTTCACCAAACAAATAAATAGAAAATTCAGAAAGGAGGCATCAGATTCTAGGTACCTTTCTGTAACTCATTTTCATAATGAGATTTTATAAGAATTTTTTCTTTAAAACCAGTACCCAGGAAGGGGTCAAGCTAGTGCCAGTTCCTACTTCATTATGAGGGTAGTTTGACCATTTATACAAAAATATGTTAACAAAACACTCAACTCTTCCCATTTCTACAATCTATCACTGCTGAACAGACTTTTCTCAAATTAATGGCAACTTTATTTACAGAAATAAAATTATTTTAATAAGTATAAAAGGTTATTGATATGGACATTTATAGAACATTAATTGGAACAAAAATCTGGCATATTGTTAATAAGAAATCAAAATGTGATATTCCTAGAGGATAACTGAAGTTCTGCTTCTGTTAGTTTACCTTATGTGAAAATCAGTAATTCTAAATTTTATACATGAACCATATTTATTGATAGGAGAGCCTGAACATAAAGCCAGAATATGTGGGTCTAAATTTTAGTTTATTCTGCGAATTGTATATAAATATTTGCTTATATTTTTGAGACTTTAGAGGAGATAAACTAGATGAAGCTTGCCTGACCCACAACTTATGGGCCGCATACACACCAGGATGCCTTTGAATTTTATTTGATTTGAATTGGATTTAAAAGACAAATTTGTAATCTTTTTTGAAACATTTTGAGATTGTGTGTGTGTGTGTGTGTGTTTTGTCTGGTTTTGTTTCAGTTCATCAGCTATCGTTGGTGTTAGTGCATTTTATGTGTGAACACAGACAATTCTTTACTTCCAATGTGGCCCAGGGCAGCTAAAAGATTGGACAGCCTTGAACTAGCTAATACCTAAAGGTTTTTTTAAATTCTAGATTACTGTGAGTCTTTAGTTCTAATCATGTGTAAATTTATAAACACATATACTATTTAGTAATAAAATGCAATAATGAAATATTTACAATCATTGATACCTGTTCTTACCACTTAATATTCCATCTCAATTTTCTTGAAATTATCTTTGCTCTATTATACAGTCAATTTTTTCTCATCTATTCTTAATCATCTAAGACCATTTCTATTTAGTTGTGCATAAATATAATATACGTATACCAACAATTCCAAATATTGAAATTGAACTTATTCTATCATGTAGTAAAGTAACACTAGTCTTTGGATTTGGGGGTTGGTGCATTTAGATAAAAATAAAATAGTTGTTTCAAAACAGATGCATAAACCCACACCATCAAGATTGAACTTCATGAAATTCTTTTTTTATTTTTAAATTTTATTGCATTATTTTTTAATTGTTTTTATTTTTCTTTCTCTTTTTTGTTTTGTTTTGTTTTGTTTTTTTGAGACAGAATCTCACTCTGTCAACCAGGCTGGAGCACAAGGGCATGATCTCGGCTCACTGCAACCTCCACTTCCTGGGTTCAAGTGATACTCCTGCCTCAGCCTCCCAAGTAGCTGGGATCACAGGCGCCCACCACCACACCCAACTAATTTTGTATTTTTAGTAGACATGGAGTTTCACCATGTTGCCGAGGCTCATCTCGAATTTCTGACCTCAAGTAATAGACCCACATTGGCCTTCCAAAGTGCTGTGATTAAAGGCGTGAGCCACCGAGCCGGGCCTAAACTTCCATGAAATTCTGAAGATCTTCAAACCCCTTCATATATGTTACATAACACAATTATTAAAGACACTCAAATTTGACAGATACTTATTTTATGTTTTTTATGAAAATCACAGTTTTTAAATGAGGTTTCAATTGCACATTAGCGGTCTATTACCCAGGAAAATATCGCATCATATTAATAGAAGCTTTTTAAGTGCAAACTTATTCTCAAATCAGTGAGATAGTGGTGAATTTGCCTTAACTGGCTATGACCTAAGTATTCACTTTAAATGTTACATTTTAATATTTTTTAATTGCAGAGATTTTAAAATAATGCTTTGGCAAACTTTTTTTCTCAAGACAACATAAACTTTGATGACTTGTTTCCACAGGCTTAGGAAATATAAGAGCTTTATATGACAATTTTATCGAGACATATGCTGCTTATGAAATGTCATTTGCAAGCTACATGCTTGGATATATTCTGTCTAGTACATAGGATGCTTCCACCAGTTGAGCAATGTGCATGTTTCAGTAAGAGTACAATAAAACATTTGAGAGTTTGTGACAGCTAAAATCATGACCAAGATAAATTAATCATTTTTTTGTGATCCTTGAAGCCAAGGTTTCATGTGCATTTCAAAAATATACATGTGTTTTGGAAAAGGTCATGTTTCACTAAACACAATATGAACACTTTGATAACGCATACCACTTGAAAAACTACAACCATATTCCCTATGATTCCCTCACTTTAGCAAAAGTAACTGTGCCCACTCTCTCTTCAACCAAACATTACAATTGTCATTATTTGAATTGAATAAGAATGTATCAAGCACAAAAAAATCAAAGTATAATCAATGGGGGTATTATGAAATATAAACGTCAAAATTCATTTGTTCGCTCTTGAAAATTAATTTTTTAGGCATATAGACGGAAACGTTTCAGTGTTAAATCAGTTTCTAAAGCATCATAAATTTATCAGAAGGCCTCAGTTGGACCTAGGTGGGGCGTATGCGTGTGTGTGTGTGTGTGTGTCTCAGTAATAAGTTTGTGTGTGATTTCTGATCACAGAGTTTGAAATTTTTTAATTAAAACTTTTTGAACCAATACTAAAAGGCAGAAATTTTCATATAACAATCTAGATGTTATTCTCTTTTTGAAAACCAGAAATAATGCGGAAATGCATAGAGGCTTTAGTTTCACACTCATTTCCATTCACCTGAGCCCTATAAGCATTTGAGTTTTAAACATAGTTTTAGACGAACTCAGTGGGTTCGTGGCTTCTTATTACATTAGGCCCCAGTGATAGTGCAGAGGGGGAATTCAACTGCACGAAATAGTGGAATTCAGATAGTAGCAGAAGCAAAGAGAGTAGATTTCAATTTTAGTTATGCTTTTACAGATTAAAGGCATTTCTTGCTCAATGTCGGAACACAGTTTCTGAAAATTGGACAACCTTCATGAAGGCACTTACCTGGAACTTATTTTATCCTATTGTAAGTATGAGAAATCATAATATGCCTTGTGGACTCAATATGTCTCATTTATTTTATGAATCATTATGCAAGGTTTTTTACATCTGTTTTTACTGTTAATTTTTTTTTATTTCAGTAACTTGTTTCTAACAGGTAAAATTGCTTAGTGGTTAAATTTGTCAAAAGTGCCATTATTATCCATCCAAAGTAGGTCTTCACTGTAACAGACTATGATGATTATAAAGAGGAATGCAATAATGAAGAAAGACTTTGGAAACATCATACTCAATATTAGCTATAATTTTCTATTGGAAAATCCAGAATTATTATAAAAAGGAAAATCTGACAATAAATTTTCTTAGAAAACATTTGAGAGAAAATATCTATAAGTAGCCATTCAGGAATATGGAAATTTTATTTTGGAGGGCAACACACTTCAAATTTCTTTGCTAGAAAATTTTCCAATTTTCATATCTGCTTTTGTAAGCTGTAGTAAGTGGAAATTCTTTCTCTTTCTTTCCTTCTTTCTTTCTTTTCTTTTCTTTCTTTCTTTCTTTCTTTCTTTCTTTCTTTCTTTCTTTCTTTCTTTCTTTCTTTCTTTCTTTCCTTCCTTCCTTCCTTCCTTCCTTCCTTCCTTCCTTCCTTCCTTCCTTCCTTCTTTCTTTCTTTTTTTGACCATGGCAACAAAGGGCAAGTTTGATTCTAACCTTAGGAAATAAATTATGATTGGAATTGTTCATATACTTTGCTAATGACAACACTGAAAAATGTATTAACAAATATCTCTGAACCTTAAAAGTAATCCTTCCTTCCTTCCTTCCTTCCTTCCTTCCTTCCTTCCTTCCTTCCTTCCTTCTTTCCTTCCTTCCTTCTCTCTCTTCTTTCTTTCCTTTCTTCTTTCCTTCTTTTTATTTTGTTTACTCATTCTTTAGAGAGAGAGGAAAAAAAGAGACTGTGTGTGTGTGTGTGTGTGTGTGTGTGATGTTTGTAGTTATGCAATAGTCTAATACTCATTAGCTAGGAAGGAGTGTTGATACATAGTTTACCACAGACACTATTTCAAGTATTCAGGAAGCATGGAAAGTACAGACATACATGCATACTTTCAAAAAATCAATATACAAAGCTCTCTGGGGAAAAATTATGTTAGCTTTGTGTTATGGACATTTTTTTTTTCAAAAAGAATAGGAAATACACACACATACATACACATTTAAGACAGTATTTCATTGTCCGTTTTAAGATAATAATAGGAAACATAATTTTATGAGTCACAGTCTGCTTGACTTTAATCCTTTTAGACATTGCAACCATTTGATTAAGTGCTATATGAGCTTTCTCCCCCAACACTCTCAAAGTGTCATCTGTCATAGCCTTGCTGTCACAGCTATAAAATATGACTGTCTAATGATATTAGAGCTAAGAAATATGATGTTGGGTTTGGCATTTCAGATCACAATGATTCCTTACTGTAAGCCACGTAGCATGGTCACAGTGTACATAATGGAAAAGGAGATATTAAATTGAACACATAAACATGGCAGATTTGGGGGGGAAAGACTGGAAAAAGTAACATTATTTTACGTTTAGACATATTCAATCCAGAATAGCATGAAAATAAAGACCTATTGTCCCAAAATTTTGGTTTTTTCTAAGAACATTCCTATAAATTTATTTTGAGGATATGAAAAATTACACATATAAGCTAAATCACCTGATCAGAATATTTGCTTGAGTTGTCTAGGTTAATATTGTACCTAGATTTGTTATTATCTGGTACCTAAAAATATCCTAATATGTTGCTGACACTGTAAGTGTCAACTAAATGTGGAGCATGATCTCATGGGATTTGTGATAAGAGAAAATATTTTATATTTCCTCTTCAAATATATAATTCAGCTGTGTCACTGTATCATATTGGGCAAGTTACTTAAACTTTTCTTTCTTGTCCTTTTGTATAAAACTATGCTTTTAATATTTGATTAGCAGAGACTATTGCGAATTAAATTTTAAAAATACATGTGAAAAAATTAGGAGAAATCTTGACTCATAGAAAGTGCTGTATAACATATAATTATATTTAGCATTGGGAATATTGCTGAAAGCGTATGGTAAATCTATTTCTGTTCATATACAATGCCATAATTTAGATCTGTAATTTGGGAACTTTGGTCCCACACTTTTAAAATAATTAAACAACTTGTAGAGAATACAAAGAATTTAACGAAATTAATTGAGGAGATTAGGGTACATCCAAGAATCATTGCATTGGTTCACGGAGCTTTATGAATTATGAAATATGTCAAAGTGGGCAATAAAGAAATGTGAAAAGTAGAAATAGCCTATAAGGCAATAAAGATGACCATTGGGGGAAAATATAATATTCTGAATGGATGAGGTTTAGCCAAATGATTATATGTGGAAAGTATGGTGTATTCTTTAACAAACAACAACTGAGAAGAGTGTACAAAACTCAGATGCATAGAATCTGTCCTCTAAAAATACATGTGCAAATGGAGGAACTGGAACATACATAAATACCATAAGACAAACTTGCCAGACTGCAAAACTGCACAAAGGGCGAGAAATACTTGTGGAATGGTAGTGTGAGGATTGCCTTGGACCCTCTTCTAAAACAAAACGACCATAACTTTCTGCAAAACAACTATAGCTCATGAAAATTACAAAAAAATAATACTCTTTAAGTCTCTGGAAATTGTCATAAGGGCATATAGCAAATGGAGAAACATTTACTCAAGAGAGTCTATGCAATTGGAATCTGTGCCATTTCGCCTATAACCTACTCACTCTCCTTCCCCACCTCAGTGTGACAAAAGTTCTACTGTAGGCAGGTGTAGCCAAGAAGATGGAATTCACTCTTCTCCCAGCTCCCTAACATTATGACTTCTTCCTAAGACGTAAAAGCTATGAACACTACTCATCCATTCTTCCCAGCTCCGTTGAAAAAGCTTTATTCCATGTAAACATGACAGAAAGTTCTGGGATTTCCTTTTTCCACCCAGCCCTCACCTGCAAAATGGAAACTCTCAAGTTAGGTGCAGCAGGCCAAGAAAACTAAGCCCCAGTTGCCTCCCACCTCAGTTTACTCATATGGTGGAGGTTTCATGCCAGTAAGAAAAGTAGAAGACAAAACTACCATAGACCATCATCATTCCAATGTCCAAACCTAGGACAGAATTTTCATTCTAAGAGAACTGGGCCACTATTCCTTCCTCCTGGTCAGAAGCAGTAGAAGAGTTTCTGTCCAGGGGGAGATGCATGCTATATCTTATAGAAATTGCTGTCGCTCTCTAAAAAGACATTGACTTTTGAGGGTTCAAAGCAAGCCTCAAAGTCCAGCCTGATGAAAACGTTTTAGTTTAATCCTGCAGAAGGGGCCACACTGTATTTGGATGTGACTATGGAAAATTTTATGCCCCAGAGCATTGTTAAAAACAATACAACCACCAGCTAGTAATCAGTGAAATGCAACTAGATTTGATGCCATTTGTGACAGATCATCCAAAGTTTAATAACAGGAAGATCAGTGAAACAGGCAAAGAGCTAAAACCCCAGCTAAAATCACAGTCATCTGTGTGAAGGCTAGGTGAAGACTGCGCATACCCAAGGCTGTCCCCTCTGAAGAGCAACATGAGAAACTGCACAGTGTGAGGTAGTAAATAGACTTCACTAAACTGGTCCAGTTGAGTCACTAAACCAGTATACAAGCAAACAATAAGATGGGAAGTGGAGAGGTGTCAGGATCCAGAGTTATTATAACTAGTATCTAAAATGTACAGTTTACAACAAAACATTATCAGTAATGCAAATAAACAAAAAAATGGGGCCCATACACATGAAAAAATGCACACAGTAGAAATTGTCTTTGAGGATGCCGTTGATAACACTTAGCAGATAAAGACTTCAAACCAGCTGTAACTATTTTGAAAGAAATAAAGATAACCATATTGAATGAATTAAAGGATGATATGATAACAATGTCTCATCAAATAGTGAATATCAATAAAGAGATAGAAAGTATTTTTTAATGAACTAAATAAAAATTCTGTAGATGAAAAGCACTATTACCAAAATGAAGAACTTACTAGAGAGGCTCGATAGTTGTTTTGAGATGTACGAAGAAAAAAAAAATCAGTAAACTTGAAGATAGATTGATAAAAATGATGTAATGTGAAGAATAGAGGAACAAAGAAAGGAAAATAAACAGAGACTCAGAGAAACAGGGCACCATTAAATGAATCAATATATGAGTAATGACACTATGTGGTGGGGACGTTAGAAGAGGAGAAGAAAAAATATTATAAGACATAATGTCTGAAAACTTACCAAATCTGATAAAATACATTATTTCACATGTCCAAGACTCTCGAAGAACTCTAGTAGGATAAAAAACAAAGCTATCTGGCTGGGCGCAGTGGCTCATGCCTGTAATCCCAGCACTTTGGGAAGCCGAGGCGGGCAGATCATCTGAGGTCAGGAGATTGAAACCAGTCTGGCCAACATGACGAAACCCCATCTCTACTAAAAATATAAAAATTAACAGGGCATGGTAGTGGGCACCTGTACTCCCAGCTACTTGGAAGGCTGAGGCAGAAGAATTGCTTGAACCCAGGAGATGGAGGTTACAGTGAGCCAAGATCATGCCATTGCACTCCAGCCTGGGTGACAGAGTGAGACTGTCTCAAAACAAAACAAAACAAAAAAAAGATCCTCACTGAAAAAATCATGTTTAAAATATTAAAAGTGTAAAATGAGGAGAAAGTCTTACAAGCAGCAAATAAAACTCAACTTGTCACATGCAAATGCAAGGAGACGAATAAGAATGGCAGCTGCTTTCTCATCAGAAACAATGAAGTTCAGATGACAGTGGTATGATGCAATGATTCAAAGTGATTAAAAAAGACCTGTCAGTCAAGAATCTTATCAACAGTAATTTTTTCAAAAACTGAGGTAAAAACAAATTATTTCCAGATTTTAAGTGAAGTAATTTCTTGCTAGTAGATACACCACACAAGAAATATGAAATAAGTATTTTAGCCAGAAAGCAAGTAACATCCGGCAGTAATTTGAATCCACACACACTCAACAAAAAGAGCATTGATAAAAACAATTATGTAGGTAATCATAAAAGCAGTATAATTGCATATCACGTCTCCCTTTTTTTCCAGTTGATTCTATGAGGCCAGTGTTTCCCTGAGGCCAATACCAGACAAACACATCACAAAATAGAGAAAACTTCAGACCAATATCTCTTGTAAATGTAGATGAAAAAATTCTCAATGAAATATAGCAAACAAATCAATGTAACATCTACAAAGTGTTATATTCTTTGGCCAAGAGGAATTTATCCCAGGAATGCAAGGTAGGTTTAACATACAAGAATCGATATAATTAATCATATTAATAGAATAAAAGATAAAAAACATGTAATTATCTCAATAGGAACAAAAATTATTTGAAAAAATTCAACACCCTCTCTTAATAAAATCACTCAAAAACTAGAAATCAAGGGGAAATTGTTCAACCCGATGAAGAGAATCTATAAAATAATACATGAAACACTATAGTTAGTGATGAAAGACTAAAACCTTTTATCTAATCCTGAGAACAAGACATATAATTCTACTCTAACATTCTATTCAATATTGTATTTAATTTTTGTCAGGGCACTAAGGCAATACATATATACATACACATATGTACATATATATAAAAACAAGATTGGAAGGAAGGAATTTAAAAATTTCTTCTTTTGAAATTGATATAATCTTGTACACAGAAATCAGAAGGAATCTACTAAACAATGATATAAGAGCTGATATAAGAGCTAATAAACTACTTCAGCAAACTTGCAGGATTCAGTATCGATATTCAAAGATCAACTGTATTTCTATAAAGCAGCAATGAATAATCATCAAATAAAAATAAAATTATAAGGAATTAATTTATCAAAGGAAGTGCAGTATTTGTACTGTGAAAATTACACTATTTTGAAAGGTACTAAACGAGACTTAATAAATAGAAAGACATCTATATTTATAAAAGCTTTGACGTAGTTAGTATATCGTATAATCTTATAAGATATAATACTATTTAAATGGAATGTCTAGAATGCCAATATTCCTAAATTGATCTAAATTTAATTCGAGCCCTATCAAAATTCCAACTGCTTTCTTTTTAAAGGAAATTGGTAAATTCATACTGAAATACATACGAAAATTCAAGAGACCCAGAATAGTCAAAACAATCTTGAAATAGAACAAAGTTGGAGTATTTTCTGATTTCTAAACTTAATACAAAGCGTCTATGATACAGACAGATTGGTCTGCCATAATGATAGGCATATAGATAAATGAAATTGTATTGAGTTCCAAAGATAACCTTCTACCTTTATTGTTAGTTGATTTTTGAAAGTCATGCCAAGAAAATTCAAAGGGGAAAAAATAGTACTGTCAAGTAATGATGCAGAGACAACTAGATGTTCACATGCAAAATAATTCTATATTCTTATTCATTATTCTTTATTCCAATATTTATATTATTCTATATTCTTATTGGTTATTATTCTATAACCTATAACTAATTCAAATCCTAACTGTAAGCTAAACCTACAGAAGTCTTAGAATAAAACATGGAGTCACTATGGGTTAAGAAATGCCTTCTTAGCTATGACAATAAAAACGCAAGCAGCAAAAGAAAAATTAGTTTGTATTTCCTCAAAATTAAAAGACTTTCGTGTCAAATCCACAGAATTGGGGAAATATTTGCAAACAATATGTCTGATAAGGACTAAGTTTTTAGAAAATATAAAGGACTCTGACAACTCAAAAAGACAAGTAACCCAATTTTTTTTTTTAAACGCACAAAGCATCAGAATAGACATTTCTCAAAAGAAGATAGGTGAAGCCAAGAAATACATGAAAAGATGTTCAACATCATTAGCCATCAGGGAAATGCAAATAAAAACTACAATGAGATACCACTTCTGAAACCCACTGGAATGACTACAATAAACAAGTAATCACAAGTGTTAGTGAGGAAATGGAGAAATTGGGACTGTCATACATTACTAGTGGGAATGCAAAGTGGTACAACTGTATTGGAAAATAAAGTGACCATTCTTGAAAATATTAAGCATAGAGTTATCATATGACTCAACAATTCCACTTCGAGGTATATACCCAAGAAAAATGGAAAAACACCTTCACAAAATATGTGTGCATGAATGATCATAACATTATGCATTAAACTTGAAACCAAAAGGTTAAAATGCAAATGCCCATGAACTGCTGAATAAATAAATAAAATACAACATAACCATAACAGAATATCACCTGGCAATAAAAACAAATTGATTACTGATACATGCTGCAATGTTGATGAATTTTAGAAATGTTTTGCTAACTGGAATACATCAGTCACAAATAATCTTATATGATATAATATTATTTAAATGGAATGTCTAGAATAGGAAAACAAACCTCTAGAGACAAAGAATAGATAAACGGTTTTAGAGGTGCCTGTGGCTAGGGGTAGAGAAGGGAGTACGGATTGTGAGTGACTGTTAATGTGTACTAGGTTTCCTCTTAAAATAATGAAAATGTTCTATGATTAAATTGTGGTGATGATTAACCAACTCTGTAAGTATACTAAAACACATTGAACTGTACAATTTAAATGCTTTATTTGTGTAATACATGAATTATGTCTCAATTAAGCTCTTAAGAACTATACAAAGAAAACAGCTAAACTTATCAGGGTTTAAGTGGGGGAACATTCAAGCAGTATGTGGATATCATTGAAATAAAGAAAGAAATAACCTCATTGATATGTGGGTAGAGCTCAGCTCCAGGAGCCTGGGAGCAGAAAAAAAATGTAAAATAAGAAATTCAGAGAGCAGACAGCTGAAAATTTTAGTAATGGGGGTTAGTAGGTAGTAGACATTTCTACAGAATTTCTCCTGAGAACAATTTTCTTTTCAGAAACGAGAAAATAATCCGCGTGAAGATTTTTTTGAAGCAGTCACATCTAGGAAGAGAAAAATAAATACTGTTGTTGGATTAAATAAATATCTGTTATGTCCATACATGTGAAACAAACCAGATTCCCATTGACCACCTCCTCTCTCTAGTTTATTTTAATCTGTTTCCAGTCAGACGGAGGATGAATTTCACAGATAAAAGATGACACATTATTGGAGTTTAGAAATGGTGGTATTAGTTTTGCAGGCTCTCACACTGAGCCAGGGACATGGGCAGATTTATATTAATTCCAGAATTGGCCAGAAAACTTTAGTTTAGCATGGGAAGAAGAGCGAGATGTGAGTCACAACCACACAGTGCTTTATTTCATGTGAAACTGGTGTAAGTGAGAACTTTAAATGGTATTGACAGGAGTGTGAATTTTCTTTTTTGAGAGTTCCACCTGCCTAAAAGTAGAAGCTTCCCCTGCTGCTGCCCATGCTGTCCTCATTTGAGGGATAAACAAAAGCCTCCTCTCCAAAAGTCTGTCAATCCAGCACTTTTCTGAGGCACTGAATTCATTTAAAGTAAAAGAAAAAAAAAGTGCTAAACGAATACATTGTCAAACTAAAAATGATTTTAATTTTTTAAAGGGGAACTTCGCATACTAATTATTCTGAATAATTATCTCAGCAATGTGTAGTTTTGTGTTACCTATTACTACGATAGCAAGAAATACAATAACATATCTACTATTCTAAACAGTAGTTACTACTGGTCTCCAAAGTATAACTGGCAACAAATGACTCCCAAATTTGTGCACAAATGCCATAGAAGGTAAGCAAAAATGCTGCTTCAGTAAATATTATCAGAAAAAAAAGTTAATACCATATCAGATTGTCTGCTTTTATTTAAAAAATTAGTCAAAAATTATATAAAACAGGAATCTAATATCTTAAACCAAATAATCATTTTATAATTTCTTGACAACTCTACACTAATTTAATTCACAGGAAAAACTTACTGAAATATCAACTTGCTACCTTTGACTTTTAATATTTCTTCATCTTTCCATTTTGATCCAAGAAAGTTATTTTTTTAATTCTTTATTATTATTACTTTTAAAGCAAAAAAAAAAAATTCTGTGCTCTTTTTCAACTTAGAGACTAGTACAGGTCATTTTTTTAGGTTTATGCAATAAAAATGTATATAATGTCTCCAGTTTTAATTCATCTCCTTTTTTTTTCTTTACAATAATCAAGTTGGGAACATTTTTTCAAGTGTTCTTTTCAAGTACTGCTCTTTAATTTCAATTCATTGGCTGGCACACATGACCTGATACAAGATGGGATCTGGTTAATACGCCTGATCCATTGTGTTCACATTGGCTTCCTCTGTGGTACCGTGATCCAGAGCAGTGCACAATAGGAGGCATTTGGGTGCTTAATGTGCATAATTATTAAGGTGTGACAGAGGAATGGAGGAGTTGCAGAGGCAATCTGTTCTTCAATCTGGCCTGTCTGAGGATCCTTCCAGAGCAGCAGAGTGTTAATTTCCTGAACATCTCATGATAAGCAAAACAAGGCTTCTCTGACAAGAAGGTTGCCATAAAAACATGCCATTGGTGCGTGATTTATTCCCCAATGTAATAAAAACGTCAGTGAAACAGGAGGGTTAGTTCTCAGGTAAAGAAATTCTTAAGTGTTTATAAACAATTTGTGTCCTCCTACCAAGAGGAAAAGAAAAAGGCAACTAGTTTATATATATATATATATATGATATTATATATATATACACATATTTTATATATATATAAACACACACACACGCATATATATAAACTATATAGTTTTTAAATGGAGTCTCGCTCTGTCGCCAGGCTGGAGTGCAGTGGTGCGATCTCCTGCCTCAGCACCCCGAGTAACTGGGACTACAGGTGCACACCACTATGCCCAGCTAATTTTTGTATTTTTAGTAGAGGCAGGGTTTCACCATGTTGGCCAGGATGGTCTCCATCTCCTGACCTGGTGATCTGCCGGCCACAGCCTCCCAAAGTGCCAGGATTACAGGCACAAGCCACTGTGCCTGGACTAGCTTATATTTCAAAAGTTAATGAATCTCCTAATTTGCACTATTTTTTACTTCATATAAGCAGTGACAAACAAACAGAATTTATGATGATTCTTGGTGATATGGAAGTCCATTCCTCTCCACATAGTGTAGCTTGCAAAACTTGCTTGACTGTTGAAGAAACAGAGCTTATCATTGATAAATATTATTTCTTTGTGCATTGTTACAGATAGTTGTGAAAACCAGTAAACAGTAAAATTCCAAATACATATACCATGTAATGAAGTTATCACTTAAACAATAAAAATGGATCTATTATAATATAAGCTTGAAAATCAACCCTGTGTACTTCCTCTTGACTAGTCTTTTACATATTCTATTTAAAGCAAATGCCATATCAGAAAATGAAATGAACCAAAATGTATGTTTCTTAACTTCCTTGAATCTGAGAAAAAGTGCTACTATAATGAATGATACAAAATACCCATTTTCCCCCTTAGCTGGAAATATCAGGTTATGTTATATAATTTTGGTCTCCAAAGTAACCTATCAACTCAGAAGTAAAAAGCTGTGTTTCTTGGCCCCCTGTGAGGTGGCAGATCCAGTTACCTGGGCGATTGTTGCCTTTCTTAGGCTGCACCTCAGGACCTTCAAAAATCATCCAGAGAGCTAACAGCAGTAGCCTTCAGTCTGAGCCTTTTGAAAGGAAAAAAAAAATCAAGAGCAGAGGCAGTTTGGAATATCCTCCCTTAGGCTTCTTTTAGGTTTGACTCCACTGGCATGCTCGGCAGCTTATGCTGTTCAGCTCTAGATGAGTGATTTGTAGACGTCTTTTACGATGGTTTAAAAATCATCTCAGACTTCTTTTTCTTTGTCACATGGGTAGCAACTTAAGTAGATTAAATATCAGTTAACCCATCTCAAACTGGGTATCTATTTCATGTCGAGAGAAACAGCAGTCCATTCCAATTAAGGTGTTGCCTAAGGTGGAAGTTAGGAGCCTTAAACAGAGATGTGCAACACAATGGAATATCTGAGTCCAATCTGAGGACTAGGGATTCTGAAATTGAGTTTGTTAAAAATATAAATTGTTGGTTCTCTCTGTCAGAGTGTCTGACTCAGGTCCAGGTTGAATCAATCTGAATGTTTAACAGGTGTCTTTGGTGTTTTTGCGAATCACGCTCTGATAAACCCACAATATGTGAAGTATTACCAAAATACATAAATGTTTCAGTCAGTTACTGACCATTACAATTAATCTCAAACTGCAGTATGATATGAGCATAGACTTGATTCAATCCCTCCTCTCATGAAGGGTTTCTGAAAGTTTGCACAATTCGCTGTGTCTCTATCAAATGTAGTAAATACATGTAGTTTGCTGGGCTTTTCATCTTTTACTCTCATTATCCCATGTATGTGTGTATAGCCCATTATTTCGAAGTATTTTTAAAAGTCAATTTGTTATATTTGTAAGGAAGTTTTATCCAGATTCCCAATCTTCATATGTGTTGTAACTAAAAGAGTAAGAAGTTTTTTTTCCCTCAGACTCACTCTACTACCATCTTACCAAGAACTCAAGGTGGGGGCAGGGGTTGCTTACGTAGGGAATCTCTAACCTAGAATGCAATCTAGTCTAAGTTTCAGAAAATGGCTATTGGAAGGGTTGAGCACATTTTACACAGTTCTCAGTGGGTAGATCATTCTGCACTTCAGATGTATATCGGCAAAGGTGAACATTCTGAAAACCAGGATATACAAAAAGAGACAGTTAACTTCACACAGTAAACAAAGAGAAGCTAGGGATGAAAGAGAGTAGGGAGAACAGAAGTATGAGAGAGGTAAGAGAGATGCAAGAGTGTATTAGCTTCTGTGGCTGTTGTGTCAAATTTCCACAAAGCTTTTGGGAATAAATTATTTCAGAATTCTTGAGGCTAGAAGTCCAAAATCAAGGTGGCTGGCAGAGCTGCATTCCTTTTGAGTGTATAGAGAAGAATCTATTTCTTGCCTCCTCCAGTTTCTGATGGCTTCCAACATTCTTTGCTTGTGGTCACATCACACCAATCTTCAAGGCCAGCACTTTCAAACCTCTCTCTGCTCCATCTGCACATCCTCTACTTCCCTATGTGACTGCCTGTAAGATCTGCCCTAGACTCCCTGTTCTAAAAATGCAGATGATTGGATTTAAGGCCCGTCCAGACAGCATAATCTTCCTGCTTCAAGAGCCTTAATTGAATCTTTTTTGTTGCTGTTGTTGCTGTTTATTGTTTTGTTTTGTTTTGTTTTGTTTTGCCATCATAAGGTAACATTTACAGGTTCCAGGAATTAAGATGTAGATATCTTTTTGGGGGGTTGTGATTTTTAAGCCTTCACAGGGGGATAAGAGGGAACTTTTATCAGGAAGCTGAAGGTAGTACAGAAAGTAATCATTGGAAAAATCCTAGATGGAGTTGCTGCCAGAGGCTGTAACAGAAACATCTAAGATCAATTTTAAACGGTATGCCTTGCTGAGATAAAAACTATCTTGATCTTCCTAAATTTTCAATGACTGCTGCTTCAAAAACAAAGCCTTATGAGAGAAGCTATCTGAGTTTCACAGAAGTAGAAATGTCTGTCAAAAATGACCATGAGAATTTTAATCCCTGCAAGAATTGGTGACAGGACTTCCCACAGGACTTGGGGTAAGAACTTAAGCTAATTGTATCTAAGTATCAAAGAGCAGTGTTGCTTAGCTGATATCTGGATAGCAGTATTACTGCGGCTTACACTGGAGCTTAACAATGACTAGGTTTTTTGTTGTTGTTGCAGTAACTCTGTTCTTTCTTGACTATTCACACATTTCTGGGAGCCATCTCAGGTAACTCTATGCTTCCTTTTCTATCTTTTTCTTGCTGTCTCATTGTGACCTGAACACCTCCTGCCTAAGCTTGAATGAGAGAGCTTGCTGACACTCATTTGTGTTTATAAAATATAAAAGATCTCAGGTCCAGTGCAATAGGAGTTCCCATCTGCTTGCCCCTTGAATCATAGTTTTCACTGTAGAAATTGGGTGGTTTTTTTGTTTGTTTTTGTTTTTGTTCTGGTTTTTGTTTGCAGGGAACTTTATTGACAGTACATGGTAAAATGTAAGTCTCCCATTCTTCAGGGTTTCTGGGTTGAAAAATACATCATGAAGGAGAGAGTCTTAGTGTGATAGGGGACTGAGTAGGGGCAGGGACTCTAGCAGCTAAGTACCTCTCTCTCCCCCTCATGCTCTCTCTAAGGCTGGCAGACCAGGGGTTTTTTATTCCTTGGTGGCCATATGGCCCGTCAGGTACAACACCCTGTTGCTGTAGCCAACTTCACTGCCATATCAGGAAATGAGCTTGACGAAGTGTTCTTTGAGAGCAATGCCAGCTCTAACATCAGAGCTGGAAGGGTGGGTGTCATCAGAGGGGAAAACCTGGTGCTCAGTGTAGGCTAGGATGTACCTGAGGAAGTCCCCCAATGCCTGCTTCACCACCTTTTTAATGTCATCATATTTGGCAACCCTCTTCAGATAGCATGCCAGTTCCACAACTGACACACTGGCAGTGGATACAGAAGGTCATGTTAATGAGTTTCTCATTCAACTCAGAGATGACCTTGTCCATAGCCTTGGCAGTGCCAGTAGGTGCAGGGATAATGTCCTGGAGAGCCCCATGGTCACCACACATGTCTCTCAGAGGGATCATCCAGCACTTTCTGGGTAACAGTGATGGCATGGAATGTGGTTATGAGTCTCTCCATGATGCCAGAGTTGTCACAGACGACCTTGGCAAGGGGACTAAGCAGTTGGTGATGCCAGAGGCACAGCCGAAAATCATGTGGTTGTTTTCATACCAATTATGGTTCACACATCACCAACACAGGAGAATCAGCAAAAGGGTCAGAGATGATGACCCTTTTAGTTCTACCTTCTAAGTGAAGCCAAGTCTTCTCCAAGATAGTAAAGACACCAGTAGACCCAACAACATATTCAGCCCCAGCATCATCCATCTGATTTTGGTGGGATCTCACTCCTGGAAGATGGAGGTGGGATTCTTGTTGATGACCAACTTCCTGTTCTCAGCCTTGACAATGCCCTGAAATTTGCCATGGGTTAAATCACACACGAACATGGAGATCATGTAACTGAGGTCAATGAAAGTGTCATTAATGGTGACAATATCCACTTTACTGGAGTTAAAAGCAACCCTGGTGACCAGACATCAGCACCACCAAATTTATTAACCCTGGCCTTCACTGTCACCATCGTTTCTCAGGGATGCAATTGGCACTGTATGAGAAGATGTGGCTATCTGTCGAACAGGGAGGACAACAAAGCTTTGCTCATAAAACTTAATATTCAAATCTATAATGAGAGAGATTATTAATCCCCATCAGTAAGCACTTTGATTTTTGTGGAAAGGAGAGACTTACCAGACCGACTTCAGAATTATGTAAGTGCTATGCATACCTGGTAGTGATTATCTACCCTAAAGCTACCTGGCACATCTAAAAGGCAAGCCTTCTTTAGTTAATGGCAAGGCCCGCGTCAGAGTTTATAGTGAAAATAAAGAGATTGTATTATATTATTTATATTATATTATATTATTTATATTATATTATATTATATTATATTATATTATATTATATTATATTATATTACAGAGGTGAAAATAAAGAGATTATCACTGGGCTGGCAGGAACAGGCAAAGAGAAAAGCCACTGAGGCTGTAAAGCCTTACACAAGTGGGTTTCATAGCACGGGTTCTGGCTGTATTTCCTTAAATTTCCAGTTTCATAGACATCCCCAAATGCCAACATATAGGACGGGTAGTTTAGAATGAGGTGCCAGGTCACCTCTACAGGGCATTCTAATGCTCTGCATTGGAGCTGCTTCACTTACAGGATGAGATTGGACAGCAAAGCGGAGGCGGAGGATTCTCCGGGAGTGGCGGAGGATTCTCCGGGAGTGCCGCAGCATGCAGGGGAAGAGGTGTTATCCCTCCGCCTCCAGGGAAAGGGAAAGGAGGTGCTAACGCAGCTCTTCAAAAAGCTTTACGTATTTTCTCTAGAGCTTGAGAAGCTAACATGTGACTCTTCCCAAGAAAAGAGGCTTGATGCCAGGGGGCTGTGCCTGGAACTGATACTTTCTGGCTGCACAAGGGTTAAGTCTTCATTGGAGTAAGCTGGGCTTCCCCTGCTGGTGGGACCAGGGTTTGCGAATTTGTCCGTTTGCGAATTTACCTGTGAACTAATCCTGTTTGAAGGAACCAGCCTGGTCTCCTCCCTACAGAAGACTGCCTGGATTCCTGAACGGACTTTTAAAGAATAAAGTTTGTGAGTTGGACCAGAGTAGGGGGTCTTCGAGGTTCTAGTTACGTTGGACTGGACGAAAGGTATTCAAATAGTATTTTTAAAAGGAGTCAAATGGAATGTCGTGGAGAAACGTAACATTTTATTTCATTTTTTGCTTGTACCATATCTAATCCAGAGACTTTTCAACAAAATAGCTACAATTAGAAAGTAGTTGCGTTTGTACTTCGATTTTTACAGACTAGTAACATAATTTTAAGGAATATTAATAATTAAGTTTACTCTGTATCATCATATAGCAAATATCAAAAAATTAAAATAAGGTGTTCAGATCGGGCGCGGTGGCTCAAGCTTGTAATCCCAGCACTTTGGGAGGCCGAGATGGATGAATCCCCTGAGGTCAGGAGCTCAAGACCAGCCTGGCCAACAAGGTGAGACCCTGTCTCTTCTAAAAATACAAAAATTAGCTGTGCGTGGTGGGGGGCGCCCGTATCCCAGCTACTCAGGAGGCTGAGTCAGGAGAATCGCTTGAACCTGGGAGGTGGAGGTTGGACTGAGCCGAGATTGCATCATTGCACTCCAGCCGGGGCAACAAGAGTGAAACTACATCTCAAAAAAAAACAACAAAAAAAATAAAAACAAAAACAAAATTAAGGTGTTTAATATTTATTAGCTATTTTTGTTTACCTTTCCTAAAATATTTTTCCATCCTGATTTTCTAATAGCAGCTTTCCCCATTACTCTCATGCATACGTCATGCCTCTAGGAAAACCCCACCACTGACCTTTCCCTGAATACCTTTTCCTACCTTTATCCCTTGAAACCTATATGTGGATAATGTTAAATGTTACTTATTTATTCAAGCGTTTTTGTTTTTCTCCAGCCATATATAAAATTCTCACATATTCTATTGAAAAGTGTCAGGATTTTTTGTTCTCATGGTCATACTTGCTCTACTTTAAATTGTATTTCCGTGCCTTGCCAGGTCAACGAATGTATTTATTCTTTCGTTCAGCAAACACTTGATCACTGGCTATTATATGCAAGGAATTGTGTTGCATTCTTTAAGCAAACAGAGATAGTCATTTTATCGAGCATAGTCACTAGAAAATTAACAGTATTCAAAAATATGTTTTGAAGAAACATCAAACTGAGCATTTAATGAATGCATCTCTGCACAATACACTGTGTGGAATACAAACATGAATCTGATGCAATATTGCCCACAAAAAGAGGAGCTTATTATTCAGTGATTAATTATGATATAATATTATATATGGTAAAATGTGACAAATGAGAAGCTGTAAGTATTTAGTTACAATAAAACAGTGCCATAAAGACTAAATTTCTGGCGTGGGTTACAAGTGAGTGTCTTGTTTAAAACTTTTCTACCATCTCATATAATTCTGCTTACCTTTTGAATGAGATAAAACCACCACACAGAAATATATTTGTGTATCAAATACTATGTCAAAAGTGAAGACTCCAAAGATGACTATGATCTGATCTCTAACCTCAAAAAAGGCTATGAGGCAAAGGGAGTAATACACATTTATGGAGTTTATATTAATGAAGTGTGTGTGCGCCCAGGTGTGCACCTGTGTTTCCAGAATTGAAAGCCACACAAAGCATCTAGCTCTGTTGAGAAAAGTCTAGATATGGTTAAAGAGAAAATTAAAAATGATTTTAGAAAGAGCAAACTCTTTTACAGTAAAAAATAAAATAAAGTCTGTCTTTTTTTCAAAAATAAAAGGAGTTTAAATCTAGAAGTAGTTCTCAGGAAACCAAGGAGATTGACTTAGCAGGGAGGTCTGCTGCTCACTCTGCCTATCTTCAGTGTCAACACAAGGCATGTCTCCAGTGTCACCAGCACTGTGAAGCCACAGCCCCCGGGCATCATCTGAGTGAGACCCCTCACTGCACACTTAATTGTCACAATGCTACTTCTCAGTGGCAGTTTTCTGGACATAGAGGTCAATTCTTTTCGGCATTTGATGATGTCAGCTAGTAATCCTGATCCTCTTTCTCCCATTTTATTTCTCCTTAACCTAAACTTCCTTGTTGATGTCTGAAACTTTTTTTCTGAAAAATAATCCTACCTAGTCTCAACAAGGTTTTTATATAAATGTTAATCTCTCTTAAAGTAATGTGATTTAATATACCGCCCGGATTCTGAAACTTTCACAACCAGGACATCACTCTTAGAGGTGAACTACCACCCATCTTGGCTTCCTGGGTGAAGTCTGGAAACTCTTCACAAACGCCACTATTTACAAATGCTAGGAAAGTAGGATGTATTCCTCAACAAAGATTACAAAGGTTTACAAGAAAAAAATGGAAAGCAAATTTAAACAAAAATGACTAGCAGATGATTTTTCAGAAGTATATTTGGGTTAGTTAAGTATAAATACTTTTGGAAGAATACATTTTCTATAGAATACATACTAAATGTAATGTGGATTGGCAATTGAACCTTGGAAAACAAACCACTGAAGTTTCTTTTTTTCAAAACTAAATGCAAAGCCAATTAGGACATTGCTGCTTTGACTAAGATGGACATTTTTAAATGTTTGGGGATTTAAATTTTGTATAACACATGCAGAAAAGAATTGCAAAACAAGGGACAATGTATTTTTTTTTTTCATTTTGCAACACTTAGCCAGGCATATCAGAAAGACCATATGTTAGTTGCAAGAAAAGTTTGCTCTGAGGGGTTTCAGTTAGAATTTTGCAGTTTGGAGACCGTATATGACAAGATAGACTTTCAGAAAAGATTTAAGTCTTTTTGTTAAGGGTAACACAATCAAACTGCATTGTAATGCCTAGAGACCCTACTTACAGCTATAGTATGCCAAAATAACTGCAGTGCACTTTGTTGTGGTCACCCCACAGAAGTGAGACAAGCCCCAGCTCAAAATTTTGTTTGGCTATCAAGATTGATGATGTCACACTCACCAAGAGGGTATTGAAAGGTTCATTACTCACATAGTAAGTATTCCTGAGGAAAACAGAATGAGCTCTCAAGCAGGTCCATGGATTTCTTGATAAAACAGAGAACAAAGACTGGCTTTAGGGTTTTTATAGTTGATAGGGGATGAGGAGAGGGTGAGGGTTCCTTTGCATGTGCTGGGGCCTGTATGGTTTAAAATTCCCACCAGCACCAAGGAGAGAGCATCGGCCTTTCTTATCAGCTTGCCCAGACGCAGAGCAGAGGGGAAAGGGAAGTGCTCAGGCTGGAAAGCTGCCAGCAGTCAAACATTAAAATTGGAATCTGACCCTGTTGCAATTCACCTCTGATATTTCACTAGTAGCTAAAGTGTGCAATGTTTCAGTTAACTGAATTTGAACTTGTTTAAATAAGCCATCACTATGTTCTGTAGGCCTCTTGCCTGAGGCTGGTATGGGAGGTGAATGTTTTATTGAATGTATCATTCAAGAGTCCAGTATTGTATAGCTTTGGAAGTGAAATGAATGCCTTGGTCACTATCAATAGTGTCTGAAACTCTGAAAGGAGTATGCAATATCTTCATGAGGCCTTCTATTGTGATTTTAGCATGTGCAGGGCATGTTTGAGTTTTAATTTTTTGTATATTTGTGAAGCAGGAGGTCATCAGAGCTCTTCACACCAAAAGAAGCGTTTGTTGTTGCCATTGCTAAATGAGATAGCCAATCCACCAGCAATGAATAATAATATTTAAAAATAATAGCCAATCCACTGGCAATGACCAACAATATTTAATGTGCAGATGGGGCCAATTGTTGGACAGGTTATCCAACGCTAAGATGACTTCCCTAAAGTACAGATAGTTGTGCTGACCTTTGGATCCTATGGTGTCAGGGACATCCTGATAAAGGCATGAAGAGTAATCACCCTTCAGAAATCCTTATCACATGTGAAGATGTTGCTGATGTCCATAAAGTATCCGAATTCCTTTTCTCTTCACCCCATTATGGCCAAGGGATTCAGAACAGAGGGATATTCCTGTGGAACCATAACATCTACAGAGATTTGGGGGATGGGGGTGGAAGGGTTCCTGTTCTTCCAGATGAGATATGCCAGAGATATGACAGAGTATTCTGTCTTCTAGGAGGCAGCCTCTGTAGTTGTACGGAACTTGTGGGGTACTATTTTTTTTTTAATAAGGCTTTGCTCTGTCACCCAGGCTGAAGGTATGATCATGGCTCACTGCAGCCTCAGCTTCCCGGGCTCATGCAATCCTTCCCACTTGGCATCCTGAGTAACTAGAACTACAGGGGCTCACTGCCATGCATGGATTTTTTTGTTTTTATTTTTATTTTTTGGTTGGGGGTAGAGAGGACGTCTTACAATATGGCCCGGACTGGGCTTGAACTCCTGGGATCAAGCAATCTTTCCACCTTGGCCTTCCCAAATGCTAGGATCACAAGCTTGAGTCATCATGCCTGGCAAAGTGGGGTACTGCTTTTACAATGAAGATATAAGCACAGTTAGATATGTAGAGTGATGGATTCAGGGCCTGTGAGAGCCTCTGTTTTCGGGAAAGCCCAGAATGCAGTTAATAATGGCCACTCTAAGGGTATGTACAGTGGAGCCAAAGAGGACAATCTCTTACACAAAGAGGTCAGTTTCTTATGGTAGAAGTTCATGGACAATTTATGGCTATTTTGGGTGGTCCAAAGACCCCAGAAAGCTAGACCAGATGTTAATAGAACCTCTAGAGTGAAAGAGTCTCTAATAGGCCCTAATGGAAATGCCTTTTGTCTTGCAATTTAGATGGATTTTGGAGCATTTCAGTGTAGGATTCTACAATCAAGGTTGGCTGATTTGTCAGTAACAGTATAAAAGCCTTAAGTAAAATGTGTAACTCAGGAATATGTTGCCTCCAGAACCCAAAAAGGCCTAAAAGATGTTTGCCTTCTTTAAAAAAATTGTGGGTACAGTTTGTTGACAGTGACGGGGGTAGCCGTTTGTTGACAGTGTTAGGGATAGAGTGGGCCTTAGTTTACCAAATAATTTTTGGAAATTTATGGAGTCTTGGAGGTTGTGGACTCTGGTGCTATTTGTGTGTCACTGGCCTGTTCCCTTTCCGCATGCTCCTTTGTGAGTATTTGTATGTCTTGAATGAGTATGTCAAACAAAGCACCTTGGAAGATGATCATTATTATAATATCATACCTGTGCTCCTGGAGAAACCTGGATGTTTGCCTGCAAACATTTTGTGTGATGGCAAGGCTGTTGCAGTACTCCATGTGTAGCGGATAAAGGTACATTCAGTTCTTCAAAGGTGAAGGCAAACTGGCTGAGAAACTGTTGAAATAGGAACAGAACATATCAGTTAAATCTACGACTGCAAAGTATTTGCTTCTTGCTGATTGGATGAAACTGGCAATTTCAAGACTATTGGATATTGGAACGCTAATGAATAAAACCGGGGCATTGAGTAATGCACCCTTGCGTGGCATTCCTTCTTGCTAAGTTAAAGAATAAGTTAGGTTGAACTGCTAAAGAGAGAAGCAGTGGGACAAACCTCCCTTCTCTCAGTAGGTCTTACATAATGGGTTTCAATTCTTGAAGGCCCTTTTTAAATTTATAATGGTGTTTATTGATTATTTTTAACCTGGAAGGAGAAGTCCCATGGAATCCCATTTTTTTTCTAGCCATTTGTAAATGGCAAAGGCTTCATTAATTTTAAATCTGCTTTCAATGAGTGGAAGCTCCTATGCCCATTATGGTATATTCTAGGGCAATGGGCAATATGACTGTGAGGAATTTTGACAAGGCAATAGCCCGATGGTTAAGGTGAGGAATGCTTCTTGTTATCTAGTTTATATCCAGGAATTCTTCAAATATTATAGAGGGGTCCCTTGTTTAAATATAGCGGAATCATACATTTAGCTAGAGTTTGCACCTCAGCAGTTACTCTAATCTTGAAAGTTCAACAACTGGTGCATTTTGGCAGATATTAAAATTAATTCAGGATCTATGCTGTAGGGGAACAAAAGCCAATCACTCTTATTTTACTGTATTATTGCATAAGATTTCTTAGTAGATTTTGAATTTTCAATTGAGTCAGATTGTGAAACTTTATTTTAGATTTTATTTCTGCACCCTGTGTCTAAGGGTTTTTTGTTTGTTTCTTTCTTTCTTTCTTTCTTTTTTTTTTTTCTTCTTTTTTTTTCTTTTCTTTTTTTTTTTAAATTTATTTATTATTATTAAACTTCAAGTTGTAGGGTACATGTGCATAACGTGCAGGTTTGCTACATATGTATACTTGTGCCATGTTGGTGTGCTGCACCCATCAACTCGTCATTTACATCAGGTATAACTCCCAATGCAATCCCTCCCCCCTCCCCCCTCCCCATGATAGGCCCTGGTGTGTGATGTTCCCCTTCCCGAGTCCAAGTGATCTCATTGTTCAGTTCCCGCCTATGAGTGAGAACATGCGGTGTTTGGTTTTCTGTTCTTGTGATAGTTGGCTGAGAATGATGGTTTCCAGCTGCATCCATGTCCCTACAAAGGACACAAACTCATCCTTTTTTATGGCTGCATAGTATTCCATGGTGTATATGTGCCACATTTTCTTAATCCAATCTGTCACTGATGGACATTTGGGTTGATTCCAAGTCTTTGCTATTGTGAATAGTGCTGCAATAAACATACGTGTGCATGTGTCTTTATAGCAGCATAATTTATAATCCTTTGGGTATATACCCAGTAATGGGATGGCTGGGTCATATGGTACATCTAGTTCTAGATCCTTGAGGAATCGCCATACTGTTTTCCATAATGGTTGAACTAGTTTACACTCCCACCAACAGTGTAAAAGTGTTCCTATTTCTCCACATCCTCTCCAGCACCTGTTGTTTCCTGACTTTTGAATGATCGCCATTCTAACTGGTGTGAGATGGTATCTCATTGTGGTTTTGATTTCCATTTCTCTGATGGCCAGTGATGATGAGCATTTTTTCATGTGTCTGTTGGCTGTATGAATGTCTTCTTTTGAGAAATGTCTGTTCATATCCTTTGCCCACTTTTGGATGGGGTTGTTTGTTTTTTTCTTGTAAATTTGTTTGAGTTCTTTGTAGGTTCTGGATATTAGCCCTTTGTCAGATGAGTAGATTGCAAAAATTTTCTCCCATTCTGTAGGTTGCCTGTTCACTCTGATGGTAGTTTCTTTTGCTGTGCAGAAGCTCTTTAGTTTAATGAGATCCCATTTGTCAATTTTGGCTTTTGCTGCCGTTGCTTTTGGTGTTTTAGACATGAAGTCTTTGCCCATGCCTATGTCCTGAATGGTACTACCTAGGTTTTCCTCTAGGATTTTTATGGTATTAGGTCTAACATTTAAGTCTCTAATCCATCTTGAATTAATTTTCGTATAAGGAGTAAGGAAAGGATCCAGTTTCAGCTTTCTACTTATGGCTAGCCAATTTTCCCAGCACCATTTATTAAATAGGGAATCCTTTCCCCATTTCTTGTTTCTCTCAGGTTTGTCAAAGATCAGATGGCTGTAGATGTGTGGTATTATTTCTGAGGACTCTGTTCTGTTCCATTGGTCTATATCTCTGTTTTGGTACCAGTACCATGCTGTTTTGGTTACTGTAGCCTTGTAGTATAGTTTGAAGTCAGGTAGCGTGATGCCTCCAACTTCAGCAAAGTCTCAGGATACAAAATTAATGTGCAAAAATCACAAGCATTCTTATACACCAGTGACAGTCAAACAGAGAGCCAAATCAGGAATGAACTTCCATTCACAATTGCTTCAAAGAGAATAAAATACCTAGGAATCCAACTTACAAGGGATGTAAAGGACCTCTTCAAGGAGAACTACAAACCACTGCTCAGTGAAATCAAAGAGGACACAAACAAATGGAAGAACATACCATGCTCATGGATAGGAAGAATCAATATTGTGAAAATGGCCATACTGCCCAAGGTAATTTATAGATTCAATGCCATCCCCATCAAGCTACCAATGAGCTTCTTCACAGAATTGGAAAAAACTGCTTTAAAGTTCATATGGAACCAAAAAAGAGCCCGCATCTCCAAGACAATCCTAAGTCAAAAGAACAAAGCTGTTTGTTTGTTTTTGTTTTTGTTTTTTTTCTTTTTGCTAGTTTGTTTGATCATTTATGAATGTACTTCAAGGAGAAACCAAATTCACATCTTCAGAGTTAGGAACCTTTCCCATGGCAATAGATGCTTTCTGGGTTTAAGGGCTGTGTACTTAAGTCAGGTTAGAACTAATTCGCTGGTTGTTCCATGGGCATGTCATGAGTGTGTTCCCTATAACCCTGAAAACTCAGGATCTTTGTCAGAGGATTAGGCAGCAGTAGCAACAAAGGCAATTTGTGCCTAGTTAGCTATCTGCTTTTAAAAGTGTTGCCTCAACATGTCACACAATAGATACTTTTCCTCTACAAGCAACCACCAACTGAGCTTATATACCACACAGAGTATCAGTCTTTCCCCTGATCACTTTAGAGTATGGGTTCCTGTCAATGCCTAGTTGAAACAAATACACACAGGGTAAGAGTTGCTACCTTGAGCCTGGCTACGCTAACAAAATATACTGGCACAGAAACACATGAATCAATCTAACCCACACCGAGAAGTCTGGGCCAATACACATGACCCAGGGCCATTTAAAGAGGGCCCTAATCCCATACTCCTGTCCCTAAGTGCTCATTCTTGAAACCTAATATTCAGGTTAGTGAAAGCTGTAAGAGGCTCAGTAGGACTCAGCAAATGCAGCACAAAACAGCACGACTCAAAGCAAAAGCTTGAGAGCGTGGAAGAAATCCAATCTAGAAGCCAAAGCCAGAGAAGAAAGATCCCCAGTGGTGATGATCACTATCTAGACATCCTGATTGCCTTGACAAATGTTGTGGTCACCTATAGCAGGGAGTGGATCCTCCACCCAAAATTTGGTTCAGACGTCAAGACAAACGATGTTACACGATCCAGGAAGAAGGTTTGAAAAGGTTTATTACTTATACAATGGGGCTTGCTGGGGAGAGCAAGGTGGACTCTTGACAGTGCAAAAAATGGTTTATGAGACGGAGGATTGGAGACTAGCTCTGAAGTTTCTATAGTAGTTACAGGATGGGGTTCAGGTGAGAGGATCCCCACTCAGGCTGAGACTTACATGGTATAAACTTTACACAGCCAAAGGAGGGAGAACCCAAGATTTCTTTTTTAAAAATTTTTTTTTCTTTTTTTTTATTATTATACTTTAAGTTCTAGGGTACATGTGCACTACATGCAGGTTTGTTACATATGTATACATGTGCCATGTTGGTGTGCTGCACCCATTAACTCGTCATTTACATTAGGTATGTCTCCTAATGCTATCCCTCCCCCCTCCCCCTCCCCACAGTAGGCCCTGGTGTGTGATGTTCCCCTTCCTGTGTCCAAGTGATCTCATTGTTCGATTCCCACCTATGAGTGAGAACATGCGGTGTTTGGTTTTCGTTTTTGCGATAGTTTGCTGAAAATGATGGTTTCCAGCTTCATCCATGTCCCTACAAAGGACATGAACTCATCCTTTTTTATGGCTGCATAGTATTCCATGGTGTATATGTGCCACATTTTCTTAATCCAGTCTGTCACTGATGGACATTTGGGTTGATTCTAAGTCTTTGCTATTGTGAATAGTGCTGCAACAAACATCAGCTTTCACATAAGCAGGGCTGAAAGGGAAAGGGAAATGATGGGACTCAAAAGCTTTCAGCAGTCAAACATCAAAAATGGAGTATGATATTATATTACTTTATTACACTGTAAGTATGTGGGTGTGTGTGTAGGTGTGAGTGTGTGTGTTATATGTGTGTTAGAAGGAAAAATTTTGTTTTGAATATTATACCATATTTTCACCTGAGCTCAGGATGAAATAATGATCTATAAGGAATCAAGAGTGGTGTAGAAATAGCATGGATTTTAGAGTCAAACAGACTGAAATTCACATGCTTTTTCTTGACAAGCAACCTAATCTGTTAAGTATTTATTCCATGCCCTTGGGAATATATATATATGTAACTTTTTTGGTTTTCTTCACTATGTAAAATAGAAACTTCGTAGAACTGATGCATATAGGGGCCAATGTGTGAATGCATGTGAACTGCGTGGCATGGTTTTTGGCATATGGTAGTTATTATTAATGCTAGTTACTTCTCCTTCAGTCACTCAGTAACTTCTATTAACTTCTGAATGGAAACCCTGGTGATAGTAATGTTTTCCTAGGTAGTCAATTCCCAACTATTCACAAGGGCATTCTCCTTTCTTGGTGATAAAATGATACCCCAGAAATTTCCTGGTTCCCATTTCAGCTGGCCAGCATTCTTCATCCTAGGGTAAGATGTGAGTCAAGCCAGCTAATTTAATCATATATTTAATTGAATCATGCAAAGTAGTTTCCTCTATTGTGTGCTTTTACATCATAAAAAAGCAAATTTGAATCCTTCCATTTAACCTCTATGAATCAATTATCTTTTTTAGCTATTAATTTTAAGATGCTTCCTTATTATGTGAACTTTAATCATGCTACTTTTTCTTTCAACAGACATGAATTGTACACATTACGGTAGGTCATGGGGGCACAGTGGGCCTGAAGACATAGTAAAAAATAAAAATAAAAAGGAAAAGAATTCAAAATATGTACATGTAGCAAAGCAGAATATGCTATTGGTTGGTAAATAGACAATGTGCTGCAATGTCTTATTCATTTACTCTGTGGCAGCAAAGGCAACAAACTCAGGACCATGAACTCTAACTTGCTGGTTTCTTCAATATGCAAGGGCCTTTATTTTTTTTTATATACGCAGTCTTGCTCTGTCACCCAGGTTGGAGTGCAGTGGTGCCATCACAGCTCACTACAGCCTCGACCTCTCAGGCTCAAGTTATCCTCTGGCTTTAGCCTTCCAAGTAGCTGGAACCACAGGAAGGTGCCACTATGCCTGGCTTTTTTTTTTTTTTTTTCTTAACTTTTTATTGAGACAGGGTCTCACTATGTTGTCCAGGCTGGTCTCAAACTCACGGGCTCAAGCCATGCACCTGCCTCAGCCTCCCAAAGTGCTGGAATTGTAGGCATGGGCCATCACACCCAGCCTTACAAGGGCCATTTTTAGCACTGTAGGTGACGTGTTGCTGCCCCAACTGTATCCCATTTACTATATAATTACTGTGGACACAGTCGAATTCCAACTCTACTATTTGCCTCACTGTACCTGATGATACTCTCTAAATTTGGAGACCACTCTGCTCACATGCCGGACGTGATGGAAATGCCTAGATTTAATATCCTCCAGGGGTACTCCCAACCAGTGGCTGGTGGGAATTGTTCTGTAAGTAACCACCATTCCCATCTCTTAGACAGGATAACTCAGAAGCATGTGCTTTATATTGACTTCCAGAATCAAGTGTCAGGGGGCAAAGCAAAATTAGCTGTCTTGACTCCCTGATCTCCAGGGGATTTTATCCTAAGATAAAGATCTCTGTTGAAATAAACACCTCCATCATAACAGTCTTACAATAAAGCGCTCCTTAAACTTTTTTTCTATGTCAATAGTAGAGTTTAGTGAGCATGAGAATAATGGGAATGGAATGTGCAGAAGCTAATACATCAGGCCCAGAATTCAAACTGTCTTCAATCCCACAGAAGAAACTTCTTAGCAATATGACCCTGGACAAGTTACGTAGCATCTCTAGAATTCAATTTCCACATCTGTAAAATGGGAATAGTACAGTTTCATTCATCAGGCATTATGTCCTCATGACTAAATGAGACAAATGATGTAAAGTTAATGGTGAGGCATCTGGCACACACTAATTATCTCATACAAATAGTTATAATCCTCAGGGTTATACAATTTTCACAGTTGGAAATTGAAAGTATTTGATACAATGGCACACATAAAATCAAGCCACGGGGCTTATTTGGCTACTGCTAAAGTATTTTCAAAAGAGTTTCCCAAGTGGGAGATAGTCGTAATGTTTGCAAGTTATAATATTTTTATCAAAATTGAAATCAGCTCACTATATCAAAATGTGACTGTGGCTTTCTAAATAGTGCCAACAAATTTTCAAAGAAGTTTTAGAAGATGCATCTATCGTTTATTTTTAAGAAAATCCCTACACATTCATAAGCAAGAAATAATGTATTAGCTTTATACAAATTATATCCATGTGCCATGGGAGATTTGAAGAGTTAATGTTTCAAAACACTACTAAATGGCTGATAAAAGTTTAAGTTTGAGGAAAAATAGTCATAGAATTTAATAGCTAAGAAATACCAAACATAGAATACATGGTTCATTACCTGATGGTATTCTAATATGCTTTGTTATAATTGGAAATGAAGAAGGATAAGTATGTGTAAGCCTGTACCGCAGGCGTCTGTCACACTTCTCTTGGCCAAGCCTCAACCCCAAAGCCACAAGTATGCCTTATTGGATAAACCTAGGGCTTCCCCACTTGCATGCACTATGATACAAGTCACAAATAATGCTTGTACCAACAGTTACATAACTTGCTCTGTAGCCATAGCAATCTTGCTTCTTCCTCTCTGGGGCCCGTTCAGTCACTGCTCATTTATCTTGTTCCACACCGCCCTGTTCAATTTCCCCATTCCTTTTAAGCCCTGGTGCCTGAGCTTCTTACCACACAAATCACTCCCTAAAAATTGGCCTGGACTCTGCAAAGTGCAACAGATTCCCTTTTACTAGTCACCTCTTAGGTGACTCTGCCTCTTCTAAACTGGCTTCTGAACCTTTAGCTTGCATCTCCCTTTCTCTGTGCATTTGGCATGAATGTGATATAATTCCTGGGGATGACAGGGAAGAGCTTCTAATCCAGTCCTCTCACTACAGATAATGAAAGGACTTCACTTCAGTTACTTTTAGATTAGAATGTTTCTCATGAGTTGTTTGCAAAAATATTTACAAATCACTTCAAATGGTGGGCTAATTTCTGGAAGGTTTCCACCAGTGGCTAGTCCTCCCTTCTGTGTTATATTGATTCCTAATAGTTTTATTCAGAGGATAAAATGTATACATTGTCCCCTGAGATAAAAATGTCTGTTCATTAATAAGCCAATGGATCAGAAAAGAGAATGTATTGTTGTCTTTGAGTAAAAATACACAAAAAGCAAGTTTTAAAAATGTATTTAAATTCTTTATGTCATTAATTTAAATCATGTGTCATTCATATGAATTAATACTGGAATTTATTTCTTCTTTCCTTGGTTCCCTGAAATTTCCACGTTTTGTGTGTATGTTACTTTATAGTGTTTAAAGTATATTATATCACATCCTTCTAATAAAAGTAAAGAATGCTGGATGGGAAAATGTACAGTTTTATTGTATAAGTGAATAAAACATGGATCATTTCTAGCTGGCTAGGTTGGACTACAGAAAGTAAAAAAGAAAAAAAAATTGTGAGCATACCCAGGATGTTGGTGAAAGTTGGAATGTTGATATACTTGAGATCCCAAATTCCATAATTTTCTCTTTCCAAAAGACCAAGTATTTAAAAATGCTCACAGATGGTGAAAATATCCAATATACTGTCCCAAGTATGTCATTCTCTAGGTGTGCCAAAAGCATTTCTTTAGGCATTTAAGATTTAAACACTCTTTACAGTGTCCATTTCATGGTGAATTATTCTCTGTCCATGGAACGCTGTTGAAAGATTTCAGAGTCTATCATTGTCTTTGGAACTAGTTTTTACAAATCATGAGTACAAAGTTGCTTTGAATTTTATGTATTTTATTACCTAAATACACAAATCAAGCATGAGGTGAATAGTTGATAATTTTTTAAACATCTGTCGAGGTATCTCAGGCTCCATTGGAAAAATATTACTTAATATTCCTGCTTGAAAGAGAAGATTTGAAAAAGAAAAGAAAATAGACCGTTGTGTGTCTCATTTTTACCTCAAACCAATTTCCTCGTTCTTATTTGGAAACCTTGGTTTAAAATAACGCTGAGGAAAACCACAAGTGAATCCATTAACTACTTCAGTGACACACATCCATTTTAAACAATGAAGACCTTCCATCCAAACTTACTAGCGTGTCACAGTCAGTCGCACTTTAATCCTTCCTTCTTTATCTAGAATATAGAAACTTCCTCTAACATTTTAAAAGAACCTTGGTCAAAATAGTCCGTCAACACTCTCTTTATCCTTCCTAAAACTCTTTCTTTCGTGTTGTTTCAAAGATATTTGTAAAAGTATCTTTCCCCATTTAAAATGTCAAGTTTTACTTATTTAAAATATATGTGCTACTATACCTCCATAAACTACTGGCTGGGCCTAGGGACAAGAATATGATTTGGCTCTTCTTTAGGAAAGATGTCATAATTTCCCAACACCACCTTCAATCTATATAGCACACGACCTCCAATTCTTCATTTAACAAAGCGATTCTGTTGAAAAGAACAACCATCTAACATAAACATTCATAAAATGTTAAAATGGTTAATTATCTTTATGTTTTTCAACCAAGCATTGTTTTACACTAATGTTTGCTCTCAGCATTGTCAACATAATTTTATTCACCATAATATGTAATGTAGATTGTCATGTTGTTGCTAAAATTTAATAAATTGAGCAGCTATTATTTAATTGATCCAATAACAGAGCGATACAACCAGAACACCTAGCAAAATTTTTGCTTTAGTGTTCTTCTATGCATCGGAAGAGAGAATGGTTAAAGTGCTTTACGGTCCTGATTGATATATTTCCTGAGTGATTTGGGACACACTGGAGTAAGTACTCCATAATAACCAGGAGATCTCAGTTCTCTGCAGCTCTGCAGCAAAGTTACTTTGTGATTCTAGGCCTGGGTGGTTTGGGTCTGATTCATAGACTTGCAAGTCTAAGATTAGATAGATAGATAGATAGATAGATAGATAGATAGATAGATAGATAGATAAACTGACAGGTACAGAAGTAGAGATAGACATATAGCTATAAATATGAATGTAGACATAGAAATAAACACAAACCTATGGATATCTTGATACATAAATATAGATAGAGCAGCACAGAACCCCTTTCACCATAAAGTTTTCTCCTGTGTGATCAAAAATTTATGAAAATGGCCTGACACCTGTAGTCATTTGCATGCCTATACTTTGTCCTAAGAAATACTAAGTGGCTAAAAGATCTGTATTCACAGCAAAAGATCTCTACATGCCTAGAGTGAATCGAAGACTTTTCTTAGATACACACATACAGCTCTTACTGAAGTGTGGCATCAACAAAGCATAGGAAACACTGTGCAAAACACTGAGCTTTATAATTTTGCTAAAGACCATTAAGAAAGGTGTCCAATTACAACTCAAACAGAAATCTACATGTTGATCTTCAGAAATCTTTCATCCAACTTTAATGACAATGTCTCTCAACTTATTTAAGCTTGAAGTTTATTTGCTAGTGTTATGTAAATGAAGACTGGCATATTGGTAGGAAAAGCAAAACTTCATTCCTTAGAGGATTCAAAGATTCATAGGGAAATAAGTTGCATTAAGCACACACACACAAATATACACACGTGCACATGCGCATCACACACATATTGACACAAGTGAACAATTTCAAATTAATATATTAGATATGATTTTGTTAGATAAGCCACAGTGTTACACAAATATAATGTTTTCACTATTTCCTGTTTTTCTTTCTAGATATATTGTTTGAAATATGTCCACTTCACCAGAGAAGTGATAAAGATCAAATCAGGTTAAAAGTACTCTGCCTTGAATTCGTGGACTAATAACTCAAATTTACACTTTCAGTGACTTGGCAACCATTGAATTTCCAAAGCAATGATTTTAGTCACAATAATGTACACTTTCCACAAGAAAAAGAGAAATGAGAAATGCCAAAGCCATCCAAGTGCATGCTAGATAATACGTTTGATTTACATGTTTGATATATATTGACTGGAGTGGCAGTTTGGAACAGGAGTTTTAGATTTATCTGCTACATATGCTATATTCTTACATGTTGATATACATTTGACTGTTGTTGACTTGTGCTGTGTGCAAATGGTTTTGGCTCACAGAAGGCTGTTAGGTCCCTAAACTATTTTCCCCATGAACTGATGTAATTGTTTGCAAACATAATCTTAAATGCAAGAGACCAAAACCAACAGCAACAACAAAACATAGAAAGCAACATTGCTGGAAAGTACTTTGGCTTAAGAAAAATAAAATATTTTCCAATAAAGTAAAACATTTCTCTTGTGTAGAAACCTTATAGACTTCTTTTCATATTTTTCAATTATTTGTGTATTGCTTCAGCTTCTCTAACTATGGTATTCAATAATCCTGCTGGTCATTATCACGATTAAACATTTATATATTATTTTGTTTGAAATTAATTGCTCTTTAAGTCACAATTTTTTAGAACTTAGAACATACCTGGAATATCATTCAGTTTGTTTTCCATAGATGACTGATGCTAAACCTGAGGAGAAAAACAATACAACGACTTAAAGAAACAGAAATATATGATATTTTAACTTACATTAAAAAGACATTAATCATCAAATTAATTTAGATGTATTCTTAGAGAAAAACTCAAGTTTCTTTCAGTAAGACAAAGATGAAGATGACTATTTAGAGAGCCATTTGCTTTCAAACCTTGTTTAATACCTATTACTTGCCATTCACAGGTTTATTTACTGAACATGGAGGAATAAACAAAGCAGAGGAAAAAAACAGCTATCTTGGAGCTCATATTTTAGTGGAGGAAGTGGGGTAAATGAGTAAAGTTAGATATATCTTATTTATAAATACATAAGCTGTAGTCAAATATTATGTTACCTAATAGTGTGTTGCTTACATAGATTAATACAGAAAACATCACAGAATCAAAAGCCCTGAGTAATGTAGAGTCTGAAACACTCAAGCCACTTTCATAAGTTATTTATGAGTGCTAGCTTCAGTTTTGACTCAAGTTAATTGTGAATCATATATACACCCAGGCTTCCTCACACTATTTCTCTGAATCTCACATGTGATCAATGTACAACATAGCACTTTGTAAAGCTGTGTCAAGCATTTCGTAAACAGAAAGCGGTGTCGTTATAGCTAGAAGTTGACGTGGGGAAGAAAGTAAACTACAACATGGCAAACAAAATCCATAGAGCATTCCTGGATCTTTTTATTTTTAACTTTTATTTGAAGTTCGGGGGTACATGTGCAGGTTTGTTATATAGGTAAACTTGTGTCATGGGGTTTGTTGTACAAATTATTTCATCACTTAGGTATTAAGCTTAGTAGCCATTAGTTATTTTTCCTGATCCTCTCCCCCCTTTCAACTTCTCCCCTCCAAAAGACCCCTGTGTGTTTTCTTCCCCTCTATGTATCCATATGTTTTCATCACTTATGTCCCACTTATGAGTGAGAACATGAGGTATTTGGTTTTCAGTTCCTGTGTTAGTTTGCTAAGGATAATGACCTCCAGCTCCATCCATGTCATTGCAAAAGACATGATCTCCTTCTTTGTTATGCTGTATAGTATTGCATTGTGTATATGTACCACGTTTTCTCTAGTTTATCATTGATGGGGCTTTCGGTTGATTCCATGTCTTTACTATGGTGGATAATATTGCAATTGTGAATAGTATTGTAATCTTAACAAGTGTTAGCAATTGGTCAGCAAAGTAACATAATTAATATGAGCCAGTGAATGAAGATTGTGAGAACTTTGTACCTGTACATATTCAGTTTTGCCCTATCCAGGTCCAACCTGAGAATGTAGTGTACTGGAGTCTTCTCCTCAGAGAGACTCATGTTTTAAGGGAACAATTTGCTACATGACAAGTGGTAATGCAACAAGGATTCTAGGAACAGTCACTGGGTTAAAAAGAGATCCCTCTCTCACTCATTTGTGCTAAAAACTACTGACAACTTCTGAAAAAGATACGAGAGAGCTGTCTCTACCTTTTAAGGTTTTCCATTAATTTTTATTTTTAATTTAAATTTGCTCTTGACAGTCACCTTAAACCCATTGCATCTGCTTTAAATGTTGGCATTAGGTCTGGAGTTAGAATGAGAAATCCAGGCAACATTTTTTCTGAGGTTCTGTGCCTTCGATAATAGTGGTTCTCAAAATAGTGTAAGTCAACTGTTGATGTTAGAGGACATTGCCATCCCTGGACACTAGCACAAATATTCTGATTTGGTAAGTCTTGAATGTGTCCCAGATCTGCAAACTACATAGTACCCATCTATCCCTCCATTCTAATTCTCTCCACCTTAATAATACATTTTGAAGAAAACAAATGAAGATTAATAGACAACCCTAAAAATACCTAGATTCATATTTTATTTTAAAAAATTACTTGCAAACTTTATAAATGAGATTACTTTTAGGGCTGTCTACCTAAAGAAACCAGAAAAATAGTGAAAACATATATATTTTTTGGCTTTCACTAAAAATATATCTCCTACAACAACCTAAAAAATTCTGCCAGAATTGAATAAAGCAAGCTTAGGTTTCTAGAAGATTCTACCCTCTGACTTGGGGATGCCAATAAGAGGACTTGGTGTTCAAGAATTTTTGTATGAGTGTGACTGTACGTGTGTGTGAGAGAGAGAGAAAGAGAGAGAATATAAGTATGTGAGTGTATGCCCATGCACAACACACACACACATTTAATGCCATGAGATAAAAACTAATCATGTTTTTGGTGTGTGTTTTTATTTTAAAGATGCTGTTGACGCTTTGGAGAATGGACAATTTTAAGAAAGCACCTAAAAGTAAATTTTGGTTTGAAATAACAAATATAAGGGAAGGGAGGAAAAGAAAATAATGGTTTTGATTAAGGTTTTCACTTGTCTTATATATGTCAAGAACTTCCTTTCCTCTTCCTGTGTTTTAAAAGGCCTAGAAATATTTGAAGGGTTTTTATTTTCCTCTGAGTATTTTCTTGGATACATTCTCTTGGGTTCTGAAAGTCATAACTCAATAGGATGTCACTGGGGCAACTCCAAGGTTGAAAATAAATAGCAAACTTGGGTAAAGGTTTAGGAAATAACATGTATGTGGAATAGTAATAGAACAAAAGCAACCTTCGCTTTCAGAAGATGTGAATGAAAGATACTACAACTCTTTCAGCAATAACAAGGGCAATTACATAGAGCACTTGCCCAGGTGTTCATCTCCATTGAGGGCAGGAGAGGAAATGGATGAAACTGAATTATTTATTTTAAAATAAGAAACAAACTTCTGAGACTGAAGACTAAAAAAAACACTGTTATTGTTGTGGTGGTGGTTTGTGTGTGTGTCTGTATTTTATGACGTAAGGAAGCCATACAATAAAATTTTCAAACTGGGCCTCTTCGGTCTCAGTTGGTTTAGGTGTGGTGCTGCATGAGAAAGAAAATAGTGTAAGTGACCTCTTAGAATACATTTTATACCTATCATTCTGTAAATTAAAAATCTGAGTGAATGGTTTCTTTTCTTCAGATAGTTTGAAACTAACTGACAAGATATCTTTAGGGAGTTTTCCCTGAATTAAACATAAATTCCTTCCCATAATCCTCTTCTCCTTTACTTTTCATCTCATTCATTCCCAATTATTTCCTTTCTCATGACAGTGGAAGTTAAAGAGGGTGGGACACACAGAGAATGTTTCAGATGTAGTCCTTTCTGCCTGAGTTAAAAAGCAGCATTTGGAAAAGTTTATGTTACAGTTTCCTATGATCCTGAAATAGAAACCTTATTGAGAGTAGTTTTCTTAAAAAGAAAAACACATATCAATAGCATCAGAAATGCAAAGAAAAGTTTATTAATGTAAATGCCACTTTACAATGTGACATTATGAATTACTCATTTCAAAATTGCAGCTGAACTAGATTGATTTAAGGGAATGCTGAACTGTATTCTGTAATTGCAAACTTTTGTAGTGGTACAACACAGTGTAAAGTACAAAGAAAAGAAGATAAAAACTCACATCTTAAACCATATCTTGGATATGAGGCAGCTATTAGAAATATCTTACTTTGTGAAATACAACCTATATTATATTCAAATAATACTAATTACATTTCCATTGATATCATACCTTATAAAATATATTTTTAAAATTTAGTTTTATCCCAAAACACATTTCAGTGGTGCCCTTTTCTCTGTCACTAAAGAGGATGGAGAAGATTACCCATGATGTAATAAAAAAAATCATTAAATAAAAATGATGCTTGGTGTCAATAGTCTTTTCTATTTACCATATTGTTTTTTTATCTGAATAATGACCTTGTTTGAGGCAACAATGTGGCCAAACTTGTGATTTTTCTGTTTTTTGTTTTTGCCAGATGTTTACCCTTCCAGCTTTTTTTCCAGCTGGGTGTGGCCACGTGACATAACTCTGGCTGCTAAGGGATTTTTACAAATTGGCAATTGATTTCTTCTCATTCTTTGTGCTTTAAACATCGATGTGTTATATAGAGTTGAAGCAACCATCTTTGACCATGACTGAACAGGTAAAAAATGCTTGAAAATACATCCTTCAATAGGTGTATTTTCACTTCTGGATGAAAAATAATATTTGTAATTATTGTGAGATTTCTGAAAATGTTACTGAGATTTTTAAGACAATTAATGTCCTGTTCAACAACTATAAATTTCATTCACACTGAAGAGAAAGATCTCCACATCAGACAAATACACAAAAATTATTTGTGCTGCAAAAGTAAATAATATCCTCAAAGTGTTTTAATATACTTAAAGTGTTTTAATATGTCCTACATTTAATACTGAAAAAATGTAGAAATATTTTTATTTGTTCTGTCTCTCTTTCTCTCTCTCCCCCACCATACATACCACATAAAACAAATGTAAATATTTCAATATAATATATAAATATTGGCACATATTCATATTTATTACTAATACAGATCACAATATAACTTATATTGTGGTATTTAAAATATTTTAGGTATAATATACTTAAGCACTTCTTATATTTTGGAAAGGAATTTCTTAATTAAAATTGTGACTTTGAAGATCCACACATAAATGTTAAGGACTTATAAAAATTTTTATTCAACATATTCTGACTTTAGTCATCCTTGTACAAGAGTAATTCCAAAGGCTTTTCAAATAAATGCTTTGGACTGTGGCTAATAAAATAATTAAAGTGTTTTCAGTAGTTAATTACTTTTGTAATTGGCTAAAAATGTTTTATATAAATTCTATTTCTCTTTTAAATTAAGTGAAATCATTAGTTTAATTTTTATTTTACGTTACTTTGTGACTCTGTGACAGAAGATTTATTTTTAAATTTTATAATGCTAAATTGAATTTCAGCCAAGTTTTAAGAAATATAATATACTTTAATACTACAATTGCCATATTCAAACCTCAACTATTCATGTTTTGGGCAAGTGGAGCAAAAGAAATAAATTAAAGGTAATAAACTTCATTGTTTTTCCCAAACCATGTTTTAATTGTTTTACAAATGTTGAGTAATGTGATTACTTCAAAAAGAAACTGAAATTATAGATGTGTCTGTTTCATAGAAAATAAGACAAGTAGTTGTATACATTTTTAAAATGTTATGTACATTATTGAAAAAATATACATTCTTTTCGTAAAGAACATTTAAAAATTTACTTCAAAAAGAAGCATTAAGAATACTTAAGAAAAGTATTACCCAACACAATCAATTTGGAGAAGCAGAGTAAAAGGGAATTTGTAAATTTCTGTCTATAATTCTGATTTCTCCCTGTATTTACAGACAGTCCATGAGAAAAGTTATTATAAATTCAGTTACATTTTAAGTTTATCTTAGAAATTACATTTTGTGGTCACCACTCTGTTTGCCTTTGATACTATTGTGGTACCTTTTAAATATATTCAGGTTGAAAAATTATCTATGGGCAATTTCTCAAGTGTACCTAAAAGCTATTAATAGATTCTCATTATTTCCTCTGAACTTGAACCATTACTTTAGTTAAAGCGTGTATAATATTATGTGCAATGAACTTGATCATTAATGATTTTTACTTTTATTTGTAAAGTCTGAATGAAACAGATCATTCCTAACTCTTCATATACCTTCCCTTAGAAGGGGGTGAATTAAAAACAGTCTTGCTGAATCAGACCAGGTAATTTGGGTACAGATCTTTGAAAAACAATCAGAAATTTAGCCAGATGAAAATGAGTTTTCAGTTGAAATGGATAAGAATGAGTAAGCAGTTAAAACAAGTTCCTAATCATTTTCATTATGAAAGAAACAAAAAGAAAGAACATAAACTTGATTATCAAATGAACAGAGGCAAAGCTAGGCCTTCATCATAGGGAGTTACATGGCAGTGCTTCTTAGAATTCTTTTTTTTCCCAAATAAACCCTCACACATGGAACAAAGAAGCCAATGCCGTTCCTCTCATCTCTCCCCTTGTCCCTACTGTTTTTAATAATGTACGTCTGACATGCTAACAATCAAGCACATGTTCTTTCATTGTTGTCTGATCTCAGCTGTCTGATAATGGCTTAAGAGGAATGATGAGTGGAATCACACATCAAGGGTCTCCTTTGTTGACAGTATAACCAAGGGTGTATTTCCAATTTGCAGTTTGGTGCTGCAGCTTTAGAAGTGCCACATTTGTTTGATATCCACTTGATGCAGTGCCATTAATCCACCAAACTCAGGGGTCAACTATCCCGACAATGTGTGAATGAGGAATCAAAGATACAGACTTTGCAGAAGTTTTTGAAAAATAAAAGAAACAGTTTGTTTCCCAGGTTTCTTTTTTTAATCTTCAGACATAAAATAATAAAATATCACTCTGCAAAAATCTAAGCATACCATATGATATGTACATACGTTCTCTACCATCTATAGATTTGGCCTAAAAAATGTTTCATGTTTTTCATAACGAATAGAGTCAATCTGTTCTGTGTTTTACCATTTGGAATTAATCCAAGACCAATTATTTTACGGATTATCCTCACAAATTTTCTGAATCTCAAACTCTTTTGGGGAAAAATACATATTTTCAATATTTTAAACGTTTTCTACTATGAACATGTGTTACTTGAGAAATACTAAAAATTGTATTTAAAATATAAACTGTAAGATCTGGTAAAGACCTTAAAAAAGTTCTATTATTACAAATTTTAAAAAGGCTTATTTAAATTTAGAATATTAACTTTTCCCACTTCCAATAGTAGCCCATTGTTTTCATAAAGTTCACTCTCTGATTAAATAAAATATATTTCAGAATTTTTTTTGTCTTATATAAAATGATGATGATTAAAATTAAGTCTTTTCTGGTAGTGAAGCCATATTCACAGGCAAGAGACTTGAAATTATCTACTAATATTTTGTTTTCTTAGTGTACTTATATGTATGTGTGTGTATATATATGCATACACATACAAAATATTTGTTACTTTCTCCTGTTTTATTTGATTAAGAATATAGAAAGCAAACTCCACGTACATACAATTCATATCCTTTCAACATTAATAAGCTCTCAGAAGACTGGTGCAAATGAATACTTGTACTCTAAATGAATTCACTTTTAATTCAACCATCCCTTTTACTAAAATTGATTTTAAATTTAAGGTACATTGGCATGCAGATTTTCAGAAATACTTTTACTTGCAAAAACATACCAAATTGTAAAGAACATCGACACTATGAAGAAACTGCATCAACTAACAGGCAAAACAACCAGCTAACATCATAATGACAGGATCAGATTCACACGTACCAATATTAACCTTAAATATAAATGGGATAAATGCCCCCAATTAAAAGACACAGGCTGTCAAATTGGATAAAGAGTCAAGACCCATCAGTATGCTGTATTCACAAGATCCATCTCACGTGCAAAGACACACATAGGCTCAAGAAAAGGAAGGAGGAATATTTGCCAAGCAAATGGAAAGCAAAAAAAAAAAGAGCAAGAGTTGCAATCCTAATCTCTGAGATCAAAAGAGACGAAGAAGAGCATTACATAATGATGGTAAAAGGGTCAATGCAGCAAGGAGAGCTAACTATCCTAAATATATATGCACCCAGTACAGGACCATCCAGATTCATAAAGCAAGTTCTTAGAGACGTAAAGAGACATAGACTCATACACAATAATAGTAGTAGACTTTAATACCCCACTGTCCGTATTAGACAGATCAATGAAACAGAAAATTAACAAGGATATTTAGATCTTGAATTCAGCTCTAGACCAAGAGGACCTAATAGACATCTACATAATTCTCTCCCCCAAATCAACAGAATGTACATTCTTCTCAGCACCTCATTGCACTTATTCTAAAATTGACAACATAATTGGAAGTAAAACCCTCCTCAGCAAATGCAAAAGAATGGAAGTCATAACAGTTTCTCAGACCACAGTGCAATCAAATTAGAACTTAGGATTAAGAAACTCACTCAAAACAACACACCTACATGGAAGCTGAACAACCTGCTCCTGAATGACTACTAGGTAAATAATGAAATGAAGGCAGAAATAAAGATGTTCTTTGAAACCAATGACAATGAAGACACAACGTACAAGAATCTCTGGGACACATTTAAAGCAGTGTGTAAAGGGAAATTTATAGCACTAAGTGGCCACAAGAGAAAGTAGGAAAAATCTACAATTGACACCCTAACATCAAAATTGAAAGAACTTGGGAAGCAACAGTAAACAAATTCAAAATCTAGCAAAAGACAAGAAATGACTAAGACCAGGGCAGAACTGAAGGAGTAGAGACACAAAAAACCCTTCAAAAATCAACGTATCCAGGAGCTAGTTTTTTGAAAAGATAAACAAAATAGATAGACCACTAGCCAGACTAATAAGGAAAGAGAGAATAAAATAGACGCAATAAAAAATGATAAAGAGGATATCACCACTGATCCCACAGAAATACAAACTACCATCAGAGAATACTATAAACACTTTGCAAATAAACTAGAAAACCTGGAAGAAATGCATAAATTCCTGGACACCTACACCCTCCCAAGTCTAAACCAGGAAGAACTCGAATCCATGAATAGACCAATAACAAGTTCTGAAATTGAGGCATTAATGAATAGCCTACCAACCAAAAAAAAAAAAAAAAAAAAAAACAGTCCAGGAACAGACTAATTTACAGCTGAATTCTACCAAAGGTACAAAGAGGGGCTGGTACCATTCCTTCTTAAACAATTCCAAGCAATAGAAAAGAAGGAAATCCTTCCAAACTCCTTTTATGAGGCCAACATCATCTTGATACCAAAACCTGGCAGAGACACTATGAAAAAAGAAAAATTACAGGCCAATATCCCTAATGAACATGAGTGCAAAAATCCTCAACATAATACTGGCAAACCAAATTCAGCAGCACATCAAAAAGCTTATCCACCATGATTAAGCTGGCTTCATACCTAGGATGCAAGGCTGGTTCAACCTGTGCAAATCAAAAAAATGTAATCCATCACATAAACAGAACCAATGACAAAAACCATATGATTATCTCAACAGATGCAGAAAAGGCCTTTGACAAAATTCAACAGCCGTTCATGCAAAAAACTCTCAGTAAACTAGCTATCAATGGAACGTATCTCAAAATAATAAGAGCTATTTATGACAAACCCACAGCCAATATCACATTGAATGGGCAAAAACTGGACGCATTCCCTTTGAAAACTGGCACAAGACAAGGATGCCCTCTCTCACCACTCCTATTCAATATAGTATTGGAAATTCTGGCCAGGGCAATCTGTCAAGAGAAAGAGGAGGAGAGGAAGTCAAATTGTCCCTCTTTGCAGATGACATGATTGTATATTTAGAAAATCCCATTGTCTCAGCCCAAAATCTCCTTAAGCTGATAAGCAACTTCAGCAAAGTCTCAGGATACAAAATCAATGTGCAAAAATCACAAGCATTCCTATACACCAATAATAGAAAAACAGAACCAAATCATGAGTGAACTGCCATTCACAATTGCTACTAAGAGAATAAAATACCTAGGAATACAACTTACAAGGGATGTGAAGGACCTCTTCAAGGAGAACTACAAACCACTGCTCAAGGAAATGAGAGAGGACACAAACAAATGGAAAAAAGATTCCGTGCTTATGGATAGGAAGAATCAATATCATGAAATGGCCATACAGCCCAAAGTAATTTATAGATTCAATGCTATCCCCATGAAGCTACCACTGACTTTCTTCACAGAATTGGAAAAAGATTATTTTAAACTTAAATGGAACCAAAAAAGAGCGTGAATAGCCAAGACAATCCTAAGCAAAAAGACCAAAACTGTAGGCATCATGCTACCTGACTTCGAACTACACTACAAGGCTACAGTAACCAAAACAGCATGGTACTGGTACCAAAACAGATATATAGACCAATGGAACAGAACAGAGGCCTCAGAAATCACACCACACATCTACAACCATCTGATCTTTGACAGACCTGACACAAACAAGTAATGGGGAAAATATTCCCTATTTAATAAATGATGTTTGGAAAACTGACTAGCCAAATGCAGAAAACTGAAACTGGACCCCTTCTTTACACTTTTTACAAAAACCAACTCAAGATGGATGACAGACTTAAATGTAAGACCTAAAGCCATAAAAATCCTAGAAGAAAAACTGGGCAATACCATTCAGGACATAGGCATGGGAGAAGACTTCAGGTCTAAAACACTGAAAGCAATGGCAACAAAAGCCAAAATTGACAAATGGATCTAATTAAGTAAAGAACTTCTGCACAGCAAAAGAAACTATCATCAGAGTGAACAGACAACCTACAGAATGGGAGAAAATTTTTGCAATCTATCCATCTGACAAAGGGTTAATATCCAGAGTCTACAAACAACTTAAACAAATTTACAAGAAAAAAACGAACAACCCCATCAAAAAGTGGGCAAAGGATATGAACAGACACTTCTCAAAAGAAGACATTTATGCAGTCAACAAACTTATGAAAAAATGTTCATCATCACTGATCATTAGAGAAATGCAAATCAAAACCACAATGAGATACTATCTCATGCCAGTTAGAATGGTGATCATTAAAAAGTCAGGAAACAACAAATGCTGGAGAGGATGTGGAGAAATAGGAAGGCTTTTACACTGTTGGTGGGAGTGTAAATTAGTTCAACCATTGTGGAAGATAGTGTGGTGATTCCACAGGAATCTAGAACTAGAAATACTATTTTACTCAGCAATCCCATTACTGGGTATATACCCAAAGGATTGTAAATCATTCTATTATAAAAACAAATGCACTCGTATGTTTATTGTGGCACTATTCACAATATCAAAGACTTGGAAACAACTTAAATGTCCATCAATGATAGACTGGATAAAGAAAATGTGGCACATATACTCCGTGGAATACTATGCAGCTATGAAAAGGAGATGAGGTCATGTCCTTTTCAGGAACATGGATGAAACTGGAAACCATCATTCTCAGTAAACTGTCACAAGAAAAAAAACTAAAACACTGTATGTTCTCACTCATAAGTGGGAGTTGAACAAGGAGAACGCATGGACACAGAGAGGGAAACATCACACACCGGGGTCTCTCAGAGGATGTGGGGCTAGGAGAGGGATAGCAATAGGAGAAATACATAATGCAGATGACGGGTTGATGGGTGCAGCAAACTACCGTGACACGTGTATCCCTATGTAACAAAACTGCACATTCTGCACATGTACCCCAGAACTTAAAGTATAATAAAACATTTTTGAAAAAAATATATATAAAAGAAAGAATAAAAGAAGAATGTCAATTGCTGAACACTATTTCTTCGTTTTGCATTCTTTTTGCAAAAATCTTAATCATCCTTCATCAAATCTAATTTCTTGAGATTAATAAGAAACAAACACGGTGATATTGCGTAGAACACAGGAGAAAAACAATAAATTTAACATATTTTCAAAGTTGAATATATTTTATACAATCTTTACTTTCACAAGTGAAGATTATTATAATTAAACAAGAATTTAAAATAAATATTAATGTTTATTTAATTAATTAACTAATTATTAGATTTGCTTACTCAACAAACATTTATTGAGTCTTCCTATATTTCAGGTAGTGTTATTTGCTCTTGAGATGCATCATTGAACAAGGAATACAAATCTTTGCCTTATTTTGAGCTTTTTCTGGTGAACAGCACAAGTATTATGAATCTTATTCTTTCTCACAGCTTTAAGTACTATATCTTTATGCACTATATATGTTATATATAAGTACTAATATCTATATGTTGATAACTACTATTATTCAGGGTCTAATCTAGAAAAAAGAAACCGTTGTGAAGATTCAAAATAACTTTAATAGAATCTACTTATACATAGGAGATTAAAGGGCTCAAAAGAAAAAACGAGACAATGTGGTAGCCATTACGTTACAAACAGCTGTACTCTTAGACCAGAGGCTCAAGGAATAGAGATAGAATTATCAAATATTAGATGCAGGGGCTCAACAGATGTAAGCTAGAATTACAACCAGGCTATGGGGTGGGAGCCACAGAGGATATTTAGCCACTGATGACACACAAGGCAGAGGGTAACTGAGGGAAATATCCTGCTTCTCCATTCTTTCACCTTTCAGTTTCTCACTAGTGCCTCCCATTGGACAAACCCAATCTGAGACTTGGTCAACAGTACTTAGTCCACTTGTGAGGCAGAATAGAACAAGGAAGTCTGACAAGTGTATCTCAGGATAAACAGGACAAGACTGGCACAACTACCAAACTTCTATCCCTATCATTATTTTCCTCCTGAAAGTCAGGCACGTGTGTTCAAATGACTGAGGGAGATTGCCCTTGAATATACAAACGGCACATTATACTGAATATGTAAAACATTAAATTTGATTGCTGCCACATTAACTAAACATATACACCAAAAAATCTAAACTAACTAAAATGTGACCTCCTGATAGTGCCCTGATACATTAAAAAACTGTATCAATTATCACAGTTGCTCAAGCATTATGGCTAGGGGTTCATCTTTTATCCTTCTCTTACCTGTACCTCCTACTCTTAACTGTTCATCCTACTCTTACAGTTCGTTACACATGCAAGTCCTATCTTTAAAACATTCTGGGTCACTCTACTTCTTTTAATTTTCACAAAAGCACTCTAGTCTAAGTCACCATTATATTTACCCTGGTTTTTTTTTTTTTTAAGAATTTAAAAAAATTTTAAATTTGAACTTTTAGGTTCACAGTAAAATTGTAAGGAAGGTACAAAGATTTCTCATTTCTCCTTGCCCCAACACATGCATAGCCTCCTTAGTTATAAGCATCCCCAACACAGTAGTAGGTTTGTTATAACTGATGAACCTACATTGACACATCATTATCACACAAAGTTGATGGTTTACATTAGGGTTCAGGTTTGATATTCATTTTATGGGTTTGACAAATGTACAATAACATGCATTTACTGTTATAGTATCCTACAGAGTTTCACTGCCCTAGAGATATTCTGTGCTCTGTCTATTTATCCCTTCTTCTGTCTTATCACTGGCAACCATTAGCCTTTTCATGTCTCCATAGCTTTGCCCTTTCCAGAATGTCACATTTTTGAAATCATAGAGTAGTTAGCCTTTCACGTTTTTTTTTCACCTAGTAATATGCACTGTAGTTTTCTCCATGCCTTTCAATGCCTTAATAGTTCATTTCTTTTTAGCATTGAGTAATATTCTATTGTATGGACATACCACAGTTTTTAACCTATATTCCTGCAATAGCTCCTAACTATCTGGTTGTGACAGATTGTGTTTTTCAAAAATGGCTGCATCAATATCACTTATCTTTCACGATTTTCTGCAAGGTGGCATTTCCATATCCCAATCAGGAGGTAAAATCAATTTCTCTATCCACTTGAATGTGACTGCCTTGACCAATAAGATAAAATAAATGTAACACTGTATCAGTTTCCCACCTTTTAAAGCCATGAGCCATGAGCCATGGAGGAAATATACTTCTAGCAACTACCATGCTGTGAGATAATCAAGTGGAGAGATTCTGGAGAATGAAACCAGCCACGAGGAGGGAGGGGTCAGGAAGTATTCAACACCGGATAAATGAATGAGATATCTTGGAAGTGCATCCTGTAGCCCCAGCTTCTCCAACCAATTTCCACAGAAAGTAAAAAGTATGGAGCTACTATAGGATTCAACATTTTCACTTTTAAATAGTTACCCAAGATAATTGAAAATATATATCCATACAAAAACTTGTACATCAATGTTCATGGTAGCATTATTCATAGTAGTCAAAAAGAAATGACTCAAATGTTGATTACTGAAGAATAAATAACATTTGGTATATCTGTATATATACAAAGAAATATTATTCAGCAATAAACAGGAATGAAATACTGATACATGGTTCAGTATGTACTAAACTTGAAAACATTATGCTAAGTGAAAGAAATCAGTTACCAAAAATACATATTATATAAACGATTTACATGAAATTTCCACAATAGGCTGATCTACAGAGATAGAACATAGATCAATGACTTCCTAAGGCAAATTTGTGTGTGTGTGTGTGTGTGTGTGAAAATGTTCTACAATTATATTAAAATAATATAATTCATAAGTTAGTGAATATGCTATAAACCATTGAAGTATATGCCTTCAATGGGGGAACTATATGGTATGTAAGTTACATGTCAGCGAAGCCGATTAAAAAGAAATCAACCCCTTCTTAAAACCCTTCCTTGCCTTTACATTCACCTATAATAAATTTCACACTCTTATCCTAGGCCTGTAACCCTAAGAATAAATTCCTATGGGGTCACAACCTTGTCTACCATACTGAATTTACCTCTTTCAACTCTCTCCAAAGCCCCCTATATTTTAGCCAGGCTGGCTTTTTTTTTTTCAGTGCTTCAGATAGTCTTAGTTTGTCCTCTTCTTATGGTATTCACATTATTCCTAAACCTATTCCTGGAAGACTCTTCCCTTACATCTTCACATGTTTGCATCCTCCTAGTTCTTCAGGTCTCTGCTCAAATATTAACTTCGTAGGCCAGATTCACTCAGTCTAAATAGGCCCGAGTCACTTTTTTACACAATACCCTGTCTTGTCTTTATCTCACTTCCAACACTGTAAAACATTATCAGAGCTGTTTCATTTATTTACTTGAGATGTCTTTTTTCCCCAGTAGAATCTGAGCTCCATGAAGGGTTCAAATCTAATCTTTTGATCTTCACTTTGCAGCACCTGACTGAGTGCACAGTGTAGATGCCTGGTAAACATTTGTTCAATGAGGAGTTCTTTACACTTACTTATCTTTTTACATTTATCATCATGGAGCAAATAATATATTTTCACAATAGTTTATGTCCCAAAGATATTCTTTGTAACCTTCACTCTCACCTTTCTCTGCTCACTGCTGAGGAAATCTCAGGCTGCCCGTAGACAAAATAGTGCTGTCTAGAGATGGTATTGTATCCCGTTCTTACCTGCCTGCTTCGCAAGCGGTCTTGCAGATCTCCCACTGCTAAAGTAATTACAGAGATACTTTATAAACTATTTTCTAAGTATTCATGGTTTATATTTTTACAGTGTATGGTATACAAAGGTGAAAAATGAACACATAGCGGAGAATCAGGAAAGCTAATATCTTGCTTGGATTCTGCCCTCAAAGAGGTCAAGTCACTCACCTGAGTCTGTGAAATATTGAACTTTCTTTAGATAGCTTCTGAAATTTCCTTCTGTTCCAACATCAAATAAGTTAGGCTACAGGAGCAATACCAATATGACAACATTAAGAAGTCCTAGGTGTATGCCTTGGTGATTGTGTGTGATCTAATCTAAGTGCCTCCTTGGTTTGTTTGTGAAGATTTTCTGCTTTATTCTCCACATTCTTATGAGAAATTTCATGTGCTGAGCTGGTTTATAACCTTGTGGCACTCCCTGGCCAACCTAGTTTGGCTCAATCTTACACGTGATATTGGGGGAATTTTGTCACGTCACCTCCTCCATTCATCTCCTGCTCTGAGGCTACCCGTCAACATCAAAGGAAATAGCTCAGCACTGGCTCAATGGACCAAGCATGAGAGGCTGTAAACTGCATGTGGTTGAAATGAGAATGTCTCTTCTTGATCATTCTGCCAGACCTTGTGCATCCCTCATACAGGGTCATATTAATTTGTAATTATTAGCTTACTTGTCTCCGTCTCTTATAGAACTAGGACAATGACTTGCTTAATGTAATGACATTTTTATCACAGTATCTGGAATATAATAAGTGATAAGATAATAGAAGATTGTATTGAGTGCTTATTAGTATCAGGTATCATACTAAACACTTTCATCTTCACAATAACCCTATGAAGTAATTTCTATTTGTACCTCATATTACAGATGATACAATAAAAACCCAGAGAGAAGATGTCATTCACCTAATGTCACACATTTCACACGGGGCAAGCTGAGATTTCAATACGGAGAGTCTAACTCCAGGCCCATTAAGTACTATGTTATAGTGCATTCTAAGTGTAGAATGAATTAATAAAATAAAATTTTTAGGATTCAATGCTCCAAGGTGGTTAAGTTAAATGTAATTCAGGCAAGCTTTGACTTTCCAACTTAACAGCTCTATGAATTTCAGTAAATTGTCTCACTTTTCTGTACCTCTTTATCTTTATTGCTAATATGTGGAAAAAATGGCACATCCTCCTTTGGAGACTAAATGAGATAACTTATATAAAGTATCATGGTTACCAGAAGTGGTACACAGAGAGTGATTGTATTTGTTGAAAGAAGTATAATAAATAGCTGCATTGCAAGAAGTATAATAAATAGCTGCATTGCTCTTTATATGCATAGCTATTCTATGTTAAAACACCAATGTTTCAGTTGTTTAAAACAAAATGCTTATTTCTTACTCCATCATAGGACTCAGGCTGATGGAAGATCTACCAGCTGGAATATTACAGGTCATCAAGAGAGAAAGAAAAGATAAAACATTAAAGATCAACTTTTAAGTGTTTGCTCCCTGGAAATGACATGTATCATTTCTATTCATGTATCTGACTATTCGCATCACATAGCCTTGTCTGTCATCAAAAGATTGACTAAGTTTCAATCCTATCATGTGTTTGGAAGAAGAAAATTAGAATTATTAGTAAATGGTAATATTTATTACAGTAGCCAACTTACATTCACTATTTTTTTTTTCATTTTTGTCATGCCTATTAGTTAAAAAAGAACCTATATAACTGAATTGTTAGAGATGTATACCTAATTCAGTTCAATGTAGAAATCTGTTCTGGAGTCATTCTCACGTCCAAGACACTAGACTTACCTGAATCAGAGAGTTCTGATGCTCAAGATGCTTATAATAAATTGACAGAGACTGTATGTATAAATTTGATGTTGGGAATACAATGTAAGCTGAAAGGATGATTTTATAAATAAATAACCTTGAGTCGAAAAAATGCGGTAATAAATTCTAACTGAAAAAGAAAGAAAGAAAGAAAGAAAGATCTACACACAAATGACGTCCCAAGTAAAGCATACTAGATAACAGCAATGTGTTCAAGAAAGATGGGGGAGATGAGGAAGCCTCATCCAGAGGGAAGACAGAGGCAAAGGCCGAGTAGTGCCTCACAACCAGAACTCAGCCCGGTTGGAGTGTGTCAACTTCAGAAAATGAGGCTAGCCCTCACTGAGGACTTTGCTCTCCATGCTAAAGGGATCAGCCTTTATTCTTTGGGAACTGGAGAACCAACTGAGTTTTAGATCAGAGACATAGGTGATTAGACTTTTATTTTAGAGAAAAGGATGTGTGATTGTGGAAGGAAACTTCTGGACATAGGAGTACAAAGAATAATTTCCTCCAAAAGTACAAGAAGATATATTGGAAATGGAAAAGAGAGGTATCAAAGACAGATTTTAAAAACAGTGGAACCATCACACCCATTGAAATAAGAAGCACTAGAGTGTCATGGTCAAGAAAAGAACAAGTTGAATATGGCATTAGGATTCTTTTAGTACAAAAGAGATTACTGCTAGTAACAATAATTGAGGACCACCAAAAGAAAGGCGTTCTAGCGAAAAACAGGGTTGACTTGCAAAATATGAGATAGAGGAGTTTCATGTGGAGCTGTTTAGTAATTAGACAGAGATCCTAGCACAGAGAAACTATAAAGACCAGAAGGACAGAAAAAAACAGAAAAGCCAAGGAGAGAGGATATGTGTGTGTGTGTGTGTGTGTGTGTGTGTAGAAATGGATGGCAAATTGTGTAAAATGCTGGGCAACGTGGCAATTTAAAAAATCATTGGTAAATTTTTAGTTTATCCTTAGATGAATAGTGAGGGCAGAAGCCAGCATGCAGTGAAAAAGACTAGAGGAGTAAATTGGAGATGATGAAGTGGATTATGAATTCAAGAAATTTGGCAGAAGGAGAAGAGTTATCACATTACTCCACTGCTCTAAGCCCTCCAGTCATTTCCAGTCTTACTCCACATGAAATATGAAGTTTTTATCATGGGCTACAGCCTCAACATCATCTGGAGGTTTCTGAACTCATATCCTGCACTCCCCTGAAGATCCCCTACAGCTAATACTGCTGTAGCCACATGGGAATCCTGGCTGTTTCTTGAACAAAATACAGGCCTTTCCCTTGTCTCAGCCTTTTTCATTTGGAATTCTGTTAATTCCCCCAGTTATTCACATGTACGCTATTGGTTCTTTCTGATAAACATCATCTTAACGAATGGACTCTACTTGCTCACCTGATTTAAAAACAACCTGGTCCTTTTTAACGCTAATTATCCTTCACTGTGCTTTCTTTTTAATACTTACTACAACTTGATATATTAAAAATGCATGTTTTTCTATCTTTCTCTTTCCTCCACCACCCCCAGTATATAAGCTGCAGTAGAGCAGCAACTTCTTCTCTTTTGACCAATGCTTTATTTCTAGGACCTAGAATAATGTCTGGCAGATACTAGTTTTTCAATAATTAATTGTTAAATGCATGAATAATGATATGGAGCTGTACTTAGAAGAATTCATAACATAAAGTATTTTCTTCGTTGAAGTCAGTCTTAAGACTATCTCTGGGGAGAAAGGACAAATGTGGAGGAGGAGACTGGTGACTCCCTGAAAGGAGATTGGTTGTAAATAGGCTATGGAGCAATATTCTGAAAGGAGAACAGTACTGAATCATGTCAACAGGTCAGGGATAAATCTCAGAAAAGAATAGGAGAATGCTTCCATCAGAATCTAAAGAAAGAAGATAGATGCATTGAAATAAAAATAACATCTGAGGAATGAACTTGAAATCATTTATTCTTAAACTGAGACATAGAATTCAAGAATTCTGAGACAGACCAGCAGAAAAAGTAAGGGAGAAGCTTGAGAAGGTCCAGAGTGGGGACTTTAGACATATTTGCTAGGGTGGAATGAGACAGCTTCTACATTTCCTGAAAGTGAGCCCAGGGCAGGGTTCTCCCCATCTTCATCTAGTTTTACAAATTGTTGCTAATGTAATAATCTTTCCAGAACAAAGCCACTTGTACCATATAGAATGAATACTTTGTTCTACTAAAATCTTAGGTTAAGTCTAATTTTCTGAGATAGGCTAATATGGGATGTTCTATACTGAAATTAATACACATACGTATACACACACACATACACACACATCAAGGTATATACCTATACCTATATATATAGATTCTTGCATATATAATGCATACATATATGTTTATATTTGTGTACATGTACATAAACATTTAAATATATGTGTGTATATGTATACAGATCTTTAATATAGCAAATGAATTACCTGCTTTTTTTGTTTTCTTAGAATTGTCTAGGGAACTCGCCAGTATCTAGTATCTTTCTCTCTTTAAACTGTATTTTCCACTTAATTCCTGACAGAAGTCATCTGTTCGGAATGGTAACTGTTATTTAACCTTTAATGGGAAAAACTACAAAATATTTATCCTCCTCTGATAGTCCAGCTGCTTTACTAGATGTTGGCATTTCTTTTTACTGTTCTGGCATCACAGAAAATCCAGTGATAACAACACTTTTTTTCTATCTGTAAAGAAGTACATGCATATTCAAAGGGAGAACATACAGCAAAGAACAGGAAAACTACCTATGATTTTACAAACCAGTGTAGTTGCATGGTAATTTTAAAAGTTTTTTGTTAACCTGTTTATCTCCATATATTTTCAAGTACTCCAACTAATACTATGTTTAATTCTACAGTTTGATATTTTTTCACATTTTCTATCATTAGCAATTTGACAACTAATTGAATGCTCTTTAGAAAGTTTTAACTTTCTAATAGCTATATAATATTCTGTCACATGATATTTATTTAACCATTGTTCTATTTGGAATTTCTTCAATTTTTATTTTCCATTATTGACACTACCACAAAAAAATTCTGCATAAATTCTTTATTTCAGGTCATGTATTTTTAAATTATTTAAAATGTTACTGTTTCTGTGAAGAATTATAATTATAGCTGCTGCTAGAGTTTTGTTTTTAAACCGATATTTCAGACAGAACATGACATACTAATACATAATTCTGAATTTATATTTTGGTAATTATAATGTCTAAGAGGTTTCCATCTTGGGTTGTTACATTATCTTACCTAAGTATTCACAGTTGTGAATTTTCATGAATTTGTGCTTTAAGACTGTTTGTATTGTGCATTTGTTAAGCTTACTTAAATTTCAAAAATGTTGTGCCATATGCCTTCTTGGATATACTATATTAGAATTGGCACTAAATTTAGTATTTGTATCAAACTTTTTATAATTATCATGAGAAACTACATTATTTTAATTTTGTTGCAAATAGCAAACGATATTGTCATCAAGATCAATATTTGGATACTGGGAGTTACTTTAAAAATTGTTTTATTTTAACCTTAGTGGATTTTTTGCATCGAAATATTCCCTGGTAGTATAAAGCAGACATTATAAAGTGTTTAAGAGTATACTTCATAAAAAATAGTTATGTGAAGGATTTCTTTTTCCCTGAGCAGAAATATCCTTCCTCATTGCATTTCAAGAGCTCTTTCTTTTTGTTGTTATTGTTCCAGGAACATAAGTGCTCCTGAGTGAATGGGTAATGTTCGTTGAGAGAAGGGCATAGAAGAGAATAAATCTCAATGTTTCTATTTGGAATTCATCGATGGCATCTGCTGATGTTCAAGGCAGACAAAGTTGCTTAAAATGCAAACTTTTTGCTGTTCCCACCACAATCAATATTGCACATCTTTCATACTTTAAAAGCATATTTTACTGTAAATCTTCAAACATTCCTTAGGTGATAAATGGCAGGCTTTTAGAGATCAGGCCATTTCAACTAAGATGGCAACTATATTTCTAAGATTCAGTTCTCTTTAAGATAAAATGGACTTTCTCTCTGATATAATAACAAGAAAATAAAGGAAAACTTACCACAATTCTTACCACTTTGGCTGCCCAATCATAGAATGACATACAGGCAGTGTTTAGTTTCATTTGCTTGTTTGTTTCCTATTGGGATTTAAAATGTTCTTCTTAGAAAATTGCAGTATGAAGAACAGAAAGCTTTTTTTAAAAAATATGGTACTTTCTCTTGGGTCTTTTATGTTTTAGCTGAAGGCCGTTATAGAAAGCTTACTAAATCCCATTTTTTCTCCAGGGAAACACTCTGTATCCAGCCAAAATCTCTAATAGGCAAATTTTTATATATATTTAAATATATATATATATATATATATATATATATATATATATATAATGGTGATATAATTTTTTCAAAAAAGGAGATCTCTGGAAAAGGGACATAGAATTTCTATTCCTGTCACATGAGAACCGAGTTCTGTTCACCAAGTAATATTTCATTTTTGCAGATTTGGGGTTGAAAAAGTGAGGAAAATAAAGTAGCTTAAGTAATGATTCAAGAAAAGTGTAATCTAATACTTTAAAAAATCGGTTTGTACTGAGTGGACCTCAAAAATTAGTCAGAATGTCAAATGTTCTAATCATTCTCAGCTTTGTAAAAATAGAGACTTGAATTAGCCATAGGGGTCATTTATTTTTCATTTGTTCATTTTATTTCTTCTAAAGATACTATTTCTAATTACAGGAAATATATAGAGATGAAAGACACTGTGTTTTCTGGGATCTCATTTGACTGCTTTTCTTAAAGTGAATGTTATTTTTGGCTTTGAGTTGAAGGAAGAGGAAGATAATAGAGGGTATATCATGGTATCCAACACCTTGACTATTGGTATCAAATGATATTTTTAATCTATTAACAATAGCCAAGATATGAAAGTGACTTGAGGGTCCATCAACAGATGAATGGGTAAATAAAATATGATATCTATACAATAAAATATTACTGAGTCATAAAAAATAATGAAATTCTGCAATTTACAATTACATGGGTAGAACTAGAGGCTATTATGTTAAGTGAAATAAGCCAGTCACAGAAAGACAAATATCACATGTTCTCACTCATACATGATGGCCTAAAAAATTGATCTCATGGAGGTAGCAAGTAGAATGATGATTGCCAGAAGCTCAGAAGAGTAGTGAGGATGGGCTATATAAAGGGTTGGTTAATTAGCACAAACAGTTTGATAAAAGAAATTGGACTTAGTGTTTGATAGATGGTAGGGTGACTACAGCTTACAATAATCTACTGTATATTTCAAAATGACTACAGGGTCAGATTTGGAATGTTTCCAACAGAAAGAAATAATACATGTTTAAGGTAGAATATCTCAATCACCCTGATTTTGTTATTACACACTGTATGTTTTTATCAAAATAACGCATGCATCCTATAAATATGTGCAACGATTATATGACCATAAAAAATCAAAAATTTAAAATTTAAAAGTTTAAAATTAAAATAAGACGATTTTGAGAGGATGCCAAAACAATAAATAGAGAAAATATAGTCTTTTCAATAAATGATGTTGGGTCAACTGGATATTCATATGCAAAACAATTAAGTTGGGTCCCTTTCTTATACCATAATCCCCTCCCAATGTACATGTAATAGCTAAAACTATGAAAGGCTTAGAAGCCCATAATTTCTCAAAAATAAATAATGGAGGTGGGAGTACCCAGAGAGGCTATGCTCTGATGGCTGCAATAAAAAAGACAAACAATAACAAATCCTGGGGAGGAACTGGAACTCTCATCAATTGGTGGTAAAATATGTAAAATGGTGTAGCATCGTTGGAAAATGTTTTCAGTTCCTCGAAAAATTAATCATTGGGTTATTATACGACCCAACAACTTCACTTCTAAGTGCATATCCAAAGGCAATGAAAATATAAATCTGCAGAAAAGCTTGTACGTAAATGTTTCCAGCAGCATCATTCATAATAGCCAAAAATTGGAAACAACCCCAGTGTTTATGCCAACAGAAGAATTGGTAAATAAATGCAATATATACTAGAATAGAATATTATTAGTCAATATAAAGAAATGAAATAATAATGTGTGCTACATCAAGGATGACACCAAAATTATCACGCCAAAAAAAAGAAGTCAGTCACAAAAGATCACTCATTGTATGATTTTGTTTTATGTAATTTTCAAAATAAGCAAATTTATAAACAGAAAATAAGTTGGTAGTTTCCTAGAGCTGGACTGTGAAGATTCAGGGAGAATAATCAAAGAATGACTGGTAATGGGTATGAAGTTTCTTCTGGGTTCATTAAAATGCTTTACATTTAGATTGTGATGATGTTTGAATAATTCTGTAGGTGTACTAAAAACCATTGAATTGCATAATTTAAATGTATTAATTTTCCAACAAAGGTATTATATCTCATTAAAATGTTACAAATGAGTATCAGAATCAGAAAATAAAGTTTTTAAGAGAAAATTGGCATAAAATTCTTATAGGACAGGCCAGAAACTAATGCAACTCTTTTAAGAGAGTTCCATATTCTAGACCAAAATACATCTACTTTGGATCCCAAGGTTCATTGTATGTCACAGATGGGTTTACATCTTCATTTTGTTCATTTGACTATCAGCAAATGCCACTGATTAGTTGCAAATAGAAAGTCCTAGCTTCTCATGCTAAGATTACATTCTCTGAAGCTATCAGAAGACAACACTCTTGATACAAATATTTTTTCCTAAGATGATAGCATATTCATCAGTTTTTCAAAGGTGTTCTGCCCTCATCGTGTTTTGAGGAATGGGATGCAGCCATTAGTGATTGCATGTTTGTTTTGAGAAGTAAGAAGAATAAAATAATAATCGTAGTTGGAAACCTGCTTTATATATTTAAATGTTATCATAGTAGCATCATTATTTATGTGACCCAAAAAAGGTAGCAGTCTCTCCTGAAGAATTTATTTTGGAAATTTTAGTTGAGGAGGACATATGTGAAAACTTTTCTTAAAATCCTGTATCTATGCATGTGTAATACCTTCTTCAAAATTTTTACCATTACCTTCTTAGGAAAGAAGATATGAGAAACATATATAGTGTTTCAGTTGAAGAAATTCGAAACACATTTGTTGAACCTCCCTTAATCGCAACAGAGTAAACGATTGAAAATCTAAAAATAATTACAGCTAGTGTCATTCTTATGTACTTCATCTTGAAAAAGGCAAGTAGAAAAATGCAAAGAACTCTGTACATTTTCTGGTTACCTATTCTAATTTGTTTATCATTTATATTAAGGTTAATTAAAATACAATTTTCCTCTGAATTATAATTCTCTCTATGTGTGTCCCCACATCCAGCATTTATTTTGAGCAGTCAAGGCAAACATATTGTTAAGCTTATTGAACCAGGCATAATAATTAGGCATAAAGATATGTTTGACAAGAACAGAAAGTTATTTTAGTAGGAAAAGCAAAAGAGCAAATTTATATTAAATGATCTGTAAATCTCTTTTCAGCTATCAAACATTTGGTGATTCTATAATTACAAATAGTTACAGAATTTTAGAGATGGGTATAAAACAGTGATAAGAGTATTGCTATTCACATTAAATAAAGTGTTCTTAAAAGTATGGTTAGGAAATAGTTTTTTGAGATTTCCAAGTCCAATAAAAACCATTTTAGGCATTTCTCAGAGAAACATACTAATAAAATGGTGACAGATCTTCCAAGCTTCCAAAAAAAAAAAAAAAGAATTCAGGAAAAATCTATATAGTTTCAGAGGGTAATAATGTATAGAATAATTTTTATTGCATATTTAAAAATGGATATATCAGAAAAATCAAAAATTAGATGAAATGTAGAAATTCCTTGAAGAAATATAAGCAAAAAAAATGGAAAAAAATAAAATAGATAATCTGAATTGCCACTTAGTAGAATAATTAACAAAAGATATGAAAGACAACTGTAGTGAAAATTTAAAAATAGAATTCAGCATAACCTAAATGAGATACAGACATTATATGTATTCTTTAATACTTTCCTATAGAAACAAAAATTCGGGCATAGTGACTTCATTGGTGACTTCTATTAAACATCCAAGTAATTATAGATAGATATTATCAAGAAAAGGAATAAAATACTTTTCAGCTAATATTATCAGGCCAGCATAAACCTAGTAATAAAACTTATAAAAGACATTACAAACAAAGAAAATTATAGATTAATATCTCTCATGATATACATGCAGAAATCATTCACAAAATATTGGCATATTGAATATAAAATATGTAAAAAGATAATAGACAACAACCATGTAGGGTTCATCCCAGGAATACAAACGTGTTTTAACATTCAAATCAATTAGTGTATTTCTTCATATCAGAATGAAGGATAAGACTTTTTCAAAAGAAGTAGAAAAAGCATATAGCAACCTTCAACATCTATTCATGGTCAAATCTATTTTTCATCTAGGAATAACAGGGAACATATTTGATCTGATCAAAGACACCTACAAAAACTCCCCATAATGAATGATGTTTATAATGGTTAATATTATCTGTCACTTTGGCTGGGCCACAGAGTACCCCTGCATTGGATCCAACATTATTCTCCATGATCCTATGAGGGTGTGTTTGGAGAAGATGACTATCTCAATTGGTGGATGTTGAGGAAAGCAGATTGCCCTCCATAATGCAGGTGGGCCTCATCCAATCAGTTCAAGGCCTGAAAGAAACAAAAAGCCAGCCTCCCCCAAGCAAGAGAAGTCTCCAGTAAACTACCTTCAGACTTCATGTGCAACATCAGTTCTTCTACTGCAGACTACTGCCTTTGGACTTAAACTACAAAATCAGTTCTCCTGGTACCTCAGCTTGCTAGCCTTAAGACTGGAACTGCAACATTCTCTCTCCTAGGCCTCCAGCCTCATGGATCACCCTGAGGATTTTAGACTTGCCAGCCTTCATAATCACTTGGGTCAATTCCTTATAATATACATCCATATTCTATAATAATTATGGAATAATTATTAAATCATATAAATTATTATATCATAATTATATATAATAGATTTATTGTGCACGTATATAACATATATGTATATATGCATTTTATTGATTCTGTGTCTCTGGAGAACCCTAATTCAGTAATATATTAAATGCTTGCCCCACAAGATCAGGAACGAGAGAAGGATGAGTGTGCTTACTTCTTTTCAATATTGTACCAGAGGTCCCAGTCATTGCAATACGAAAAATACCAAAAAGACATAAAGATTCAAAAGAAAGAAGCAAACTATCTCTGTTCAGAGATGGAAGAATTGTTTTTGTAGAAAATAGCAAGGACTATACAAACTACTAGAACAAATAAGTGAATTTATCAAAATTGCAAAGAATAAAGTTAAAATAATTGTTCAATTATATTTTTATATCCCAGCGGCAAAAAAAAAAAAAAAGGAAAAGAAAATGTACAATGGTATCAACATGCAACATATAGAAATAAATGTAATGAAAGGTATGCAAGACATTTACACCAAAAATTACAAAACATTGCTGAGAGAAATTACATAAACTATCAATAAATGAAAATGTACCATTTTTATATATTGGGCTAAATATGACTAAGAAACTACTACTCTAATTTCAATCTCAATAATTTCAATCCCAATAATACTAAGAACTTTTTACAGACATTTTCAATCGGATTCAAAATTGTATATGAAAAGACAAATAATCTAGAGTAGCCGAAAGAATGTTTAAAAAGAAAAGCAAAATTGTAGGACAACCTGTACTTAAGACTTACTCTGTCTAAATCTCTAGTAAGAAAGAGTGACGTTCATGAAAGAATAGACATATAGATCAGTAAAACAGACTAGAAGATCCAGAAATAGACCCATACCTATAGGCTCTACTGGTTTTTGACAACAATTTTAAGATAATTCAGTGAGTAAAGATTTTTCAACAAGTAGTGCTAGAACAACTGGATATCCATATTAGGAAAAAAGTGAACATTTTACTTCACACCATACATTAAAATTAGCTTTAATCAGATACTTAAGCAGAAAAAACTAGAATTTCAAAAACCCGGAAAAAAAAAAAAGAACATTTTGACACGTTAAAACAAAGACTGCTTAGAAAGGACACAAAAGCACAATATATGCAAAAATATGTAAACTGGACTTTATCAAAATGAAAAACTTATTTCTTAAAATTCAACATTAGAACAACAAAGAAGTAAACCAAAGGATGAAAGAAAATGTTCCCAATACATTTATCTTACAAAAAAAATTATATTCAGAAAATATAATCAATCTTTCTGATGCAATTATATGCAGACAACCAATTAAAAATAAGTGAAAGATTTGAAAGGATATCACAAAGAAAGATATACAAATGATGAACAGCACATGAAAAATTGCACAACACTATTAATAATCAGGTAAAATGCAAATGAAAACCATAAAGAGAAACCACTATTCACCAATAGAATGGCTAAAATTAAAAGGTCAAATATAGACAAGGGTTGGAACAACTGGCTTTTGTGTACAACACTGCTGTTACAAAATCAAAATTTAAAAAAAAATCTGAAGCATTAATATAATTACTGTATGCTCTAGCCATTTCATTTCTTGGTATTTACCCAACATGAATGAAAATAAATATTTACAAAAATAAATTTTTACAAAAATGCTTGTATGTGAATTTCTGTAGTAATTTTTTTCACAAAAGCCAAAAACTAGAATAAACGTCAAATATTATTCAGAGGTGCAAAATATATTATATTTCTACAATGGAAAATTTCTCAGCAACAAAAAGAAACAAACTCCTGATGTGTATCAACAACATGAACAAATCTGAAATTCATGTTTCTGCATGCAAAAATACACAATAATGCATGCTATAAGGTTTTGTTCAACTAAAAGTCTGGAAAAATCAAGCTAACAGATAGTAACAGTGGTTACCTGGGACTGAGCAATAAACGAGAGATGGATTGTAAACAGACATAAGAAAACTTCCTGTCACGATGGAAACATTTTGCATCCTGATTGTAGTGGGGGTTTTACGGGTGTACATATCTACAAAAATTGAAGTCACTTAAAGTTGAAATGGACACAGTTATGTGAAAATTATAAGTAAATGAAGGCTAATTTTAAAATGGAAATAAATAAATTGTCAAAGTATAATATGTCCACAGGACTAAATGTTGATATAGTCATAAAAATGATTTTAACATATTGGTAAGATAGTTTTAAATGTGATAAAATGAATAGCTAATGGATGTTGGTTTGTCTAGGTAGACCAAAACTGTCGATCTATACGTGCAAAGCCACAAACAAAAAGAAAATGTATCTCTTTCAGGAAGTTTTTTCTAATTTTGGAAAATTCTAAACATTGCATATATAGAAGAAATGTGTGTTTTGTTTTAAACCTATTTTTATGAGATGTTGAGTGAGAAAGGTAGTAGGATTGGAGAATACTCAGGGAATTTCTATGTCCCATTTCAGTATTACTTAGCTATATCCTATTTCTTCTAAAGAGGCTTTTCTAATGAGCTGCCTGAATTGCTTCTTAGGAGTCAGATGAGTCGTAGGCAACCAGTTAACTTAGGCATCTCTTACTAAGTTGATAGCATTCGAAGTGGTTTTAAGAGGAAAAACAGGCAAAATACATAATAATGGCCATGTACGTTGAAAGGGCCAGTAAGTATACTACCGTTGAGATACTAAAACCAATTATATAATTTTCCACTTCAAATAAGTACGATGGTGTAGTACCTTAAAAGCTATTTATTTTTCCATTTCCTTTCTATATAAAAAATGTTTTAGAGTTAAAGAGGACCTTACAAGTCATAGGTCATAAAAACTTACTTTGAAGATTAAGACACTAGGACCTCAGGGGCTTCGATTCGAGATCATACACCTAATTTGGACAGAAATGAAACAGATAATTATCAGAGCTTGGTTACTTTTATGAAAGCATAGGTCCCATTAGTCTTCGGGACCATAATGAATTAATTTTAAATGAACTTTTACGTTTTTATTTCACTCAAAAAGCCTGGGTGCGTGTAAATTTTTAATCCATATCTTGCACATCTTTTAATTTCTGGATTATAGGAAACACCAAATTATTAAATTATCATTTGATGATTAAGTGTTTATATTTACATTTAAAATGTAACCCTCTTTTTAAAGTTCCTATTTAGATTAGATAACTACAATCACTGTAAAATCATATCTAAAATATATGGCCTAACTCTCACCACTGCAACCATATACTCAAATCAATTGGATCCATAAAATATAATAGAAAGAAAAAAATCCTTTTTCTCTCTTTAAACTTTACATTACTCCATCTTTTCTCTCTAGTGGTATAATGTTATAATATGACAAATAATAATTTATCTTTGATATTCACTATTGAACAATAATCACAATAATCTGAAGAGCTTTTGTGTATATTCACACGTTGCTTAAAATCTCAGTATCGACATTCCCATCACTGCGTTCAAGTGATTCTCATCATTCCCTTCAGCAAACATGTTGCTCTTAAATGTCTTTGGAGTTCATTCATTGTACGAAATTACTCTGATTGGAGTGAGCTTGTGGGTTCTGACCAATGACGACAATTGTATGTATCTCCTACTAAATAAAACGCCAATGTCTTCATAGTATTTTAGTTATCTTTTTAAACAATGGAACTTTGCAGACAAGTTACAGCTGATGAAATCTATGCAGTTATAGTTAACATTTTATTGTTTTCACAAGTCTAAAATTAAATGTTGATTTTGATAAGACACATAATTTTAGAAAGGGATTATAGAGTCTTTATATATACATAGTGGTGGTCCTGGATATTTAATTCCATTATATATGTTCTAACATCTTGCTAGTAAGGTAACTTTTTTTCCGTCTGATTGAAGCAAGGCTTCACTTGAAATTACCATTCACTGGTCTTTCCACAAAAATAGTTAAGTGGAATATGTAAATTACAGTTTTCCCCATGGAAATATCTTGGAATTCCATTTTCTGGTAGAAGTATCTTTGAAGATGTGTATCTGATATGCTGGTTCAACCCTCTTTCAACTTTCCAAATTAATGTTTTTTATATTATACATATTTGGTCCAGGTTAGCTGTTTTTAAATGTCTAGTAAGATATATTAATTAATAATATAATTCCAAATAGCAAATAAATACATTTTAAGAATCAGTGTATTCTTTTAATCTCTACCTTTAATTCATACTTTTTAAATTTTATTTTTAAAATATAAGATTTCTGAAATTTTAAGAACTCTTAAAGAAAATGTAGTTCTTCAAAACCAAATTACCATTTTTAGGAAAATGGCTTAAGTCAAAGATGCTAAGGTGATAACGATCAAGGAGTGCAGTGTCAGTATTTGCTAAACTTCGTGTTATTCCATTGGTTTTTACTTTCATGTACTTTTCATTTGCCCCCATTATTTGCATAGAAGAAAAATGCAAGATCACAAAAGATTAGAAAAATTACTCCATATAAATCACTAAAAAAATGCATCTATTGATCTCTAACTGTGGCCTGTTGTCTAAATAGCTTTAAAGAGGCCGTGTCTTCTGTATGTTCTGAGCTTGAACAGTTACTCTCGTCGTTATTTCTTGTTCTAGCTGCTGCCAATTTTTGCTTAATTACCCTGCCCATCTTTTCTCTGGAAGTTATTAGCAAGCAGTAATACATCTACAACAATATTAGCCTTCTTCCCAAAATATAGAAAGTTGTGATTCTCCATAAGTTAGCAAGTTCAGTTTTAAAAAATTGCTCTTAAGAAGACCTCTTGAAAAATTACTAATAATGAGATTATGTATGAATTTCTAAATAGTTATCACATGCTCATACATGGAGTAAGGTGATAGAAAGCGGTATCTTGATCAGGTAGATTGAATCATTGTGTCTTTCACATAAAATTATATTTACCCTACTTATCCAAGAGTTTATTGCTTTCTAGAGACTTCATGATTGAGCAAAAATACCTGTTAGAATTTATTTTCATTGTTAGGATAATTTGGGGGATATTAGTAATCTTCTACAACCATAATTTACATCAGTATTTTTCTTTTCCCATTTTAATTTTTTTTTCTATTTATTTTATTGTAATAGAACTTGGTGAAAGATGTTTCCAGATTTCCAAGTCCTATGATTTCTTTGAAGAGCTCCTCCAGTATAGTAGGTCTTACTGAAACATCATTTACTGGTTTTTTGTTGTTTGTTTGTTTGTTTTTGGACTGCAATGCCCCTAAAGCATAGAGGCATACAAGAGAATAAAGAACCATTTTTCCAAGTTGGGAAACCTCTCTCATGTTCAGAAGCTGTCTGTTAAACAGGCTAAGTTCTGTTTTTAGCCCTACTACAAATAGTTTCTTCAATCAAAGCCCTGTTGATTCTTAAATTCCTGAATAACTGAATATAAAATTGTTGATGAAGGGGCTAGGTTGGTTTTTTACCTCAGAAATAATGCATTTTTTTTCCTAAATTCTTTCCTATAATCTTTAAGACTGACAAAATGCAATTGGCTGTAAAAGGGTATTCAGATAACTTTAAGTTAATGAGCAAAACAAACTAAACTCATAAAAGACTATATGATAGATATGAGCTGACACATGAATGGGTAGAGCCACATAAAGTGAGCTGTGTGGTACTATCTTTCCCTGTTATGTGCTTGTCCTGAGGACACGTAAGGACTTTAAATCTCACAGCTACAAACAAGGCTCTCTCTATAAATCAGATATTACACGCATTTTCCTGCACACTGAGTTATTTTCTTCATTTAAAAAACTATCGCTACCCTGTTGAATATTTATGCTCCTAAAATATGGCACAATTAATTAAAAATACAAATGAAAACTTGTGGAGATTAAGCAGTTTATTTAGTAAAGACTTTATTTTTCAGAGCAGTTTGAGGTTGACCACAAAATTAAGAGGAAAATACAGAGATTTCCCGTATACCTCCTGCCTTCACACACGCATAGCCTCCTGCATTATCAGCACCTCCCAACAGAGGGGTACACTTGTTAGAACTGATGAACCTACATCCACACATCACTTCGCTCAAAGTCCATAGTTTACATTACGGTATATTCTATGGGTTTGGACACATTTATAATGATACCCAGCTATCATTATAATAACATGCAGTATTTTCTCTGCCCTCAAAAACCTCCGTAGTCCCTTTATTCATTCCTTCCCCATTGAATAGCTTTTGTGTAGGAAGTCAAAAAATTGAAATTTGTCTGCATATAATGATTACTTCTGGAGACATTTAAAATGTTCATATATAACAGTTACCTCCTTTATTATTTATGCAAGCATGAGGCCTACGGCTCTCTGTCTGTATGATTTGATTTGCTGGAAGCTTAGTAGTATAAGAATGCCCTCCTTCCTGTTTTGGGAAAAGAAATCCATAAAATAAAATATTGTTTTTTAAGGATTTTAAGTTTCAAAAACTAAAACTAAAGAGATGTAATAATCTTACACATTGAAAATAATTTACATTATTTTGTTCAGTTGTAATTTTGTTTTGCTTTCTTCACTCTTTAAATTTCTTTATATAAAATCAATTTATTATGAATGATAAATAAGTTAACACAAAGTTTGTTAAATAAATTAAAACAACCAACATAAATGTTTTGTCATTTATTTATTGATTACCTTGAGGATAAGTTTTTGACTATTTTTCTCTAGGGTCAATATTTTGTGTAAACAGTCCCTTAACATTGTTTGGTCAACCAGTTGTCTATGTTTTAAAGGAGAGTATACGATTTCTGGTTTAATCTTTCATCAAAATGCAAGAATGTATTAACTTGTTGAAATATAATTGAATAATTATTAACACATTACTATGTGATTAACTTATTATGCTTAATTTTCTGATCTATGTTAAACTGTTTAAAATGGAAAATTAAAGAAGTAAGTGAATAGGTAGGGTGTTGAAATCTGGCATAAAATTAATCCAAAAGGAGACAAAATGTAACAATAAAAAACAAAACTTTAAATATTATCATAAATAATAATTACATTTTCACTCAATCACCCAATATTGATTATAGACCTACTATGTGCCAGACACCGTTCTAGGTGCTGGGAATACAACAGTGAAAAAAGCAGACCACAATCACTGCTCCCCTGGCACTTAATTCAAGAGTGTTTTAGATGAAGACATTCTTTGGCAGAATCAGACTGGTCACAGGTGCTCTGTAAGGCTACTTAGCATTCACGAGTTATCCTTATATTTCTAACAAAATAGTATTCAGCCCTTCACTGCTCTCATCATCACACAATGTTGTATTTCTTAAGTTTGGCATATTACTCCATAAATGAGGGACAACCAGCAACCCATGACATATAATGCTGACTTAGAATATTGTTAAACAATAACATTGTTAGATGCTGTAGAAGTTATGCTTCTGGTGGATATTAAAAATAGAAGATTGCAAGTTTTATAGTAGATAGAGAAAATAGATTTATTTTTCTATGTTAGGCATGTTCTTCTCCAAAGAAGATCATCCTTACAAAGATTTGTATGCACTATTCAAACAGTGCATCATGTCTCTTCTGCAAATCACACCAGGGTACGTCACTTTTACTGAAGGGAGCAAGACACATTCCACAGGAATGTCAGATATGCTGCTTCCAAAAAAGGAGGAGGACATTTGGTCTATCCATTTTTCTCCTGATCTTCCTTGAAGTTTATAGCTTTACATAAAAGTGCTAAAAATAATTCAGTTTTTCCTATAGCTGTTGCTTTCCACAATACATTTGTGAAGGCGAGCCCCTGTCTTCCCTCTGCCACAGATGCTAAAGGGACTTCTTAAGACAACTATTCATTATAGTGATCCTGTTTTTTAAATGTCTATTTTCAGATATTTCCTTACCTTTTACTGTAAATTTTACTGAAACACTGTTTTTCTTTTAGGAAATATCTGGAGTATGCAATAATCTTACACTCCAGTCATTTTCAGAAACATTTTCACGGGGAAATTCAATGAAGAAACACTGCATATAAAGAAGAAAGATTTTTTTAAAAAAATGTGTCACTTATCTAAACACTCTTTAGTGTGGAAATGGGTAGATTTATCTGAACAAGAAATCAAATGTGACCATGTGACACCATTTCTTGATTCCTCAGGGCTACAAAGAACTAATCATACAGTCCAGATAAGGTAAATACGAGGTTATGTGATTAGTTAAAACTCACAGATGTACATATGCGTTCATACCCTTCTTAATTACTACTAATCAGGAAATTAATTAAACTGAACCTAAAAATAAAAGTGTGCTTATTCCTGTGAAGGCCTCTATGTCAATGATCTGCCTCAATAAGCAGATCTAAACACCCAAATCTTCAGCAGCAGTGGCTGCTGCCTCGTTAGAGCCCTCTAGTGGAGAGCCCGGCCTATAGCAGTGCCCTATGCCTGCGACTTGACAATAAAAAAATCTTTCATGAAATCGAGGGAAGTGAGGACGGGTATGTGACTCTACTCCTTCATTTGTTTAGATGTGATGACACCACCCAACAGATAGGCTTCCTGCATGTGGGCTTGTAAATGTATTCCACCTTATTTACTCTAAGGTGAATTGAAAAACGTCCAAGTTTTTAGTTGAGGCTTTACTTGTGCATATGTTTCAAAAAAAATTACTGAATATTTGAGATGCTTAAATTAATTAAATCATAGAAATTGCAAGATAAATGCATCTTAAATAAGAATATGAAATGAAAATGTTGAATCATTCATTGCCATAATTAAAAATCGAAGGAAGGCATACTCATTTTTCTAGAAAACTGTATCACCATATTTGTAATTATTTTTAAGCATTTTAGGTGCAATCTCCCTTACTTTGATTTATTTTTCAAACTGAGATAATTCTGAGTTTCAGTCATGTAAAACCTGCAATTTTGTGTGTAAAAAAAACATATTTGGATAGTAAAAAACCCAGAGTTGGAAATGGAAACAGCTTCCATTTAACTGGGGAAATATTGCATGGATAAAGATGATTGACATTAAGATGTGGACTATCTGACACACTTTAAATTATTTATCATTATTTAACCACTGTATTGATGTGACATAATAGGGATCACTGACCCACAGCATAGTCTAGGAGACAAATTGGAAAAGCAGGTGAGGTTATTTGGACACTTGTGGAAACCAGAGCATCCGTGAAAAATCACAAATGTTTGACATTGTTGAATATAAGATCTCTATGACTTAATATGGATTATTTTTCCAGTTCCCCGCTGCATTGATGACTTTGGTTAGACAAGTACATAATCAGTTAATTTTTCTGTATTGAGTAATTCTATTTTATGTTCAAGCTTGTTAGATAGTTCAGAAACAAAATTGAAGTCACATATTCTCAAAATACATTTCTACAGAGCATTTAATAATCCTTTATCACCTTTTGCTTTATGTAGGAAACTATTTTGGATGTCCTCTTACTTTCATCTGAGCCATAAAGATAGCATCTGCTATGACATCCTTTTAAAAATTCCCTTCAATCAATAGGCCATATTGCTATTACTTGTTTTTCTGAACCATATAATAATACATTAAGGAATGAAAATGTCATTTTATATTTAAAATTAATTGATAAATAAAAGGACATTAGTTTTTCATCTTTAGATAAATTTCTTAATATTTGCAAACACAAAATTCATTTTGTATTAAATCATGAGTTTAACGGTGGTATTCTCATATGTTAAGCCCTATATATCTTCTTGGATAGCTGAAATTTGGTGTTTTAATATATATCTCAAGAAATTATCCTCCCACTATATTATCATCCATTTAACATATCTGAAACAAAATGAAGTAGGTTATTTTACACTCTTGTGCTGAATAATGTTTTCACTTTTCCGGATTATGTTAGGTAATTTATTTTGTTGTGACAGAATTTAAAATACTGAGAAGGAAATTCATGCACTTGAAACAGTTAACTAACAATGCAGATGAGTAAATGATGAAATGCTTCTAAGAGTGATTTAGATAAAGGTGAAATAAGAGTCTACAGGAAAGATGGTGTAGTCTTGACTACATACTTTAAAGAAGAAAGGGACTTAGAGTAATGTAGTGTTATCTAAATAGTTGACTGGAGCAGCAGGTTAGTCTTGAAGTTTACTGAGAGATGAGTTTGAATTGATTGAGCCATGTATTCCCTATTTTTTTTTTAACCACATCTGATGTTTTAATATTTTAATGTTTGTATTTGAATATATTGTACATATTTACACTAATTTTCCAAATCAACTGATGTATTTTAGAACTTTGCTGCAAAGTGTCGCCATTTGCAGCAGATATCATCACCTCGGAGCTTGTTGGAAATGCAGAATCTCAGGCCCTGCTCAAGATTTCCTAAATAAAATTCTGCATTTTAACATACCCTGCTCTAAGAAAATACTACTGGATAGTGTATGGTCTTTCTTGTTGATGAATACAATATTTCATATGTGTGTGTACGATGAATGTACATATGTATGTATATTCATAATTATTTCTCAAAAATGGATTTTAAAAGGACTACAATCTAAGTCCTATCTCATCCAAAACGTTCCCTTCACTCCTTACCATCTCAAGTCCCATATGCTCTTCCTCAGAGTTTGCTCAGAGCCTTGGGATGTTTTCCTTAGATGTTAAGATGAACTCTTGGCTTGTTTTGACTGTCTTTTGGCAAGAGAAACAGAAGAGTAGGAAGCAGTGATAGTAGTAAAATTTGTCTTAAAAATGGAAAAATGTTTCAGAAGTAATTATAAAATTGAATGTAAGAGTATGTTTTAAATAGCATTGGTTTATCCTAACCAGCAACTCATATTGATAAGTCTTTATTTTTTATTTTATTTTATTTTATTTTTTTGCCTTTTTGGACAGCTTTATAACAATTGGGTTAAATCTTTCTAATTTATAATTAGCATTTTTCAATTAATTTGGGTATGCTAATTTTTATATTGATTGCATAAACTTGCATGTTTAAGACATATTAATTCCATGGATATCAGTTAAAATACAGCAAATTAATTTGTGCAATCTGCTGTGACTATTTTCAAAGCCAAAATTTAGTAATTGTCCTAAAAAATCACTGTCCTTCAAGAAGTTTTCTTAGATTCTGAGATTATTCCATTCTTCTAATCGCCTTCAAATACTTAGGCACCAAAGATTTCCTGTAGAGTTTCCCATTGATATTTTTTCTACTTTTTTAATAACTTTTTTTGATACTTTCTCTATTGTTGCCTTTGACCCTGTGAACATAACGATGTCACTAATGTTTGACTCTTTCTCTACCTATAAAATGATAGGTTCTAAAATATTTTGCAGCTCTAAACATAATTTTCTTGGAGGGAATTCCCAATCTTGTGGTCTTTCCACTCACTAGAAAGACTGTTTTTAGTCTTGATCAAACTTTACCTCTGTTTCGGTTGATTGTCCCCTTCTCGAAATTTTCATCTCTGTTGTCCTCTCTGACTCATTCTCTTTACCTTCTTTTACAATATTTACTCCTATTCAGTTTATTGAGATAATTATTCAGTTTCTTTCTGCCTTTTGGATATTCTGTTTAATCTAAATCAAGTTGTGATGGCTCACACCTGGAATCCCAGCACTTTGGGAGGCCGGGGGTTGTGGATTGCTTGAGCCCAAGAGTTTGAGACCAGCTTGGACAAAATTGCAAAACCCCACCTCTACAAAAAATACAAAAGTTAACTAGGCAAGCCGGCACACTCCTGTTGTCCCAGTTAGGGAGGCTGAGGTGAAGGGAACACTTGAGCCCAGGAGGTAGAGGCTGCAGTGAGCCAGGATCATGCCACTGCCCTCCATCCTAGGTGACAGAGTGAGACTGTCTTAAAATAATAATAATCTGAATTGTATTCTGGGTTCTCTTTTTCCCTCATTGTTCATAGTCTTTCTGGGCAACTACATTTACTCTCGTGGATTAAACTATCATTTACCAACAATTTCCTAACTTGCAGTTTATGACCTTCTGGGTTTCTTATTTGATATCAAACTACTGACTTTATTAATTGCACTTAAATCTCAACAGGTTGTAAACAAAAAAAGTTTGATATTTTTCCCGTTTTTTTCTACTTCGCAAATTTGAACCACCGTATTTCTTGTCAATTAATTGCATCACTGCTCAGCTAAGCACAGAAGGAAACATATCAGCCTCTTCTATTTTATAATACTCTTATTGGATCTCACTTTCCTCTTTTCCAGGCTTTTCTTCTAAGCTTACCGTCTTGAAAGCATAGAATATGTACTATTTCTATATCCTCACTTACCATTTCCTCCTTTATCTTAATTGAACTTGTAGTTCCATTACTGCACCAAAAGCCTCACCAAAGCCATCACAATCTTCCCTGCAGAAAGAGGCATTCATGTTTGAAGGAAACTTACAAGAGCGTCAAAATGAGCACAAAGCAAAACCGAGCCTGGGAATTAATGTGAACAACATAAGATCTTGAAACAGTAGGCTCTCCAGATTAAGATACATCAAACAGTAAGTAAAGAGTTTCTATAACCTGAGCACCATTCTGGATCGATGTGAAGAAGAGGGATGTCAACAGAGGAGAACAATAAATTTAGCTGCAATGGGAGTGGGAAGGATAGAGGTAAGGGCAGCAGATTCAGAGAAGGCCTGATCCAGAATGTCGTCAAATTCAATTGTGACTTTTCAGTCATCTTTTTGGATTTTTTTTTTTTGCATGCACCACAGTTAAGAATGAATTACTTTTCAAAATTTTAATAAGCTTGATTTCTAACAAGCTATTTTTTCTAGTCCTTTGCTATTTATTTCTACCTGCCTTTTAAATATAGGTGTACACTAGGGCTTCATCCCTGGCCAATCAACTGATCTTCCTACCAACGCTCTGTCACCCAGGCTGGGGTGCAGTGGTGCTATCTTGGCTCACTGCAACCTCTGCCTCCAGCGCTAAAGAGATCCTACCACCTCAGCCACCCCAGTAGCTGGGACTCCAGGCATGTGCTACCATGCCTGGCTAGATTTTGTAGAGGTAGGGTTTCTCCATGTTGCTCAGGCTGGTCTTGAACTCGTGGACTCAAACAATCCACCAGTCTCAGCCTCCCAAAGTGCTGGGATTATAGGGCTGAGCCTCCACTCCCAGCCTATTTTCATATACTAATGATTTCCAAAGAAATAACTCCATTTAGGTCCTTTTCTCCTAATATTTCATTTCCCCTTGGCTTTGCCTCAGGTCTTTCCAACTAGACATATGTAAAACAGAAACCTTTACATTCCATGTCTGTTTTCTCTCCTCAAACTTCTCTTACTCCTCACTAACTCCTCATTCAAGTCAGGAATTGAAAGGCCTTCTAGGCACTACCATCTGCCTAATTTGTCATAATCAATCTATTATGAAGTGTTGCCAGTTCTCCCACTTATATGCGCCTGGTTTCAGTTCTACTGTTCCTGCTCAGTGTCACACTCTCTAGATCTCCCTTTTGGATCAAGATTTTTTAAAAAAACAGCTTTGAATGCTTTTAATAACTCGACCACTAGGCTAACACTGTATCTGTACCATCCCAAATCTGATATAATCCTTACAACATTCTGATGAGATAGGATCTGTTATTATCTGGATTTCACTAAGAGTGACAGAGCCAGGTCAGTGACCTAGATTGCTCTGAGTCAAGAGCCCCACTGGTAACCTCTATGCGATATTGGCCATCCTACTGCAAAGGGCTCCTAATTTGTCTTTTGGCTTCTCATTGGGGTTTTCACTTTCATTTTTCCCTCCTTTCTTAAATATGTCTAACTGATCTTTCTAAAATGCAAATTGAAGTATTTCTGCCTTGCCCCTCAGCACCCCTGTCCAAGCTTTTTAGAGCAGCTCGTATAGCTCTTCATGACCCTGCTCCCTCCTAGCCAGGGTCTCCTCTTTCCCACACCCGCTGACACCGTTTCGAAATCGACACTCTAATAATAGAGGCATTTGTCTTTTCCTCCAGAAATCTTGTTTTTCACTTTTCTTTAAAATGCCCCTTTTTAGTTTCCTCTCAATTGCCATCTCCCCTAGGGAACTATTCTTTAACTCCTAACTTGAGTTATGTACTAAATCCAGTTTTCCTTGGGGGAGTATTGTTTGTTTAACCTAAAATGGTCTTCTCGTTTTCCCTTTTATCTTTCTTCTTTCTGAGAGATCCTAGTTCAGTTCCTTATCACTTCAGTCTTACTTGAAAAATAGCTGGAAGTCTAACTGGTCTACCTCTAATATTCCCTCTTTCACATTGAGCAGTGGTTCTCCCGGGACCCCAAGGATTACCTGAGAAGCTTGTGAAATTGCAGATTCCTGGGTTCCAACCTTTAGATGCAGTAAGTCTGTGGTGGGAAGAAGGTATCACTTCTTAATAAGCATTGCACCCAGGTGGAGACATCCTGTTTTATGCGATCAGTAAAATTTTGTCCCCAGACTGAGACATGATCAATTTACTACTTGCTGAAATGCTTTTGATGTCTCTCTTTAGTCTAAAATATATTGTAAAATCATTGACATATGGCATCAAAATCTCTGCAGTTTTCAACCTGTTCTTTGAAGAATATTTCCCTACATTTTGTCTCCAATCCATACCTCCTCCTATCCTGGCCTTTTAGCCACCACAAATACTCTAACATACTGTACATTCCATATGTGCCAGATGCTTTCTTTTTTGGCTCAGTTGGACACTCTCTGGCCTTGCCTGCCTGCAGTGCCTTCTGAACCATTTTCTCACTAGTGAACTCCTACCCATTCTTCAAGCTGCAGCTCAGTTACCACTTTCTTAATAAGGGCTTCCCTGAATCTGCTGCCCCCACCTCATCCTTTCCACTCCTGCTATAGCCAAATCGATTGCTCTTCTCTGCTTGTTGGCATCACTCCTTTTTCCCCATCTGTCCAGAATGATGCCCACATAATGGAAACATTTTACTTTTCACTCGAGAGTTGACAATTTAGAGATTCTATATCATTTATTTTCTATTTTTCAGGCCAGGTATTGCTTTGTACTCATTTTGCCACTCCTGTAGCTTTCTGCAAACATGAATGCCTTTTTTCCCAGTGACAAGCAGTTTTTAAGTTTTCAAGTGTGAGAAGAGAAATGGCATGAGGGGGCCAATGTATGTGCATGTCAGCGCATTGGCAGGTTCTCCGAAATGTTTTCAAATTGTCAATTCCAAATAATATTTTAGTTGCTTTCAAGTTTCAGAAAATGTGTATCTAACTTTGGAACAATGTAAGTGTTGTGCTGGAACTTTGAAAAAACACCAGAGTCACCACTATCTAAGTTCTCTGGGCAGTATCTGTTATTATTTTCAATTCTGACAGACTTCGCACTTGAGGATTGCACAGCCTCTGGTGACACAATGTGGAAAGAAGTTAGAGACACAAAGTAACCTGGCACACACAGAAAAGTGAGAGGGGTCTCTCTTTTCCCCTGGCTGCTTCTATCCAGCCCACTTCCCCACCTCAGTCATCAAACTGTTATCTGGCAGCATTGTCTTACATTTAAGTGAACATAGTGTTCTCTAATTAAAAACATCATGTTTGTGAACTGAATATATCATTATCAAGGCCTTTTCAAACTTTCGTTTAAATTTCATTACCAAGAGCTCTAAAACTGATCACTGATCTTAAGATGATCAACATACCTTTATTTTCTGAAGTTGTGAGAGGACTATCATAAGCTTGTTTTCTTTTTAGTATAAGAAGAGATAGATGGGTGGAAGGATATCCGAGTAACCATTTTCTGGGAGACTGTTTTAAAGATAAGTGCTACTAGTTATTAAAATATAAATTACACCATTATTTGGCTGAAATAGATTGCAATAGGTTGTTCAGCAGTGGGACTGGAAATAACAGAGACCCTCGATAATCATGGAGTGAAGTAAGTGAGAAAGTACCAGGACATTGTTATTTAGCCTTTGGGATTTGGAATGTGAAAGAATAAGAATATCCCGATATTACCAGATTATCAGTGGTTGAAAGTTGAATGGAGCAACTGTGAATTGTTTCTCTCGCAGAACCCAGAGATCCTAACGTGAGACGGTGAGGGAGGGAGATGTGTATTGTTAAGAAATGTAGGTTTGATCTGTATTACTTTTACGGCACAGAATGAGGAAAGAATGTGGACCTCAGGCTGGGGCTGGACTTGCTCATGTCCCTAAGATGATGAAGGTTACTTCCCTGTTTAAAAAAACAACAACAACAAAGTATGCTCTATGCGCCCTGAAAATCACTGTGCCAGATCTACTAAAAAACCACGATACCACTGGGTGTAGAAATACAGAGACCATCTGATCCAGGCTGTGTATTAGTGTCTTTCTGAACCACAAAGAACTCAGAGAGTTATGATCACATTGAACACAGTAAGGAATAAATAGAATCATTTTTTTTCAGTTATACAAACACGATTGACTTTTTAACGAAAGACTGCTATTCTTTCAAATAACACACGTTTCTCTCGCATTTCAGTTCCTTGTGCACTCACACTGCCATATGACACTGCTATCAAGCCTCTCATTTCTTCGGTGAGTTAAACAGAGCATGGATAGCAAACAGTAAAATAGCTACTTTTCATGGAGCACAAAAGAGGGTGCATTTTTCTCAGCATAGCAGACTCATCACAACTTCTGTGTTTCCTGTCCCATGGGCGACGCCCCTACTCCCACCCAGTCTCCTTCCTGGGCAGCTCTGGGCTGCAGAGCCAGCAGCGTGCCATCCCGCTCTGCTTTAGCGCCCGCTGGAGACGGCACTAGGACCCAGGGAAGTCCCCGAGCGGGGTTCGCGGAAAGGCAGCCAGACTCCTCCTTATCTCCAGTGTCAAACTTGACATCAGCCTGCGAGCGGAGCATGGTAACTTCTCCAGCAATCAGAGCGCTCCCCCTCACATCAGTGGCATGCTTCATGGAGATATGCTCCTCTCACTGCCCTCTGCACCAGCAACATGGATTGTCACCTCTCCATCCTCCTCCTCCTCAGCTGCTCTTTTCTCAACTGCTTCGGGGAACTGATTCCGCAGCCTTCCAATGAAGGTAAGCCAGGTACCGCGACGCGCGGAGCCCTGCCCCGCGGGCTCACGCTCTCCAAAGCACGTTCTCACCGAAGCCTTGCGCGTCGGGAAGGTGCCTCCGAATAGAGCGGTTTGCTCTTAGTGAACGAAAGATGTGCCTTTTTTTTTTTTTTTTTTTTTTTCAACTCTCTTCTAAAACACTTCAGAAGATAATTTTAGATGGTCTAAACCTTGAAAATGTGTTTTTAATTTGATACCAATTCGAGCAATTACCTTGTTTGCCAATTTGAACAGAAAGAAAGAAAGAAAATCCTCCAGCGTTGCAACCCGGTTATGTTAATTGCCAAATAGCCAAGGCAGTATTTTATTTTCTAATTATGACCATGTGGTACTCCGAGAAGTTTGAAAGAAAATTCAACCTTCCTTTCCTAGACTCTTTAGTATGTTTAAAGGTAATGACAGGTTGTTCCTACTTGGGATCATGGCATTTATGAATGGACTAAAGGGAAATGAGTTTGTCGAAGCGGAGGTGCGCGTGTGTGTTTATGTTGCAAGGGCTGTGTTGAAGTTGTGTGTGTCCCGCCAGGCAATGGTTTGCACTGTGGTACAGGTTCTAATGAGCAGCATATGCCACATTAACATAAGTAATATTTGCAGGAATTACAATAAGCTTAGGTTGGATTCTCTTTGTTTAAAGGCTTGTATACAAATAGGAGAATGTATTTAATGAATAGTGAATAGCTCCTAGGAAGATATAGTAAATAACTGAATAGTAGATTAAGAGAGAATGTTCATATGCAGCAAATGGCATTTCCTTGATGTTGTGTTATTTATTATCCTCGTAATGAGCATTAATTCCTTTTCAATGGGTTAAAGTGCAAATCTAATGTTAAGGACACCGATGTGTTCTATAAGATTGTGTACCTAATACATACATTTTCTTTCTCCTGTATACCTTTTGTGATCTATTCCTAATGACTTGTGAGTGCAGTCACTAACTCTTAAAACAAACTTCTCTAAATAATTGATTAAAGTCACACTTACAACATTAATTTCCTCTCAGTGATTTTGAACTTATAACAATAACATTTAGCAATTTATTTTGCAAGTTAACAATACTGAGCAACTGATGTGCAAACGTCATGTTATATACATCACTCCTTAGAAAATATATTGTCAAGCCAATACTGTTGTATATTATACAGCGTACCTTAATTTTAAAAACACAAGTAAAAACAAAACATTTAGAAAGTTTTTTATTAAATGTAAAAACTGCCTGATACCCTGTGACCTACTTTCACTGCTAATAGAGCAGTCATTTATCTCCTTCCTTACTGACTGCCTTTATCAATTTGGCAGATTTCATTAAATTTTCCGAATCTTTTTTCTAAATAAGAAAATAAAAATTCTAAAATTGTAAGAATCAAGAAAATGATCTTACCCACAAACGACTTTTTCTTTTACAACCCAAATTAAAATGTTTATTGGAAAGTAAGAGTCAATCATTCTTCCTGAATGAAAGGTAAGAGTATTCATTTGTATAATGGGTAACATGTATAATAGGTAACATATCAATAAATTAAAATTAATGTTTTAAAATTTTTTGTTCTTCACAGATATTAAAATATTGACAATCACTAGAAAAATAGTGTTAAAATTCCCACATTGCCATGATAAATTATATTTTCCAGATAGAATGTTTACGAACTATGTAGATAATGGATATTACTGAATTAATTATGCACAAGAATGTAGTAGTCAGTATTTTTGTGGAAAACATAACCTTTAAGTAAACTACAAGAGAAAAAAAAAGACACCAAACTATTTCACACTTATGTAAAATTAATCAGTATTAATTTAATGATAGAGTTAATCAAATGCAAATTGCTTTTAAGCCTCACCTCATATGTGTTTGGGGATATAATGTGCATAATTATACAGACAGGTACACATTAACAATATGTATATAGAAAGGTAAATATATTCAGAAAGCTGACATAATTACATTTAATTTGCTTGGATAAAAGTTTATCCATCGTTCATGGGATTATTCTTTCCAGATTGTGTCCTATGGATAGTGTCTCTTTTCCTTCCTGTGATTATGAAGGGAAGCTTTAAAACAAATTTAAGATGATTTAACTTAGGTAATACTTGAGTGAGATTTTAAATATTAATCCATAACTTGGCTCTCAGTTGAGTTGAATAACATGAAAAATGAAAATGCCAAGTATGTGCCCAGATTTCCATGCAATTTTTCTAACAATGTAATTTAAATAAAAAGCAATTTTTTTGAAAATGTATATATGAGAGGAGTGATTTTAAAATAATATGAATGTAGTTTTCTGATATAATTTTTTAAATTTGAAATATGAAATACTAGACTGTATTTACTATGATTGAAATATTTCAACACTGTAAAAAATGTACGAGAAATTTACTGGAACATATTTACTAGAATATATTCTTCGATCTGTTATGAAGTTAGGCATAAGAGAACCAAGAGAACAAAACCAGGCCATTGACTTAATTGCTAGGACATTTGCAGTTGTGTGATTTGTTTTTAAATTTGAGATTTAATCATTAACTATCAATATTGAAATGCCATGGGTCCCTGATAAGAAAAATAACTTAGAAAATGTTTAATCTGAATTTTCCTTCTATTAATATATTTACAAATACCTTTCTTATATGCTTTCAAGAAAATGACTCCAGGTGATAATAGAGACTCATCAATGATAACAGATATTCATAATTCCATTGATCACTTGACTCAGCAATTGACCTATATACTTAAACAGAGCTTTATAAAAACTTTATTAAATTCTTATCAGATCTCTCTGTTTACACGGCTTAACAAAAGACTTTTAATGGGAAATCAGCTGTTTTTCATAGCAAAGTACGATTGCTACACTATGTATTATTTTAAAAGTTCATATACTTGCTCCTAGTTTCCATACCAGAGGGATGATTAATGGTAAACAGAAATAACATTGGAACAAGTTAAAACTGGATATAAAATAAAATTATCAACTATGGTTACTTCAACCCTTTCAGAATTGGTAAAAGTACTTCCTTTAAACACTTTTATACATTTATGGCAGTCTGGAGTACAATGCACTGTTAATTCATCAATACATAATACACTAAATTGTTTTTTCTATCCAAAAGAGTTCATAAATTGGATTACCATTTATCTAGAAAGCTCTTTATATTGAAAATAAAGTATCCAAAATAAAAGTGAATAAAATTAAATATTCATATTTATATACTAGTTTTTTTAAGACTTTTTTGAGTAGCTAAGACACTATTTCTATGAAATGCATTTCCCTAAATATAAATATTCTAAATACTAGAGGAAACTATGTGATTGTTTAAAACTTAAAAGTAAAACTTGCATATGAATATTATAAGCCTCCCTTTGAGTATTAGGCAAATGTTAGAGAAAACAATCAATTTTTTTCATTTTTAAAAATTACTATAAATTGGCATCACTTTTCATATATAAACACTTTTCCTCAAATAAGAACACACTGTGATTAAAACATTAATAGAGAACTAAGCTATCATATCATCTTTATAAGATTTTTTGGTTTGGAAGAGGGTTTACATTTGCTTTTAATAGCATTTCATCATGCTAGACTAAATAATTGAATGCATTATACATTTTTGTAATTTAATAGCTCTCCTAATAGCTCACCCCTACATCCCCCCTGCCTCCATGGTTAACTGTGCTATTTGCCTGAAGGTAGGAGAAACCTTAATTTCACTATTTTATAACCCACAACAGTTAACACTTGACCTAGGTCATTAACAGGATTATCAGCAAATTTGTTTAAGCTTTTACTGACAATCTGAATTGCTAGGATAATATTTTGAATGTCCTAAAGAAACTTTTTGTAACCTCTCAAAATCTATCATGAAATTAATTCATTCTGAATCTATATTGTTGTAAAGACTAGTACTGATGATAATAATTTGAGTGGTGAAAGTGTTCACTCAGATACCTCAATCTCCTAATTTTTATGTTTCATAATCACACTATTCCAGTCCTTGTCATAAATGAGCAATTATAAACTCTTTTAGATATTACATCTTTTAGTAATAATAATAGATTTATCAATATAAAAGTTTCACCTGTAACAATCAATATTTTTAATTTTATATTTTTTATTATTGTTACCGTAGTTGATAGGATTTTTTTTTTTTTTTTTTGTCTATTTTAAGGTTAAAAGTTAGTTGGATATACTTCTAACTCAGAAGTGACTGGACCTATAAAAGGGAAACTACATGTAATAAAACACCATTGCCACGTGTTAGATCATGGTTGTATTTTATATAAAGTTGTCTTTCCATGAAACACTAGAAATTGGGAGCTATAATGAAAAACACTTTAAACTAATATAAAATTTTAAAACAAAATATTGTACAGAATCAGATCTTAGTTATTTTTAACATTTTTTAGTAGGTTTAGGAAGTTTTAGGTAAAGTTTTTCAGTTCTTGAATTTAATTATGGCTGGCTCCTTGGTTATATTAACAACTTAGTAATCTCACATTGCTTTTAATAAGTTTATTATAAAATAAATGATTTAGTAACATTCTTTATGTATTGCCTACATTTAACATTCAAATTTTGGTGTGTTCTTCAAGGGTCCAACATTTGTAATACTTTTTCACAATAACTTTCTTTATAATGTTAAAATCCTTTCAGAAATTTAAAATTTTTTTGAAATAAAATACATGTAATATTTAAATATCAAATAGTTACTTTTGCAAAGGATTTTTAAAGGCAAAATATATTACCACAATATATTTGATCTACCAATTTCAACACAAATGGAAAAAAAAAAAAAGAAGTGTTCTTGAGAGTTACATTTTCCAAGTCATAAGACCTTCAGGAAAATATTAATAAAACTTTCCTCAAATCATCAAACTTGATAAGTTTTTATAGACGTTTGCTAAAAAAAAAAATCTGTAATCTGGGCTACTTTTTATTTGAATCATTTTTTCAATGATTCTGTTTGGCATAAATACTAGATAGAAGGGGAAACGTGTATTTCTTGAAGAACATTAAGTTTTACAAGTAATTTTCTGTCAAGATCCTCAAATTTGTTTATTTTTTTAACCTGCACACTTTTTCTTTAAAATATTTAGTAAACCTTGTTCCTTTAATTCCTGTTTGAGAGAAGATTTAGAAGAACAGATGCAGGTGTCTCCTTTCGGGTTCTGTTTTCAAAGATCTGGATTTTCTCATCAGGGAGGGTCAATAAAGGGCTTTTACCAAGTACAAAAGTAGCTTTCCACAGATTTTTTAAATAAAGGGTTGACCAGCAGTGTGAAACATTCATTATATTATTCATCCAGGTATACAGAAAACCAGGATTAGAAATTTGCTTCTCAAAAATTTGGGAACCTTAGCTAACTCTTCTGTAACAACTTTAGAAATATTAGTAAAAGCAATATTGTGACATTTACAAAATGCGAAGTCTTCCAAGTCACAAATCAATCCCCCTAGGAAGACATCCCTCAACGTGTTCAGGGTGTGGATACACGTGCGCCACTTGCTTGATTTCATTAAGTCTGTTCCCAGCTGCTTGGTATCAGGTAGTTCTTGGAACCTGGCAGGAGGTTTTCTCCAGGAAAAGTCTGAAAGTCAGCAAGTTTTAGTTTGCCTCCTACCAGCTTCCTTTGTAAAAAAAAAAAAAAAAGGGGGAGAGGGGAGGGTTGTCGTTTACAAAGAAAAAAGTTTTTGCAAGTGAAAAATTTAAAAGTTGATTAGAAAACTGGAGAAGTAGAGAAAAGGTTTTAAAGCCAATGTTAATATATAAATCATTTGCTTAAAAGAAAGACATTTATCACATAAAATATCTGGTTAATCAATTTTTATTAAAGCCCTAAAAACCCCGCACACTTAAAATGGGGTTGGGGTTGGGGAGGGGGCTGCATTTCTTTGTTTCTCTTCTCAAGTTTACACACTTCTGATTGTTTCCCAGAAGAAAATATTTTATCCAGGAAAGTTTTAAGAGTGTCAGCCAAAAAATGCTAAAATGCTTCCCCCTTTGAATGTCTGGACGAATGCATGTGGAGGGGTGGATGGAATCAAAACCAGTTCAGCAAATAAAGCCTCAAACTTGGAGTGATGTTATTAAACTGGAAGCCCTGAGTGTGGACATCCCCCAACCCTTCATTTTCTAAACCATGTCCCGCTGTTCCAGTCAAAGCAAAGGGTGAAAATCCACATAATCCAAACCAACATGGTGAAGTGAGAATAATAGGTGAGGAAGGAGGAGGAAAGCAAGTGGCAGCACTGCACAAACAAACTGTTGTGAATACTCCTCGCCATGGACAGGAGTGGCCACAGGAGGGGATACTGCCTTCCTTTTTCTTCGCCCTACACTTCCCACATTTAATAAAGCAATCTTCATTAAATTACAAAAGTGTGTCCTGCGAAATTTTAGCACAAAGCAGAGCTGTACGGGTAGAGACAGTAATGTGGCAACAGGGAGATGAGCAAGTGCTCCTTGCTGCCACCACACCCACCGTCAGGGTTGCCTTAACCACAAACTATTCTCCGCTAGGTCCAGGCTCATTGGAAAACAACCGTGGCTCTCAACAGTTCACTGCTTACTCACTCTGCATCAAATTAAAGATGAGATTTAAAAAAAGAAAAAGAAAAACACATCTCGGGGTGCGGGTAAAGCAGTCCCAGCCCTCTGGAGGCCAGCGGGTTCTTTGTGCAAGAGACTCTCCGCGCCTGGCTGCCAAAGTCATTCCCGGAGCGCGACCAGGGTGCCACGGCCTCCGTCCCGGGGTAGGGTGGGTGGGCGAGCGCAGTCTGATGCTCTTTTGCTCCGGGTTTCTGCCTCCGGGCGGACGGTGTAGGCTCTGCGATGCAGGCGGTAGCTAGCAGAGCGCGAAGGTGCAAAGTTACGCGAACACCAGCGCCAGGAGGAGACTGGAGCGCGCGCGAGGCAAACGTGCGCCCTCTGCCTGCTGCCTGGGATCTGCTGACACTGGGAGAGCACGGCGTCCTCCTTAACACCTGGACCCTTCTTACCTGGGCGTCAGTAAGACGCCAGAGTCCGTGCGCCTTGGACGGGTCTGGCAGGTCCTGACCTGAGGAATAGACTTTGATTCAGGATCTACCATCGTCCTGCCGCCGTTTACATTGCTGTCAGCTAGGCTTTTCAGTTTGATGTTTGGAAGTGCTGTGTCTCTTTTCCATCCGTGTTCGTGGGTTCACCAGGTGACAGCCAAGGGAAGGAGATATTCTGCAAGGTTCGCTGCAGGATTGAGAAAGCATCTCTTACTGGGTGCGCTTGGTTGAGGCTCACAGGAGTTGCCTCATACGCCCTGTTGTCCAGTTTGCTGATTTCTAACCCTATCCCTTTACTATTTCTTCATCTTTTGGACATTCAACTCTTTGGGTGTCGCTAGACTAAAATGAAGAAATTTATTTTTTAGAAAAATTTTCTTTAAAACTACCTGCTAATGCCACCTGTTAGGCCCCTAGTAATTGCTGAGGGGGTGTCCGTAAACTTTGCCCCTGTGCATATTCAAAAGTTGTCTGTGTTCTCCCAAAACTCATGTGTGACTGACACCGTTTTATTAAAACAGGATTTTTCCTCTTCCAATATTGGGAGTAAACAGGGAATGAGCCAGAGAGGGTTTTGGGAGCTGTGCTATCGATATACGTTGGTGGTTGGGTGATCCTGATGCGTCTGTGGCTGTGTTAGAACTTCAGTGTTTTTCATAAAAGATGGTATTATTACATCCTGTAGACTTCAAGACGAATATATCCTCAGTACCATGTTCAACATTGAGAAAATAATTGTTCAGTGTTCGCTGGCAAACAGATTTTTCCCTTACATTATCATTCATGACTTACTGAACCTCATGCAATCGTTAAAGTAGCCCTAAAATAGGTAACGTGACATTTCCCATTGTTACAACTGAGGAAACTGAGAAAATGGATCCTAATAAAGTAGTAACTAAGCCAAGCCCTCTCTCTTGTCTTTGTCTTTTGATTTTAACCTCATATGTTTTCTTCTAGACACAAACGCCTACGAACTAGGGAGGCATCCTTGTCAGGAAAAGCACTAGCTTCTCAACCTTAATCCCACTGACTGTACTAATTTGTCTTCTGACTTTGCAAGGATGACTTAGAAACAATCAGAAATTTGTAGTGAAAAATGGAAGGAAACCATATAAATGGGAGTACTTTGGAACTGTAAAGTGGTTCCACTCATAAGTTATGATTATCTGCATGGGTGGGGAACCCACTAAGAAACTAAGTTAAAGAAATTTGATGTAGACAGAAGAGCAGATAAAAATATCTGTGATGACTTTTCTTCACACGTTCTTTCCTCTGTGTTCCTTTCCTGACACTCAAACACTCCTTTCCTCACCCTGGAGAGAAGATTTTGTCAAGAATTCCATACATACAGATAGTGAGGAAATTGTCAATATAACCAGAGTGTGATTATTTAGGGTTATGTGTAATAAAAATGAAGTGTTAATTAACAATTGGAATTGTCTTAAAGGTCAGTAATAGAAAATAGAACATGGTCCAAAAAGTGGACTTTAGTCTCTGTGGAAATTTCCCCCCACTTAAACTACAATTTTTAAATTACTTAAGATGAGAAAATAAAATTTTAGTGATTTAGCTCTTCTTTCATAAAAATACTTGTATTCTATTTAACTGTAGCCATTGAGAAAAGGTAGCTAAAACAGGCTTTTGAAAGGTAGCAAATTAAGTTGGGGGCAATTATATTTTTCATGTGGGTATTTCAGCACATATGTTTTGCATTAATTGCTGCAATAAATTCTGTTAACCTGGCAAAGAGCAAAAATAGCATATTGATGACATCAGGCTTCCAAAGCAGAAAGCAGCTTTTAGTATCTTGCTTTCTTCACTGTAACATAAAAAAAAGAAAAAAAGAAAAAAGACTAATGTGTTATCCGTTATGTTCCCAAAGAGTTAGCCAGTCTTTCAAGCTATTGGCATGTTTTCCATGAACAAAAGTGAAGAATTAGCAACAAACTTTTTCCCATTACTTCCAGAGAATTCATGTCAATTACTCATTTTCCTATTACCTGATTTTTTATATTCATATTTGTTACTCATTTCCCTATTATTTGATTTTTTTTATATTTATCTTTGGGTTTTCAGAACTCGCTCACATCAAGGCAAATGTAAACTGACTTTAAAGACTCCAGACTGAGCTGTCTTCCCTTTTAAGACAAAAATCTTGACTGATTACATAGCAGGGCCTCAAAAGCACTTGAGCAAATAGATAATTGTGGGTTAATTTTATTACCAAGAGGTTTATTTAGTCAATATCAAAACTGTTTCTTCTTGCTTTTTTAATGCATTCATTTTGAGAAGGTTAATGTATGTTTTTTCAATTAATAGTTAAGAAAAATAGATGAATAAGCTCTACAGGTCCAGTAAGTGTAAACTGCCTCATATAAGGCTTTACAATTTTACTTTTTGCTTCTGATAAAGTTGATTGATTTCCAATCAACAGGAAATTGTAACATTTCCTATCTACCTCAGATTGACTAAGGGGAACACAGAGTAGCTTGTTAGTAGTCAACATACATTTATTTCCTGATTTGCAAACTCAATGTAGCAATTAATAAAACTGTTTAGCTTTCAAAGGGATATATTCTTTCGTTGCATATGATGGCAGTCTTCACACTGAGGGAAAGTCTGGGAAGCTAATTTGCAATGTCTTCCATGTGGATTATCTAACTAATCCTCTGGGTAAGCAAAACACCACTCACAGGAAAAGTCCATTTGCAGCCCTGTGTGGTGTGTTATATCACCAACAGTATTGTCCTCTTACAAAACTGAGCTATTCCCAAACTGTAAGCAAAATTTTATGAACAAATATATACCTTTTGACCTCTCTATGGCATATAATTTTATTTTTTTTGAATTATAAACGTGGTGTGAAAAAAAAAAAAACCATTGATTTATTTGTCACTATCTAATCTTGTTCATTTTCCCCAACTGTCCTCTAATCATCTACACTATTCAAAGGTGGCAAAAAGGCTAGAGTTATATACAAATCCCCCTCAAATAAGTCACAGCTGATCATGGTAGATTTTGCTTTTTTACAGAATAAAAGAACTGGCAGCATCATAGAAAAGTAGAACTAGAATTAAAGTAGATTGTTACTCTTTTATGAAATCTATAAACACCACCAAATCTAGTAACTGCCAAATATTGGAAATATTTTCAAAGAGGCAGTAAAAAGGAATTAGTATTTTTATCTTGGTTGGCTTTTACTATCTGGTTTACCATAGATAAGTTAATACTCATTTACGTTAGATAACTCAAAAAGATAAACTTAGAGATTTTATTATAGTGTTTTTGACACTTCTGATCTAAATTATGATTTGATTGTCCTTGTTCTCTGAAAAAGAAATTTCCACATGTAATTATAGTATTTCTTGTGACTAAACTAGTTAATCAATGCTTAACAATGGTGTTTCTTTCTATATTTTCAGATACAAATGCTTGTCTTTGACATTTGTACGTTGAATAAGAAAAATTTTTCTTACCTTTGAAAGTGATGTTCTAAATCATACTAAAAGTTTTAATATTCCCACAAAAAATTTAAAATGAGAGGAGGAAAACTAAAAAGATATAAAATTAGTAATATTCCTTTAAATTTTTCTTTCCAAAGGTGATCCTTTGGAAATTAACTCAGCTTTTTTTTTTTTAATGTTTGGCCAGGTTTGTAGTAGATTTACTACCCTAACCCTAATAGTGAAAACTTTGGAACTCTAAATGTAATGACAAAGACACACATTTAAGAATCATTAAAACGAGTCAAGAAAAAGGTTGACATATAACTAATTTCGTATTACATAATAATAAGTCATCTTTCATATTATAATAATTTATTGTTTGTGTTTGTTTATTTATCAAACTGTTTACCTGAGGATTAGTTATCCACTGGAGTTTGAAAAAAAAAAAATATGCTAGGGACTGGAATGCTCTGTGCTTTTGAAGATGTCAAATTCAATGGGATAAATGAATCTAAAATGAATACTTACATAAAAATGGTTATAGATATGAGAATTATGAAAAATATGATATGAATCTTCGGTGGAGGGTGCAATTTAAGTCCCAGAACAGAGTCCCTGAGAGACAGGGAGAATTTTTTTAAGGTAAAAGATAATAATAAATTCCTAAAAACAAGGAGTAGGAGATTAACTGATTTGCTTAAGTTCATGTGGTGGGGATAATTTTAACCCAGATTTATTTTTAACTGCATGTAACTTTAAAAATAATTTAAATGAATATGTAACAAAGACACATTTTTAAGCATGTCCAAAATAACTAAATATTCAGAAACCGTTCTTATTAAGCACATACTTAAACTGATGTAAATTCTGTGTGAGTGCATGTGAATATATTGGAAACACACGTGGCTGAATATCAAAATAGAACCATCACCAAATAAAAACTTCTGTAGATGCTATTTCTATTATGATTATACTACCCAAAAATACCTCATTGGTCTTTATTTGCATTCTACCATCTCTTTCATCAATAAAGTAAAAGTTTTCTGCGTATTTCAATGTGGAGTTTGATGCTTTCCATTGACACCATGCTCCTAAGATGTAAGGGAGAAGACTAGTGTTTTGAAATAAACTGCTAAGAATGTGGTACCATATTTGATCCTTTGTGGACCATTATAAAAACCCAAAAACAAACCTTGAAGAATTTGTTTATGTGTGTGTGCCTATGTTTGTAGATGTCAGTCAAATTTGTATTGTCGCAATCAGAATAAATGATACACATGAGATTTCAGATAATCCAGATATTCTGCAGAATATGATGAAGTCAAAGCTTTATTCTGATTGTAGTTTTCCAGAAATTTGTTTAATCAGGAAACCAATTTCTTCTACAGTGGGGTTCTTTCAAAACAAATACATGTGTATGTATGTGCACGTCTGTTTGAGAATGCCAAAATATCCAGAGGATGTTTTTAAATTTAAACTTACTTTTGTCTCATCACTACATTCTTTGTTTGCTATGCTAGAATTTTGAATCTTTATATCCAAGGGACTTCTAGGAACAATTTTATTTCTAAAGGAAATATTATATTACAGTTATTCTGTAGGCCAATTTTCTTCTTCGATTTTCACAGCCAACAGTCAAACTCTGGCTGAATAGAGAGAGAGCCTGTACTATCTGGATGTCGATATTCTACATTTTATGATAATACAATTTTTTTAAATACCAAGATAGACTGAATTTATGGGGTGAAGGCAAAATGCATATGCTGTAGTTTAAACTGCTATTTCCCTTAATGACTATTTGTATTTCATAGTTGAGTAATATATTTTCATTTTTCGCTTTTTAATCTTTCAAAAAGGTCTCTCTGAATTGGATGTAAACAAGTCATTCTATTACTTCTGGAACACTTTAAAAAGCAAAATTGTGAAAAATAAAATGCTGTTTACATAATAATGTCCTAGTTTTAGAAACTTACATTTTGGGAGACACATTTTACTTGTCTGAATGATTCATAATATCGGTTAACAATAGAGAGAAACAAAGAGCTGTTATTTAAGTCAGGCTGTTAGTGTACTAAAAATTCACTGGCAGTAGAGCATCACAACTTATTTATGTGAAAGGATTATTTTGTTATAAGAACACATTTCCTACTGATATCTTGATACCTGTTTGTTCCATAATAGTTTTGATATCAGTATGACCTTTATATTTCTCTGATTAAAAGAGGAAAAAAGAAAATTTTGATACTTTATAAACAGCATAGGATTGACATTTACTAAAGTGTACAAGTTTCAAGTAGAATTTTGTTCTACATCATTTCCTGAGTCACTCTAGTTATAAAAACACAGACTCATCTTACTGTGAGACTCTGTTTTGATTCCAAGGAGTTCCCCCTACTGTTGGCAAAGACTGAGATGAGACAACTAATTACAATTTCTTCTATAACTAAGATCTTGATAGAAATAAATCCAAAATTATTGCCCAGGAGAAAAAGCTAATGAGAAAGAATAAGTTAAGGGCAGAAATCTTCTTATATCACATAAACAGGCTGTTAAAATACCACCTGACACAAAAGGTTTTTCATAACAATGTTTAACATGGCAGCATTTAAAAAATTATTACATTGGCCGGGTGCAGTGGCTCACGCCTGTAATCCCAGCACTTTGGGAGGCCAAGGCGTGCGGATCACGAAGTCAAGAGATCGAGGCCATCCTGGCCAACATAGTGAAACCCTGTCTCTACTAAAAGTACAAAAATTAGCTGGGCGTGGTGGCCCATGCCTGTAATCACAGTTACTCAGGAGGCTGAGGCAGGAGAATCGCTTGAATCCAGGAGGCAGAAGTTGCGATGAGCCAAGTTTGTGCCACTACACTTTAGCTTGGCGACACAGGGAGACCCCGTCTCAAAAAAAAAAAAATAATAATAATAATAATAATAATAATAAATAAAATTTAAAAATATAATGCTTGGGTAGAAAGAAAATAAATAAATACAAACAGAAAGTCCACAGGAACAATTAAATTAAGAATATGCAAGCGCAGTAGATAAAAGTTGTTGCAATACAGAAGTACATCCAAAAAACTATCTTCTCTAAACTTCTCAATGTCATACCTTGGTGCATACAGTAAAACAGAAAAGCTGAGCTTTGGTGAATCCTATCAGAAAATATTTGTCGATTTCTTAATTCTGTATTATGTTTGACCAGAGAACTACACAGAGAATTATAACACTGAGAAGAAAATTTATTTCTTTCTGTATCATTTTCTTCAATTTGTGACATTTAAATATACTTAGAAGCAGATTGAAGAGCTCTGTGTAGTCCTGTAACCTAGAGCAAAGTTATTCTGCTTATTATAACAGAAAGTGATGAAAATGATAAAGATAAGTATTTGTGAAATGAGGCTGGGACAATTACAGTGATGGTGTGCATAGAAAGAAACTGTCATTACTCTTTTGTAAAAACAAGATGTAATCAAAGGATGGGCTTATTTTCTATTGCAGTGGTTTTATAGTTATTTGTACTGGGCCATAAAAGTCCCTTATAACTGAAGGTTTTACAAGAAAACTTATGCATTATTACATGAGTTTGAAATTCTTTAGCCATTAAAGCCTACTGTTCACCTTGAAATGATTGTTTAATAATTATTTATAACTGAGTTTCATAAAATGCAACTACAGCATTACCACAAAGCCTATGGGTATATTATTAGGTAATTGGAAAGATCTGCTTCAGTAAAAAGCTGTGGCATTTAATCTTAAAAACGTTTTAGAACTGTCTGCATGTTTGTAGCACTTAAAAATCTTTCAAGGTGTGAATATTAGTTTCATTCTCAGTCTTTCTAAGTGGACAAGTAGCCACTATGAATCAGAATTTAGAAATGTCCTTTAAAAATCTTTATGTGTTAATAATTCTCTACAAATCAAAACTCCAGAAGCTTGTACATTTTTAATCTGCCCTCACTAACTGGGAACATTTGTTTCAAGCCCTTATTTTAGTAACTGAGAACTTGAAAAAAAAAAAAAATCTTAGTTTGTTCCTTTTACTAAGAAGAAAAGATGATGTAAATTATTGGAATAGGCAATTCTTTGTGACACTGCCAATACTAATGAGCAATTTTACTAGTAGTGGACTTTTGATTGAGTCTCTCCATTGTGATAGAGGACAGGAAAGGAAGAGAGACGATGGCTCTGGGAATCTTAATCCCAGAATCCAACAGAGGGGGAAATGGAACAGCAGAAATCAGTGGCAGAAATGACGTCCAGGTTTCCTCCTTTCCATGAGTACTTATTACCAATTTGAGCCAATTTGCTCTATACTTTGTTCCTTTTTTTGTTTGCTTGCTTTGTTTTGTTTTGTTTGTTTTTGAGACGGAGTCTCGCTCTGTCTCCCAGGCTGGAGTGCAGTGGCGCGATCTCGGCGCACTGCAAGCTCCGCCCCCAGGGTTCAAGCGACTCTCCTGCCTCAGCCTCCCGAGTAGCTGGGACTACAGGTGTGTGCCACCACGCCGGCTAATTTTGGTATTTTTAGTAGAGATGAGTTTTCGCCATGTTGGCCAGGCTGGTCTTGAACTCCTGACCTCTGGTGATCCGCCCGCCTCAGCCTCCCAAAGTGCTGGGATTACAGGCATGAGCCACTGTGCCGGGCACTATACTTTGTTCTTACTCCTTTACTCCATTCTACATCTTATTTACATCAGAAACCACCATTCTTTCTTTCCAGATCTCAGTAACTTAAAGCCAAATCAACAGTCCAAGTAAGGATTACCTTCCCCTTCTCATGAATATAAGCCCCTTCTAGTCATACATCTCTATTTAAAAGCAATTAGAGGCAGTAAAACATGTACAAGAAAAACCTAGAACCATATCCATCGATACATAAGACGTTAATTTCCAAATTCATTTTTGCCCAGAAAAACTCCACTTATTTATTTACTAACTTAAATAGAATCATGACATTTAAAAACATTTCCAATTTAAATCACTTTCATTAAAAGAGTTAATATATGCCGTATAGTTCTTTGAATATAAAATATTCTAAAATTAACAAAATAATGTGTTTTCTGTTACACACCAAAAATATATGGCAATCACATCATTAGAATATGAAATCTGGGAAGGGATAACTTACAGCTTCAATAAATAACTGGCATGAGATAGCCATTAAAGAATGAAGTCATGCATATGTTCCTATCTAGCCTTAAGTAAGTTTTCGTTTTGTCAGATTTTATCATTGTGAACTCACATTGTCCAGCAATTGAAATAAACTATCCAATTACTAGTGCAATTATAACTCAGTCCACAGTATTATATTTGTACGTCACAACTCATCAGACTATCATGTCTGTCCTAGCGTTTGAAAGTAAATGATCAGGTCTACATATGTTTAGAGAGCGGACAGCATTCTAGTAACCAAGGTTCTTGCCTGTATCAGTGTGGGGTTTAAGGTATGTATTGCAATGTTACATTGAGTCAATGTATGCAGATAAATCCCTCACAGATTTACTTTGAAATTCCATTCATTTTCTTTTCTTACCTCAATAATGCTATATACTCAAACTGTTCTATAATGCGTCACAGGAGATTTGAGGTTTGTATCCTGGGAGTCCCGATTAAGTAACCATTCACTTTAAAGTACTTAGAATTCTTAGACGGTGTTATTTTTATTTGGGTACAAACAAAAGGGACTTTATAAATCCAAATTATATGCTTTTAAAATGTGTTTTGAAGTTCACTATTCTACTCTACTAGGTCATGTATTTAGGTCATGTAATTGAATTATAAATATAATTCAGAAGTCAAAATGGAACTGTTGTCAAATAATATTAACGTATTAAATTTACAAGAAGGGAGTCTGTACAGCATGTTATAAACTCATGGTGGTTTTAAAGATATTTATGGTATTTGAACATCACAGCAACATTGCAAGATACTCAGGGTAGATATAATTGATAGACAATAGAATCAGTCAGAAGTAATGCTGCTAATTGTGTTTTTCTCATTTGTGCTAAATGGAGTACACTAAAAATTTAATTTCTGAGTAAATGCAATAAATTTAATTAATCTACACTTACTTTAATTGACTGTACGGTCTAACTTATTTTGGTTTGTTCTCGTTTGAGTAGAAACCAAATGCTGATGTGATTAGTCCAGTTCTTTTCCATTGTTCTTATTATCAGAAGAAACTTAAGGATATGGTAGTTCATTAGCTGATAACCTACATTCCAATAAGTAATTTACTAAATAGAGTCTATGTAATAACCACATCTTCTTCTCCTCACTCTGGTTACTAATACTGAGATTAAACTAGTAATTGATCTTAGCATGTGGAGTAACATATAATTATCATTTAGTAATGTGCAATTAGCACCTAAACACAATGATACATTAAGCCATTTAAATCCCTAAGGACACTGCAAATATAATCTAATAATTTATGCATACTGGCAAGCTGATTTCTACTATGCAAATCCCATATAAAGCTCAGAGAAATTAAATGATTGGTATGAAACAACTAACAATTGAACTAGGTATATCTTTTATGAGAATGAGTGTTGGTAATATCCTTTAATTTAAAGGTGAGGAAGTATTTTTGTATTTTCAAAAATTTTCTAACGCTGATCTGAAATATAATCTATAACATTGATTAATTGGTAGAGGGTTTTTAATTATTTTTCAGAGATAATTGCAATATAATTAAGCATACTGTTAATTTCCAAACTGATATCATGGGAAATAATTCAATTATGGAAATTATACTGTGTAATCCATGCAGCGGCTATCTATCTTCTGTTTTAATCTAAATACACTTCCTTCTCATTAGGATTAATTTATTGGGAAAACATTCTTTAATCATCAAGGAATTATAATGTAAAAGGTAAAGTTTATGTTTGTCTTTCACTAGTAAAACTTAAAGAATCTAACTTTGAGAATTGTATTTCTTTCACATTGTAATGATCAAGAGCCTTACTTTTACTCACCTAATGTATTTATCAACTAACCAGGTAATCAAAATTTTAGTACTATCTGAAAATTTACAAATCTAATGTCTATCAAATATGTAATTTATTTTTTTTAACATTTTATAAGATTATATTTCCTTTACAAAAAATAGTTGAGATGATTTTTTAGTATATCAAATATGTAATTTATTTTTCTTAACATTTTATAAGATTAATTTTCCTTCACAAAAAATAGTTGAAATGATTTTTTAAAGTCTATCAGATATGTAATTTATTTTTCTTTACATTTTAAAAGATTAATGTTTGCTTTGCAAAAAAAAATTACTTGAGATTATTTTTAACTTGAGATTATTTTTAAAAGAATGGTGCTTTTCATGTATCAGGAAACACTTTCTAAACAACATGAGAACATGTTGTGCAGTGTACGTATTTACATTATGTTTTGGTGTGTGTATATATGTAATCCCTGAAAATGATTCCTTTCTATTGTATGTATTGATTTTCATGGTCTGGTTCATGTTAATAATGCATGCTGAGTTTATGTAACCTTCCTTCACATCCTCCATTAGTCAATCATGGATTTTTTTTTCTAATTTAGAAGAAAGATGAGGTAAAATCATAGTTTCCATTATTTAATAGGTCAGATAGACAAAGCGAACCTTTTGTTATTAATTGTATTTGAAGTGCTGTTTTATATTTAATTTTCTAACCCATTACAAATTAATATTCGGTGTGGAAAATAAACAACGTTCCATCTTCTTTTAATAATATATGCAATCATATGCATGTTATATTTTACTTTTCGTGTACAAACATCGATGAAAAGTCATTAGAACTAGCACGAAGTTCTGAGTAAAACCACTAAAGTCTTTGAGTAAAAATACTTGCTCTGCCGCCCAGGCTGGAGTGCGCTCACGCGATCTTGGCTCACTGCAAGCTCCGCCCCCCGGGTTCCCGCCATTCTCCTGCCTCAGCCTCCCGAGTAGCTGGGACCACAGGCGCCGCCATCACGCCCGGCTAGTTTTTTTGTATTTTTAGTAGAGACGGGGTTTCATCGTGTTAGCCAGGATGGTTGCGATTTCCTGACCTCGTGATCCACCCGCTTCAGCCTCCCAAAGTGCTGGGATTACAGGCTTGAGCGACGGCGCCCGGCCAAAATAACTACTTTAAATAAGTAAAGCTTTACACAGGTGTTATTATAAAACATAGTTTTACTTTTATTTCTCCTCAAATTGGTAGTTAAGCTTTTTGTTTGTTACATGTAAGTAAATAATGAATACATTTTTAAAAAATACACATTGCGGAAAAATATGTTGAGTATTAGCCAGGGACAATATGAAGGTGCCATATTAAATATAAATAAACATATATTGATTCACTGTAGCAACATATTTAAGAAATGAATTAATTGTGAAATCATATGCAAATTTATCAGATTTAATATTTTTGAAGTTATTTTGATATGCTAGCATTAATATTGTTTTCTATTTTGCATTTTTATTGTTTCCTCTTTAAATCTGTAATTATTATGTAAGAAATTGTCAGTATATTGAACATTAACCTATCCTTGTAAATAAATGCGAACAGTTTAAAAGGACACAGAAACTTTTGATCTCTTAACTTTCCCTGTGTATTTTTTGTAACTCCCTTTTTTTATACTAATTATAGACTTATAATGAAAAGGAAGAGTTATGTTTTTTGAGCAATATCAACAACAGACAATGTGAACTCAACAGAAGCAAATAGAAATAATTCACTGTTATTAATTGTGTTTGTGTATCATGTTTTATTTCAGTCAATCTACTGGATTCAAAAACAATTCAAGGGGAGCTGGGCTGGATCTCTTATCCATCACATGGGGTGAGTTTAATAAACTATCAAAAGGAAACATCATTTTCTCCATTACCTTTCTTAGGGAGCAGATGAATTTATTGTATTCTCTAAAGAGAACTCTTGTACTTCTGGTGACAAATTATATTTATAGGAGTATTCAATATATGGAGTAGCACAGCTTGACATTTGTGTCCAGTGGAGTTACTGAGAATTTTGAACATTTTTTTTCTTCTTATCAATTGCTTGAATGGATTGATTAAATAGTTTAATTATTGTTGGCATCATGTTAATGATTTAAGAGTGACTTTTTTTTTTTTTTTTTTTGATGTGATCAGAATAGGTGAATTAATTAGACTGCCTAAATTTCAGGTGATGTAGAAAGTTTGTATTTGGAGATGGTAATCTCCAAAGTCATAGCCTTAAAATCAACCTCGGTAACTGCTCTTCCAAGTAGGTAGAATTTATTGTTCAACATTATAAACCTATATTGTCTTAATTTACTTGTTTAAAATGTCTACAATTTGCCTAGATCAGTTTAAAAATGGGGATATCACTTAGAAAAAATCTGCTGCTGCCTTTAAGTTTTAAACTTTTTATGTAGCTTTGGTATTTTATCAATCCAGATACAAATTACAGAGTGTGTAGCATTTTGGTGCTCTAAATGACTGTAATGAGCCTTTTCTGGGAGAAAATTTTTCTTGTAGTTTTTCTGAAAAATGGGGGGTAGGGTTACATTTCTCAAACTCTTTTCCCTATACAATTGTGTAATAAATTCCCCAACATACCTTTTTGGTTCTAAGTATAGCTTGTGAAATATGCGAAATATTTTGAAATATTTGTCATAGGAACAAGCGTATGTATTCCTGTCCTTCTATGATAGTCATCTTTTCAAAAGATTGTAATTACTTCCACTTCGTATTGGTGTTCAGTCTTTAGAGTTTTGTGCCTAAATATACACAGTTTTATGATAGCACCAGCTTCTTCACCAGCGGATGTTTTCCATCAGAGATACTTCATCTATCTGTCATCTTTGTATCTGCTTCTCTTCCTGACACACCTTGACTTTGACAATATGCCAAAACCTAAAATCAAGCCTTCATTAGTTACTTTAGAGCAGAGAGTATGAAGTAAGCCAGGATTTGGTTTTCCCAGAGGTGTAAAAGGAATCAAATGATTTGGATAAAAGCACAGCCTAGGTTGTCATAAAGAGTGAATTGAAACTCAAGAATGAGCTGGAAAACTCATTTGAAACTAATTATCTAAAAGTCAAACCTTACCTTAATTTGATTTTAGAAATTTAAATTTTTCATGACTCTTTCAGCTAATATACCAGAGAACCTGCTGCCTCAGGATATAAGAAAAGCAAAAACTATAGTATTGTTTAGTTACTATATATTAGTATATAGTATACTATATACCATATATACATACTATATACTATATATACTATATAATATGGTATATATATTACTATATTAGTATCTATAAGTAATAGATACATATATGTTTATTTTTTAAAACAAGAAATTATCTTATATTTCACAGCAACAGTCTGGCTGATGTTTTCCTTTAAAGAAGGTATAGTGGTAACACGTTTTTATATATTGAGAGTTGGGGGAAATGAATTCCCCCATTGTTAATCTCGTAGATAATGTGATGGGGTAGAGTTGGCACTTCTACTTCCAGATCTATGCTGGAGGTAGACAGTGGGGTGTTCTTAGCACCTTGCTGGGTAAAGTGTGACACAGGGACAAACCAGCAACATCAACATGTGGGAGATTATTAGAAATGCAGACTACCAGACCCTTCTCCAGACATTGTGAATCAGAATCTGTATCTCAATAGGTGACTCTTTAGCACATTCAATTTGAAAAATACTCCTCTGGATAAATGACCTCTTCACATTTCCCATCTCTGGCCCAATTTACTATCTCTTTGTTGCCTAGGAATCTCTTATAGCTTCCACAGTCAAAAGTTTTCAGTTTCTTCTTTGGTTTACTGTTGCCTCGGAGATCCCCACTCGGACCCATTGGCTCCTCTTCGTTGCTGTCCTCTGTTGATCTTTCAACTGTGATTTTCTTATTTCTGATGCATAAAATAGCCTAAAACGGTTGGTCATTCTCTTCAAGCTTATCATTATTATTTGCAGGGAGAAAAGAGAAACTCCCCAATAGTTCATGAAACTTACAATACCTAAGAACCCCAAAGCTAAAAAAAAGAATAAAATCAAATGATGTGAATTATTGTTCTGTGGTGATATGTAGTGTATATTTCCTTTAAATTTCCCACATATTTTGTTAACCATAATATATATAAGGAAATACACAGTGCAGTTTAGAAAATGTTAGATCAACTGTTTTTTTGGGAAATTGACCAAATTATTAGGTGAAAATACTGTATGGTAAGTTTAGGTTTTGGATTTAATAGCCTGGCATATACAAATATTTGTGCCTCCAGATTCAATTAATTATTTTTATTGCTCTCATTTTTAACATGGCAAGGATAGATTAGTTTTGTGGTTGTATTGTTTTTAAAGGAAATAGATACTTATAACAATTGTGATATCCTTCCTGAAAGGTTTTTCATAAAATAAAAAGACAAGTAATAGCTGGAAACGGACTTCGAGTTTGTTATTTTTCAAATTAATTAAATAATAACTGGCAGTGCATCTGACTGGAGGATAACTAAAATATGACTGTACACTTAAGGGGAAAAATCATAATAACAATATTATACCATATTAAATCACTGCAAGTTCTCACTCTTGATTTAGGGTAGTGGTTCTTAACAGGTTGAGCGAGTGGGGAATTTTTATTTTGTTTCGGGGGGATATTTGGCAATGTTTGAAGACTTTTGTCACACTGGGGAAAGGAGGCACTTTTACATTTAGTAGGGGAGACCAGTGGTACTGTCAAATACCTTACAATAAACATGGCAGCCTCTAAAAAGAAGATTGATCTGGTCTAAAATGGCAGTGCCTAAGTTGAGAAACTCTTACTTGGGGGATTAATAATAGCATTCCATCAGGAACTGTCCTTAACTAAGGAGATCTGGGAGACTGCCAGCTCCTTCTCTAACTTCCAGTCATGTTCTCATTAGAAGCTCTGAATTCCAAATCTGTTGAAATATAAATTTTAAAAAATAAATCAGTGATTCATTTCAAACTTAAAATGAATCTTTCATGGAATGCTTGTATCACCTGAGCTATTAAAAAATTAATATATTTGGAGGAAAATGGCCAAGAGTCACTCATTCCTTCATATAATTTGTTTTCTTTTTCTATTCTTTCTTTTCCTCCAAAGATATATTCATACATGAAACTTTGCAATTTGCCTAGGTAATTTTCTTGGGAGTAGTATTTCTCTCTCCATTTTTAAATGGTGCTTCATATCTTAGAGAAAACCTTGTAGGGAAATATGATGCTACATATATTATTAGGCCTTGGGCCAATTCTCCAAATAAATATCTGGGAGTAAATTTAATGAAACTTTAATTTTCTCTAAATGAAGGTCATGAAAATAATACTCAAATTTGTAAACTGAAATTATTTATAGAGATCATGAATAGCAATTCGTTTTTCAATGGAAGAGTTTTATTTGTCACTCATATTATCTGGCATGATATTTGGTGCCTTTAGCAAAGCAGACAGAAGCAGTTACCTTCTCTGGGCCTATAAACTATGAATTATGATATGATATTTGAATCCAGGGCTTAATTTTATTCAGAAATTTGGGTAAATAATTCAATATTTCTAATATTAATATTTGATTTTGAGAATAATCAACACATATCAAAGCTTCTATATATTGTTAGGTTACAGCTTAAAAAAACAATCTTTTGCTTACACATGACTCTTAAATTGATTGTACTTAAGCTGATCGATGACTGATTGATTGATTGATTGATAGTGTTAATCTACCATGTAAACTTTCTTAGACTACATATCATTACATACATTCATTGGAGGAGAGATCCAAGGAAGGTTGAGCTACACAGTTTTCATTTAGTATAGTATTGATATCCTGATTAACTAGTACAAAGAAATTATAAGCTATGACTCAATTAAGGAAACTCCAATAAGAAGAGGGTGAGGACTGGTAGGGTTCAGGGAGTGTAGAAAAAGCACTGTCTGCAACAAGTAATATATATTTGTGGAAAATAGAGGTATCAGAATTAGTAATTGTGGAATTAAGGTTTCTTTAGATATTTATTGATGTCTTAGCAGTGAACGTGCACTTAAATGAAAACACTCTTGGCAAATAAAGAGCTTGCTGATTGCCCACCCAATATCTGGATTCTCTTTGCTGATGTAAGAAACATTGATACTGTTCAAGTTTTCACTCTCCCAGGTGTTACTGGAAAATGGCCCTTCTGCGACTCCGTGGGTTTAATGTTGATTCATCTGAGAACTAATCATGACCATGATAGTTATTTTGGCAGGGATTGGTTGAAGCAAGTGTAAGTAAAGCCAATGATGCTGGTGCAGAATTCTAGTGATTTCTAGGAAAGGTTTTCCTCCTGATAGAGAGATAGGGAGAGACTCAGCATTTCCTCTGTTTGGACTTGTTCTGTAAAGGCTCTGGGTCTGCAGCAGCTGCATTTCTCTCAGGACTAGAAAGGCAGAGCCCAGTGAGCATAAGAGAAACCAGCCTGGAACCTTGTTATCACTGAACCACTGAATTACGTGAAATAATGCCTCTTCTTTGTTACTTAAGCCACTCTTAGTATTTTTCATACTTTCAAATGAAAGGCATCCTGATAGGATGGAATGTTTTATCTTTGCTCAAATATTCTAATTTCTAAATGGAGGCTATCATTGTGTATTACAGTGTCATATATATTTTCCAGATTGTCTTTTTTAGTACTTTAGTAAGATGTCAAAAATAATAGAGTAGTAAAACAGGCTAAGCACATGGGTTAGAATTGAGGCATCTGCATTTCCATTCTATCTCTACCACTTATTATATAATCAGATGTAAGCCAATTAATCAAAAACTGACCAGGTGGCTCACACCTGTAATCCCAGGGCTTTGAGAGCCTAAGGTAGGAGAATCACTTGAGATCAGGGCTTCAAGATCAGCCTGGGCAAACAGCAAGAACACCCTATCTCCAATAAATAAATAAACACGTAGAAATTAGCCTGGAGTTGTGGCATTCACCTGTAGTTGTAACTATTCAGGGGGCTGAGGTGGGAGGATCACTTGAGCCCAAGAGTTCCAGGCTGCAGTGGGGTATGACTGAGCCGCTGCACTCTAGCCTGGATGACGGAGCCAGACTCTGTCTCTCAAAAGGACTTTTTTTTTAATCTTGAAAAAACATTTGTCTTCACCTCTAAAAAAAGGAATTAGAGTAACTCCTATGTCATATCACTTTAGAGCAAATGAGATTTGAGCATAAGTATATATATGTATATATAAAATACATGTGAAAGAGCTATATAATGTCATTTCTTATTCTAAGACAAGCTTTGAGGTTCTCCCACTTTAATTCAAACTCTTTTGCTAAATTCATTTACATGTCTCCATAAACCTCAGTCTACACTCGAGGTCTTGAATTTGTATTTAGGAGAAGGAAAGTTGACAGTGTTGTGTGAAGTCTCAGCAGGCACCTCTTCTCAATTCAGAGTCCAATACATTGCCTCTGATGTCATTTCGTTTTTATTCCATCTAATCTGCACAGACAGAAGTTCACATACAATCTTGCTGCAAAAGGAATTGCGGTTTTGGACCGTGAATTTAAATCATTATTACTAGGCTCGAACACATCTTTATTAGTCAAAATAGGAACCATTACAATCATCACATTTTTGCCAACAAGAAGTAAGTTTGTTTATTCCTGTAAAATAAAAATTCATGCTTCGGGATTCGATGAACTCTTTGAAAGCATTTTCTGCATCCTGCTAGTTGTGGAAGCGATTTCCCTGCAAAAGGTTCTCGAGATGCTTCAAGAAGTGGTAGTCAGTTGGCGAGAGGTCAGGTGAATATGATAGATGAGGCAAAACTTTGTAGCTCAATTTGTTCAACTTTTGAAGCATTGTTTGTGCAACGTGTCATGGGGCATTGTCATGGACAAGAATTGGACCCTTTCTGTTGACCACTGCCAGCTGCAGGAATTGCAGTTTCCGATGCCTCTCATCAATTTACTGAGCATACTTCTCAGAAGTAATGGCTTCACTGGGATTCAGAAAGCTGTAGTGGATCAAAACAGCAGCAGACCACCAAACAATGAGCATCACTTTTTCAATGCAAGTTTGGCTTTGGAAAGTGCTTTGGAGCTTCTTCTTGGTCCAACCACTGAGATGCTCGTCACCAGTTGTATAAAATCCACTTTTCGTTGCACGTTACAGTCTGATCGAGAAATGGTTCATTGTTGCGTAGAATAAGAAAATGACACTTGAAAACAACTTTTTTTCTTTTTCTTTCTTTTTTTTTTTTTTTTTTTTTTTTTTTTTTTTTTTTTTTTTTTTTTTACTTTCTCTCCGCTTATGAGGCACCCATTTATCAAGTTTTTTCACCTTTCCAATTTACTTCAAATGCCGAAGGACCGCAGAATGGTCAACAGTGAGTTCTTCGGCAACCTCTTGTGTAGTTGTAAGAGGATCAGCTTCGATGATGACTCTCAGTTGGTCCTTGTCAACTTCCAGTGACAGATCACTACGCTCCTCATCTTCAAGGCCCTTGTTTCCTGTGCAAAACTTCTTGAACCACCACTGCACTGTACCTTCATTAGCAGTTCTGAGCCAAATGCGTTGTTGGTGTTGTGAGTTGTCTCCAATGCTTTACAATCCATTTTGAACATCAATAAGAAAATCGCTCGAATTTGCTTTTTGTCTAACATCATTTCCATAGTCTAAAATACATATAAAAAACAGCAAATAATAGGTCATTACCAAAAACAAAACGAGAAATGCACATTAAAATGGTGTATAATGTATTTCACACTTAATTCAGAATGTATTCCAGTATGAAATGGCAAATTTCAACAATGCAAACACTGCAATTACTTTTGCATCAACTTAATAATTGAGGCAGTTTAAACATAGTAATTTGGTATGTTTATTTATAACTTTTAGTGATGAGAATGTTCTCAAATATTGATATTTCAGATTTCAGGTCAAATGTTACCTCTTCATGGAGACCTCTTGAACTTTTCACAAGCTACCCTCCTGCCCCACCACCTCCTAAATGACCCTCACCCCATCCCTAGTGTATAACACCTGATAAGCTCATCTACCTCCTTAGGCATGTTCTTTGTTGTATATCCACAGCTTACAATTATGCGTTAATGCAATCATTCGACTGATCTTTATTTCAGCCAGGAAACTCTGGCTTTCACAGGAAAGCTCTGTGAGGCCAATCTTCATTTCACGGAATTCTCCCTTAACTCTCAGCATTTACAGTTCCTATATTAACTGCCCATGAATTAAAATTATTAAAAAATGAATAATAAAAGCTTTGCCAATTAAGAAAGCTAACATCAATTTTTGTTTTGTTTTGTTTTTTGAAAATAATTTGATAATTTACACTATATTACTTGAAATAATGTCTTTTAGAGATTTCATTGTCTCTTTTAATGGCATAAAATTAAGTACAATTCTTATATATAAACACCCTATCTATCTTGTATAATCTATAATATATCTATATTAAATATATTACATTGTCTTTTGTACTAGCAGACATATTTAGTTAAATGTAGCTAGAAAATACAACTGGCCAGTGAAGTTTAACTGAAAAAAAAACTACATAAAGATAGCTTCATATTGAAAATTATATTGATTGTTATCAAGGGGGGAAAAGTGAGAATCCTGTAAATAAATCCAGTTCAGCAAATCATAGAACTGTTTAAAATGAATAAATCATAGAGAGGAATGAAAATAATAAAAATACTTTCTAAATTAAGTCTTTACTTTTCTACTTTACAATATGATGTTACTTGCCTGTAATATTAGAATTATTGCTATTTGGGGAGTTCAGGTTCTACAAAATCTTACCAACTGGATTTCTAGCTTTCACCTTGTGAATGGGGTTTTAAATGCAGAAAGACTATTTTGACAACTGGGTGTCAGCGATAAACACCTGGGATTCTGCCTTTATGAATCACAGTCCACATTCTACTTCATAGACTGAATAGTCAATCCAGGAACATCAAGTTTTTGACATATGTGATATGTGATTCTTGGTCATTTGAAATTGTTCTGCCTAAACTCTATTTTAAGTATGTCACTCTCACCTATTATGCCTACCTCTCAAGGAAAGATGTCTGATTACGTTAGAAAAACATGGCAAAATCTTACCAGCTTGTTTTTTTGAACCTTTCCTTGAAACAAAATGCACTCTGGAAAAAAAGGGGAAATGTGGACAAGTGCTAGAAATCAGATAAGATAGAATTTATTCTAGCAACATTTATTTTTTTAAAAATAAAATGCTACCTTGGTGCTTTAAAAAAAAATAGAAGTGATTTTTCTGTTGCTAACACTGTGTCTCTATGTGAATTGTGTTCTCTTCATCAAAACAGTGTTTATGTTTAGGGAGATTGGATTAGAATTTTAAAAATATGGCATGTACTCTATTTCATTTCTTTTACTTTGATGTAAGCTTAGTGGGATTTAAAACAAAGGAGACTTGAAACATAAGTGCATGGGTTTTATTTCCTCTAGCTTTACTCATAAATTCATTTGTGCTTTATGATCATTACCTAACATATATTAACTATAAAGTTAAATAAAAAGCTAAGATGTAGTCAAATAATTTTCATTTCTATTTTGAGCGTTTAAATATTTCATATATTTGCTATAATCATTCATTATTTGTTTTTTAAAGTAGATTTAAAAATTCCAAATAGAAGATGAAATTCTGCTCCTGCTAGTTTTTCATATTGATAACATTTTTTCTCTAGAACAAATAACTTTGACACTAAACTCTGTTTTGTTGTTCAACTTCAAATTAGCATATTTTCTGGTCAGAAATGCACAGTTATTAAAATAAAAGTGACTGAAAATATACATATTATAATTTTAAAAGAATGGCTTTCATATTCAATTCATTATATATTGAATGTGTTGAAACGTGCAAAATAGTGTATGGCAGACTGAATAGGTTTGTGCATTACTAAGAAATGTCCTATTCCTTTAATATTTTATAGAGAGTATATTCAGACTAAACATTATGTTTTCAAGCTTCCAAGTGTTCTTTTGTATGAAGGATATAAAAACAAGATACATACCCTGATGGAAAGGAGTTTCAACTCTGTCTTTCCATTACATGTAAAACAAGAATTTTTAAAAATAATTCACATAAAAGCTTTGCTTATTTAAAATATTGCCTCTTTTATTAAAATTTTTAATTATTTTGACCCTTAGGCTTATTACACTCTGGGTGCTTAATTTCTTTCGAAAAATTAAAAAAAGAAATTAAATTTAGTCTATAAAAACTATGGTGTAGTATACTTTTTATATAAGTCCGAAGTCCCAAATGATAGTCATTGAACCTGAGAATGCTTAATGGCTATGATGTGTACAATATAAACCACCTTAAGTATTTCTGCAACCTTAGTAGGGTGTAGATTACCATCACTGTTTTTCCTGCATATGCTCACTTTATTGAGAAATTATTACATAAATAAAAATATTACCAAAGTAATATATGAGATTCCTTGGGAGTTGCTAAAATCATTTATCTCTATTACATGTGACGTAAGAAGAAAAATGTCAAAGGGGCTGATACACTTGGATTTTTCTGAATATATCTAAAATCATATTATTACACATTATTTTTATTAATTCTGTTAATAAGGCAGTTTGATATATATAAGCTAACAGATCAAAATTGTTACTTTTAAACTTCTATATAATAGTTGTTAGAAATGCAAAATTCTGGGCCCTAATCATGACTTGATGCATTAGAAACCCTGGGGATGGAGCCCAGCAATAGGATTTTTAATAGGCTATCCATGGGATTCTGATGCTACTCAAGTTTGGGGATCACTGTGTTGGAAAATCATTATCTGATGTAATGAGGCATACAGTACTTACTAAGATATTCAGCTGCTGCTTGATTCAGGGCTGTAGTTCATCTCAACCTCTAAATGCAGCACTGTGCATAATTCATGATTAATGTAACTATGGATATTTTTAAATATTGGATTTTACAATAAACACACAGCAAGAGAAAAAACATGTTTCTCTGGCAACTTGGGAAATCCATTCCTGGAAATTTGTCATAGGAATTTATTTCCAAGTCATCAATTTTATTTCATGTAATCTTGGAATTTAGTTTGAACCACATGTAGTATCTTCAATATTTACAAATACTTATACAGTATTTATATATCTGGAATCTATTGCTCATGATAAAAGGGATGATACTAAAACCCAAAAACTAAAGAAACAATGAATTAAGTGATAGGGAGGTGGGAATACAGAATTGGAAAGTCCCTGTCATGTAGTTACTAGAATATAAGGTTGTCTGGGAAATGACTGTTAACTGTTCCCAGAGTGTTACTAGGATCAGATTGTGATGAATTTTATGTGCCACCCTAAAATACTCACATCAGTCAAAGACAACATTTTAAGCAGGTGATCAGGGAGGATAGCATAATTGAAGAACAAATAGGAGTCAGAAAGGACACTGTAAAAGTTCCCATTGTAGGTTAATAGGACCTAGAATGAACCTCTTATTCTTTTGGATCTATATCTTGATGATTTAGCATCAAGTAGAACTTTTATTATTTTGTTAAGATTCCAGGAGGAGCTATCCTTAAAAATCAAATCTTTATTATTTTCTTTTTTTTATTAATCAGATAATATTTATAATAAAGTCACAAAACAAATAGAAGTCATATTTGGAAAACTGAGTAACTTGTAGGACCTATAGAGGACTCAGTGAACATGAAAATTATCTAGTAAACTAGGGAAGGCAAAAGAAACAAACACAAGAGTGTGTGTTGGGGGACAGAAGGTACTCTCGCAGTAGAAGTGATTACATTTCCCTTCTGTGTGACAGCCAATATTCTTTTGAGCCTAAGGTTAAGAATAAGCTAATTAAAAAAAAAATGCAAATGGCTACCTCCCTTCTCAATGTAAAGTGACAAGACCAAGAATCCAGCAATTGGGGAGACAGCCTAGCCTATTCAAGAAGGGAGAGATGCAATGCAATGTTTTAAAAGAATTTTAACCATTTTGGATCGTCTATACTTGGATACTCTTCCATGCCATGGAATCCCAGGAAAACTGATAGCCACACACTTCATAGGTTTACTCAAAAGTCTTCAATAGGATATAAATCTAGTGGGTGATAGGAGTCAACGTAGTCAACTGTGTTTGTCCAGAAATTCCCTGAATGCATACGTAATCTGTGCCCGTAATGTTGGATGGATGTACTAGGTAGCCATTTCTTAAGTTGAATTAGTAATACAATTCGGATGGAAATTTGCCTATCCTGAGTGAGGAAAAAGCAGCAAATAAGCCATAAAAATATTATCTGTAGAATTTTGTGAAAACATTTGTTGATAGAGCTGCTTCAGTTTTCCATTAAAAGCAGCAAAATTTTACCTTATTTAGAGCAGTAAAATATATTTGAATGAGTGATCAAATTTTAGAGGTGGCAGAAATGGCAACGACTATAGAAATCTTTTAGTGCAATACTCAATTATATAGACAAGCAATTGAGGTTCTAGGAGGCTTAGTGACTTGATGAAGGTCACAGCATTACCTTCTGGGCCTGGGTTCGGTGTTCTTTTCATTCCTCCTCTCTGTCTTGGTCTGTGGACAGTGCCAAGGAAGGATTTAAGGTTGTGTGGTTTAATATTATCAGATTATACTTTATAGAATTTCAAGCCACGTCAACCGAGTGTCATGCATTGCAGCAGCACCCAAGATAATATCTAAATCTTGAGACACAGCAGACAAAATAGAACTACTTTTCTTAGCAGGTGAAAAAAGACTGATCTTTCATAAGCCCAAGAGAAAAATCAGGTTGTGTAGGATTATTATTAGCTTTCCATTCTCGTGAATGTGTACCCCTTCATCACGACTTGATTTATGATCCAGAGACTGGGCTGTCACTTGACAACTAAAGATTCTTAACTCATTTTCTGACAACTAGAAATTGATTTTAGCTTGAATTCAAAGATTAAACTAAATCTGCTTGCATCGAAAGAGTATTTTCAAATGTTACATTGTAACTAAAATAAATATCACATAGTTTCAGTTTCTGTATAAGCCAATTAAATTCTGGAGATCCTTAAAAATTAGTATATCATTTTCCTACAACTGGTGTTAAAAGAGAAGCATTAGATACATTAGATATGTTGTTTTCTAGCCAGTAAATCCTCAAGATTTAAAGTATCTCTAAATTATTGACTTTATTTTGTGCTTTCTGAACTGCTAAAATAATCACTAAATTTTTATTGGATTCATTTTACAGACATATATGTTGTTCATATGTAGGTTTCAAAATAATTTGGTAATATAAATTAGAGTAACAAATTCGTCCTTCAACAAATTTTGGAGACTAAAATATAAAACAGAACAAACGAGCTTTATAACTCCCAAAAAACTTTTGTGGTGAAATTTGCTTTAGTGATTATCTCTTGGAAAATAAACACTTTTATTTTCTGAAATAAGTGATTCTGATTCAAAGGAAAGTTTAGGAGTGGTAAACATTTAGGAGAAGATTAAGGGTAATAACATTATTTCAGAAGTGAAAATATGAGGTAATATTAATTTCTAGAACCTACTGAATTCTTAATAGTTTATGTAGCATACAAGGGGCTTGTAGAATCTTTATTACATTGAAATTTGTTCACTCTGTTGTCCAACAACTGCTTTAGCTGCTGCTATGTACCAGGTACTATTGTTGGTAGTAGAGATGCAAAGAATACAATAGCTAATATTTCTCCAATGGGCTATATACTATTCCTAGTGCTTTGATGTATCATTTCATTTAATTCTCACCACAATCCTATGAAGTTTTACAAGAAAGAACAGTAAAGCCCAAAGAATTTAAATAAATCGAACAAATTCAGAAATCTGGTAAGTAAAAACATCAGGAATGGAAACCAGACAATCTGATTCCCATAAAATGCACGTCACCACTACTTTATACTACATCTTGTAAGAAAAGTAAGCTATTTCCAAGGAAAGTTTAAAGTTTAGTAGAAAAGACCAATACATAAACCAGCAACTATATACAATGATAGTCATGAATGAAAATACACAACAGATACAGTAATATTACATGGAGTATGTCATCAACTCTGCTTGGTATGAGTTAGCAAAGCTTATACCAAGAGATACTGAAGCTTTAAAGATAAGTAGGAATTCACCAAGTATACTTGACTGTGCACCCCACACACAAGTGCAGACTGAATAGCTTTGCATGTTGACAGAGAATCGTAGCCCATGTCATCTGAAAATAGAACAGAAAATGTGTAAATGATGGAATTTCTGAAAGGAAAAAGAAAATAAATGAGAGTTAGAGTAATAGACTGGATAATGAAGAGCCTGAGACGTTATGCCAAGGGTTTGGGTTCTATCTTAATGCAAAATTGTTACAAAGTCTGGAATTAGGATGTTTACTCCATGGACTTAGACTGGCGATGCAAAGATCAGATAGTCTACCAAAGTCATCAGAGAAAGAGGTCTAGGAAGATATGGAAAGGAGGTAATAGACACCAAGTGATTTATGCTATCTGTTCCATAAGAAAGGAAGAAAGGAGGTAGAGAAATCAAGGATAATTTCCATGATACTGTGATTGAGGATAACTGATGCATGTCTTGATTTCTCCTAGATCAGTGTTTCCCAAACTTTAGAGTACATCAGAACCATCTGAAGGATACCACCCTTACAGTTATAGTTACGGACTGCCTTGCTAATGGTGCTTTTCCAAAGATCACACTTTAAGATCCAATGTCCTACATTAATACTAAGACGTTAGCCTGCAAATAAATTTAAATGGTTTGGTATTATGAAAGTTTAAAGGATAGAACTTAAATGAATCTTTAAAAAGAGATGTGATCTATTATATATATACACGCATATGTCTAGGTATGAATATATCTATGTATACATCTACATATATATCTGCATCTAAAACACATATCCTAACATACCCAGTGGTATCTCATGTGCTATTTCAATATATGAAATTGTTTCATGACCCCTATATTATGAATAATTTCTAAATTGCTGGAAATTTAGACGCTATAAATAGGAAATTTTTACACAGATTCCTCCAGGCTGTTGAAGAAATTTATATAATGTACTTGTAGAGTTTTGGCAGAGTCAATTATGGGTATTTTGGCAGTAGAGTATATGTAAACGCTAAAAGTAAAACTTTTTTCTAAATATTAATTTTATATTGTATGCTATTTGCTATCTAAAACTGGTAGTTTCTTTAAAAATTGCAAAATACACTCATGATATTTGGTTGAAAAAAGGGAGGTAATCATGAAACTTTAAATAGAATTTTAAACAATAGTAGCCTTAGGAAATGTCTACCATATAACTTTTTTCCCCAATGTTCAATTTCCCTTTGAAAAGCACTGAAATGATAGATACAACATTTGTATAAATTATGATTCTTAATAGAAACATTGGTATATATTTACCACAGTGTTTAAATGGGAGAGGAGTTATTGTTTAATCTGTTACTAGATCAGGGGATGTTCCATAGGAAGTGTCTATAAACAGAGCATGAAACCTCTCAAGGCACTTATAAGTAAGTGAGTTAATTTTTGTGGCCATAGGCCTGCTTTAAACATACCCCCCCAAAAAAAATTCATGAGTATTAACATTAATTTCATCCCAAAATATTTACAATAAGGTAAAAGGATGTTTTAATTGTTTAATTATTGGTCTTTATTCAAAATTGACATAAACTGTTACTTATATTAACATGCGTTTAGAGGACTTCCTCAGGAAACAGACACTTTTGAATTATCATCTTAGAAGAATAGGATATCTCTCATCAAATACTGTGGCAAAAGTGCACCAAAAAAAGGGGATTTGTAAAATGTAAAAGATAGCCATTTCTTTAAATTGTGCATACTTTATTTTTATTCTTATAATCGTTTAGAATTTCATGGATTGATTTAGACCAGTGAGCCATCAAATCTTTCAATAGCCTCACACAGTAGAGTTCCGCTTTGTGCCTTTTCAAAAAAGAGCATGGATCTGGCACAATGCTAAATAAAGATTATATTCAAAAAATTGAAATGACTGAACAGTTAACTAGCTGTAACATGTTTAATAATGGAATGGGGAAATCCTCTTTTAACCTTTCAGCTAATTATTAAATATCTTAATATGAAATAATCTAAATATTATTTATAGAATATTCTGTAAAGTATAACCAACGACAAAATGAAAACGTTGCCTGTACAAAAGGACCTATAACATAATATTTAATAAAATCTTTAAGTACTGAATTCTGCATGATATCTACATAGTTTGGGGAAAAAAATAAATTGTTTCTAATGAGACTAGATTTCTCTTTACTTTTCTAATAATACTTTTGTGGTTTTTTGGAATATACAATATAGCTGGTCTTTAAGCAATAATTCAAATTAAATAGAAAGTTGCCTTCTTAATTAATATAACCCAATCTGTACTACTAAGTGGCATTGAAAGATCTTGTTTTCACTTGACTCTAGGTGATTAAGAATCAATCATTAGCAACTTATAAGCACTTTTTTCACTAGCTATTTCATAGTTAAAAGAAAGCTAGAAACAAGTCTTACCCACAAGGACCAAGTATATTAGTGTGTTTTGTCTTGTTCTTGCACTACAGCTATCAAAGTCAAGAAAGAATATGGTCTATAGTGGTTGGAAGTTTCACTCTAGCTGTCAGTTATTTCATGTATAATGCCGGTTTTAAAAAATTTCTTATTTTAAAAATAATTTTAGATATACAGAAAAGTTGCAAAGATAGTACAGAGTTGCCATTTTCTCCACTTACTTTCTCATAATGTTACATCTTACTTAACTGTGGTACAGTATCAAAGCTAAGAAATTTATGTAGGTACATTACTATAGACTATAGACTTTATTCCGATTTCACCATATTTTTCAGCCACTTCCTTCTTCTGTTCCAGGATCCAATCCAGGGTACCACATTGCATTTAGTAGGAAGGAATGTTTTTCTTGTGTATTTATCGTCAATAGTATATTTTAACCACATACCATTTTGTCATCCGTTTAACTGTTTAAAATTAATAGATTTATTTTTAGAGCAGTTTTAAGTTTACATAATAATTGGACAGAAAGTACAGAGAGTTCACATATATTCTGCATTTACCCCCACAGTTTCCTCCATAATTAACATCTTGCATTGCTGGGGTATGTTTTTTGAAAGTTGATGAACCAATATTGATACATTGTTTTAACTTAAGTACATAGTTTGCATTAGAGTTCACTCTTTGTATTGTACAGTTCCCTTGGTTTTGCCAAATGCATTACACATATTTTCACCATTTCAATATCATACAGAACAGTTTAATTGCCCTAAATATCCCTTATGCTCCACCTACTCATTCCTTTCCTCCTCCCACTCTTCCATGGCAACCACAGATCTTTTTGCTGACTGTTGTTTCCCCTGTCAGAATGTCATATAGTTGGGGTGATGCAGTCTGCATCTATTTCAGACTGGCTTTACTCACTTAGTGATATGCATGTAAGATTCCTGCACATCTTTTCACATATGATGCTGTTTTGTGTTTGCTTTGACCATCTATGTATCCTTCCAGTTCTACACGTGTCATTTTGAATGCTGAGTTTACAAAAGAAGACTTTGTCCATGTGTGCCTTCCGTTTTGTACTTATTGAGGTGTGCTCTTTTTGAACTTAGTTTTCTTTTGGAATTATTAGTGGTAACATTACAACAAACCTTTCAGTGCTGTTTACTATTAGAAAATATGTGCCCGTATGAACACTTTATTTCTTTGCATATTATTGCTTGTAAGATGACAGAGTGCATTTCTTTTACATTTCTTATTTTTACAATACCATACTATTATTTATTTTTGCTTAAATTGAGTCCTGAATACTAGGCTTGCTCCTCATTTCCAAACACTCTGTGGTTGTGTGTTGTTTTGGTTTGATTCTTTTTACAGTAATAACAAATGGCAATGGCTTATATTTTCAATGCCCAAAGCTGATTATTAAACTTTGGGTGTTTAATAAGAGTTGAGGGAAAAAGTCCAGAATACGCCTAATTTACCAGTTGAAATATACCAGTTTGTTGACCTACTGTAGTTGAACTGTTTGAAACAAATTAGGAAATAACAATCATATCATTCTTAGAGTAACAACAGTAAGCATTTAATAAAACCACTGGATTTGATCTATGATTTAATAGGGTAAAAATAAAATTGAATTTACCTTCACAAAATAAGACAAGTTCCTTTCCTTTCCCAGGAAGAAAAGAATTCATCCTCTAAGCAACATTTTGTTTTCTTGATAGAGGAGGAGGGGAGAGAGGGACAGGGATGAAAAAGTTGATATTCTTTTCCCTACCTGAGTCATTGTTCTCAAAACTTTGCTCCTAATGGATTACTTTATTTTCTATAAATCAAACAAGTTAGAAACATTCTATTTTAGTTTTGTGTATTACATATATTCACAAACAGAGACACAGACACATACACATAATAGTGTATTTACCTTTATATAGAGATTCTTCAAGGAAACATACAAAAATATTGTGTTTATTTTAAAATAATATCTATCATATCAACATTCTTAATAAAACTATTGTGTGAACATACTCAATTTCCATATATACACATATATTATTTGAGCTAAATCAGTCTTAGCACAGTTATTTAAAGCAATATAGAATGATCTTCATAATATAGTTCTTTGAAAGATCTTATCTTGCAATCTTTTCTTTATAAATGTGTCTGAATTTATAACATTCAATAGCTTATATCCATCTATTCTTTTCACTAAGTTACTTAAGTAAGTCAAATTTTTAAAATCTTTTTCTGTATTGTCTATTTCAAATAATGTATTAAATATCCACTTAGTCACCTAATGTAGAGACCTTTGAATCAATTATTATTTGTTGTTTTATTTTTATTCATATTCAATATTTACTGTTTCCTGAGGATTGTTTTTTCTCAAGCGTGTCTAGACTCAATTTCTCGCTCTCCATTTCACTGTTGCTTTATTTCCTTCAGTCAAACAAGTATCGTCAAAAAGACACCACTGTGTAATAATCTCTTTGGCTTTAAAATAAGTGGCGTAATTTAGTTAAAAAAGAAAAATTAACACAAAAATAATAAAATAAATGAGATGTAGTGTTAAAAATGAATAGATGGTAATTTTGGAAAGAAAATCCTTACAGTAGTTCCCACTTACATGTGATTTAGATTTCTGTGCTTTCAGTTACCAGAAGTCAACAGAGGTCTGAAATCATTAAATGGAAAATTCTGGAAATAGTTCATAAGTTTTGAATTGCCCACTGCTTTGAGTAGTGTGATGAAATCTCTATCTGTCCTGTTCCATCCCACTCAGGGCATGAATCATCCCTTTCTCCAGGGTATCCTCAATGTATACACAGGACCAGCCCGTTAGTCGCTTAGTAGCTGTCCCAGCTATCAGACCAACTGCTGCAGTTTCACATGGCTTATATTCCAGTCAACCTTATTTAACTTAATAATCCCCCAAAGTGCATGAGTGATGATGCTGCCAATTCAGATAGGCCAAAAAAAAAGTCATAAAGTATTTCTCTAATGACCACTGATGATGAACTTTTTAAAATATGTTTGTTGGCTGCATAAATGTCTTCTTTTGAGAAGTGTCTGTTCATGTCCTTTGCCCACTTTTTGATGGGTGGTTTGTATTTTTCTTGTAAATTTTTTTAAGTTCCTTGTAGATTCTGGATATTAGAACTTTGTCAGATGGGTAGATTGCAAAATTTTTCTCCCATTCTGTAGGCTGCCTGTTCACTCTGATGGTATTCTTTTGCTGCACAGAAGCTCTTTAATTTAATTAGATCCCATTTCTCAATTTGGGCTTTTGTTGCAATTCCTTTTTGTGCTTTAGTCATGAAGTCTTTGCCCATGCCTATGTCCTGAATGGTAATGCCTAGGTTTTCTTCTAAGGTTTTTATAGTTTTAGGTTTTACATTTAAGTCTTTAGTTCATCTTGAGTTAATTTTTGTATAAGGTGTAAGGAAGGGGTCCAGTTTCTGTTTTCTGCATATGGCTAACCAGTTTTCCCAACACACATATGTTTATTGCAGCACTATTTATAGTATCAAAAACTTCAAACCAATCCAAATGCCCATCAATGAAGAATGGATAAAGAAAATGTGGCACATATACACAATGGAATACCACGCAGCCTTAAAAAAAAATGAGTCCATGCCCTTTGCAGGGACATGGATAAAGCTGGAAACCATCATCCTCAGCAAACTAACACAGGAACAAAACACCAAACATCACGTGTTCTCACTCATAAGTGGGAACTGAATATTGAGAACACAGGGTGGGGAACATCACATACCGGGGCCTGTCAGGGGTGGGAGCAAGGGAAGGGAGAGCATTAGGACAAATACCTAATGCATGTGGAGCTTAAAACCTAGATGATGGGTTGATAGGTTCAGCAAACCGACATGGCACATATATACCTATGTAACAAACCTGCATGTTCTGCACATGTATCCCAGAACATAAAGAAAAAAAAAAAACACATAGATTGCTTTCCTAAATGTAAAGTTCCTAAGAAAAGAAAAAATCTTACAATGAAGTTGCTAAGACGTATGGTAAGAATAAATCTTCTATCCATACAATTGTGAAGAAGAAAAAGGAAATTTGTGCTAATTTTGCTTTGGCATCTCACACTGCAAAAGTTACAGCCACAATTTGTGATAAGTGCTCAGTTAAGGTAAAACAACATTAAATTTGTGGACATGAACAGAATCGTGTTTCAATTGACCACAGTCAGTTCAATACTGTGTAGGATTTCAGGCATCCTCTGGGGGTTTTGGAATGAATCCCCTAGAATAAGGGGAGACTGCTGTATTTATGTTTAGCCCGATCTCAGAATAATTCCTCACCCGTGAGGAATTTTGGCCTAGAAGTATAATATGGAGCATCGAAAGATGCTAGTATGAAGGTGGAAATAATGACTACTAACAATTGAGAAAGCAGAATGACTCACACATTAGCACCAAATAAGTTCAGTAAAATTCAGTCAGTTCTTTGACAGTAGCATGGAGTAGCAGGTCAAAATGGAGGAAAACCAAAATGGAGAAGTCTTTATGTTTTGCCTATGGAATATTAAGGAAACATAATGGATGATGCATTAAGCTAGGAGAGTAAAATACCATGAGAAAGAAAAGGGCATTTGGGTTTAATGATGTTGTATTCTAGAAGTATACAATGTCTAGAATGTGCTAAGATTTTTAGGAAAAAAATGTATGAACTTGTATGTTGATTACATGCAAATATCAGTCAGTAACACAGATATGTGTTCTCTGTGTGTGGGTGTGTCTACATGTGTGCCTGCATTTTTAAAATGTATTATTGGAAAACTAAAACATTTATTAAAATGAAAACACTAACATATAAGGCACTTAATACCAGGGTCATTATTACAGGGAATAAGAGTCTATTCAAGTATCTGTTTTTAAAGAATCTAAAAGATAATGGAGAGTAGAGTTTATGAATTTACTGTTTTACCGGAAAGACTCTCTTCTTGGGTTTAGAAATTTTAGGGATAAGCAGAGAAGACACAAAGTGTTAGGCAAATTTATTTAAAAGCAAACAAAAGGAATTTATGAATAAATTAAGATTTTATGACAATATCAAAAGTTATTTATACAAAACGTTCATGTCTTTCATGAAACAGACATCCAAACTGAAGTTAAAATCAGTTTTCTCTAGGTTTTTTCTTCTTGAAGATTGAAAAATTATCAGGGAAAATTGTGCTTTTAAACTTTGTGATAACATATGATTTTAAGGAGCATGTATAACTTTCAGAATAATAAAACACAATGGCTCTTTTAGAATATTCCTTGATGGTGAATTAATCTTACATTGTTTTCCAACATACCTATCTTAGGAAAGTTCTGTTTATCACTTATAGAAACAATTGGTGAATGTATCTGAATTATTTTCAGCTCCTGTCACTTGCATGTCAACCAGGAAAGGAAAAGAGGAAATCAGCATCTCCCCCCATTCCTAAGTTAGGTATTTGCAAATAGAAAATATAAATGATTGTTTATTTGGAGACGTAATTATAAAAATGTATTATAATATATTATTGTTTCATTGGAGTCATATATATAATAAACTAATTGTGAAAAGTAAACATCAGGAACCTGAGGATACTGAGTCAGAGAAAGCTAGAATGCTATAGGATATTGAGTCAGAGAAAGCTAGAATGCTATAGGCTATTGAGTCAGAGAAAGCTAGAATGCTATAGGCTATTGAGTCAGAGAAAGCTAGAATGCTATAGGCTATTGAGTCAGAGAAAGCTAGAATGCTATAGGCTATTGAGTCAGAGAAAGCTAGAATGCTATAGGCTATTGAGTCAGAGAAAGCTAGAATGCTATAGGCTATTGAGTCAGAGAAAGCTAGAATGCTATAGGCTATTGAGTCAGAGAAAGCTAGAATGCTATAGGATACTGAGTCAGAGAAAGCTAGAATGCTATAGGATACTGAGTCAGAGAAAGCTAGAATGCTATAGGCTATTGAGTCAGAGAAAGCTAGAATGCTATAGGCTATTGAGTCAGAGAAAGCTAGAATGCTCTAGGCTATTGAGTCAGAGAAAGCTAGAATGCTCTAGGCTATTGAGTCAGAGAAAGCTAGAATGCTCTAGGCTATTGAGTCAGAGAAAGCTAGAATGCTCTAGGCTATTGAGTCAGAGAAAGCTAGAATGCTCTAGGCTATTGAGTCAGAGAAAGCTAGAATGCTCTAGGCTATTGAGTCAGAGAAAGCTAGAATGCTCTAGGCTATTGAGTCAGAGAAAGCTAGAATGCTATAGGATATTGAGTCAGAGAAAGCTAGAATGCTATAGGATATTGAGTCAGAGAAAGCTAGAATGCCGTAATGCAAATTTTGAAGCCAGCACATACCAATCAGAGATTGTAGTTCTTTAAGAGAGACAGAAAAATGGCAGCATGGTTTTTTGTTGAAACAGAAGATACTATGCCTACACAATCGTAAAATATTACATAGTTCAAGGGATTTTATAGAGTGCTGGTTTCTACCTGAAACCAGATATGTCTGACATGGTTGCATGCAGGTCTACTTTTGAAAAATATTTTCTTAGTCTGTAAATATTTACCAAAAGCATTCTATTTACTGAAGCAGTACATGACATTTTGTGAAGTATTACTTCAAGGATGGAACCACCACTATTTTATAATATCAGTCATCTTTTGGGTTTCCTTTTCTGAAATAGAAAACCATTGAAATAAGACACATAGTGGTATGCCATCCATCAGACACTAATATGTGGTCTTCCCTTCAAGTGGTTGGTGTGTATTAAAAACTACCCACATTAAATGCATATAATAATCTTTAAAGGCATTACAAAACTCCTATGGAAAATATGAGTTGTGGGTATTTATCTTTATAATATTTAAAAAGTTATAAGAAACGAAATTTAAGATTCTTTAAAAGCAAAAAGAATTCACTGGTGTGTGACTACATGATAAATAATGGAGGGGTGATTGATATTAATTAATAAGAAAGTTTAGGTCAAATATTCTGCTCTCATCTCAGCTGTTATAATAAACAAATTAAATATTTAGTGAGAGTTTGCAAGTAAAGCACCAAAATGTATTTCTGTGTACAAGTACCAGCTTGTTCTCAGGTATCACTAAAATCTATCCTTAAACAGTAGTTGTTTCAAAGGTCCTGTGGCTGTACACCCATTTTCTTGTATCTCTGGCTCTCTTTTTAGTGACAATTTGGATGGGAAAGTATATGGTTCTTAACAGATATTGATTTCATGCTAATGACTTCATGATTAATTATTTAAGCATCTATTAAGTCAAATTATGCTAAATCACACCACAGACATTGCAGATATGCAAGTCTAAGTGGTAGCCAACAATTTCAGATTTTCATGGGGTGGACTTGGTCAGATGAACAAGTACTTTAAATTTTAAGCTAGAAGTAAAGTCAACATGGTCTTCAGAAAATTCAGACAATAAAATTTGATTCATAGTCCCAAGATATATGTAACTTTTATTTACATGTTTTTTGTATAGATGGATAATAATGTGCATTTGTTATTGGGAAAAAAAAGATAAATTTAAAAGGCTAAAACAGACATCAATAGGGGGTACCCAGGCACCTCATTTTGGAGACCTTCTAAAGTAGGTAATAGATAATACCTTTCATTTTATGACCAAGAGTGATTTCTAGAATTTAAAAATTCATATAACTTCCCCAGATGCACATATACATATTATTGAGAAAACTCCAAAATGTTGATAATGGATCCAGATTCTATGTTACTGAAATGTTTACCAGATATCGGTTTGAATTTTACATGTATTTAGTTTTCCCATAGCATTCATTCCTTACTTCGTAAATCACCAAAATGACAGACTGATTCAAGCAGACCAGAATATCGCTTGTACCTTTAGAACACTTGTAATTTGACATTTTTAGTATAGAATTTTCTGCTTAGAAATTACAGCCTGGTATGGTGACTCATGCCTGTATTCCTAGCTACTCAGGAGGCTGATGCAGGAAGATCACTTGACTCCAGGAGTTAGAGGCTGCAGTGAGCTATGGATCATGCCACTGCACTCCAGCCTGGGTGACAGTGAGACTGTCTATAAAAAAGAAGACAATATAGACAAGTTCTAACACCTTTTCTTATTTACACTTAACAGTAGATTCTGTGGAAGAAGGAATGCTGGATCTTTTAAGTCTGATAATAAGAGATATTGTGAAAAAGCTAAATATTATACAGGAAAAGGAACAATTCACTGGACTTCTAAGATAACATTATACTGGCATTCTACTCAGCTAAAGGGGTACATTTCCCAGCTTCTATCAAACTGAAGTATGTCCGTATGAAAGAGTTTTAACTGAAGGGACGTAAGTAGGAGTGTGGGACTTCTACAAAGATGTTGTACAGGAAATCTGGCATTTGAGTAGTGACTGGCACTACAGAAGCACCTTGGGGACGTTAGAATGAGAGCTCTGTCTTAGGTCAGCCTAGTGAGGAGCAGGAAGAGGCAGCTCACTGGTGCTTTGTGGGAGATGTCACCGCAGGTGTCAGCTGCCTATTTTTGAACTGTTTATGCAAGAAAATTAGACTTGTATATGACAAGATTTTCTAAGTTCAATCATTAGAGCATAATTCCGAACTAATATACAAATAATATATTATTTTAGGAAAAGTTAGCATAAATAAAACATGGATATGTGTATAAATACACAAATTCTCCATTCTCTACATGAGCATGATAATAGAAATAATAGAAATGAAAGAAAAGCATAGAATTTAAATATTAATATCAAAACTTCCAAATCTATTTTGTGGTCTGGCATGCCCTGAAGCTCAAGTAAGAAAACTTTTCTCCAAATTCTGTTTGCAATGATCCACTTATCTTTACTCTTAGAAATAGTGAGAGGCCTTTATAGAAGGCTGCAAAATAGATTTTTGTTTTGAAAATTATAGATTTCCCACATTTAAATTTTAATATTTGGTAGAAATGTTTGTTTTAATAAAAACTTCTGCCCTACCTTGAGATTATTCAGTGAATATTTTTATGTTACCTCACGTACATTCCTTGGTATTTTAATTCATTTTTCGGTGGATCACAAAGTACTTACCAACATTATGGTGTCCTTATTAATTTATATCCATGTGTTCTCTGCTTTACCTGATTAAAATTCCAAATTCTATCTCTAACTCAACAAATGATCAGCGAGAACACAACATACATAAGTCACACATACATTAGAATTAACATAATACTCTCTGTTGTGTTCTGGTAAACCTAAAACGACCTCCTTGTGCTGTTCCTTATTATGATTAAACACCCTCAGGAGCAAGCCTCTTTCCACCCGCAACCTCCTTTAACATATGGAATTTTTAACTTAGGGTCAAGACCATTCAAGATGTCTAGGTGATTTTACTCATCTGTTGTTATGAATGATTCTCAGGACCTAAGCTGTTCATACTGTTAAACTTTTTAGGGAGGACTAATGGAATACATACTATTATATATTTTTTTGAAATGCTGGAATTCACATCATTATTCTTTCACTTACAGTTTCAACCTTCAGAAACTTAATTATAGTTTTTAAAAAGAACATGCTTACACTTTCCATCCCGTCAATGTTTTTTACAGAGTCAAAATACATGATTGTAAAAAGTAAAAACCATCTTTGTGGTTATAGGAATATATTTAACAAAAATGATTGTGAAAAATCACAAAGAAATTGTTAATATATGTTTCTAAAGGAACAAAGGAATGTAGGCATTATATATATTGACGGAAGTTTGAAAAGATTCATTATAAATTGGCAACTAAATTCCAGAATTTTGATACTAATTAGCTTGGTAAATTTAGAAAAATCACCCAAGGCTCAGTTTATTGTATTTATTTATCTGTAAAAGTGTCTAATTATTTTTTGTCTACTATTTCATAAATATCATGTGTGTTTAGAAGGTATTATAGGTTGATGGATATAAAACCTAAACATAGATTGCTACAATAAAGCATATTTAAATAAGCACCACTGTAATAAGCACTATGCTATAAGTTAATTACTAAATGGGCTATGTATGCAATAAAAGCTACAGATGTTTAGAAAATGAAGAGATCCATTGTGAATTGACATGGGTAAAGGAAAAGGCAATTACATCTAGAATTTCAGCTTTGTCTTGAAGCAGGTAAATGAGTCAGAGAGAAGATGAGATTGTTTCATATATTTACTTCACTTAAGATACTATGCTCTCCTGCTTTAATTTTTTGCACTGGTGGCTCCTTCTTTATTGACTTTGCTGTTGCCTGTTTATTTTCAGCCTTCTGCAACATGCAGATTCGTATATCCAACTTCCTTATTAATATCTCCATTTCGGACTGAACTGATTAAAAGTTGTTTTCCTCTTTTTCTCTGAGCCCACCCCCAAAACATATTTCTCCTGCAGACTTCCTCATTTCAGTTCATGGCCACTTATCCCTTCCAGGTATCAAGCCAAAAACTTTGGAGTCAACTTTGATTCTTTTCCTTGTGTCACATTTCTCTTGCAATGGTGGCAACTCTTGTTGACTTTACTTTCAAAACATATCAAAAATATAACCATTTCTTACCCATCAGCAATGCTACCGTTCTGACCAAGCCACCACCATGTTTTACCTGTTTTTTGTTAAATCCAGGCTCCCTGCCCCTGCATGAGTCCTATTACAGTTACACTCTGTATTCATCGTAGAATGATCGTGAATCTACTTACCTCAGTCCTTTGCTAATGATCCTCCAAGGTTTTCCCATCACATTCAGAATAAAAGCCAAAGTCCTCAGAATGACCGGCAAGGCTCATCATGATTTGTCCCCTAATGACATCTGTGACCTGATACTCTCTCCTTCCTTATACTGTTCCATCCTTCCTAGTGTCCACAGTGTCGATGAACAAGTCAGGTCTGCTTTTATCTCTGAACTTCAGCACTTATTCTTCCCACTTCCCGCAAATGGCTCCCCTTTGTCCGGAAGCCATGAGGCCCCCCCATCCTTTATTTCTGTTCTCCTCAAATGTTAACTTCTCAGTGTGGCTTGTCTTGATCACTCTATTTCAAATTGCATTTACTGCTTTTATTTTCTCCCTAACAAATATCATCTTCTAATATTCTCTCTAGTATATCCCCTTTCCTCTTGAGAAGGGGAACAGGAAAGTTTTGGGCTTCCTTGTTTTGTTTTGTTTTGTTTTCATTCCTTGGATGCAGAAAAAGGTGAGCACTCAAAAGTTAAGTGCATGAATAAGTTAAAAATTAATAAATGTAGAAAAGTGTCTTATCTCCATGATTTTCTTTCAGAAAAAGTCATGAATATCAATGGACTGTGTGGTGCTTATATGCTGCTAATTATGTATAAATGAAGGGCAGAAAAACATAATCTCATAATAATTTCAAAAATACTGATTTTGGACCTAGCCTCTAAGATTTATTTATTTAATGAACAGCTGTACTGAATAATATTTTAAATTGTTTGATCAAGCTAGAATTAAATTATATAAATCATGTGAAAACTTTCAATCCTTTGGCAGCCATTTTGTAAACAACTCACTCTATCATTTTGTAATTGGGAGAGTGCTCAAATGTTGGAACAGTGTAATACAGAGCTTTCAGGTTCAAATAGATCATGATTTTAAAAGGTTGGAACTCTAGAAAAAACAGTATTCTATTTGAGACATTAGGCAATTATCCATATATTTCATCTAAAGACAAATGTAATACCCAGCGAACTTCCTTTAAGCCACATTAAAGCATCTAAGAGCATATATACATACACACACACACACACACACACACATGCACATATGTGTGTATGTATATATATAATGTTTATAATAGTGGAGCAATGATAATTATAAAATGTGACTTAATTATCTATAATCCATTGATGAGCTGATGTATAAAACTGAAGTCCTAGATAATTACGGAATAATTAGGTTATTTATTGAGATTATCTTTACTAGGCTAAAAAGACTGCACTTTGTCTTAAAATACTTCACGAATTATAGACTTATCTGCTTTTTAGCAGAATTGTTTAAGTAAAAGTATATTTAAAAGCTAAGTATTATTTTAATCATTCAATTTTGTTGCTTTCATCTACATACTTGTAAAAGAAAATTAATTGATAGAAACAGAATTATGTTTAAAAGTTTCATACTTTTAAAAATTTTTTCAAAGAATAAGCATCATTAAAAATTCTTGAAGTTTATTCAAAGTGACATCTATTAAGCACTTACTGTGTATATATCTGATAGTGCTGTACATTAAATATAGAAAGATGAATATATGTCATAATCCCCAGGATGAAGGCATTTTGGAGTTAATAGACTCAGAAATGTATATAAAATCAATAAATAATGAGAACTATCCAAAAATATGAATAATGATCTTGTACATTTTTTATCTGTAATAGCTTAGGTACTATTTCTTTATTTGTAACCATAGTTCCAGCCTGTGTCATTTAAAACAAACTTCAAGAAACATATAAAATACCCTTTTTCTAGTTATATTAATAAGACTATCATGTAGCATTTAGTGGGTATATACCTTGTGCCAAGCACTGATGACAATATGTACTGTTTCATTTAATCTTCTCAAAAGTCCATTGATATTTCGAGCATAGTATTAACCAGACAATGCTAGTACATAAAAGAGTAAACAAAGTTTGTAAGTAAGATTTCAGATTAGATCACCTTATGATTGCAATCCATTTTGATTTTCATGGTGGCTTTTTGATTGTTCGTGGAATTTCTGAATAAGAAAATACATTTTCACAATGCCAGGCTTTACAAATATCATTTATAAAAGCTAAAAAGTAAAGTCAAATAACTAGTTTTACAGTTATGTTTTAATAATGTTAACTTAAAAATTAAAAATGAAACAACTTCTCATATACCAGTTAGTGGAGGATTGAGTTCCCTTGAGAGAGTGAAAATATAGTCTTAGTGATTTCTTTTATGAGATTACCCTTTCTCATCTTTGAAAACATTGAACAGATTCATGCTTTATACAGTATGTAGTTGAATGTTGGGAACCAAGTCATACTACAGTGGTAGGAGTAATTACAGCTGTCAGTTCTTTCAACATGAGAAAACAACCTCGTTTCAACTTTACAAGAAACAGATTGTAAGTATCCAAAGGGAAAGAAATAACGGTCTTTATGTGATGAACAGTGTGGTGATTGTTAAACTAGTAAACTTGGCCATTTTGAGGATGTATTTACTGGAGGCTGTTGGGAAGAAGATACTGTTTACATGCAAGTTTGAGAGTGTTTTATGAATGAACAAACAAAAACATGAGCACTAAGTATCTCATCAGGAAGATTCTAATGACTAGTGGACTTTTCAGAGTAGAGACATTGTGTCTAAAGAAACTTGTCTTAACTGCTTTCATGTGAGTTTTGTTTTTGTGTGAAAGCACTTCCTTTGTATCTGGGTGTTCCTCACATCTGGTTTATCTGGATGTTAGAAATCCAGGACTTCCTTATGCTAAACAAGAAGAGAGCAGATAAAATTGGAAAAAGTTGAAAACACATTATAAAATGAGGAGCAAGTGCTCTTATTTTTAACTACTCTCCAATAAACTGTTTATTTTTTAAGCAATTTGTTTAACATATGCTTGTTCTCTTCATCTGTTTGGAAGGGGTTATTTGGTGTGCTTTTGGCAGAATTCGGTCTAAGTGCCAAAATCAGATGACTGGGAAACTGACAGAAAAGCAAATCCATTGTTGTTAATCCACTCTTAGGTAAAACTTAAGGTTCTGGTTTTCAAGTGTTTGCTATTTTTTTTCCTTTTCTTTGTGAAAATTTTTACTTCTTAGGTAAAAAGAAGAATGATGTTAGTTAGCAAATTAACCAAAAAAGTTAGTGTGCAAAAGCTAAAATATGTTTTTAATGCTAAACAGAGCAGGAACATTTTATTTAAAAAAATGATACCATGAAAGTGCTGAATATATAGGTATATAAGATTTCTGATTACTTTTGGTGGCATCACTTTCCTTTTTCTTTACGTATTCACTCATGTCCACTATACATTTTATTTTATTGAAAAAAAAAATGTAACTAAGGGCAGCCAGATGGCCTAGGACAGAAAACAGGACACCTCTCCTTGCCTGGACAGATTTCAAGATTGACACTGCATCAGTGCACAAATGAATCCAGATAATGTGGCAGACACAAGGTGTCTGCCTCTTAATATGTAGCATACAAAAGCTGAAGGAATAAAATAAACTTTCACGGACAGTTCTGGTTTGCAGATATATAAGAATGAAATTGTGATGAAGTGAAGGTTTGTACTGGGAGAGAAGCCAGAATGCTATGGTAGTGCGATCCAGTGTTCCAGTCTTGGCCAACCAAATTCTGCTCTTTTATGATCGAACCACTTATTCTCAAGTTCCGCTTTAGCAAAAGCAAGATTAAAGTGGAAGTCTTCATTAAAATTCAATTGCCAGATATTCCTTAATGCAACTTTCAAATAATTTTCTAGGATTGCCAAGTTTAAACAAATTCTATTTGACCTTTATTAACAGGCACCCCTTCTCATACTTCAGCTGTTATCCATAACACCTGTAGCAAATTCCTATGGTGTTCTTTCACAAAACCAGATCTCTTGCAAAGTTGATGAAAAACGAAGAGGAACAAGGAGCATAGAATATCACATTTCTTTTAGGTGTTTGTCCTGATTTCCTCTGGGTTCTGGAACATGTGCTTAAGTTTACATTTATCTAAATAACCCTGCTGCTCCAAGCAGATGGCTATTGTAAAGGGGTAACGTTGCAGGGATAAAACCAGGGCAGGGGAACCCAGAAGCAGAGATGAAACTCTCTGCGGGCTGATGATGTATATATATTGATTTCACAATTGTCCTACAGGTACTAATTCCAGGAAGTTGCTTCAACATGTCTCTGGGGATACAGCAGTAAATAAAAGAGAACAAATCATCCTTGGCAGTAGGGGAGATGGACATTAACCAACACTAATATATACAGTGTAGATAGTAACACTCATTATGAAGAAAAAGAATAAACAAAGGAAAGAAATCAGGGGAAAGAGAGAGTTAATGGGCAAGGTTGAAATTTTACATAGAATTGACAGAAAACCCTGAGAAAGTGACATAAATGCCTAAAGTTTGTGAGGTCTTTTCTACCCACCTCAGTTGAAAGAGCCTACCACTGCTTGTTTGTTTGTTTAACAGATAATTATGTAGTTCTATATATACCAGTGCTTTACAAATATCAATTCCTCGAATCTACAAGATAACACAACGGGACACATTGTATTATAATTTTGTAGATAAATAAAAACCTACAATGAAAATAACTAAATTATGCAAGGTTGTGCAACCAGTTAATGTTGAAGATAAGATTTAAACGTAAACAGCTTGACTCCAGAATGTTCTAAACCATTTTTAGGTGTGTCTTTAAAAATAGATTTATCTCTGTAGATTCTACCACTTCATTGAGGATTACCTTTAATGTTCATGGTAGAGAGTATGTGGTTTCTCATTAGGTGACATTGTCTCTTACTTCTCAATTAAGGTACACTCATAAATTGTTGGGGCTTTCTTTCGTAGTGTCTGTTAAAAGGAACGAAAGAATATGCAATGTGTTGGTTGGCTAGTCTGGTGAAGAATTCCTAAATTTGTTTATCAGAAAACAAAGTACTATTACAAAAAATGTTAAAGATTTAAACAAGATAAAATAAATGTACAGGATGCTACTTAGCGTGTCTGCTTTTCCCAGATTCATAGAAAATGAACACATTAATATTTTATAGATTTGAGAAGTCCTTTTTCAAAGAGACAAGATTTGCTTTTTTATAGCCCATTGCTTCTTAAGCATATTTTACAGTGGGCCGCTTATTCTCAGCAACAACTGCGACATTCAGAGGACCCCAGTGTGCCAAGGAGTGTTTTTAATGAACAGTGCCGAAAGAGTACTGGATCAAGCTGTCCTCCAAATGTGGAATTAGTTCTATTTGAAAGGAGTGGAAACTTGGTTGACAACTACATATGAAAAAATACATATATTTGCCCTTAATTTTATTAAAGAAAAAATTCCTATGCATATGTTTGGGGAAGAAGAAAAGAAATAACTACTTTTTTGTTGTTGTTGTTATAGGCCTAAATAATACATCACTGTAGGGCAAGGGCAATATAATATAAATAACCTCACCCATATTTCCTTATGCATATGTGCATTATTTACCTAATTCATTAATATATTAGTTCATTTTGTACTAATATGTCTGGCATATTTTCAGATGTTTCTAATGTGATTTTACTGATTCATTAAGTCAATATTTATCAAATGTCTACTAGGCATTTTGATACTCGAAGATTTTATTTTTAGCATCATTTCTATAGCCCTGATTATTTTACGTAAAACTGAAGCTCCTTTTACCAAAATCAGATGCACGTTTTATGAATCAGAGCTCTTAGTTGTAAGCATAGGAAACCTGCTGAAGCTGATTTAGTCAGAAAAGAAATTTATTGAAAAGAGTATTAGTAACCCAGCTCAGAAAGCGGCTAGATACAAGTTAGGGAGGGTTCAGTCAGGACCACAGCAAGCACCACCAAAATCCACTAGTGAAGTCCCTGTAATCACCACCACCGTTAACCTCTGGCTATGATCTCCTTGCCACCATAACAAGGTTGTCAATTGAGATCAGATGGCATTGCCAAAGTTGCTGTCAGAATAATAAATTCTCCACTGCCTCTCACTCCCATTACAAAGTTCTGGGCAGAAATAGTCAATGAAACCAATTGGAGCTACAGAAAATAAGTGCCAATTGGAACTACAGAGAATAAGTGAGGAGTATTTGATGATTGTGTATCTAAATATGGGAAGGTGGCTCAGTTCCTTGGAACCCAAAGTGGATAAATATCTTCATGGCCCCTAACATTAATTACTATTAGTGCTATAATTTTCATCATTTTTATTGTTATATTGTAGTATATAGAAGTACTCACTGTAATGAAACATTAGCTTCACATGGTGATTTATGAGATTGTGTTGAGGTATAAAGATGATTAATTAAGAAAACTCTAAACACCAACTGGGCTTTATATGGGCTCTGAGTTCCTTCCTTCCTTCCTTCCTTCCTTCCTTCCTTCCTTCCTTCCTTCCTTCCTTCCTTCCTTCCTTCCTTTTCCTTCTTCCTAGTTTTGTATTTTTTAACTTTTTCTTCGAAAATAAAAGAAAAATTATATTAGATTTGGAAATATGACTAAATACTGCAATTACCCTGACACCCTATGACCGTTATCCTAAAACAGTATACCTAAGAGTTTGAATAAGAAGTGATGATAATCAATTTCCTTACATTCTGTTAGGAGAAGGAAGTTTACAAATGCAGTAAATGAACCTAATATATAATATATTAGAAGTCAATAATGTTTGGAACAATCAGGATGGATCTCACATTTGTTCCAGGGGTAACAGACAACAAATATATAATAAATGTATAAATTGTATACTATGTTTAAGTTTGATAAGGGATATGAAAAGATAGAAAAAGCAGTATAGCATATCTTGTTAGTGTCCATTTCTTACAGAAAATGATGGTAATATTTAGACTGTTTTCCTTAGGTTGTTTGGAGAATAAAATGAGACTTCATGTGAAGGCCTTCTGAAAAGTTGTTATGATTGCAAAATTGTCGATATTCTTAAGTAAATAATTATAAATAAATGTTCATAAGTAAATAACAGCTTTATATTCCACAAGACAGAGAAAACCAACATCAGATTGTGTGTGTGTGCTTGTGTGTGTGTTCTTTTTCTGTGTGTATTTCTTTCACCAAAGTTTGGATCATGTTATACAGCAAACTTGTATCCTCTTAATTATCAAACCTAAAGATTCAACCCTAAAGCTTTCTTCAATATTGTCACAAACTTGGTATATCCCTTTGGCAACTGCTTTCCAGACTTTTAATAGGAAATTCATCAGCAAAATTTTCACTTTTTATGGTCTCCTCAAGTTACAAAGTTGCTACTGTCTCAAACCTCAAATATTTCTACATTAAAAACATTTTTAAACTAGCAATTTCGGAGTGATTCTCCATGTTTTTGTCTCAGGATTGTATTCTAAGAAATTATTGAGGTTTTGTTTATGTTGGTTATGTCTGTAAATATTTACCCTAATGGAAATTAAACTAGGAAATTTAATGAAATTATTAATGCATCTAAAGATTAGCAGTAAGTCTACGTGAAGGATATTACCATCTGAGTGATGATGTCTTCTCACATCATGCAACTTCTAAAAAACTCCACCAAACTGGTAAGACGATTAGAGTGAAAAAGACAAAGACCACCATACTGTTCCTATGAAAATCACTTTGATTTCCCTGGATCACACTTTAAGGATTATGCTATATTAGAAACTAGAATAAAAAAAGAAAATGTTTGAATGGGCAATACATTCACATGGTTACAATTTCACAAATTATAGAAGAAATACAGTGAAGTCTCTCTCCACCTCTGCCAGTAAGTCATTGTTTCTCCTGTCTCAAGGCCATTAATAGTATTAGTTATGTGGTTATATGTATACAAAAATTGTGTAATGTTTACGTAGTATAAATATAACACCTGCTTTTATACAAATTGAATCTTTCAATGATGTTTTATAGCTTACTTTTTGTGAAATCTAACAATGTATCTTGGAGATCTTTCACATAAAGAGCTTCCTTGTTCTTTATTTTTATGTTTGCATAGTTATTACAGAGTATGGATATACCATGATTTATTTAATTAGTCTTTTTACTGATGGGCAGTCATTCCTTTTATATATACACATAAAACAAAAACAGTGGCTGTAATGAATAACTTTGTGTGAATGTCCTGTAATTTTTATTATTTTAAACCTGACTTGGGCTAGGCATAGTGGCTTATGCCTGTAATCCCAGTATTTTGAGAGGCCAAGGTGGGTGAGTTGTTTGAGCCCAGGAGTTCAATACCAGCCTGGGCAGCATGGTGAAATACTGTCTCTATGAAAAGATATAAAACATTAGCTGGATATGGTGGCATGCCTGTAGTCCCAGCTACCTGAGAGGCTGAGATAGGAGGATCACCTGAGCCTGGGAGGTAGAGGCTGCAGTGAGCCATGATTGAACCATTGCACTCCAGCCTGGTTAATGTGAGTGAGACTCTGTCTCAAAATAATAATAATAAATAATAATAATAATAATAAATAAACCTCTCTTGGTTAATGAGCCTTCTTATCCAAGTGAGGTAATTCACTTAAAACACAAGTAAGAGATTTAAACAGGAACTGGGAATTTGATGAACACATAATTATCCTCAGAGTAGGGATGCTTGAGGCTGAAAAGGGATATTACTTAAAATTAAAATTGGGGATAACATGTAGAAAGTAAAACAATCCTGGACATACTAGGCAGGTTATACGGTGTCCTGGAAATCATGCATTTTGGAAATGGGGAAAGCAGGAGTAAACACAGGAACATGCCATACTCCAAAAAAATTAGATCAGAAGAAATAAAGTATCTTATTAATTAATGATGTCCAAATAATATATTTCAGCCACTGTGAATGGTGATGTTAGTTTCATGCAAAAGCAAATGCAATGAACTAGCAGAATTTGTTCTTTTAGGATCTGATTTCTGTTCCTTTTCTGAAATGTTCCTTCACTCAGTGTTGTTCTCTTCCTTCCTCTCTTGCCCGGAAATCACTTGCCCAACCTCTCTCCCTTCTTCTCAATTGTGGTTTGGGTTCCCCTGGAATCAGACTGTAGGAAGGCATTTTGTATGCTGAATGTTTAGTAAGGAGTGCCTTTGGGATTCAAACCTGTGGAAAGGAAGGAAAGGAAGCAGGAACGGGCAGAAGGTGAAGTGAAGCTGTGATCTAGGCCTATCAAGGCTTTCAGCCCAACCCAAAGTGCTGGAACCGTGAGGGGCTTTTAGAAAGATCTTGAATTGGGCTGAGATGGCAAGGCCTTCTTATTCCTGCAGAACCACTGGATGTGCCACCCTTGGGAAGGACCTGAGCTCTAGCACGGCTACTCCATGCAGCAGAGACAATGTCTGCAAGGGTTGAAAGCTGCAGGCTGTCTGCTGACTGACTGGGGCCGCAGTCCTTCAATGAAGAGGTATCCACGTGGCAAATTGCAGTGTCACCCTCTTGTATCAACACAGTCACTCAACAAACATGATTTATACTAAGATATAAATGATTAAAGTTTATGTTTACCAGGATATTTCATTTTAGCATGAGCAAAATAAATGAGCCAAATTACAGGAGTGATTATAGCTTTAGGATCATGCACACCTAAACTTGAATCCTGCCATTGCCTCTTATTCACTGTAAGCTTCAGTTTCTTCTTCTGTAATATAGGGATGATGATACCTATTTTGGAGGATACTATACAGATTAGAGGTTATATTTTATGTAAAGAACTTAAGCACCTAGTACGTAGTGAGCTTTTAGCAATGATGACCTATTTTTAACGTTAAAATTGATATTAACTTGATTAACTTTTAGTTTGATACTAAATACTTTGATATGATTTTGAGGGAGCTGGGGGGAAGGGAACAATAGGAAAATAAGAAATTTTCCCAGAAAGTCTCATTTATATTGCTGCTGATTCTTTATACTAACCCTGTTACCATATTTTTAATATTATTGATTTTATTCCATTATAATAGCAATACATCATATTCATATGATATAAAAATGATACATAGAAGTTTTGTGAGTTCCCTCAATATCCAATGTATACTTCTATGGAAATGTAGGAATGAAAGTTTGTAAATAACCTAAATGAATACGAGTTGTGAGTATCTTAACCACACTCCTGGGAAATTAGAGACAAGATTGTGAGTTGTGGATCACTGCTGTAGCTGGGTGGCACGTATAAATGAAACACTCCTAAACAAATCCGAATTAATTGCAAAGACAACCTGCAGTGTTTTTTTCAAACGATGATGCTATGGGGAAGGAAGAGACACAAAGACACATTCTAACGTGACTGTTTTCTATTTGAGGTCAATAAAAGAGGCCTGGTGGTTTATCCAGGTGAATAAGAGGCAGATTAAGGAATGAGATCTTTTAACATCTGATTGTGCCTAGTTCTTTTGGATAGAGAAATCAACAGCTAGGAGCAACAAACCAGAGTACAAAATAATATTACCATATTATTTTCAAGGGAAAGGAAATATCTCAAATTAATTCAGTGATGATTTTGAATTCTTCAGACAGAGATAGCATTTCAGACATAAAGGAGTAGAGAAGAGTAATTGATCTAGAAGTGCATGGATCTACTAGGTAGCTTAGACGAGGAATGTCCAATCTTTTGGCTTCCCTGGGCCAGCTTGGAAGAAGACGACTTGTCTTTGCATCTCGTATAAAATACACTAACACTAACAATAGCTAATGAGCTTAAAAAATAATCGCAAAAAAATGTTACAATGTTTTAAGAAAATGTACGGATTTGTGTCGAGCCACATTCAAAACCATCCTGGGCCACGTGCGGCCCACAGGCTGGGAGTTGAACAAGCTTGGCCTAGAGAGTCCCCGCTAAAGAATCCAACAAACTTTTGTAGAGTGTATGCTCTGCTGGGATTCACTGGGAATCTTTCCTGGAAGACGTTTTTCAGACCTGTGTCACACCTGACATCTGAGTTTTCCCGTCCACAGCTTCTCTTGCCCTTTGGATCTGCTTCCACCCAGACTTGCTCTAGGGTAAATCCCACTAGTTTTTCTATCTTCCTCTGAACTTACTAGAAATCTTCCAACACAAAATTCTAGATGCCCTCATGATCCTTTTCTTTTATGGAGAAAAAAAAATAAGTAGGCCAAGGAAATGATCTCCAGATTATTCAATGAAAGTATATGCTTTTCTGCCCATTTACTCTCTTGAGAGCGTACAATTAGTGCTAATAGAATGTGTGCTGGTAGGATAATGCCCCAGAACCCCCCGCAGAATAGTCACGGTATATCTCAGGGACTAGAAGAGAGTATTTAATAAAAGAAATTATCTGATAATACTACATTTAAAATGGAGGTGTATTTATACAACTCCACAGAGACCACTTGTAGTACTACTCAAACAAAAAAAAATCTTTCCATGCAACATTGCTGATTCAGGGTATCCATATCCTTATACTTCAGAAACAGTTTCTTACTTGGCTTTTAAAGATTGCAGGTCCTCCTTACAGTCTTTCTGTCACCTCTGATTCTAATCAGTGAGGGATTAGGAACATAAAACAGATTAATGCAGGAGACATTTTGTGAGTGATTCTAATGCAACATTCTAGACACTCCCACTGGGATCCATGGGAAAATTCAGCCTCATTTCTTTTCTAGCTACAATTGAAACTCTGGGAAAGGTGGATGAGAACACAAAGAACTTCCGCTTAAAATAAGACAAATTGCCAATGCTTAACTAATCCTCAAAAACAGGTCTTCCTAAGAATTCAAACAAAATATCATAGTATGGAATCCACCCAACATACATTATCAGTATATAAAACATTCTTGAAAGAAATTATACTTTTCATAATAATTATTTTTAATAAATGCAATGCAATGCAAACCTATTTCAAATTGGTTCATTTATTCCATCCCCAATGCTGTCACCATAGAACAGACCCATCTCTTAACTGTTCTAATGTGTGGAATAAAAGCTGTGCTCTTCTGTGCCTTTCCTCTTTACCATCTCTATATTGCAGTCAAAATGATCTATTCAAAAATGCAAGTCTTATGTTAATTCTCTGCTTAATTTGTAATGTTATTACTTTCAAAATAAACTGTGTTACTTTTGTATTCTTTTGAATCCTTGATTCAAATATCTTGCATCTTTACATACTCATCTTCTAAAAGAAAAGAAGACATCAGCTTTTGTACAACAAAATCCAGACTCCTTTCCAAGGTTGTTCAGGCCTTGGATGATAAAGGCTGCTGCCGTTCTGGAACTTGGTCATGCTGTGGCTACACTGGCCAACAATCAGCTCCTCAGAAACACCAAATGCCCATTCAGGGCTTTCGTTCCTGTGTTTTCATTTTCCCAGAACACTTTTCCCTGGCTCTTCAAGCGCTGTTCACCCTATGGTTTGTTTTAGATACTATCATCATCTTTGTTTTACAGATGATGAAACTAAAGCCAGAGAGATTAAGCAATTTGCTCAAATGCTCATTAATAGCAAATGAGTGGCAGGATTAAAACCCCAGTGATCTAACTCCGGATTCTAGGCTCTTCACCGCATGAGATCTCTGTCTTAGCACCCTTCAGGTCTGGTTCTCAGCTGAAATGCCCAGGTAGTTTTCCCTGTTCCACTGCCTAAAGTAGGTTTAAGAACCATCTTCATCTTCTCATTCTTCCTTTATCTTCTTCTTTGTATAATTTACCAAAATTTGTAATTATTTATTATGGTAGTTGTTCAGCTTTTTAAATTGTACACTAAATTATGAGGTTCCTGAGGGCAAGACCAAAATATGTCCAGCACATATACTGTCTTTTGAACAGAAGCACTCGCTCTGTACATTTTTGCTTGAAATAACTGAAACACATTGGGAGGAAGGGTAGTTATTGGATGCCTGTAACTTTTGAAATGATACAAAGTCATTTAAATTACAGTAACTGCTGTTTTCTGATTTTTTACTCTGGTGACCATGTTACAAGGTTCTATTTCATGCAGAAAGTCTTAAAAAAACACCAACCATAAAAACATAGTTCTTTGAAACAATGAAGACAAATCAATTATCTTTTATCCTTAACCTTTCTCCTTTTCTCTCCCAAATTCACCTGCTTCCTCTGATTTGCTCTCCTTTTTTCTTTTGCTTATTGGAACTATTTGCATATAAGTAGTTTCCAACACAGTGACATATCAGAAATGTCATGCTCTCAGAATATTTTAGAATGAGGTCTAGGGAGAACCTAAACAAAACATATCCTTTGATTAAATTGACTTGTCAATATTAAGAGAGTGCTTTTGAATGGATAATTCTTTGAGAGCATCAGTTAACAAACAGCACAAAAAATACAATCACAGCTACCCAGCAAGTATGATGTATTATTTAAGAAGGGGTGGAGTGGGTGCTTTATCTGACAAGTCACAGGCAGGAAAACACATTCTTGCAAATTGCCCCATTTCTCCTCAAAATGTGTCTGAGGTGAAATGGAGCATCCTTTGTTTTGTACAAAGAAAATAGCTTAGGAAAATGACAGTTTAGTGATATATATCCTCATGGTCTAAAAGTCAATGACCTGGAAAAAAAAGGATGAAAAATAATTTGTTTTAATTGACAGATAACATTGTATATTTTTATCATGCACAACATAGTGTTTTGAAGCATGTATGTGTTATGAAACAGTTAACTAGCTAATTGATAGATGCATTACATCACAGTTTTTATTTTGTGATGAAAGTACATAACATTCACTCTGTTTACAGTTTTCAAGAATACAGTACATAAACTTAGAAGTTCAAAGGACATATAATTTAAAATATCACATTTATATTATCTTTAGTATTTTCTATTCTTTCAATAAGAAGATAAAGCATAACTACAAAGTTTAGCATGGGTAGGGTTGGGAGAAATGAGAAAATGAAGTAGGAAGAAAAGCTATTTCTCTCCCCTATGTGGGGAGAAGTAACATTACAAAAATAGAAGCTAAAATGCATCATCTTCACTTGTGTGTTATACTAACGTTATAGTTTGAAATGTGTAATTATTAGAAATCCTGACATCAGTGAATTTAAGGTAGTTGTCTCGGTTTTTGTCTTAAATGAGAGTCAAAGTTGAATACACTGAACTTTCTAAGGAGCAGCAGAATTTCAAGGGTTTCTTCCTTTAGAAATTATAGGGATTATCTGAGGACGAACTTGAGGCTGGAGAAATATTTGCACATTGCTAAAACCTTGTATTCTCTTTTCAACTGGAGCAAGATAGAATTCCCACAGCGAGGTCATTACTATACTTTAACTTCTCAACCCTCATGTTTATACTATGTGTCTACATATTTGAGAATTGCAAAAGATGAGAACAACACTTTCTTCACTAATTTCTATTATTTATTATACATACATATATACACATATGTACGTACATATATGTACATATATCTGTAATCAAAATTATGATTAGAATTTTATTTGAAGAGTGCAAAGTACCTAAAAGTCACTAAGAGGAAGGTTTGAAGTTGACACTAGATAAAAAGACAACCTTGAAATAATTTTAAAGTTTGCAATTAGCACAGATCACAGTGTGGCAAGTAAAAGTTTTAATAGCAGACTGGCCCAGGCCTTGAGGTAAATTATGCATAATTATTCATAACTGCTATTTTTGGCTTGCCTGATTTGTCCTAGACCTCTGGCTGAGGAAACAATTTGAAATAATTAGCGTACTAGTGCATTGACAATGATGAATGAATTGAATACTTCTTGTGCCAAACATAGATCTTGATAGGAAGCAGATAACTTTGGCAACTGTGGTATTTTGTTATTAGATCTCTGAAAGTGGAAAGTTTATGTTATTTTTTGTGATTTTTATAGGTTGTTCCATAAGTCATTCTCTAATGTCCTCAATCATTAATGAGGCTGTGATTAAAAACAAACCAAAAAATTAAAAAGAGCATTGATGTTTGTTTATGCCAAATTTTTACATGTTTAATGTTGAGAGTTTAAACTATTATATTCTAAAAATAACTTCATGGTAATTAAGAGACTTCCTTTTCAATTTTAATTTCATGAAAAGTTTTTTAGAGTTTAGTATATCAAAACTCTATTTAAGAAAAAACATACAGATAATTAAACACAATGCTTCTTGAAATAGAGAAGCTTTAAATGTTACATAAGATGTTTAGTAATTTTTTTCTAAATATTACAAAATGCATATTTGCCTACGTGTTGAATTCCTATTACTAGGTAACAAAACCTTCCCTTTACATATGTTAGTATAGAAAATAGTTTTCTATGATTATAATATGTAAATGTATTGAAATTAAAAATTGAGAAATTCTAGTACACCATCAAAAAATAAAACTAGCAGAAAAATTAAAGAAGTCTCAGAGATATGTTTTTCCAATTCATCGTCCATAAATTATATAAAGCTCCTCTTTTAATTAAGCAAATACTCAGAACACAATATATTCACATTTTTCAGTAGAATAAACACCAGCAATTGTCTGTCTGGAGACAACTGTTTCTTGGCTGGAGGTTTGGAGGTTTGGACAGACAGGCAATCTTTGTTTTGGTATAAAAGCATCAGCCCATTTAGGTCACCTGAGTGGAAAGAATCAGACTTATTTTTTCTGAAACCATAAAATAATTTAAAAGTATAAAAAGATGAATTTACAGACAACCTTTGGCATCTGTGATAATTTTATCACTGCTAATCATACATGTTACTTTTTCCTATTTTTAAAAAGTTTGTTAGGGCATCCACATTTACAGTAAAAAATATTTTTTTACAGATATTATATATATTTTTCAGACAGAAATTATACACATTTGTATTACACATGCACACAGTAGTTGGGTCTCAGCTGTGCTTCTGAAACATTGCATCTAATCAATGTTACCATTCTTCATTACTTATAACCATGATAAAATTCTTTAAATGATTCTTGCTTTTCATATATAGAATAAACTGCAATCTTAAGTAAACTGCTAATAAAATATCTCAACTTGTTTGATGACCGTTATATATAAATAAACTATTATTTTATGTAACTCTTACCCATAATGAAGAGATAAAAAAGCACACAGCGACCATACAGTGTTTTTGTGTATATCTTCAGATATCGTATATTTCAGAATTGTGCCTCTGACCTTGAAAAAGCTGGATTTTTTTGTGGGATCACATGGCTACGTAAAGAGACACTTCTCTTCAGTTCTCTTGTATTTATTAGGTTTAAAGCTCAAATGTATCATTTCTTCAGTTTTACTGGGATGTATGTGAATTCTACTTCATAACCTTAATTTTGATTTTTGCTCATGTTTTCTGGTAGTAGAAATTGCAGCATTCAATCTACTTTACCTGAAGGCTTTGTTAATTAGAGCGTCTCCTACAGTCACTGGTTTCCGTAGAGCCAGATGAATGGCTCTGGAAGTCAACAAATTCTAATATTGAGACTATAGCCTCATAAAATAATGATTTATTCACAGAACTAGAATTACTTATGTTTAAACCTGAGGATACTTGGCTTAGTCTATGAGATAGCTTTTTTTTTTTTTTATTCCAGAACTGCATGCACAGTTTAATATTATAAAATCAATAAATGTGATTATCTCAATAGCAGATTAAAGGAGAAAAACTATCTGATAATTACAATAGATGTGGGAAGAAGCATCTAATAAAATTCAACATCCATTTATGTTAAAAATCTTCTAGCAAATGGGGAATAGAAAGGCACATCCTTAAATTTATAAATGAATACACACACACCCCTTCAGTAAATGTCATACTTAATGGTAAGATGTTAAGAGCATTTCTTTTTTTTTTTTGTTAATTTATTTATTATTATTAAACTTCAAGTTGTAGGGTACATGTGCACAACGTGCAGGTTTGCTACATATGTATACTTGTGCCATGTTGGTGTGCTGCACCCATCAACTCGTCATTTACATCAGGTATAACTCCCAATGCAATCCCTCCCCCCTCCCCCCTCCCCATGATAGGCCCCGGTGTGTGATGTTCCCCTTCCCGAGTCCAAGTGATCTTTTTACTTTATTTTCCTCGTAAGTACTTTGTCATATTGGATTACTTTGGACCCAAACCTTCAAGGACACTTAGCCTGGCTCTCTGTTCTGATGGAAATGGAATAGCGATGGTCTGGCAGTAAAGATTTCCACTGGTCTGTGGAATGCACACTCCTTGGCTGTGAAGTGTAGCCAAGGAGCTGATGACGTATGAACTAGTTCTTCTCCACTTTTCTTCTGAGACAGGTGCTGTTGCGACTACTCTTGTTATTGAAGTGAAGATAAAGCAAAAGTGTAGACAGTGGAATCCCAAACTCAGATAAAAATATTTAACCCTAAGTATGAATTACAAAAATGATATGTCTCTATATGTCATTGCAAAAGAAAAATGCTTGGGGATTTTGATACCCTTGAGTTAAAAAAAAAAAAAAAATTATTTGAGAGCAATTTTTGTGAATGGTCACTTTGGTTATTTTTGTTAATATTACCTAGAATTAAGTTCAGTAGTTTTCTGGTCGAGTGGATCATTAAATGTAAGATGTTTACAGCATGAAGAGCATATGCTAACTGTTTAAAACCATTTTTTCAAGAATTGCATCTGATACTTTTGCTTAGCTGGATAAGGGAGGCAAAATTTTTAACAGATTGAGCACTTTAAAAAGGGTTCTGTTTAGCATCACATTATGGGCATGCATTTTCAGATTGGTACAAATTAGCCTTGATATTACATGAAGATTTTTATGTTTCAAATTTATCAACGTTGTTTCAAAAACTATATGAAGAAAGAAGCATTTTACTCACTGAAATAAAATGAACAACATAGGAGGCTTAACTACCTCTGTGGTAAGTTCTCTCTGAGAGAATATAAAATAAGCGTATTTTATTTTTCAAATGCCTCTTGTCATTTGAAGTCAAGCAGATTTAACTTTTTGACAATGGCTACATACTGAAATCTATGAGAACAATTTCTCAAATTGATTGAATATCACTAATCAGTACTAAAGAAGGAGATATTGTTTTTAAGTTGGAAGCAATGAATTTTGATATACAATGAAGCAAGCAATAGATACAATAGGTGTTTTTCCTATGACACAAATTGATAACTTGATTTTGAGGCTTATGTTGAGTCAATGTCGTGGAAGATAACTTTACAAACTCATCTCATATTTGTTTCATTCTAAGAAAGTGGTGAATGATAAAATAATCGGAAAGAAAACAGCATCTATAATTTATTCAGGATTGCCCACTCTTTTCTTAATTGCTTTAGGGTAAACTTCAGAGCTTATTTCTAAAACGTCATATGTTTTCCTTGTGATGTGATTTTCTAATCACAAGGAAAAAATATATGATATCCTCCCAAAGGAGGCAGTTGAACAAAAGACAACACATAACCAGAAAAACAAAGGTTCATGGCCTGACTTAAAACTGCTTTGAATCAGGAACCACCTATGATCACAACAGCCATGTTTAAATGCATGACTCTTAGAGATGTGCCTGTTGTTGATAACATTCCCAGGTCATTGTGTAAGCCTGACCATAATCTTTCTATAGACAGAAGCCTTCTGTTTGGGTGGAAGGCTTAAAAAGTAGTGTTCTGTGAGATAGATTGCAATTTCTTCCATTCGCTTTTGTTTCTTCCTTCTTCCTAACCAACTGCCCCTTCTTCTCTACTCCCCCACCACCCCCTTTATGTCTGAAGCCATCAATTCATGTATTTAAATGTCCTTGGAAACTGAAAGTAATCTAGAAGGTTATTAGCATATTGTTATAAATGTTAATGGCCTGACAGCAAGGATGGGCTTTTTCTTTTATGCGTGTTGTTGTGAACATTATGAGTTTAAATGGGGTAAATCTTCCCCATTCAGAGTGTTGCCCTGGCCCTTCATTCACATGTCAGGAGCTCATTGTGTGCCCAAACCTTGTCAGAGGCTTCTAGATGTTTAGTGGCAGCAGCTTGCCATTGAGAGCTGGGAAGAGGGCTGTTTGGGATGGGGGAAAGACCAGCCTAGGCAGCCAGGTGGTGGCCAACTGGCCAGTAACTGACAGACAATTTAACCTAACTAGGCTGTACAGTCAGGCCTGCGTTACAAAAGACCCACATGTGTCCTTAGCAAGCTTCATTAACTCTTTTGGCTAGGGCTGTACTCCTCTGACATATTAATTAGTTGCAATGCTTTCTCCTACTCCAACTTAACCTTTCCATTGGTCACTCGATTCAAGTGGATCCATTGGAAGCTATTAGAATAATATGCAAAATAACTGGAAAAATAGCTGTAGGAGGAACAAGATTCCCTATCACTTCACTGATTTTGTAAGAAACAATATGTTGAAAAGAAAATGAGTGATCATTAATACTTCACTCAGAAAGATGATGTATTCCATACTGTTAATAATAATAGGACATCAATTACAATGTAATTATGTGCATGTCATAGGTGTAGAATTGTCATGGTTTCTTCTGTCTCTGTAATAAAAATAAAGGAAAAAACTATAAAACAATATTTTGATGTATTTTAGGTTATCTTAACGACCAGAGTGACCTGATGTGGGGATTATAAATTGGTTCAGCTTTTTGAGTAATTTTCACCACTTAAAGTCTTAATGAAGAAGAAATTGCAATATTCAAAAAAGTTAATATTTTTAATATTATAACAAGTATTCAGAATCTGTAAATATGTTTCATGTGTACATAGGTAGAGATAGATATATATATAAAAATACCCACCGAAAAAGATGAGTTTTTTGTGTACTCTTTCATATTTTACATTTCATAATCAAGTGCTGTATCAGGTAACTCTCTAGATGCCTCAAATATTGAATTTAATGACCATTGAATCTAATTTCTATCTTTGTTTAGCTTATAGAATATTTTTGGCAGAGGTATTCTATGTGCATAAAGTAAATGTCCAGATTTAATTTGGAATTCCTAAAATCCAAAGGCCAAAAATGCATTTTATATATCAACCCTTACATAGCCAATAAATCTGCAGTGGTATAATACTTTTAACTTCTCACAGCAGATAAGTCACCTCTCAAATCCATTGGGTGAGTAAACTCAGTTTTGTTTTACCATTTTTAGATACACTTATTTTTCAAACTTAAGCAAAGTTTCATATTACTTAGTTCGATATTCTAAAGAAAAAAATAGAAACAAGTACAATGTGTGTACTTACTATTAAATGTTTTTGTTAGCTATGTAAAATCAATAATTCTAAAAGTAGATTTTGCTTTAAGCTGTATTACCAGAAAGAGAGAAGCTGTTTTCAATACCTAATGATGAGCATTGTCTCCTTACTTTTTGGTCAGCTTCACTATGTTTTTCCTCACAATAGATGGTTAATATGAGTCAGGCTGACTCTAAAATAAGCAAATCCTAGGCAATTGTTGAGAACTAAAACAATATTGCTTAGTTGTAAATTACATATAAAAAATAACATACTGTCACATTTTAAGAAAAGAGAAAAAAAAATGATCCCTTCCACACTGGCTGTTGTCTCTAAACCATATTCTATAAAACATAAAGTAAATTCGAAAAAATGGTGAACAACCACAGTCTGGTAGCAAAGATGCATCTTATTCTTAAATCACATGTGTGTCTTTTGTGATATATATTTTGGGAAAATAGTTGATATTGGTGGTAGAAGCAAGGAAAAATTATTTGACTATTACAGAGAACAAACACAGGAAGAATACTATGTAAGAAAAACGACCCACGCAGATAAGTTATAATAGCTTTAATTTCAATTGATTTTAATTTAATTGTGAATCTTAGGTACTCAGAAATGATCTGTCTTCTGTTGGTGAAAGCTGCACATTAAATATCAAGAGGTCTTAGGTTTCGGTGGTACTAGGTGTTCTCATACTTAGATAGTCTCATACATTTGCATAGTAATAAGATGATAATATCTGTCTCTAGGAGTGCTTGAGTCTTCTTTATCATCCACAACTAATCTGAATATACCTGATCAAGTCAAAAATGTGAGTGTGGTCATTATGAGTATTTCATTATTGCTTTTATCAGGGAAATGAGATTATTTGCAGCTACATGCAATGAGCTTGTTATCTGTTGGTAGATTGGATCTCTTTTTTAATCCATTTCTAAGCAGCATATGTATTTACATAAGGTGCATATCACTTCAGGAAGTAAAATTACAAAAAGATTGATTGCAGAGAGTATATTTACCCTATATTCTAGCAAGTTCATCATTTTTCTTAAGAATCCCTGTCTTGCATGTAAATCAGAATTAATTATTATAACGTTAATAATATAGTTATAAATCAGAGCCAACAGTCTTAGAACCACACTTCTTAATGAAGTTACTTTTTAAAATTAACCCCCAAGTTAAATTATGAAACACAGAGTATGATATTTGCCAGGTGATAATACTTTAAAAAAGATGGAGCTTTGGAAAGAATTTATACTAATCAATTTAATAGAATACTGTGTGAACTAATTTGGTTGTCTCTGTTGAATTGGAAGCATGTATTAACATTCTGTGGTTCTGCATAATACTTTTTCTGTTAAACTAAGCTTCAAAAATCTGATAACAGTAAGCTTGGTAAAGAAAAAAAGTGATAGCAGTTTTTTGTTGTTGTTGTTTTTAATTTGGTCTTGAACCTTTCACCTGGGGAAATAAACATGTGTTGGTTGTATTTGGCAGTAGAATGTTATCTCTGAAAATAGGCCCTTTTTATTTGATGTGATCCAAAATAAAGCTGAAACAAATTGGGTCACAAGTGCCAACACTTGATAATTTACAGTGTGGTAAAACTGAGTGGTGTTTATAAGTATAATTTGCTCCGGGAAAATTTGAAACCACTTTAAGTTGGAAAAGTGTCAATATTTTATAATATGTTTTATACTAACCATACCCAGATTGCAAGATCCTTTTTAACTACAAGCTCTAGTTACCTTTAAACTATTCATTGAAATTTGTGGCTTACAGGTGTAGTATAAAGTCATTGGTCATTTATTAAAGCACATTCTTTAAATACTAAGACACAGGAATTGATAAACATATATATTTTAGTATGTGGAAGTTTATTTTGAACCTTGTTGAATTATTAACTTCAAAAAAATTTTGACCAAATTAGTAAAATTATGTTTCAGCCTTATTGGCTTTATAAACTTTAAGAGATTATAGGCGTTGAAGTTCAAAAACTAGTATTATTAAATATTAGTAACTAACATTATTCCACTTTAAGTTTTGATTCATATGATTTAATTAAAATACTTAATTAAAGGACACGTTGTCATCTAAAATTTTCCTTTTGGTTTCTGAACCATGTCTGTGATTCTATATTCTGGTACCCTAAGCATTAAAAAAGGAAGAAGGAAAAGGAGAGAGAAGGGCAAGAACATCCTATTCTCCAAGACTGAATTCCTCCTTCTGATTATTCTGTTGTTATTGTTGTTTTTTCACAGTTGTTTTCGTTTTGGCCACCACTGACCCCAAGTGATGCTATCCTGGGCAACTTTGCTTTTATTTTTTGTTTAAGTTTCAGATATTTTTGTGAGATATCTGTAGTACTTTAATATAGAAACTGAAGTTTCTTTGAGCATTTTCCCATTTCATTTCTCTTTTTGTGATACACATCTCAATATATTCCAGTTTGGGGATATTAGTATATGGCACTGTAGAAAGATTATAGGTGTTGAAGTTCAAAAACTTGACTTAGAAATATCTTTTTTTTTGGCTGGCCATGGTGGCTCACAACTGTAATCCCAGCACTTTGGGAGGCTGAGGCAGGAGGATCACCTGCAGTCAGGAGATCGAGACCAGCCTGGCCAACATATAGTGAAACCCTGTCTCTACCAAAAAATACAAAACAAAAAAAAAATAGCCGAGCGTGGCAGCAGGTGCCTGTAGTCCCAGCTACACGGGAGGCTGAGGCAGGAGAATGGCGTGAACCCGGGAGGCGGAACTTGTGCACTCCAACCTGGGCGACAGAACGAGACTCCGTTTCAAAAAAAAAGAAAGAAAGAAAGAAAAGAAATATATGTTTTTTCACCTACTGTTTATTCTTACACCAGTTATTTAATCTTTCTAATTCTCAGGAATTTCTCTTGGAGAATGAAAGTAATAATACATGTCTCACAGAGTTGTTGTGTGCAACATTTTGTAAAGCATCTTACACATATTAACAGTCTTAAACATTATTTAGAATAATAGTGTTACATATGTGCTTAACTATAAGTTTATTAATAAATACATCATAAAATCCTTGTCTCTGTTGGCATTTGTTGTGCAAACCACTTGGAATTTATCTGGAATATACTATAGAGAATGAATTGAAGAAAATAAAATTTTCAAAATGGCTTTCAAAATATTCTATTTTAATTTTATGTAGAGATTAAAATAAATACAAACATACTTTTCTTAATGTTTCAGATTCTCTTTTAACAACCAATACACAAACACAGCCACATACAATACACATATCACACACACACACACACACACACACACACGGTTTTCTTAGACATTGACTAATTTGCAAAACCAAAACGTTTGTTTATATGTAGCATAGCATAAAGGGTTCACTCTGTGTGTGTGTGTGTGTGTGTGTGTGTGTGTGTGTGTGTGTGTGTGTGTGAGAGAGAGAGAGTTTTATCACTTCTCATGATCATTTGAAATTTCCTAAATATTATAAGAGTAGTTTTTCTTCTTCTATCTGATTCCACATCTTAACAAAAACTTTTACCTCTAAGCATGGACAGAATGCTGGTCAAGCTACCTGCCAGCAATTCTTTACATCAGATCTGCAAAAAGACACTTATCTGGGTCTTGTGAATGCCTTGGTGTGCACTGACAATTGAGTATTGAAATCTCTGGGGGACATCCAGAGCGACCACAAGTCTGAGATCTTGGATTGCCTGTTCGCATTTGGGACTGTAACAATGAAAAAAAAGATTTCTCTCTCATACATCTGCCTTCTCTCTTCAGATTTGATGTTCCTTCTCCCATTGGTAAGATTTCAGTAAACAACTTCAAAGACTGGCATAGGGTGACAGCACACGGCAGATGTGAAGGGTTACTTCTTTTCTCCTTTAGGTTTCATATTTTTAAATTTTTGAAATTACCAATTAGCCTTAAGGTTTAGTTTGTTAGAAAGGGTTTTGAAAAGCTACTCAAATTGCCAGAAAATGTAAAGGATAGCGAATCTTCAAGTTGTTAGTTCAAATTCGTAGTTGCTAATTAAATGCACTGTTTTATCAAATCACTCTGTACATCTCCGGTGGGTAATTTCAACTGTAGTCCTGACAACATTTGATGTGTTTTATATTTGCATTCACTGTTTTTGATGACTGCTTTATTTCCTCTTCTTCTACCTCTCTTTCCCTCACCCGTTTTATTTCTCTCTTATTTAAATACTGTGCTATGTTGATTGATTGATTTACTACACTCAGAATTTTCCAAAGAAGCCTGAGTCACAAAGCAAAAATATAATGTCTAATAATAATGAACATGATATCCTCCAAAGGAACCAAATTATTAGAGGAAAATCCAAAGGGGTGAACTAAATTCATATCTATTTGTACATTTTAAATTTTATTTTGGATTTTACCATTGACATTTTTATCTTCTTTGTGGATAATGTTAAAGTATTGATTACAATTATTCTACTGAAACTTTTCAAGGTGCAGCTCCCCAGAATGATGATTCATAAACTAGTATTTAATAGGAATACATGATATTTTGAGGGCTTATAATCAAGAGACATATGTAGTCAATAGATAAATAGATAGATGATAGATAATTTCCAGTGATTTTTATGTTATTAAATCTTCTAAATATAATTTTGATTTCCATGTTGGTATTCCTTTATTCCATTTGTGCAAAGATGGAACTAAGGTATAAAGAAATTAGAGTACTTATAATTACACATACATTATTGTTGATGAAGGAATTAGAAATAAGAGTCTGGCTCTGGAGTTATATGTCATTGCAAAGATGTACCAACTGTTTTGAAAGAAATACTTGTTCTGAATTTTTAGTCCTTGGGGAATAATGGCTCCTGTGAATCCATTATTTATTACTGTAGATAGTACATTATCTATGAAGTTTGTGGACTGGATCAGATATTCTTCAGATGTTTTAAATGCACCAAAAATTATAAAACCTTTTCTGTTTCATTATTCATTCTGAATAATATAATGCAATAACTAAAATAATAATATTTTCAATACTATTATAAATAATCCTCTATTTTTAAAGCATTTTGAGTACCATAACTTCTATTTGTTGAGCCACGAAAGTAATTTATATTGTATTTTATATTTTTTGTATTTTAGTTTTTTTATATTAAAAAACTAAAGTGTTTTCTTTTATATGTGTAAAGTTAGTGCTTACAACTAGCATATGAATCTTGAGAATAACCTTTTCTGTATGTTAAAGTCATAATTTTATTGCTTTTATCCATTATATATTAAATCATAATAAGGTAGTCAAACTCAATAAATGTTTGTGGTATAAAAACTAGATGCATATTATATTGTTAATGTGGGATATTTTTCTAAAAGCAAAATGGTACAAACTATATCACTTATATTTTATTATAAAAATTTTCATTTTTCTTTTTTTGCTTGAATAAAATAATTTATTTATACCTAATGAGCCATTTGAGTAATGTTATTTGTGTTTCTTGCAATGTTGAATTGTTTCATATGCATTTTCATGTTTGCCAAAGATTCAAGTATTATAAAATGATATTTGAGATGGAATTTATTTGGAAGACTAATTAATATGTCTTTTTCTAGTGCTTTTTCCCACTGTTATACTGATCTCTGATATCTCTCATTCCTCCCTCAAAAATCACATGGGAATGGAGTATAGACAGAGTTATCAGAGAAGAGGTTTTAAACAAGTCTAATTTCTTTAAAAAGGAGGGAAAATGTTATAATTAGTTACCACCATTCGCTTTTATTTTTCATATAATAGAATACTTACTCCATCGTCTAATAAGAAATAAATCATGATTCATAGTGAGTCTCTTTGTGATCTTTGGTCCAGACTAGTCCAAGGGGAATACAAGTATAAAGTTTGAATCTTCTCTCATCTTTTTCGCTTAGATTGAGGTCACTGTTGGGGCAGAGCAGGGAACTGTGTGGTTAACTGTGGTGAAGACAGCCTTTGAGCCCAATGCTGAGTGTTATGTTCAAATGTTGCCAATATTTTTAAAGTCTGTAAAAAAAAAAAAAAAAAAAAAAAGAAAGATCTTCAAAAAATGTGGACAATGAAATCCTTGTCTAGCTCCTTTTTCACTTTTTCCTATTAACACATAAAGTCACAAATGCATGTTACCAAGTCAAACATACTCACACTTGTAGATACATGTTCTCAGCAGGGTTTCATTTGTGCTTAGTGCTGCGGTTTGGTGAAAAACCCTCTCATGTGTATAGTTGTTTTCATTTTTGAGCTTGTCACAGCATGAAATCAGTGTCTCACTGAGAGCAGGGTTTTTTTTTTTCAATACCCTGAGACTTAGAGGCTAAGTAATTTAAATTTTTAAATATGCAGAAATACAGCTCAAGTGCAGTTTATATATTCATATCAATTTCTGTTATAAAAGATTAGAAGGATTAAACAAAACACTGTAATCTGTGGTTGAGGGTGTTTAGAAAACCTGTTCTTTTTGTTTCCATGTTTTTCTACAACAGCATAAATTTCTTCCCTAAAAATCTACAAATGCATAGTATGCCAATTAAATGATGTCAAAACAGCTCTACATTAATTTTTTTTTTCATGAAGGCTTTCTTACCTGCTATGCATCTAAGATATCTTAAATAGACTAGGCTTGAATATGGAAATATTCAGGCATTGTCCTTTATACAATTCCAAATCTGATTTTTTTTTTAAATAAGTTATCCACTGTACCATAAACAGAGTCAGAAGTTAGTTTCTCTCGATTTTCAAGTCTGTGTGTATTCAATTCCCTAAAGAGAAAGATGAAACCATTCTCTTAAATTTATGGTGTATATATTTACTGACTGGCATGCGACAGGAACACTGGTTAGAAAGCCATAGCTTTATGATGCATTGGGTCAAATATTGTTTTGACATTATGCTTACTTTACAGTAATCAGCATATTAAACTGAGGAGCGTTTTCTTACAAATGCAAAATGCAGAATCTAAAGGCAGCAGTTTAGTAGCGTTTTAAGGCCATAGAAGGTTAAAGTTTGCTTGCCTTGTGGTGCAGCTGATAAAACAATTGGACTGTTTCCAAAATTCCTTGACTCCAGCTTTGTCATTTATTTTTCTCTGTCGTTATTTTTTAAGGAAAAAAAACCAGACTTACTTCCATGAAACTCTGAGGTGGCAAACCTGTACTTCACATAAATGAAAACTTTTTTTGTAAGTGAAATGCATACGGGACTACTCCAGCAAGTTTAGTTTGCATAATTTGCTAAGACTTGCTTGTATAGGAGGAGCTAAAATAATTTCTAGAGAGTTGGGAAAAAAAGAGACTTTGTCACAGCCTTTTGGACAAGATGTTGATAAACCAAGTGAATGATAAACCGCTTTAAATGGGATATTTTCCATACTCTAACACATAGTAATGAAAATTTGTTTTCATAGTTTTGAAAATGTTTCTTTTTATGTAAACAGAAACACTCATATTGTAATTACGTAATTTGAGTTTGACAGACTTAAGTAATCTCCTAGTTTTATTTCAATGACTTTTATATTCTACCTATTTCTATTATATTTAAGTTTATTTTTTGAGCATTTCAGTGAATTTATTGGTGTCCATTGGTTTTCTGCCTTGTTTTCAAAATTGTAATAGGTATATTGAAGACCACAGAAGAAATTCTGAGTTAATTTCCAGTTGAGCAAATATGGGGTAGAGTTTAATTCTTTTAACTCCTACTGAATATTTTTTTCTTACAGAAAAATATATCAATTATACATTTTGTCATATAGTTCAGTTTTGTACCCTGATTAAAATATTTTAGAAGCCAGGCAGACATTCAGATAGACCTGTTTAATAGGGAGTCAATAATAACCTCAGAAGGTGATGCAGCCAAATAAACAGAAAAATAAATAAGAAGACAATGTAATGGAAATGGTAGTGGAGAGAGATATACTAAATACTGTGGTGTTTTAAATTTGAGCTTTTGGATTATTAGTGCCCTATGCAATCAGTAAGGATGCCATAAATCTTATCCTTCAGAATTATGAGATATCAAAACCAGCTACATAATCTGAGGGGCATAGGGTATTTTTGAAATACCTTGTTCAAAAGCTCACAACTTTAAGATTGTGGCTGCAGATTGTGACATCTAAGCACAGAGCCCTAGGAAACTACAGATTGCTTGCTCAGAAAGCTGGCCTATCAAGCATGCTAATGGAGTGAAAGTCTTCAAAGTAAGAAATGGTTTTCAGTTCTTTGAATCATTATTCCTTGGCAAAATGCTAGTACCTTTTTTAAGGGTTGCTGGGAAGGTTGATGAAATATTTCATGTAAACTACTTGGGCAGCAGTGAACACTTTAGATACCATTTGACCAGTGATAATTATTTTCATCCTTACTTATCTGTTAGTTCTTTTTTACTATGGTTTTCCTCTTATTTGATGACCACAGTATCATAAATTTTCCTTTATTTTTCCCCTTTATACTCCTCTTCTCTTCTTCATGACTATAATCATTTTTTTCTCCTTTCACTGAAAAATAAATACTGGTTTTATACCACCCTTTATTTCCTATAACAAGGACACGCCATACCCAGTGGTGCCACTTTACAGTCCCAGCCATGCCTCCATGCTGAGTGGGTCCTTTCATCAGATTTCCTTGACATCTGTAAAAGATCAGTCCGGGAATGTATAATTGCTAATGGTATAGTCTGTGCAGTACAGAAAATATGGCTATTCATTGTGGAGAGTAGCCTAGTCACTGAAGTTTAAATACATCAGAGTGTCCTTTAAAAATAAGAGGTAGGAATGCATTGATAGCTCGGTGTAGGAAATTTTATAGTCTGAATAGATTCTCAATTGATTTTCTGTATAGTGCACATAGATTTCTATTCATTTTAGTGGATAATTTAGAAAAGGTATGCCTTACATTATGTCATGAAGAGGAAAATATTGAAAAAAAAAGGTCAATCCATACATAAATTTTGAACAGAGAAAGTATAGCTTAAATGAAATAGATTATTCTAATCATAGGTAATTTGTGTGTTGTGTGCATAGGCATGTGTGTAATTCTTTTGCTTTACTTGGAAATAGTCTATGTATGTAAAAGTTGAGGTATAACCAACACAAACTTAGCATATCTTTCTACATCTGTAACAATGTGAGGGAACTATGATGTCTCTCACACTCTTTTGAAAAACAACATTAGAAAAATCAAAACTCCCTCTAAGTAATATAAAAATCTATTCATTACTGTTTTTCAGGATCACATTGTATATATTACATTATTTCTAAAATATTTTGAATGAAAATTATCTACAATAAATAGCTTATTTTTCCATTGAATTACACAAAGCAGACATTGAAGCTTGTTAGAATGTCAGACATTTTTTAAGATGAAAGGAAAACTGATTACAAATGTGATTTTAACTGGAGGACTCAGAGAGGTAATCTTTGAAGTCAGAGTTCCAGTATAATTTAAAACCATCCAAAACTTTTGATGATGTACTCTGATAATTAAAATAATTATTGAGTTCCCACTATAGGTATATTTATAGATAGCTACAGATTTAGTTATTAAATTTCTACATGTGCCTTTCTGTATATTGTACACACAATTGAAGTTAAATATACATTTTAAAATGGACTGCAAAAGGATGATTGAATTCCTGATCTCTTCCCCCTGTCTCACGTGTTTCATTGAGCTCCTAAGAGTTTTATTCTATTATGCATAGTCCTGGATGGTGCTTTGGGTGAGATCAGCAATATTTGGTCTTTTCTCATGGCTGCAATTAGATCTTCTCTTGCTACATCACCCTAACAAATACCCAAAGATATGTCAATATTATCCTGATTAGAAGCTATGGTAAACCCCCGGGGTCTTTATATTTTAATATTTCCAATCACCTTTCGCCTCACCTTCCTCTCTATCACTTGGGGTCTTAATTACTGCCTAGAGTTCTGAAGTACTCCCTACACACACACACACACACACGGCCTCCAACTTTAAGGTGATTTAATAAAGAAAATATTTGTTAATGAAAACAGATGCATTCTAAGCCCTTTCCATTAACATTATGATTTTAAAAATAATTTATGGGGTTTTTTTTGCTTTATGAGCAGAAATCTAGAATTTTATAACTCTTTATACTTTGTTTAATGGCTCAAGAAGCAACTGTCACTTTTTGGGAACTGGGAATTAGCTACAGATTTTATACTGCTGTCTTATCTGAAATTCTTTTGCAAAACTCTAGGGTTGAAACTAATTGTAATTGTAAAAGTCTGTGAGATTCTGCAGGTTACATAGAGACATTGAAATGATTACGTAAATGATCATTTAAATCCTATGACTCTATCTTATTCTATGACTATGAAAATATTTTAAGATATAATTTTTATAAACAGTATTTTGTGGTTTTCTTTTTTTAAGGTTTGACCTTTTCCTTTAAATATATTCACATGATTCGGAGCAGTATTTGGAATTTTCAAGATGTTGGTGTTCTTCAAATGTTTCAGGGACGAAGTAGTTATAGAGATCACTGGAAAATGATGGTGATTTTCCTGCTTGACGTATTCTTAGATAGAAATTGAAAGAAACCAATTCCCCTAAGGGAAAATATTTTCCCTCGGCTTCATGAAGAAAACACAAGGATATGTGTGTAGAAGTAGTTGAATCGCTAGTTGACTTGAGTGGCTTCATCAAAATGGAGGCCCCTATAGAGTAATGGTCTCCTTAGTAGGTTCCAAGTTACAGGGATTTCTTGGCATCAAAACCATTGTGCTCTATTTGTGTTTAAAAGGCCTCCATTCATTGGGTTGGTGGTTTACATTGACATTAATCTAATTACATTCCGGTTGTTTTGAATTTAGTTTAGATATGCCATAAGTGATTCTACTTTCAATAATCATATGCAGAAATTACAAAGTAGCAGTCAACGAATTACTTTTAAAATAAGCAAACACTGGAACAACCAAACTCTTATGTTTTTCAGGAGCAAAATCCAAAATGTAAACACACACTGAAAAGTTCTTTAAAAATCAATGAAAGATACTGTGCTCACGGCACTCAAACTTTTCCAAGGTAGAATTCTTGGTTTCCCTTGTGATTGTTAAAACAAAAGGAAGCAGAACTCTTGAAATTGAATCATTTTAGCATTTTCTTCCCCATGTCTAATAAGAGGGAATGTTTTGCAGCCAGACGATGATGGGGAGTCAGGCAGAAAGACAGGAGACTTAGGAAAAGGGATAGCAGCAGTGATATTAGAATGTGAAGCTGGAAACTACTGCTCCCAAGATTAAATCATCTAAGTGCTCCCAAATCTTGTGTCCATTACCAAGAGGGAGATTGGCATCTCTGGTTCGGAAAGCATGTTTTTAATTTGTATTTGTCTAAAATTAAAAAGCCAACTTCTTATTGGGTGCTTTTTTTCCCCCTCCTGTTTCTGGATTATTTTTCTGCTATGAGCTCAGTGCTTTATCTGCATCTGTGGGCTGTGAAGACAGTATATGACTGGGCACCTATAATCAAATTATGGTAAAGAACCTAAACCTAGAAATATTATGGTGTTTCCTCTATAATTCAAAGTCAAAGCAGCATCAGTAATATAATTGTAACAAGGTCCAGCAAAGTTTTAGCTTTTCTCCTTTTCAAACATTTATTTATTTTCTTTTTAAATATATCAGACATCATTTTAGATTTTAGAAATTGGAAAAAGAACGTTTTGTGACCTTGCCATCTCCTAGATGCATGTTGATCTGTCTGGTGGGTAATCCAGCACCTGTTGTGGCTGAATTAAGCATTTTATTGGCTACTTAAGTAGAAAGGAAATTATATTTCATATATTAATATATTTAGTAGTTGAGAAAATAGACCTCAGGAAAACTAAGTAATTTAACAGATATCAACAGATATTGTGAAAACAAGAATTAAAGTCCAATTTTCTTAATTGTTAAATTCCCTGGTCCTCTTCTTATGTTTTTCACTACTGCCTAGAGAACTGTCTTTTGTGTCTTCTCTAGGGTTTAAACTTGGCAAAAATGTGAAGTAAGTCGGATTGGAGGAATGTGTTTTGTTTCTTCAGTTCTACCCTTTCACTTTTCATTTCATGTGCATCCTCACAATTTCCACACAGCTCTCCCCTGCTACTTTGTCTGCTGTCAGAGCCTTCTTGGTTCACATATTCACATTTACACAAATGATGGTTTAGGTTTAACATTCTATTATACCCAGGGGTGTGGTCATTTTTAGCAACAAGCAACAGGGTTTAGAGGGAATAATGGTTCAATAGTGGAATGTTGTCTTTTGAAAAGTGATATTTTGAGAGGAATAGCCCCTCATTGTGTATTACTCAAATTTAATGCTTATTACAAATAATGCTTATTTTGTTTGCAAGAAGGTTCATTTTTTTCTTTCTTTCTTTCATCCTTCGTTTTACTTTCTCTTTTTTCTCTCTCCTCTTATCTCATTCCTTCTCTTTTTTCTTCTTTCTCTCTCTCTTCCATTCATTCTTTCTTTCATCAAGTGGTACGTGTCTACTGTTTGTTTCTAGAGATGAAACATAAATTATAGTATTACATTCATAATTAGCACAGTTAGTGAGTCCACCTCATTTTTCATATAGACTTCTTTTGGTAAAATTTCACTGTGTTATCATGATATATTAATCCATCTTGATACTATATTGTAACTTCCTCTAGGTCTAGCACCGTTTACCTTGTCTTTGAGGTCCAGGCACCTGTTTAAACACCTCTGTTCATTTTTATAATGATACAATATTTAACTATCAATACATGTCCCTGGTTTAAAAAAATATAAGTAAGATAGTAAGTTTACAACTCACCTGT